>NC_090440.1:1357717828-1358404188 GCF_031143425.1 Pleurodeles waltl
GAAGCACACTGGGCACAAAGCCCCCTCCAGAACCAGTGGAGTATCACATCCACTACCTTAGTCCTTGGCAGGATGAAGTACTCTGGGCACAAAGCCCCCCCCCCAGAACCAGTGGAGACTGTTATCCACTTGAGAGACTGTGGCTTTGCACTCCCCAGGATGCAGCAGTGGGCAATACACCCACTGGAGAGACTTGAGAGAGTGTCGCTTTGCACTCCTCAGGATAAAGCAGTGGGCAAACCACCCACTGAAGAGACTTGAAGGCTGTGGCTTTGCAATCCCCAGGATACATCAATGGGCATGGAACCCCCCTCGTGGAGCTGGCGTTGTGCACTCATCTGGCTGAGGTACCCCCCCTCCCTTCCCCCTGAGGTGCCTGTTTTATTTCGATCTGATGCCCCTGCAGTGTTCCCTCCGTTTGGATTGGGTATCTTGTATGGGCCTCGCCCATGCATTTTGGGCCCAGTGGCCCACGGACTATATAGGTGCAGTACCTGGACTTGAATTCTTGGTGTACATATTTGTTAATAGTGTATGTAAATTTTTGAATAATGGATTTTTCTTGATTACATTCGTTCAAATAATTTCCTTTTGTCATTGCGTTCTTCCAGGAGGGGATGGGGGGAATGTAATATTTCAGCATGTATTTGTGTGTGTGTTGTTGTGGTTGAGGGTGGGGGTGGGGGTGTTGCGTGTGTGTGTCACTCTCTTTTCCCTCCCCCCTCCCCTGTGTCGTAGGTGCAGTACACACCGTGGTCGTTGCCGCCGTCGGTCGTGCTCCTGGTAGAGGAGCAGGAAGACAATCGCAGGGAGGATTTGGAGTTCCGGCTCCATGGCGTCCTGGTTCCTCGTGGGGTGTGTAGAGGTGAGAGTTTTCCCTTCCAAGTCCTGTTTCCGCTGTGTTTTTGTTCGCGTTGAATCCACCCCGGAAAAGGTGGTGGATTGGCCTGTCATAATAGTGTGGGCAGTACATTGTCTTCCGCCTGTCTGTTGGCGGTGACCGCCAAGCTGTTTGTTTGTACCCCCGTGGCGGTCGGAGTGTTAAAGTGGCTGCCTCTGTTGGTGGTTTCGGCCACAGTCGTGATTCAATTTTTTTTCTGCCAGCCTGTTGGCGGTCTTACCGCCGCTTTACCACCGACCGCCAGTGTTGTAATGAGGGCCACAGTTTTACTAATGAAACTATACAGTGCAAAGATGACAATGTGTGGAAATTGCATAACCTAGGTTAATGATTTGTTTTGGTCATATTATTAAAGCATTTGTTTCCAACACATTTCAGAAATAACAAACAAGTTTTTCATTTGTGCGTTCATAATACTAATATATTCTGAGACACTTACACAATTCATTTAACTGTTGTGTGCTAGACAAAAACTCATTCCTACCCTCAGTATCCAGCATAGTTGTCACATAAATCCTCACATTTTGAAGTCAGAGAAAGGTAAGTAAACAAGCGCCCTCAGAAGACAGCCTCTGACATGTAACCTTGTGTTTTGAATGCACAGCAAGTGTGACAAGGTAAGAACAAGATTTAAAGTCCTGTTAACAGAAAACCAGGTCATGGTAGCATACCATAAAATGCTTTGGTCAATTGGAGGGTCAAACTGAACCTGGAGAGTCTGAAGTAAATAAATCCATGAAATGGAAAGCCAGAAAGTGTGAGCTACAAACCACAAAGCCAATGGTAATTAACAATCGGAATGCATTCCTAGGTCAACTTTCTGAAAGTCCCCAAGATGTCTTTTGCAAACCAGACAGCTGTGCTTTCTGGTAGGCTGCGACTTAAAAATGATAATGCTTTGCTTCTACAAGATGCTTAGTCAGCCTCTAGGTCAAAACCTTAGCTAAAGTGTTTTAACTTTCCTTCTCTTTCTAATTCTGACTTGACTTCATATATTGATCAGTATTCCCTGAAACTTTCAGTATCTGCAGATTGGTCCCACCAACAGCCCATTCACCTCTAGTGCTTGTTGTAAACAAATGTGTGTATGCTCCTAGATCAAATACCATCCATGCAGTCATATGCAGAGAAAGATCTTATGATGTCATCTACTAGAGGTGTTCCTTTCAAGGCACCGTACAATGATAACTACCAAGTAAGGTGGAATCTGGGTGCATAAGGATTCTAAAATGTGGGGATGAGATTGGAGTGGCGTCATTCGGGGAATGGTGAAGGACTTTGATGTTGGCTTCTTAGATTTGTGTCAGGGTCAGTTTATTCCTACAATAAAAAGAAAATATGTTTTCTGAAGAACTGTGTGAAGAGGATTCATTGTAAAAGTGGCAATGAACTGTGTTGACAAAAGCTGACACATAGAACAACCTGCACAGTGATTCTGACTCTGTATCTACAAGATGAATTCAATGCCTTGACTGTGTGACACCCCTATGGGCTACAATATTCTGCTAAAGTTGTTCCTGGCTCAAACAAGTGACTGTGAGAAAAACATTTATCTTATTGTATTAGTATGTTAACATGCTTGGGGCATTTTCTTAAATTTGTATTCTGGAGGAGTCCTCTCTGGTCAACCTAACGGCATTTAGCTAACAGCAGTTTGTGGGTTATGTCAGTAGAATGCAATACATGTTACTCAATTTCCAGCCATTTTGTTTTTTGATGCATTTTTAAAGAAAAGCACCTCTGATGCGCAATGCATGGAGCGCAACGTGCCGCCATCTTGCTTTGGACCCAAAACAATATTACCATGTGGAACCTATCACAATTCATGTTTAATTTGTTTTCAGAGCTTCAATCCTTATGTCAATCTTCCTCTCATTTAGCATTTTTTGATTAGCAGTCTGGGAGGATCGCGGAACATAACTTCATCATTTATAATGGTTGTTCATACGATTCTGGTGAGTTTTTTCCTGTGTTTAGCAGTCACAAAATTATAAATTATTGTTCTGTGTGAATTATTCTTCAACCACATATACTGGCTTCGGGCAATATGTGGAATTTTTCTCCAACCACTTTTTACCAGACTCTGCAGAATCTATATTAAAATAGGATGAATGGCAAGAATATTTGTAAGCTATATTTCTACTTTTGTGGATGATGAGTAACTTACCACAGAAAAGAAATTACTGTTGCATTTTTTGGGTCTAGGAGGTTTAAAGGGTTACTAATCTTATTGGGAAAAAACAGAGGTCTGAGGGTCAAGAAGATGTATTTTCTAATAAATTAGAAGATTTAAATAATGAATCTAAACCCACGGTATGCATTGGTATAGACACTTAGAAATTCTTTCATGAGAAGCAAAGAAAGGAGGAGTCCTTAGAGGATTTTGTTTCAGTGTTTAAAGATTTAACACTCACCTGATGATTTGGTAAACTGCATGATGAATCGTCAGTGATCATATTGTAATGCATGCAGCTAATCGTAGTAGACAGAATAACCTCTGGGTAAAGGGTGAGTCTTCTCTTCAAAATGTAATTGACATTGTTAAGAGAGCAGAAGTGACAGGTAGATATGCAAAAGCTGTGCTCTCAGATTGTAAAAAACCCAAAGAAGATCATTTGGTGGTTGCCAAGAAAGGAAATTCCAAAACTGCTTCCCCATGGATCTTTTGGGAAAATAATTCAGCCAACTCTGACTTTGAGAGCAAACCTATCCAAACTTCTACCCTTAGGAAATGTTATAGGTGTAGGAGCAGCAACCACCTGGTTCATGATAAAAAATGTCCACACATAAGCAGAAATTCTCCAAGTGTGGAATTGTATGACATTTCTGTTAAGTTTTCCAGAAAAAAGTAGGGAATTCAGTGAAGACAGTCAATCCAGATAAGGAGCTTCACTCTAGTTCTTCCAATGGTACAGAGTTAAATATACGTGTGTTGAATATAGATGTAGATGTTCTGAGTGGGGATGAAAAAAACACCTATGTGTGAAATGTCAATTAGTGGAGTAAGCATTTCTATTGTGGTTGATTCTGGTTTACCATACACAGATGTAAATAAGGAAATATGGTGCACTAAGTTTGTTTCTGCAGTTGGAAAGAATTTAAAACAACCCAACATTGCACCTAAGACCTTCACGGATGAGCCCGTTGGCATGGTTGGATATAGGAAGTTATCTTTTTAAATTTATAAATAGAGAGACTTTTGATAAATTGCATGTCTCTGTTGTTTGATTGGACCATCAGTGCTGGGTTAGATGGATCAAGGAAGACTAGCAATAACATTGAACCCAATAGCTGAGAACCCATTTTGCTACTGCTACCGGAGGACAAATTTAGTCAAAACCTTTCAAAGAAATGTCCCAAAGTCTCTCAGGTAGAAGAGGGAAACTCAAGGGCTTCCAACTCAAAATACAATTGAAACCTGATGCAGAACCCTGCATTCAGAACATCTGAAATATTCCTTTTTCTTTGAAGAAACATGTAGAGAAAGAACTTATAAAATTACCAAATGCAGGTATTATAGAACAAGTTTAGTCATCTGAATGGGAGGCAGTCTTACTAGTGGCTAAACATGCGAATGGCAATTTGAGATTGCGCCTGGATGTCAGAGATCTTAACAAGAACATATTGGTTGACGAGTTTCTTTTTTCCAAGGATTTGTGAAATGTTGTCACTTACCAAAGGGGTGAAATGGTTTACCACAATTGATTTCATGGCCGCATATCATCATCAGGTCCACCTACATCCAGATTATAAGAGTCTCACTACATTTGTGACCCCATTTGGTTGCTTTCAGTACAATAGGGTACCTTTTAGGTGAGCCTCTGTGGTGGCCATGTTTCAAAGACTTATGCATTTTATGGTCAAAGATGTCAAAAATGTGTTTTCTTTTACAAGACAGTAATCTGGTGATGGAAAGAACTAGAGAACAATGTTCTGAAACTCATACAAGTGCTGAGTACTTGAGTACAAAAGGGTATGACAGCAGAATTCAGCAAGTGTAGGTTTGTGAGAACCACATCGCATACCTTGGACATGTATCTATGAGGGAAGGATGCAAACCTAAAAAATAATTGTTAGAGCAATCAGAGAGGCACCAACAATAAAGAATAAGGATCATGTACAAGTGATTTTTGGGTTTTGGGAATTCTTCTCTAAAATGTTGAGGTATTTCTCTTCAAAGACGTATAGATTGAGACAGTTATTTAAAGTCAGACATTTGCTTTACAAAGTTTTTATTCTGCGGTACATAGTGTAGTTACTGCAGAGACCAGCAACAGAGGTATTGGGGCTGTTCTATCACAAAAGGATACTTCAGGGAGGTGGGAAAAGTCATTGCATTTGTCTCTAGTTCATTAACTCTGACAGAAAAAAAATATTCTGTGATTGAACAAAACAAGAGGCACTTGCTTGTGTAGGGAGCCTTGAACATTTCAGGCAAAATATTTGAGGTAAAAAATGTCCCCCTGTGAGGTGACCATAAACTGCTCATGAAGGTTTTAACCACAAAAGGGTTAAATAATGCATCACCACTCCTTGCTCAAATGCCTGTGCGATCACTAGTTTTCAATTATGAAGTACAATATATAACTGGTGTGAATAATGATGTTGTGGATCTTTTGAGCTACATGCCATTACCTGAAAGAGAGGTGAGTAAGAATGATTAGGAGGAATTTTGTGTCACAAACATTATGGATGAAGTCTCTGGTATTACTGATGGTGACTGGTAAATGGTAAAAGCAAGGACAGAACACATAAAAAGGTAGGAAAAATGACAACTGAAGGATAGCCGGAAAGGAAACACATGGAGAAGGATTTATTGACGTACTGGGAGTTAAAGCATGGATTATCCTCTGAAGGAGAAATGGAAAAGTTGCTCCTTCCAAAAGCCTGAGACAAAAACTTTTGGAAATTTGTCACGAAGGGCATTTAGGCATAGACAAAACTGAAGGCAGAGTAGGAAATTTGTATTTTTGTCAACGTTTACATTTAGAAATAGAAAGAAAGGTAAGGAATTGCATCCAATATGATAATTCAGACAATACCCATACCCCACTCAGGTCACCTTTGCATGCCATAAGTAGCTGAAAAAGCCTTGGGAAAGGATAGGAATTGGTCCCTATCACTGGTCCCATGTGGAAAGATGGTGAACAAAAGTACGTGATAGTGCTGGTTGTATATCATTTTACTAAGTGGCCTGAAATAGAGATCGCACATAAAGCTGATGCTGGTAACATTGTTTTATTTTTAGACAAAATATTTTTGAAGGAAGGGTTACCTTAGTATATTTTTAGTGACAATGGTCCACAGTTTACTTCAGTAATTTTCAAGCCCTTCTTGCAAAGGAATGGTATCACACGCAAAACTACTTCGCTATATCATCCAGCAGGAAATGTTGCAGTACAGTGGTTTAACCATGTAATTAAATGAATTATCCAGCTGGCCAACAACAAAGAGTTGGGATAGAGGCCAGAATTGCTTTACACTATTTGGGCATATAGGATTACTTCGTACAACACTACACAGTGTAGTCCTTTTGAGTTGATGAGAGTTATGACACCTATTGCCAAGGATAATGTGGGCTGGATGATGACAGCTAAAAAGTTAACTGGTCACTAGAAGATGTCAGGTCAACGTTGATACAGGCACAGAATGTGTACAAGAGATATTATGGCACAAAACATAAATTTTAGCCAGTGCACATTGACGTAGGAGACAGGGTAAGAGTGAAAAGAAGTGGAATGTTGATGAAAGGTCAAAGTCAGTTTTCACAACTATTAATTGTTGAAAAAGTTTTTTGTATTTCAGTACTGCTGAGTGGTAGCAAGGTGTGGCATCTCACTTCTATCTCTCTGAGTAAGAGGGAGGAGGGGATGTATACTCAACAGTAGAGTACCCTACAGCAGTCCACGATGCCTGAAATGTCCCCAATCTCACTTCTCAGGGAAGAGTTATGGTTGTCTGAATGTGAAGAACATGAACAGTTGTCTAGTCACGACACAAGTGAAGATACCATGACAAGCGGGGTAGCCTCAGATGATTCCCTTGGGAGGGAAGAAGTATCACAGGTAGCAAATTCAGGGATGGACAACAAAATGAGTAACTATGGTTGACCTTTGGTCTGATCGAGAAAAAAAATGTGTGATTACATTTGTGAATAGAAGAAATGTACAAAAGCTATTCTATGTTTCTACTGGTTGTACAATACTGTGTGTATAATAATAACTTTGTACATTTATTATTATTATGTATCTTAGGACATTAGTACTATTCAATACAGTTATTATAGGGTAAGCATTATTATATTTTATACTATCATTTATTATTATTTTAGCTATTTTATAGCTAGTCATTTTCATTTTTATGATTGTGTATTAAAAGGAGGGAGGGGTGTTATGTCACCTCCTAGAGGTGTTCCTTTTAGGGCACCGTACAATGATGTCAACAACCAAGTAAGGTGGTATCTAGGGGGAAGAGAATTCTAGAATGTGGGAATGAGATTGGAGTCAAGCTGTTCAGGGAAAGGAGGACATTGGCATTGTCCTCTTATGTTTGTGTCAAGGTCAGTTAATTCCTATGATATGTGAAGACGATTCATTACACAAGATCTGTGACCAGATTTTTGGGAGAAGAGAGAAATTTTCCCTGTTTTTACATGTAGATCAAACAAATATAGATTGAAGAGAAGTAGAGGAATAAGGTAAGGACACAACCCTGTCACTGCTCCATCACAATCAGCATTACCATCCGACTAATATTTCATCAATGTCCAGGTGTTTTCATACAGTTCACTATCAATTGTGACAAGATTAAGGGTAACCCCCCACATTAATAGCTTCCACCATAAAAAGAATCACATTTCTATTTAGGAGGATCCTTCATACATCCTTTATTATGGTTGGGATTAGATAGGCTCATCCACGCCGAAAGAAAATCCCTGTCTTCATAACTTCTTCAAATAGGACTATAAACTTTGAATCACTCTATCAGGGTGCTGCACTGAAGATCAGATTACACAAGTCAAGGTCATAAAATGACACTTTTTTACCTAACCTTGAAAAAATTGTCTAGTCACTCTACAATTTCTAAGTGCTCCATCTTACAGTACACCATTTTCCAACCAGGCCACAATATAGCTGATTTGACAAAGTTGCTACCGGTGGTGAGGATGTTTTCTATGAGTGATGTTTTTCTCAGTTGAGAATTTTGTCAACATCCAGTCTATACCAACTTCCACAATGATTTATTATCGTTAGTTTGAATTGCCTTTTGCATTGCATTCCAAAAGTCCTCATAGGTAGAGATATTTTTTGTTTAATGAGATTTCATTAACCCGTGCTTTACTAATCCAAGCCTACTGACCATATGCCTTTTAACTTCCTTTGGTGCACATCATAAATGGTTTGATATTTACATTCTTTTACATGACTGTACATCATATCATGTGTTGGCTTTACAGATTGTCTTGTTCTTTATCAGATACTTAGGACCTGATTACAAGTTTGACGGTCAGACCTCCAGACTGCCATGTTAGCGGTCCTGAAAAGACAGCCATGCCAACAGTCTTTCAGACAGCTCTATTACGAGTTATGCAGGCAGGTCGGCCAATGAAAATTGGCGGCCCGCCAGCAGCTCAGTGACCTCGAACTAGGCGGTCTGACCTTCAGCGCCAACAGTACCGCAGCCAACCACCAATCATATTAAAATCACCTAGTCGCCATGGCAGACCCTCCATGGCAGTCAGCCAATGTGAGTCCGAACCACAGTGGTTCGTGGTCAGTGCACATTGAATGAATTTGAATCCAACACAGCTGACACACATTGCCACAGTGGACACACCTGCAAAAGGCACTATTAAATACAACCCTTCGCAGACCACAATCTTTTGCATTTTCAACACAAAACACAGAAGCCAGAACACCTTATTTCCCATACATTTGATAGATTAGGCACCTCTTTTTGTCACCATCCCATTGAACCCCCTGCACACGCTTTTGTCCATTCACACCGCTTTGCACTTCCCCTAATTAGTAAGTCACTGTCAACCAGATTTTTTTTGTTCCAACTTGTCACATTCAAAAAATCCCAGTTTTTCAGAAGATGAGTTAAGAGTCATGGTAGATGAAATCGTGAGAATAAAGCCACAATTTTTGGAGCACAAGCCCAGCACACTCTTCTTAGTAGGAACCTTGAAATGTGGAACAGGATAGTCGACAGAGTGAATGCTGTAGGCACCACCCTGTGCACAAAGAAGGACATCAGAAAGAGGTGGAACGACCTCAGGGGCAAGGTCCATTTCGTGGTCTGCAGGCACCAGCTGCTGGTCAAGAAGACTGGCGTTAGCCCTCCCAGTGCCTTATTACATCTTTTTCCCTAGGAGGAGAAGGTCTTGCCCATCCTGCATCCTGAGGGCTTGACAGGAATACCTGTAGGAGTGCAGTCTGGTAAGTTACCACATAAAAGTCACATAAATGCATGTCATGCATGCTCACAGCTCACCTTTTGACACTGTTTTGTTCATGTACCCCACCAACATTCAGTACCCAGAGTATCTGAGTGTTAACACTGTATATCTGTATTGCTGGACCCAACAGCACAGCCACCAAGGCCCATCATGTCATTGGTCTAAATGGGGCCTGTAAGTCTTCCAATATACAATAATAATTACAGGATTTATGGTATGTCTCAACATGTAAATGTATGCCCAATTCTAATTGCAGTCTGAATAAGGATATGTAATACACAACATTTGTATGGTGTGTGTAGAAAAGAGTGTCACCTGGCTGAAACCTCCAGGAGGCACTCTTTCTATTACTCCAAACACCAGACCAGTGTACATTTGCCCATATACCCCTGTTTACTATTTCTCAAATGAAGTGTACTCACTTGAGAGCATAACATTTGTGTAGTGTGTGTAGTATAGAGAGTGACATGACTGCTTAGGCCAGTAGACCCTGTATCTATAATTCCAAACACCAGCCCAGTGTTCACTTGTCCAAATACCCCTGTTCCTCAACTCCCATTTGAACTGTATAAAGAGTATCATGTATAAATTGTTTGTAGTAGAGAGAGTTACATGACTGCAACTCCCAGGTGGCCTTGTGTCTCTAACTCCAAACACCAGACCAGAGTTCTCTTGTCCAAAGACCCCTGTTTGGCAACTCCCAGTTGAAGTTTACTTACCTGGGAGGATACTATTTTTCAAGAGTGTGAAGTACAGGGAATAACATGACTGCAACTCCAGGAGGCAATGTTTTTTTCTGACTCCAAACACAGACCAGTGTTCACTTGTCAAAAGACACCTGTTTGGCAGCTCTCAATTGAAGTGCACTAATCTGGGAGGATACCATTTGTTAAGTGTTGGGAAGTAGAGGCAATGACATGCTTGCAAAGCCCAATAGGCCCTGTAACTCTTACTCTAACCACTAGCACAGTGGCCACTTGTCCAAATACCCTTGTTCGTCAACTCTCGGCTGAAGAATACTCACCTGGGACTGATCAAGCACAAATAATGCCCAAATCACAGACGTATCTGTCAACATAGCTCCATCTTGACTTGCAAACCCAAGATGAAATATTAGAGGACAGGAATGACACCTTACCAGTGTGTACAACAATATTCATAAGGCCTCAAGATGCATCAACAAATTAGTATTAACAGCAGACACATTCATACTGCACTAGGCACATGATGAGTCGAGTCACATATACAACAAAATTCTGGGTTTGCCTGCATCACACTCAACTAGGCCTCCTAATGGACAAAGCCATCTTGCTTAGTCACTGTTCTGCCAGCACCGGTTGCAAGATGTCATTTTCAGGTCATTCTCCCAAGTACTTATGATTTGCACATCTTAGCAGCTGCATGAGTCAATATGAATTGGCATACTTCACACATGTCATGTCAATACATGCAATACCATGGTTATTTGCTACAATTAGATTAACTGCAACTTAACTTTGGACAAAGTCTCTGCTCACTGTAACACTAAGCCATTGGAGATAGATGTCACAATACAACCAGCAATATTGTATGTTTAACATCGTCAGGTTGAGCTGCCACTGGGCACACAGAGGCCACAGAAGAGGCTGTCACTACCCTCCTGGATGAAGCCCTCACTGAAGAAGACACTCCTGGATGTCTGGACGGGGAGGACTGTTGTGGTCCTCCTGGGCAAACTGGTCAGAGGGCAACAGCGAGTCTTACTGTGCCCACATCAACACCTCCCAGCTCAGTTGCCTCAACATCACAAGCAACCATTCAACCCCCAGCCTGTGCCCCTAGCACAGTGTCCACCATCGTGTGGCCCCATGTCCTGGATCCTGAGTTGCTGCACAACACTTGCGACAATAAGGGTGCAGGAACAATTTGGAGAGGGCACCTTGTGGCAAGGGCACAGACCCACGGGGTAGAGTGCGTGGGAGGGATACTGTGGGCCATTGGAAAGAGGCCACCGGGGTTGTGCTTGGCCAGGACACCATCAGCCACGTCTTTAGGGTTTGTCATGAGTCCCAAGGCATGACAGGCCAGATGTTGAGTGAACTCCAGGAAATCAAGCATCACTGGACATGCACAGAGACATGCGGGAACAAGTAGAGGCCAACAATAACAATATGACCTCCCTAACAGTGGTGCTGAGGGACATTCACACCACCCCAAGCACGGCTTTTCAATAACAGACGAACCATTCCTTTGGCTCATCAACACCAGTAACATCAACATCAGTGCCAACAACTTGAAGGGAGGCCCTGTCAGAGAAAGAACCAGCGCAAGACACCTCTGCCTCTGTAGCAGCAGATCCCCCCCCACGCAAGCCTGGGACTTCCAGCTAAGAATCTAGGAGGTGCAAATGGCAAGACACCCACCACTGCCAGCAAGTGTCCTCTTCCGAAAGAACCTCCTTTGCGTGTCACACATTCACTCTGTTGACTGATCCTCAACCACCTACCAGTTCCAATGGGATGAGTATTCTGGACCGTGGACTCCCAGTGGTGTGCATCTACTCCAATGACATGACTGACCCCTTCACTTTACATCTTTTGTTACAAATGTATTTTCTGTATTAGCATTGTAATAAATTCACCCATTACAAACTCATTGTCTACTTGCTTAATTTTCACATTTAGCTATGTAGAGATGTTTGACCATGTGAGCCACACAATGAAGGCACATGCTACTTGTGAAAGCAGGGATATGTTATAGGTAGACAGTGTTGAGCTCATGATTAGAACCATTACACACCAACACATTAGCACAAGTGTCTAGTCAAACCAAACATTTTATTCCAGTGTACATCACATAGGCTGTCAACATGTTTGGACTTTAAGAAACAAGAATGTGTGACTCACACTGAGTCAGTTTACATATTTCAAGGTACAGACCCCAAGGACACGGAAGGTAGGGATTTATCAAAAACAAACATTAAAGTGATTGATGTCAGCTGATTGAACCTAATCACTTACCACACCAAAGTAATCAGGTAATACAAGATACAGACAGATGGTAGTACAACAGTCCCTGATCACAGGGCCATCATAATTCAATGCTCATGCATCTGGTGGTATGACATAAACATATGTCAGTGTGGTGGCACAGGTACTGTGGCCTGCAATGATGAAACACATCTACAGCTATATACAGCTCATACAAAAGAGAGTTTAGACAATGTGAAGGAAAAAATACTTGGTCAAAAGCTAGGACTACATACTTTCAGAACACATGATGACACACATATTTCATCAGGCCCACCACAAGACACTAAAACAGTGAAATGTGCACTTCTGTACCTCCACCCAAACACAGTACAAACTGTCTTGGTACATGTCTCATACATCCAAACTCTGCGACATACATTACCTGGAGCAGTCCATGCCTACTTTATATGTCAAAACAGTATGAGATGCCTGCCAATGTCACAGCTCTGAAATGCTCACATTAAGGCCCATATTTATACTTTTTGACGCAAAACTGCGCTAACGCAGTTTTGCGTCAAAAAAATTAGCGCCGGCTAACGCCATTCTGAAGCGCCATGCGGGCGCCGTATTTATTCAATGACGTTGGCCGGCGTTAGCCGCCGGCGCCGTCTGGTGTGCGTTAAAAAAAACGACGTACACCAGGCAGCGCCGGCGTAGGGGAAAATGGAGCTTGGGCGTCAAGAAATGGGGCAAGTCAGGTTGAGGCAATTTTTGCGCCTCAACCCGATTTGCGCCATTTTTTTTCTCACTCCCAACCCCCATAGAAATGACTCCTGTCTTAGCAAAGACAGGAGTCATGCCCCCTTGCCCAATGGCCATGCCAGGGGACTTCTGTCCCCTGGGCATGGTCATTGGGCATAGTGGCATGTAGGGGGGCACAAATCAGGCCCCCCTATGCCACAAAAAATAAAAAATAAACCACTTACCTGAACTTACCTTAATGTCCCTGGGATGGGTCCCTCCAGCCTTGGGTGTCCTCCTGGGGTGGGCAAGGGTGACAGGGGGGGTCCCTGGGGGCATGGGAGGGCACCTCTGGGCTCCTTCAGAGCCCGCAGGTCCCTTAACGCCTGCCTTTTGCAGGCGCTAAAAAACGGTGCAAAAGCGGCCGTACGTCATTTTTTTTGACCCGCCCACTCCCGGGCGTGATTTTTGCCCGGGAGTATAAATCCGACGCACATGCCTCGGAGTCGATTTTTTTAGACGTGAACGCCTACCTTGCATCTCATTAACGCAAAGTAGGTGTCCACGCTAAAAAATGACGCTAACTCCATGGACTTTGGCGCTAGACGCGTCTAACGCCAAAGTATAAATATGGAGTTAGTTTTGCGTCGAAATTGCGTCAAAAAAAACGATGCAATTCCGGTGCAAACGGAGTATAAATATGCCCCTAAGATACCGTGATGAAGGTACCTGTACAAAGAACAAAACAAGGAGTATATGCTTGAAACCATACCTGTAACACAAACCACATAGCAAGCAACTAGAAAACAAAGTATATTGCAAGAAAACCGACACAAACAAAGCAACATCATCATGGTGTGGATGTGTCAAAAGCTAGCTTATCAAGTAGTCTTTGGATAAATATTGCAGAGTATCAGCTCCCTAGCTGTTTCTAAAACACTCACCTCCACACAATCTAACAGCTACAGTTAATTGTACAGTCACAGTCATGACATATTTACACTCATGAAAAGTAGCTGTTGATAAGATCTTCCTGAAAGTTAGCTCTTTCCTCTTCACCACTGTCATCTTCACTTGGCATTTCAGGCATCTCACTCGGTGACGCTGCAAGGTCCCCTCCTCTGAGATGTAAAGGATATTCCTCCGTAGGGCTGTGTTATGTGGCATGCAGCATGCCACAGTGATATGACACACGTTCCGGGGTGAGTAGAAGAGAGCTCCACAAATCCAGTCAAGACAGTGACATCTGGCCTTCTGGAGCCCAAAAGCCTGCTCCACAGGCCGCTGTGTCCTTCTAAATCCCTAAAAGTCAGCCTTCGCGTTCGCTAAATCCTCACGTCCGGGGAACCTGACATAGCTGTTAATGTGTTTCACCATTGCTAAGATGAAACCCTTCAAAACCAGACTGAACATAGGTTGGGACATACCAGCATATAGGGCCACTGTATGTTAGTAGGACTCTGTGACTAAGAAGTGAGATACTGACATGACTTGTACAATGGGTGGTATGCTGGTTGGATAACTGATAGATGGCATCAGACCTGGCTGCAACTGAAAGCAGAAGTCCACACTTATTTGCGTTTTCAGATGGCACAGCTGTATGACGTGATGTTCTTCCATGGTCTGAAGGGCTGTCAGTGGACAGTAGACAGGAGATTGTTGCATCCTCCCTCTGCTAGGGTATCTCTGTGAGACAAGATGTGATTTGGAACATTAGTCAGTGTGTTCACAGCAACATACATTATGCATGCCAACAATATCATGTCAAACATTTCTGACTGGAGAGACATGACACCCAATACAGATCACAGCTGGCAACTACACAAGGGTCACATGTGATTACCATGGATTTCAACACATGCCCACAACATGGATTTGGATAAAACTCAAAGATGTGCTACACAATTGCCCCTCGAAATGTGACTGCTTACTCCGACCACCAAAAAATTATGGTCGGCAGTCTTGGCCTGTGAACCACCATCAAATACAATCTGTGCCCTTCAACAAACTACACTGGTAGTTGAGTAGAAGGACCTACATAACAAGACAGAATAAGGATGTTTGTGATGCAACAAAACATATACTGTAGGTGTGGCACAGTTTATAAAGCCAAATGCAGCATCTGAGACCACCAAAACGGCAGATGCCTGACCTACTCCACTGGACATTAGGAACTGCCCGTGACTACCAGCGGAAGTCATTAGGGCAGTTGTAAATGCAGCGGACACAGCCATAGGCTAACGTTGTTGCCTGTGGTGGGCATGGCCCAATGGTTGTGTCTGCCGGCAGTGACAAGTGTGTATGTCACAGACGTTAGCACCATGTTGCCCACTTTCACTCCTGGCACTTCTGCCAGCAACATCTCCACTACCTGAGCTGCTGTGTGCTACCTCTGGGAGCAATCATGCCACAACCAGCAGGTGATAGGGCCCATGCCTTCTTTCCAGAGGAGCTGGAAAGGCTTGTTGATGAGGTCCTACCGCTGTATGGACAGCTGAATGGCTCAACAGAGGACCAGGTAAGATTCTCATAGGCACAACTGATACAGTTCAACACCATCCTTTCCCTCCTCACAGGCTACAATGTGCCCCTGGGCCGCAGTTAGATTTCTTGTGTGCCTGTTGCAGTCTGTGTGGCATTAATGGGTTGTTCATGGTGCAGGTATTGGTGACCAATACTTTGTGTTGTGTGAGTTTTTCAGGGTCCTAGGTCCTCCTTGCACATAACTAGGTAAGGAGACTTTACTGCCATCCTCTGACATCTTTTTCTTTACAATGGTTATAAATGTTAAACAACATGTATGTGCATGACAGCATGAGTTGTGTATGCATCTTGTCTTAGTCATTTGATGATCCTGTAAGGAATGTGTATAGTACCACATATCTTTCAAACCACACCTGGCCTTGCCAAACTGCAGTATGGAAGGCATATCCTGACTCACTCTGCCCTTCAGATTGCCACACAAACCTCATGCCAAACTGCTGATAACCACATGATGTACTGTCATTCATGGAAGCGATGGAAATGGAGTAATATATAAAGTCTGTATTTTCAACCTACCAAGACCAGAGCCTGTCAAATGTATCTATCTCCAAGTATGGGACATAATCCAGGCTCTGGGAGTTCACTGTGCTTATGCAACTGTGGAACTGTGCCCACTCCCTGTAGACCTGTAGATCCTGTTGTGTGGCTAATATGAGGCTCTAGTGGCAACACCTGCCCTGAATGCCTCCATCCATTGACAAGATCAGGGATGAGTACTTAGGTAAATTCATGAACTAGTCCATATGTGCATTTAGCATTATTGTCAATGTGTGTCTTTGACTCATGACAGGTCCTTACTCCCACAGCTATCTTGTCATCATCACATATGTCATATTTGTCCTGTACAGGCTTATTGCACTGATGACAGCCATACAGAGCAAAGAGTATGTTGATTCCTGGGAGGCCATGACATGTGAGTCAGTACCTTGGACACATAGCAGACATTGTACAGTGCATACCTTTTGATGCTGGATATCATCTCTACAGGATAGACACATATGCCTAAAAAAGTGTTCAGTGGTACAGGTACATACCACAGAACCCACTCCCTGAAGTAGCATGAGTCTGCATTTGGTAGGCCACATGGCCACGCATGCACGAGGAATACACTTTAAGTACCCGCCACGCCTGCCACTTCATTGCCACTCAGTGTAATGGTAAAACTGAACTATGGCAGTTTCATGTAGGGACTGTATGCAGTGAGCTAATCTCACAGAGTGTGAATATGTTTGTCCATTCAGGTCTCAGGAGTTTACCCTTCAGAAGCCACATATGTGTGTAGTGTTTCATTGTGGCTCACATCACAGTATATGTTGCTGGAGCATGGGCTACCTGATGTCAGTAGTTCTGCTTAGTCATTGTAGGCCCTGAGCAGGCTGGTGGGTTAGTCTGCAGATGGGTATATATGTCAAGAGTCATGTATTTATGAGATTGTGTGCTTTACACTTGTGGTGTGTTAACAAACTGAAAATTTCTAGCTTGGCGTTTCTGACATGTGTGTAACTCAAACTTTAGTGGCAAAGCTTGTGATTGGAATCTCTTGATTTGTCTTTGCATCCATGCAGGTAAAGGTGAAGGAGATAAGGACAGTCATCACCTGGAAGGTGCAGACTCTAGGGGTCCACAGCCGGCGGACTTGAGACACTGGCCCTGGATGAGAGCGGAGGTCCAGCTGGGGCTGTCCTCCCAACATGGGCTGCGCACACGTCGGACCATGACCCCCCTCATGTCCCACATCCTGGCAGTGGCTTACCCAGACCTTGATGGGCATTAGAGGGAGGAGCAAAGCAACCACAAGGGGGTGAGCACAGGGCATGATCTTGACTGTCGCATTGCCATGTTAATGTGTTAGGTTCTGATATCTTCCCCTGATGATTAGGGATGTGCCATGTGTGACACAGTAGATGAATGACTGTTTGCATAGATATGTAATGTGGTGCATACTGATGTGCCTAGCCTACTGGCCAAGGGACCTTTGCCACAACTGTGTTCAATCCACAAACAATTTGCTCTCCAGGGACAACATTCGGCTGTGTACATTGATCAATCAAGTACTGTTTGTTGTTGGGCGTAAATGCTATGCAACAGACCTCTACTCCTCAGTGTTACAGTCTAAATGAACGGAAGTGATGGATCACTGTCCTCAGCCATGTGTCTGGTTAAATGAGTATATTGGCATCTGCCACCCAAAGGATACTTGTCTTCAGGGTGTGGTGGGTGCTGCTGCCTCACTATCTTCTGTAATGTGAAGATGGCCATCATACATGTGACAGAGCAGACATTGTACTTACTACAGATTAATACTTTCCCTTGGTAACTGGGGAATGTTGATGGACATGATTTCTGTGCCATCACAATTGCCAACATTCCTTGTGCCTACATGTTAGCATGTGTCCTTTTCTCTTTTGACAAAATGTGTACGCTTCTGTTTCATGCATGGTCTACCTGTGTTAAGGGGATAATTTTGGTATTCCCTCACATATACGTGCTTGCCAACCTGTGTGTGGAATAGGACATTTGCAATGATGATACATCTTATGTGGTGAAAACAGACAGGTGTTTGTCGGCATTCATTCTTGGCTCACACACCCCCTCAGCCGTCATTGAATGTCTTTGACATTTACAGCTGCAGTAACAATGAGGGCGAAGACGTGTATGACTAGATTGTTTTTAGCCAAGGTGTGCATTTCCAGGCCATTGATGTGGCATCATGTAGCAAAGTGTACTGCACATGTGTAATGGGTAAGGTTTATTAACTGACTGTTGGCATGCATCATGGATTGACTTGCAGTTATGTTGAAATCACATTTGGTTGGGTACAACTATTCATCCACAGACATCTGGGTTAGCAGGACCAGAATGGATACAGTGATGTAGCTTCTCATTGGGGAACATACTGAGGGGCTTCTACAGGTACTTGCAAATCTTTGTGTCTCTCCAACATACAAAGGACTAATGGCTTTTACTGATGCAGAAAGAGTATGTAATTGTAATGGGTGCTAGTTGTGATTTCCTTGGGGCTTGCTAATTCATTGTGTTGCGGATTTTAGGGACATATCTCCCTGACTATTTGACACAATGTCTATAGTGTGCATTTCCATGACAAATGTGTAGCATATCAGAGCAACATTTATACAACCTCTATGACTCCACTGGGACAAATTTCACTTGATGAAGTGTGCACTGTGGATATGTTTACAGTGTGACATGATTATTTCCATGTACTGTTTTCAGCAACATGGCATGTTCTGGTAGCATCATTTCTTATTGTTGTGTTATTGTGTATGTGAAAAATAAATGCCTGCATGACCTTGTGTGGGATCTGTGGGAATGCAGTTGACATTGGGCTACTATTGTATAACAACAGGCAACTGAGGTATGCTCCATGAGGCAAAGCATTGTAGGTGATGTGGTCTCCTACCTGGTCAATACTTATTGTGATTGCACAACTTCAGCCATGCAGTTCTAGTTGTCTGAGATCCTGATTTTCCTATGGGCAAATGTTCACAGTTCATGTGGCATGCGTGCATATGGTGTGGTACTTGTAGGGGCCATTTTGGAGGAGTTTGTTGCTGGGGCCTACTTGACATCATTGTAATGTTTTCTAATCAGAGCTATGGTTCAAGTGTATTCAGGGATATGTGGTGACTCAATTTCTCTTTTTAACTTCCACTTTGGAGGAGTTTGTTGCTGGGGCTTCCTTGACATCATTGCAGTGTTTTCTAATCAGATCTGTGGTTCAAGTGTGATCAGGGATATGTGGTGACTCAATTTCTCTTTTTAATTTCAGCATCAGCCCAGGCAAGCAGAAGAGATAGGGCACAGCCAAGTCGGGAAGCACCTGGCCACAGTACCTCAGGTCAAGACACCACCGTCACAGAGATACCCAGTGGCCCAGGGGGTGAGGGGAGTACTACGGAGGAGACCGGATCTACATCCTCATCATAGGATTCTACCTCCAGTGGCCACTCCCTAATGGTGGCGGACCCATCTGAACATACTCCTGTACCATTCTTGTCCCCCACACCCAGTTCTATATCAACCACCCTCCCTTCTGCTCCCCACCCAGTTGGCCATGCCCGCTCACCCAAGAGAGTGGGTGTCTCCTTTGCTGCAGGCACCTCCAACCCATCCCCTGTTACATCTGCTGCCCTGAGTGAAGAGGCTGTTGACCTCCTAAGGAGTATCTCTGTGGGTCAGACGGTAATTGTAAATGCCATCAAGGGGTTGGCCAGCCAACGTCAGCAGATCAATGATTTCCTGGAAGGCATTGATAGTGCCATGCCTGGCTTACAGAGATCTTTTCAAGCTCTGGCCCCCTCACTGATGGCAGCCAGTCATCCCCCACATTCCGTCCCCCCTCCACCTCCCTCTTTCCAACCGAAATCCCTTACTCCCCTACCTATCCCTAGCACAATGACACATCTGCATGCACCCACCCACCTCAACACACACAAGCAGCACACATAAAACCAATCACCACAAGACACACCGGCACTCAAGCACTCAACATCCACACACACAGCATTAGCCACCACTTCCTCAGACACCCCCAACGACCCACACACTACATCAAGCATACCCACAGGCACCACCACAATAGGCAGTGACACACCCACAGACACCACCCCAACAGACACACAGACATCCACCATACCCACCATACCTGCAGGCACCACCCCAAAAGACACACAGACATCCACCACACCCATCATACCTGCAGACACCTCCCCAGATGACACGCACATTCACCACTACTACCATACCAGCAGACACCATATCAATAGACACACCCACATCCTTCACTCCCACATTTCCCAACACCTCAACCTCCCAAGACACACAAACACACACACTCACACATATAACAGTTACCACTCAGACATAAGCATACCTCACACATGCAGACACCCAAGACATCAACATCCACACATCAGACAACCACTCCTTCAACCCCTAAATCCTCAACCCCTTCGGATGACCATCTCCATGTTCCAAAGGGAAGATTCCTTTTTGAACTTGCTTTTTAGCCTGTTGCCTCCACCCCTATCCAAAAACCAAGAGGCCCTGACCTACATTGCAACCCATCCTTACCACATCCAAGTCCTCCCCTGTCACACCTGCCTCCCTTGCAAACATTCATACCCCACCCCCCAAAAAGAAGCCCACCCCTCCTAAGAAACAGTCCACTCCTCCCAAACCCAAACCCACCCATCCCAACTCCGACCCACCCTCTCCAAGAATGATCCCTGCGTTGCTTGCCTGCCCACTTGGTGCCCCTCCCTCTAGAGGTTCCCTGGTAGTAATAGGAGTCAAGTGTGGGCACAGTACTGTGCAATGACTATCTGCTGTACTAGCAAATGGCCTTTGCTATTTTGCTGTTTGTTATAAATAAACCCAAATAGTAGGTTGTTTTGTGTACACATTTGTCCTTCAATTGCTTTATCACCTTTATGTTGTCCCTGAGTAACTTGTGTTGTCTGCCTACAGTAGTGTGTGTGTTTCAGCCTGCTTGCTGATCCATTTGCTGTTGTATGCAATATCAGACTTTGTGGATGGTGGTTGTCTCACCCAAGACAAAGGTAGATGTTAACTGTATGGAAATGTGAGTGTTACTCCAAATTAGATGTCATTGCATTGTGCTCTGTTTGGTATGGTAAGTATTTCATCTTGAGTGGTCCAATGCCAGCATGTATGGTGTTAGACTTGTCCCCTTGATACAGATTGTATATTCATCTCATGTGTGGCAACTTGAGTTTTCTTTGTGCAGACATGGAGGGTATTCAATTGTGCTACCTCTCTTTGCAATAGACGGTGCATGTGTCCATTTCGCTGTGTGTACCTTGCAGCTATTTCATCTAGATGTATGTCCAATGCAGCTCATGTTGTATGTGCTTTCTTGACTTGCACTTCCACATTCTGCAGATGAGCATGTCACTTGGCTCTAGTATTGTTTGTCCCAAAGATACATGTAGGGTCAATTCCTGTGCAAATGTTGTTTGAGGGGCGTGTGCAAAGTGATATGTGTCCCAGTGCAGCATACTTCCCTGAGTGCTCCTGATGCCCCCATCGCTATTCTGCAGTTAGTGTTTGCATAATGAGCTTTTGATATTTGTCTCTCTGACTATTGCACCCCATTGTCCTTCCATTGTGTTGTGATGTGGGTGATTTATGGGTCCATACCAGGGCTGAAAAATGGGAGTGGTATTTGTGTTCCATGCCACATCCTTACATATGTGTGTTGAATCCGGTGACAGTCCATGGCATGTGTGCAATTTAAGGGTGTCAGATGTATTGGTAGATGTGATGTTGCTGTGCTGTTGATGTTCTGTGACACAATGTTGTGTACACTTCACTGTCCCTGTGCCTAAGATGTGCAGACATGTTTTTTGTGTAGTGTTGTGGTGCAGCGTGAGTGACCTGCCCAAAGGGGGTGTTTTGTGGCTGTGAATGTGTCTTCCTTTGTGAATGACTCCAACTTTGTACATGATGACAAGTGTACTTGTTGCCCACAGCATGACCCCCATGCCATGTTGATGATGGTGCAACAAGCTGTTGTTGATATTTATGACACAGGTAGGTAGGTAGATAGGTAGGTGTACATATGGTCGCTTGTGTCCATGGCAGCGTGGATTTTGGGCACCTTCCATGAGCAGCAGCATGGTGTGTCAGATTGGCTCCATGGCGACACAGCACAGGTAAAGCTGCCTGCAGGAGAGTTACTCCCTTTATACTCTCTGTTTCTGCCTGCTGAGTCTAGGAGGTTGGACCTCCCTGGTCACATTGGCGGTGTGCAACCTCGTAATGTGTCCGGCAGAAACACTGTCTCTTCCAGCCTGTTTGTGCTGCCTCATCATGGTGACGGTCTGCATTGCCTGGAGGTGCCAGCGGGACCGCTGCAGTCTTTGCTCTATAGGGCTGCATGACTCATAATATAGTAGTCTGGCCACTAAACCAATGGTAGTTGGACCGCTGTATGGTGGTGCAAGGACCGCCAAAATCGTAATGAAGCCCTAAGTCACAATCATACTGGTTACTGTTACTGTTCACTCTGTATATAAAGTATTGTGTCTGATACTCACTCTCCGGGCCTGATTCACAAAGGCAAACTTACACTTTTATGTAAGCTTACAATTGTTTGCTAATCAGAAAGGTATTATATGAGTAGTATCCTTATAACTGCTGAATATCTGCACATAAAAAGATAGGGCATTCCTACTTGTCTACTACCTTCTTCTATTTGGTTTGAATACACTGGAAGTAGTAAATGGTAATTCTTTAGTGCCCAATACCTTCCCCAAAATGGTTTAGATTGGAGTGGGAAAACAAAATGTGACCCCTTTACTGTTCAACACTTTCCCCAAAATTATTTAGATTGGAGAGGGATTAGTAAATGTGAACCCTTTAGTGTCCAATACCTTCCCCAAAAATGTCTAGATCGGAGTGGTATAGTAAATGTGACCTCTTTAGTGTCCAACACATTCCCCAAAATGGTTTATTCTGGAGAGGGAATAGTAAATTTGAACATTTTAGTGTCCATCATGTTCGCTAAAATGGTCTAGTTTGCAGTGGGAATACTAAATCAGACCCCTTTAGTGATCAACACCTTTGCTAAAATGGTATAGATTGGAACAGAAATAGTGAATGTGACATCTTTAGTGACCAACATCTCCCTCAAAATGTTGTAGGTTGGAGTGGTAATAGTAAATATTATATTTTCAGTGCCCATCACCTTGCCCAATATAGGTTACATTGGACTGAGAATAACTAATGTGAGCCCTTCAGTGTTTAACACTGTCCCCAAAATGGTTTTGATAATAAATGTAAGCGTTTTAGTGCCCAAAGGGTTTGTTAAAATGGGTTTGATTGCAGTAGGAGCAGTTAATGTTATTTCAATAGTGTCCAGGATTTTCAGAAAAATAATTCACACATGAGGTGACTGTGAGCTTGTACTATACCACATTTATGTTTAGATTCTTTACTATAATAAAGTTAAATAGCACAGTTTGTAATGTTTAATTCTGTACTCATATAATTTTTTTACCTTTTAACATATATAATTGTAATCATACAAACCATTTCATTCATATTTATAATGTATATTTTAATATGATGTTTATTATTAAAAGACGTAAATTATGTTTAAATAGTTCTACGTTTCATACTTGTCCTGTATTTTATCCATTGTTTTACATTTTATGCACATTAATAGTTATTTTAAGTACTTTTTAAAACATATTGTTTACATAATGTGTTTAATATATAAAAATAATTTTTATATACTAATATTTATTTAATTTATACTTTCAATTTTTTTACATTTTGTACAAAAATGACTTACATGTTTATCATTTTTTTAAACATTTTAACATTTTTTTAAACATTTTTAAACTTCTTTTTTAAATATTACTATTGTTCTTCATGGGGAGTTAGCAATTTTTTTGTTTCATTTGGGGGCCTTTTTGTAACTGCTGCCTTCTATTTTGCAGTCTATAAGTGTAATTTTTAGTCTATTTTCATCGAAACAGGAAAGATCTTTTTAGAGATTCTTTTAGGGTTTTGCTTTTGGTCTTTATGTAGATTTAGTTGTATTTAATGTAGGTGTAGATAGAGGTTGTTAGCAATATATGTTATGTTACATTATGTAATGTGCTTTTTCATGGTTAAGTGTGATGTTTATGCTATATTTGAAGTTACTGTTTTTGCAGGTGTGTATTGTGTTTTATGTTGCAGGTTTTCGATTGCCAATGTCGTTTATGGACATGCAAAGTAAGTTTTTTTTTTTTTAAAGGAAATCAATTTTGGTTTGTAGTAAACCAATATGTTTCGCTTTGATTTCCTTGCTTTTTTCAGTTTCCCAGGAGTGTTTCCTTCTTTAACCCCTTTGCTGCCAGGCCTTTTCCCCTTCAGGTGCCAGGCCTTTTTTTGGCTATTTGGGGCAGGGCGCGCCTAGGCCCTCATAACGTTTTGTCCACATAAGCTACCCACGCCAAATTTGCATCCTTTTTCCCCAACATCCTAGGGATTCTAGAGGTACCCGGACTTTGTGGGTTCCCCTGAGGGAGACCAAGAAATTAGCCAAAATACAGTGAACAGTTTGTCTTTTTTTAAAAAAATGGAAAAAAGGGTTGCAGAAGAAGGTTTGTGTTTTTTTCCCTGAAACTGGCATCAACAAAGGGTTTGCAGTGCTACAATCACCAGCTTCCCAGCTTTTAGGAACAGGCAGACTTGAATCAGAAAACCCAATTGATCAACACAATTTTTGCATTTTACTGGGATATACCCCATTTTTATGATTTTTTGTGCTTTCAGCCTCCTTCCAGTCAGTGACAGAAAGGGGTGTGAAACCAATGCTGGATCCCAGAAACCTAAACATTTCTGAAAAATTTAGACAAAATTCTGAATTCAGCAATGGGTAATTTGTGTAGATCCTACAAGGGTTTCCTACACAAAATAACAACCAAAATAAAAAAATATTGAAATTGAGGTGAAAAAACTGCAATTTTTCTCTCTGTTTTACTCTTTAACTTTTTCCTTCAATGTCAGATTTTTTAAAGCAATATACCGTCACGTCTGCTGGACTCTTCTCGTGGCAGGGATATATAGGGCTTGTAGGTTCATCAAGAACCCTAGGTACCCAGAGCCAATAAATGAGCTGCACCTTGCAGTGGGTTTTCATTCTATACCGTGTATACAGCAATTCATTTGCTGAAATATAAAGAGTCAAAATTAGGCATCAAGAAAACCTTTGTATTTCCAAAATGAACACAAGATAAGGTGGTGAGGAGCAGTGGTTATTTGCACATCTCTGAATTATGGGGTGCCCATACTAGCATGTGAATTACAGGGCATTTCTCAAATAGACGTCTTTTTTACACACTGTCTTAAATTTGGAAGGAAAAAATGTACAGAAAGACGAGGGGCAATAACATTTGTTTTGGTATCCTATATTCCCCCAAGTCTCCCAATAAAAATAGTACCTCACTTGTGTAGGTAGGCCTAGTCCCCGCGACAGGAAATGCTCCAAAACATAAAGTGGACACATCACATTTTCTCAAAGAAAACAGAGGTGTTTTTTGCAAAGTGCCCACCTGTGGATCAGGCCTCTAGCTCAGCCGCCACCTAGAGAAACCTACCAAACCTGTGCATTTTTGAAAACTAGAGACCTAGGGAAATCCAAGAGGGGGTGACTTGTCGGGCTCTCACCAGGTTCTGTTACCCCAAATCTTTTGCAAACCTCAAAATGTGGCTAAAAAAACACTTTTTCCTCACATTTGGGTGACAGAAAGTTCTGGAATCTGAGAGGAGCCACAATTTTTTTTCCAGCCAGCATTCCCCCAAGTCTCCCGATAAAAATGGTACCTCACTTGTGTGCATAGGCCTAGTGCCCACGACAGGAAATGCCCCAAAACACAAAGTGGACACATCACATTTTCTCAAAGAAAACAGAGGTGTTTTTTGCAAAGTGCCTACCTGTGGATTTTGGGCTGTAGCTGAGCCGCCACCTAGGGAAACCTACCAAACCTGTGCATTTTTTAAAACAAGAGACCAAGGGGAATCCAAGACGGGGTGACTTGTGGGGCTCTCACCAGGTTATGTTACCCAGAATCCTTTGCAAACATTAAAATGGAGCTAAAAAAACACTTTTTTCTCACATTTTGGTGACAGAAAGTTCTGGAATCTGAGAGAAGCCACAAATTTCCTTCCACCCAGCATTCCCTCAAGTCTCCCAATAGAAAATAGTACTTCACTTGTGTGGGTGGGCCAAGTGTTTGTGACAGGGAAGAGCCAAAAACACATCAAAATTGAGGGGGCACCCAAGTGGGTCCAAAAGGGCAGTTTGAAAAAAAACATTTTTAGGCTGACAATTGCAGCAGAAATTTTATCGGTATAGATGAGACAATGCTGGGTGGTAGGAATTTTGTGGATTCCTGCTAATTCCGGAAGGTTCCATCACAAAAATGTGGGAAAAATGTGTGCTGTCCAGCAAAGTTGAAGGTTTGCAAGGCATTTTGGCTAAGGAAATGGTGCAGGGTGCATGTGAAGCACACCACCCTGGAATCAACTAGTTGTTTAGTTTTCAGATGTGTCTAGGTCTTGTGGATTTTTCTACATGGCAGCTTCCCAAAGTAAAAAAAAGTGCAGCCCTCACCATTCCAAGTGGGACGATTTTGAGAGTTACCAAGCTCTCATGGCCCAAATGTAAAACAAAAACCCAAAATAATCAACTGTCCTCTTGCTTGCCATGGGATAAGATGTTTTCGTGTGCGGGGGAGAGCTGAATGACTGTTAGCCCCTTCAGTTCGGGTGGGGGCATAACCAGGCCCATACTGGCTGGTAGCCACCAAGCCACTATTTTCTTTTATTGTTTTTATTCCCTGTCATCTAGTAGACTTTCTGTCCCCCAGGGGTGTGGATCGGGGGTAATTGCCCAATCTGCTCACTGGTGGACAGAACAACTTTGGCCCTATTTATTTGGGGTGGGGGTATGGCCATAAACCCAACCTCTTATTTTGAAAATAAATCTTCCCTGGTCTCTGGTGGGCTTTCCGCCTTTCAAAAATAGGCCAATCTGCCCCAAGGGAGGCAGTTATGGCCAACAGTGATGTGCCCCCATGGGGAGCAACCCTTGCCCAAGGGGCTGCCCCCCAAATATATAAAAAATATATATATCCCTGGTGTCTAGTGGTTTTCTGCCCCCCCGGGGGCAGATCGGCCTAATAATTTTAGGCCGATCTGCCCCCAGTGGGGGCAGAAATGGCCTAAAAATCATTTGCCCCCCTGGGGAGCGGCCCTTGCCCAAGGGGCCACTCCCCTTATGTGCAAGTACAAAAAAATTATAATAATACCTGGTGAATAGTGGTTTCTGACCCCCTGGGGGCAGATCGCAGGGCAGAAATGGCCAAAAAATAATTCCCCTCCAGGGAGCAACCCTTGGCCACGGGGTCGCTCTCCAAACATAAAAAAAATATATATATATATATATAATTATTCCTGGTGTCTAGTGGTTTTCTGCCCCACCCCCCGGGAGCAGATCGGCCTAATAATGCTCAAATACAAAAAAAAAATATCCCTGGTGTCTAGTGGTTTCTGCCGAAATGGCCTACTAATAATTTGTCCCCCCCCCCCCGGAGCGACCCTTGTCCAAGGGTCACTCCCCAAATAAAAAATAAAAAAAACAATGAATAAAATGGTCCCTGGTGTCTAGTGGATTTCTAGCCCTCTGGGGGACAGAAATTGCCTAGAAATAATTTGTCCCTGAGGCAAATAGAAACAAATAAAAAAAATCCCTGATGTCAAGTGGCATTTCTCCTACCCGATCGCATCGCGATCGGCAGCAGAAATGCTCAGAGAGACATGAAAGGAGAGGAAAAGCCTTTCCTCTCCTTTCATGCCTCTCTGCCCCCTTCACGTGATCGGAGGAGAAATGCAAATGCAGAAGCTGAGCTTCCAGCGCCGGAGGGAAGGCCTCTGAAGAGGTCAGCGTGCGAAAGCGCGCTGACGTCATCAGACTCCATGGGGGGGGTCACGGTGGATGGGGGTGGAAGGGGAAGCGATTCCCCTTCCATTTCTGCCCGGAATAGGGGGTGCTTGGCCATCGGGGGAGCGCTAGCGCTCCCCCCGGGGGCCCATAGCCTGACGAGGTGGTCTCGTCCTTGGCACCGGCCAACCGGTGCCGAGGACGAGACCACCTCGTCCGGGGCACAGAAGCAGTGAAACACTTTTTTGGGTATTTTTATGGTTCATGAAGACTTTTGACTGCTTCGATGGATCTCTGTTGGACTAGTTTATTTTTGCATTATTTGAAGACTTTTTCGAGTTTCATTTTTCATTTTTGGTGGATTGTACTTTTTGATAATGTTGATATGATTAGATGATTTGCAGCTACAGAACAGTAAGTACTATTTAATTGATTCAGGATGAGAAATGTTGTATTTTGGGAATTATGACAGTTATATGTGATTGGTATTTTTAAAAATATATTTTATGTGTCGTAATTAATTTTTACAATACATTTTTATGTCTTATTAGAGGTTTGTGGTTGGTGAGATTAATATTTTAATATACATAAGATACATAGGCCATCATTACAACCCTAGCGGTCGGTGGTAAAGCGCTGGTAAGACCGCCAACAGGCCAGCAGTAAAAAAAAAATTGAATCACGACCATGGCAGAAACCGCCAACATAGACAGCCACCTTAACACTCCAACTGCCACACAAACAAACAGCATGACAGACAGGCGGAAGACAATGTACCGCCCACACTATTATGAGAGGCCAATCCGCCTCCTTTTCCGGGACGGATTCAATGCGAACAAAAACACGACGGAAACAGGACTTGGAAGGGGAAACACTCACCTCTACACAACCCACGAGGAACCAGGACGCCATGAAGCCAGAACTCTAAATATTCCCTGCAATAGTATTCCTGTTCCTCTACCAGGAGCACGAAAGACGGCGGCGATGACCACGGTGAGTACTGCATCTACAACACAGGGGAGGGGGGAGGAAAAGAGAGTGACACACACATGCAACACCTCCACCCCACCCTCACCCACAAGACACACACCAAATACATGCTGCAACAATAGATTTACACCCCCCTAACAGCCCCCAGGAAGAACGCAATGACAAAAGGAAATGATTGTAATGATTGTAATCAATAAAAATCCATTAGTCAAAACTTTAAATAAAGTATAAACAATTATGCACACCAACTACACAAGTCCGGATAGTGCACCATTCAAAGTCCGTGACCACTGGGCCCAAAATGCATGGGCGAGGCCCACACTCGATACCAGACTGCAAACGGAGAGAACACTGCTGGGGCATCAGATCGAAATAAAACTGGCACCTCAGGGGGAAGGGCAGGGGGGGCACCTCAGCAGGATGAGTGCACAATGCCAGCTCCACGAGGGGGCTCCATGCCCATTGATGTATCCTGGGGAGTGCAAATCCACAGTCTCTCAAGTCTCTCCAGTGGGTGGTTTGCCCACTGCTTTATCCTGGGGAGTGCAAAGCCACAGTCTCTCAAGTCTCTCCAGTGGGTGGTTTGCCCACTGCTTTCTCCTGGGGAGTGCAAAGCCACAGTCTCTCAGGTGGATGTCATTCTCCACTGGTTCTGGAGGGGGCATGGTGCCCAGAGTGCTTCATCTTGCCAAGGGCTGAAGTAGTGGATGTCTTTCTCCACTGGTTCTGGAGGTGGCTTTGTGCCCAGAGTGCTTCATCCTGCCAAGGACTGAGGTAGTGGATGAGATACTCCACTGGTTCTGGAGGGGGCTTTGCGCCCAGAGTGCTTCATCCTGCCAAGGACTGAGGTAGTGGATGTGACACTCCACTGACGGTGGTGCAACATGCAAGCTTCTCAGGCTCCTGGAACTGACCACCTGCCGCGTACGACTGACCACTGGGGATGGCAGCCATGTCTGCGGTGGTGCCACTGGCTCAGGATGTCGCGGGGCCGCTGGCAGTGCTGGTTGCGGTGTCGGTAGCGGCGGTGCTTGCCGCGGACTCATTGGCATCGGTGCTGGCGGCGGGTCTGTGGCATCGGTGCAGGCGGCGGGCTCTGTGGCATCGGTGCTGGTGGCGGGCTCTGAAGAAACGGTGCTGGTGGCGGGCTCACTGACTGCGGTGCTGGTCGCGGCCTCACTGACTGCGGTGCTGGTGGCGGGCTCACTGATTGCGGTGCTGGTGAAGGGCTCAGTGTCTGCAGTGCTGGCGGCGGTGCTGATGAAGGGCTCACTGACTGCGGTGCTGATGAAGGGCTCAGTGTCTGCAGTGCTGGTGGCAGTGCTGGTGGCGGGCTCACTGACTGCGGTGCTGGTGGCGGGCTCACTGACTGCGCTGCTGGTGGCGGCGGTGCAGGTGGCAGTCTTGTCCGCCGTGCAGGTTGGGGTCGACGTGGACCTGCCTTTGATTTTTTGGCCCTTCCCCATCTGGATGGTGGGGCAGCTGTCCTCCCACTTTTCACTTTTGTTTTGCCTGAGCCCTTGGTGGCAGGTGTTTTCGCCTTCTCCCTCTGGGATGTGGGCAACGTTTTCTGTTTTGGCGGTGGGGGAATGTCCTTGCCCTCGCTCCTTGGGACACTGGCAGCCCTGTTGCCTGGCACACTCCAGAATCCCGCTATTGCTGGCACCACTGTTCCTGGTGATTTGGTAGCTGAGGTGCTGGGTTGGGACCTGGAAAGGCAGGCCCTAGGGGACGGACGGGGGGTGTAGGGAAGAGGTCAACATTTGATAGGAAAAGCTTTTTAGACACACTGGGATGGGTAGATGGAGGGGGTTTGGGAGTGGAGGAAGAGGTAGTGGATGTAGGAGGTGTGCGTTTGCTGACTTTGGGTGAAGGTGCATGGGCTGGAGGATGTTGTGAGGTGGATGGCTATTGGGTGGGTGTGTGACTGCGTTTGTGTAGTTTGGGAGGAGGGCTCACAGACACACTGGGAGAGGACACAGGGGATGTGTGAATGGTAGTGGGGGTGGTGACTGCATGTGAGTGGTGTGTGGTGATGGGTGTGCTGGTGATGGAGATAGTGGCTGAAGATGTAGTGCATGCAGGTGTGAGTGGAGACGAGACAGGGAGGGAGGAGGGAGACGTGGAGGAGGTGGACACAGTGGAGGCAGTGGATGTTGGTATGTCTGCATGGGTATGGTGCTTGTGTGAGTGCCTGTGGGATGTGCAGTGCTTATGTTTGCCATAGCCACCCTTGTGTGTTGAGGTGTGTGAATGCTGGTCTGATGGTGTGCTTGGGATAGTCTGAGGTACAAGGGATTGGGTCTGGGTGGAGGAGGTTGGAGGGGGGAGGCTGGACACAGGGACAATGGCTGCCATCAGTGCTGAGGCCAGAGCCTGAAATGCTCGCTGTTGAGCTGCCTGGCCCGAATGAATACCCTCCAGGTATGCATTTGTTTGTTGCAAATGCCTCTCTACACCGTGGATGGCATTCGGAATGGTAGACTGCCCAACAGTGAGGGATCTCAGGAGGTCAATAGCCTCCTCACTGAGGGCAGCAGGGCTGACTGGGGCAGGGGCTGAGGTGCCTGGGGCGAAGGAGATGCCCACCCTCCTGGGTGAGCAGCCACGGGACACAGGCTGAAGTGCTGCTAGGAGGGCGGTGCTGGTAGGGGGGGTGGCGGCTGTACCTGTAAATGCAGTGGGCACAGAGGGGCCCGCCACCGCAAGGGAGCACCCATCAGAGGAGGAGTCGGTGTCGCTGGCCTCTGCTCCTGTTCCCGCCGTGAAGCTTCCCTCGCCCTCCGTCCCACTGGTGACTTCAGACTCCGTTGTCTCGCCCTCCAGGGCCATGTGGGATGCAGCTTCCCCCTGCTCCGGTGGCACTGCTCCTCCGCCCGATGATGCTAACGCACACAAGAACTGGGAGACCACAAAAAGGGGGGAAGAAAGTAGAAAAACATGTTCAGTGTATGCAAAACCGCTACTGTTGGCGGACACTACAGACACAGCAGCCCTCTGCACTACGCCATGCACTTATAGTTCCCTAATTAATCACAGGGCTGTGGGTACAAGGCCTATGCCCGATTGCTGTACACATGGAAGTCACAGGAGCCTGACTTGGTGTAGATGGCTCTTCCACTGGTGGGGTTGGGATGCCACATAGCCTGCCTCACAAAGGGTCCTTGCCTACAAAGCTCGCCCTGGCCTAGGGTAACCCACTGCCCACCTCCCTCACCCAGACACCTCATAATGCGCACAGGGTCAGATGGTTGTGACGGTACTCACCCCCCTGTGGCTGTTGTGATGCCCTCAAGCGCCCATTCAACTCCGGATACGCCCCTGCCAGGATCCGGAACATCAAGGGGGTCATGGTGCGACGGGCACCCCTCCCATGTTGGGAGGACATCCCCAGCTGGGCCTCCTCCATCTTCTTGCTTCAGCGGCGAATGTCCTCCCATCTTTTCTGGCAGTGGGTGCTCCGTCTGTGGTGGACCCCCAGGGTCTGTACGTCCTTTGCGATGGCACGTCAAATATCCTTCTTCTGTTGGGCGCTGACCTAGAGGAATAATACAGGGGAAAAGGAAAAACTTCCTGGACCGCCACAGTCATTAGCCCACGTTCCCACCCTTGCCCTGACGCACATACACTCACCGTGCGCTCATGCAGGCCTCAGCCCCCCGTATCTTCCATCCACACCACTCCAAACAGGCATTGCCCATACAGCATGCTCACAGTGTACTCACCTGTTTGTCTGGAGGACTGTAGAGTAGCGTGTACTGGGGGAGGACCCCATCCACTAACTTCTCCAACTCCTCCGAAGTGAAGGCAGGGGCCCTTTCCCCAGACAGATGAGCCAACTTCGCTTTCAGACACAGGTCACAGCAGCCTACCGCGACTGTGTACAACGCCAGCGCAGTTACCTCATATCCCCTTGTCCTACATTACAGGCCAGGCAACCGCCATTTCAGGGGGCCACATGGCATTATTTTTAAATGCGTCACACATATCTAGGCCTTGCATACACACAGTGACAGGCACATAGCGGATTGACAAATGTGTGCAATAAATTCTTTTTTTACTACTTCACTGTTGGCTGACTCTGTGCTCGTTGTTCTCGTCCATAGGGCACATCCGCTGGGGCAGGTGAGGAGATGGCGGCATCCTCCGGTGTACAGACCGCTGGTGGACCTGTCGACAATTGAAGACAGACACATCATTATCACTTACAGACTTGATCGTGCCACAATCCTGGAACTGTGTGCACAGTTGGAGCCAGACCTGATTTCAGCTATCCGTCATCCCACAGGAATCCCCCCTCTAGTTCAGGTCCTGTCAGTACTCCATTTCCTGGCAAGTGGTTCTTTTCAAACAACAGTGGCCATTGCACCGGGGATGTCCCAGCCTATGTTCTCAAACGTGTTGTCCAGAGTGTTGTCTGCCCTGCTGAAACACATGCGCAGCTACATCTTTTTCCCTCAGGTGGAGGATTTGCCCACTGTGAAAGGTGACTTCTATGCCCTGGGACATATCCACAACATCATAGGTGCCATTGAAGGGACACATGTGGCCTTTGTACCCCCCGCAGAAGTGAACAGGTGTACAGAAACCGGAAGAGCTACCATTCAATGAATGTGCAGATGGTGTGTTTGGCAAACCAGTACATCTCCCATGTGAATGCCAAGTTTCCAGGCTCAGTGCATGACGCTTACAATTTGAGGAATAGCAGCATCCCTTATGTGATCGTGCAACTCCAGAGGCACTGTGTGTGGCTAATAGGTGAGGACAAGGAACCTATACCCTGTGAATAGTTGTCTGGGTCTGGGGTTGTCCCTAAGGGTTAGTGTGTATCTAACAGTTGTCCCTCGACATTTGCAGGTGACTCTGGGTACCCCAACCTGTCATGGCTACTGACCCCAGTGCGAAATCCCAGGACAAGGGCAGAGGAACGCTACAATAAGGCACATCAGCGAACTAGGAGGGTGATAGAAAGGACCTTCGGCCTCCTGAAGGCCAGGTTCCGGTGCCTCCATATGACAGGAGGTTCTCTCTACTACTCACCAAAGAAGGTGTGCCAGATCATTGTGGCCTGCTGCATGCTGCACAACCTGGCTTTGCGACGACAGGTGCCTTTTCTGCAGGAGGATGGTCCAGAAGGAGGTATTGTGGCAGCTGTGGAGCCTGTGGACAGTGAAGAAGAGGAGGCAGAAGAAGAGGATATCGACAACAGAAACAACGTGATCCAGCAATACTTCCAGTGAGACACAGGTAAGAAGACATCACTGCCTCCTACATCTCATACAATTGTTAGATCTATAATATGTCTGTCACTTTCACCCAGTGTATGGACCCTGACCTGTCACTTCGCCTTTCTATTTCACAGATGTGGGTCCCACTGTGTGACCTCTGCTATGTTACCTCACGGACTAAAGGTGTGTGACATAGGTATGTTGACAATACAATGGACATTGCTATGTTCCTTAGTTATAGCAAATACACATTTGTGAAAGCACAGACTGACTCCAGCTTGTTTTGTGATTCAAGGGTGTTTATTTAAGTGCAAATTAGTGGAGTGGGTTGGAAAATGGTCAGGGGTGATGGTGGAGGAATGTCCATGGCAGAATCCAGTTATTTGTCTCACAGGTGCATTGTCCAAAGGGGCATAGGAAGTGGAGCAAGGGCAGTTTAAGGATGGACAGGGTGACGAAGTGGGATAGAAGGATGACATTCAGGGTGGTCTCATTTCTTGGCGGGGGTCTTGGCATTGTTCTCTGTCTTTGTCCTTGATCTCAGGGACTGTTTGCGGAGTGGTTCTCCATCTGCAGGGGGTGGGGTGCTGGTGTCGTGGTCCTGTGGCGGTGCCTCCTGTCCACTAGCGCCGGCGGAGGTGGTGGGCATTTCATCATCGAGGCTAGTGTCAGGGGCCCCTTGTTGTGCCACAGTGTCCCTCCTGGTGTTCACAAGGTCCTTCAGCACCCCTACAATGGTGACCAGGACTTGAGTTCCTCCCTGATCCCCAAATACTGTTCCTCCTGCAGCCGCTGGGTCTCCTGAAACTTTGTCAGTACCGTTGCCATCGTCTCCTGGGAATGATGGTACGCTCCCATGATGTTGGAGAGGGCCTCATGGAGATTGGGTTCCCTGGGCCTGTCCTCCCCCTGTCGCACAGCAGTCCTCCCAGTTCCCCTGTTTTCCTGTTCCTCTGTCCCCTGAACCGTGTGCCCTCTGCCACTGCCCCCAGGTCCCTGCTGTTCTTGGGTTTGTGGGTTTGCCTGGGTTCCCTGTAGTGGTGGACACACTGCTGCTTGACGTGTCCTGGGGACAGAGGTATGGGCCCGCTGGGTGGGTGCTGTGCTGGTGTTTCCTGAGGGGGGAGGATCTGTGGTGGCATGTGCCAGTGTGTGTGGAACCGACTGTCCCGAGGTCCCAGATGGGCCGGGCTGGTCATCTAGATGCAGTTGGACAGAGCTGCTGTCATCACTGTGGGCCTCTTCTGTGGGGGGGGGGGGTGGACATGTCTGGAACCTCTTGTCCGGTGACGTTGGGTAGGTGTCCTGCAGGGGTGTAAAGGCATGATTATTGCATCTGTGTGTTCCATCGTGTGCAATGGGTGGGTGACCCTGTACCCCAGTGCTTACATTCTTGTCTAGGACCTTGTGTGATATTTGGTTTGGGGATCTGCGTGGGTATGTGTAGTGGACATGCTTTGGTGATGGGTGTCCATGCTTTGGTGTTGCATGCATGGCTTGGTGTTGGGATGGGTGGGTTGTGATAGTGGGACATTTGTGAGGTGTTGGAGTGATGGGGTGAGGGTGGGGTATGTGATAGCATGCAGGTAGGGTGAGGACGTAATAGTTAAGATCTGACTTACCAGAGTCCATTCCTCCTGCTACTCCTGCGAGGCCCTCAGGATGCAGTATAGCCAAGACTTGCTCCTCCCATGTTGTTAGTTGTGGGGGAGGAGGTGGGGTTCCGCCGCCAGTTTGGAGATGAAAGGTGGGAGGAAGACCTTCTGCGTTTTTCCAGTGAGGAAGGAGGTGATCCATCTGAGCGTTTCCCCTTGGATGCCAATGTTGTGAAGTCTTTTGATCAGCATGTGGTGGGATACGGTGTTGAAGGCTGCAGAGAGCTCGAGGAGGATCAAAGCTGCTGTTTCTCCTTGGTCAAGGAGGGTTCAGATGTCATTGCTGGCTGCGGTCAGGGCAGTTTTGTGCTGTGATTGCTGTGGAAGCTGGATTGAGAGGCATCAAATAGTTGGCTCTGCTGCAGGTATGTCATGAGTTGCTTGTTGATGATCTTTTCCAGTACCTTTGCTGAGAATGGGAGTAGGGTGATTGGCCAATAGTTTGTGAGCTTGCTGGCGTCAGCAGAGGGTTTTTTGAATAGTGGTCTGACTTTGGCATGTTTTCAGGTGTCAGTAAATGTTGTGATGTTAAAAGAGGTGGTGAACAGAGTGGTGAGTTCCTTGTCAATCCTTTGGTTTCATATGTGGTTCGGGCATAGGTCTGTGGGAGCTCCTTAGTGGATGGATTCCATACTGGAGGTGATGTCCTGGGTAGAGAGGATGTTCAAGGTGGTCAGTACAAGGTTTGTGTTGATTACAGTGGTGGCGTATCTGTTGAGGAAGGCCATAGGTGTGGGTTGGGGTTCGAAGTTTCTGTATATAGTTGCAATCTTGTTGTGGAAGAAGGTTCCCCCTTGTGGGATGCAGGTGAGCTGTGAGCTTCAGACCCCAGATAAGTTGGGCCGCAAGGGTTTGAACTTGCAGGAACTGGTTAGGGGGCAGGCCCTCCATAAAAACTAGCACAGAGGTCCATGTAGGGAATGACCACAGCCTACGATACATGTAGTCTCACCGCGCTTTGGACCTTTGAGTAAATGAACCTTATTATGCCAAGTCAGTTCCCAGAGAATAAAACTTCAGTAGAGGAGTCTAGCTTTTATTTTACTACAGAGGCTATAGCCTCCATCAGCTCACTGCTGCTACTGAACACCTGGTGGATAACATTCAGATGGTTTAACAAATTATTGTGAGCAGAAAGTTTTAGGTTTATTTCACTGTAATGGAAGACACAAATCCTCACCAAATTTGCTGCATTTTCCTGCACCTCCTTCACACAAAAGGTTAGCAATTTGGGGCACATGAAGAAATATGGATCCTAAAACACTTCCCACTTCCATCACCCAGGGGTCTCTGATAGAGTACATTAGAATTCATTCTTCTTACTGACAATAACAGTTACTTTGGGGTCACAGCCTGAAGAAGACTTTCATCTCACATAACAATATTAGACCAAATCTGATAAACATTTAACAATTTGTAAAAAAAAATCCTATATTTGCGATAGTGGTACTTGAGACAAATACACATCCTAATTTCACTTTAGAATTGTTTGATGTACATTTGGCATTTGTATAAAGCACTTACATAGTGTGAAATCTGCCATTATATTTCATCACAAAATGGATTTTTAAGTGCACTACAGCAGTATGCAGTATGTGAAAACAATATTTTGACAGCAGAATTAGGGCTTTGTGTGCAAGAGGTTCCTTCTATTTTTGAAAGAATTGTGTTGTTTCAATTTATTTAGTTAAATAAGGTAACGTTTAGTACTATGTAAAATGCTAGTGTAAATTACTGTAATTGTTTTGCTATGCAACTGTTCATCCTAATATTTATGCATAGAATGGGATCTATAAAATATGTTTTAAGTGTTGGAGATAAAAGAGTACAGTTCATAAATGTAAATAAATCACAAAAATAAAGATCAGCTCTGTATTTTTTCTTTAAAAAATAATTATATTAGGCAGGCAGGTCATGGAGGGACTCGCTAATCCAGGCATAGAGAGGGTTAAAAACACCACCTCTAGATAGGGTCCAGACTAAACAGAACTTCAATGGACAGGACCTTTAGAACGACTCTCGCTGACTGAAATGGCCTCTTCGGATAGGTCCTGAAAGGTTTCACCCTTCACAGGCAGGCTAACCACAGACATAAACTTTAACTAGGCAGATCCCCTCAGCCAAAATTAACTCTTTATGATGTGTTGAAGTTAATCATCACCTTTGGATCTTAAATAAATGTGTTTAGAGACATTGCCATACTCTCAATTGGGACAAAATTCAGGGTTTTTAGATTTTATAAAAGTGAATGAAAATGGCCCTTTTTTCATAATGAGGCTGAAACCGTGTTTACAATTTTCAAAAGTGATTTAAAGATCTTTTGGAGTCATTTTGGATTCAAGCAAAAATTATGATTTTTTATGAAAATCCATAACCCATGGACTTACGTAATGCTTCAGGAGGATCCAAAATGGACCGTTTCCAATTGTTGCATCTTTTAATTCTTTATGACTTGCTAAATTGACTCATCACTTTTGGAGCTTAAATAATCAGGTTTAGTGCCATTTTAATGATCTCAAAGGTTGAAAGTGTATAGTTTTGAGATTTTATTAAAGTGAAAGAAAATGGCTGATTCAGTAACATTTAGGCCTTAAACAGTGTTTGTGCATTGAGGGAAGTGATTTAAACATCAGTTGGAGTCACTTTGAATTCAAGCTAAAAGGTCACATTTGTGATGAAAATCGATGACCCTCAGACCCACAAAATGCTTCAGCAAGATCCAAAACAGACCGTTTTCAATTGTTGCATCTTTTAACTCTTTATGACGTGCTGAAGTGAATCATAAATTTAGGGGCTTAAATAAATATATTTAGAGACATTTCCTTGCTGTCAATGGGGCCAAAGTTCATAATTTTGAGATTTTATAAAAGTGAGTGAAAATGGCCGATTTGTTAACATGGAGGCCTTAAACAGTGTTTGTGCACTGCGGGAAATGATTTAAACATCTTTTGGAGTCCTTTTGTATTCAAGCTAAACAGTCAAATTTTTAATGAAAATTATTGACCAACGGCCTCACAAAATGCTTTAGAAAGGTCCTAAATGGACCGTTTACAATTGTTGCATCTTTTAATTCTTTATGATATGGTGAAGTGAATCATCACTTTTGGCGCTTAACTAAGCATGTTTAGAGACATTGCCATGCTCTCAAGGGACCAAAATGCAATTTTGTAAAAAAAATTAAAAGCGAATGAAAATGGTCAGCTTGGTAACATTAAGGCCTTAAACACTGTTTATACCCTGTGGGGAGTAATTTAAACAGCATTGGAGTATTTTGAATTCTAACTAAATGGTTTTTATGAAAATCATTGATCCACGGACTCAAGAAATGCTTCAGGAAGGTCCAAAATGGATCTTTTTCAATTGTTGCATCTTTTAACTCCTTATGACTTGTTTAAGTGTATCATCACTTTTGGGTGTTAAATGAACATGTTTAGAGACATTGCCATGCTCTTAATGGAGCCAAAGTTCATAGTTTTGAGATTATATAAAAGTGAATGAAAAAGGCCGATTTGATAACAATGAGGCCTTAAACAGTGTTTGTGCACTGCAGGAAGTAATATCAACATCATTTGGAGTCATTTTGAATTCAAGCTAAAAGGTCAAATTTTTGATGAAAATTATTGACCCGCGGACTGACGAAAGGTCCAAAAATGGACCGTTTTCAAATGTTAGTTCTTTAAAATCTTTATGATATGTTGAAGTGAATCATCACTTTTGGGGCTTAAATAAGCATGCTTAAAGACATTGCCATGCCCTCAATGGGCCAAAATGCCTAATTTTGGAATTTGTAAAAGTGAATGAAAATGGGCTGCTTGGTAACATAAAGGCTTTAAACATTGTTCATACCCTGAGTGGAGTGATTTAAACAGCAATTAGAGACATTTTGAATTCAAGCTAAATGTTCAGACTTTTGATGAAAATCATTGACCCACGGACTCACAAAATACTTCAGGAAGGTCCAAAATGGACCATTTTCAATTGTTGCATCTTTTAACTCTTTATGACGTGCTCAAGTGAACCATCACTTTTGGGGCTTTAATAAGCATGTTTAGAGACATTGACATGCTCTCAAGGGGCCAAAATGCCTAATTTTGTGATTTTGTAAAAGTGAATGAAAATGGTCAGCTTGTTAACATTAAGGCCTTAAACACTGTTTATACCCTGTGGGGAGTATTTAAACAGCATTTGGAGTTATTCTGAATTCAAGCTGAATGGTCAGATTTTTGATGAAAATCATTGACCCGCGGATGCAAGAAATGCTTCAGGAAGGACCAAAATAGTTTGTTTTCAATTGTTGCATATTTTAACGCTTTATGACGTGTTGTAGTGAATCATCACTTTTGGGTCTTAGATAAACGTTTTTAGAAACATTGCCTTGCTCTCAGTGGGGCCAAAATTCATAGTTTTGAGATTTTATAAAAATGAATTAAAATGTCGTATCTTGTACTTTGAGGCCTTACACAGTGTTTGTGCACTGCGGGAAGTGATAGAAACATCATTTGGAGTGATTTTGAATTCAAGCTAAATGATCAGATCTTTGACTAATATCATTGACCCACGGACTCACAAAATGCTTCAAGAAAGTCCAAAATGGACTGTTTTCAATTGTTGCATCTTTTAACTCTTTATGACGTTTTGAAGTGAATAATCACTTTTGAGTCTTTACAAAGGGTATAAAGTTGACTGGACACGGCACATATGACAATGTCTCACTGTCGTGAGATCATCCAAACCCTCAACCAGACCACAAGCATAGCACTGAATGAATCCCCCGATGACTCTCACTGAACATACGCCCATCCATCAGCCAGATCCCAAGCTTAGACTCCAGTGAGGACCCACGTTCTGACCCTCACTGAACTCAGACTCTTGCCCCTCAGCCAGATCCCAAGCCTAGCCCCCAGCGAAACCCTACCATGATACTCACTGGGCTGAGACCCCCCCCAGCCAGACCCAAAGCCTAACCTCCAGTGAAGCGCCGTCCTTCACTCAAGCCAGGGGGCATCACACCACACATCAGTCCAATGGCACTTGGCATGACTGGGAGACTCCTCGGTGTCAGAGCCCACATCTGAGTAGCCCTCGATCCAGCAGGTATCATCTGGGGGTCATATCATTTTTAAGAATATTATTGTTTTTATATCATTTTCAATTAAATCATTTTTTAATTATTGTATTGTGTTCGCATTTATATATTTCTTTTATGTGTTACTATGGTTTGTGTAATTGTTATCAATTTTTTATTTAGAATTTTTAATCAAATTGTCAATATTAATCTATAGCACTGTAGCGGGTTTGTAGGGGGATAGGGTGAGCAGTTCATTGAGGAAAACCTGATTATTACTTCATGAATTAATATTTTTTAAATTAATTATGTGATTGATATTATTTATGGAAATTATTTAATACTGATTTATTTAAGTTAGATTTTAGGTGCAGGTTGCTATGTCTTTAGAAGTATAGGGTGTAAATCTAGTTAAGTAATAATTAATTATTATTTTATTAATAAGTAGTTAATTGGTTATTATGTCAATTGTCTGTAATGTATGTAAATTATATGTAAATTATGTAAATAATTATATATTTTATGTTTTAAGTAATAGCTAGTTAACAATTTAATTATTAATTGTTAATTAACTATTTAATTGAGTAGCAATTATGTAAATTGTGCTATACCTATTTATTTTAGTATAATTTGAGGTCCGGTTTGCTAGGTTTGTAGGGGTATAGGGTGTGAAGTTAATTAACTAATCATGTATTCATAATTATTAATTGTTAATTAAATATTTAATTTATTGTCAATTATTAAATTTGTGCTTTACCTATTTATTTTACTTATGTTTGGGTTTGGGCTGCTAGGTTTGTTTTAGGTAATAAGTAATCATTAAACAACAGCTATTTTTTAAATTGATAATTATGTAATTATTTATTAATTATGTAAATTATTTGTTCTTATCTTTTTTAACATAAAAATATGTATATATATTTAAATAAATATTTTATGTTAATAATGTTTATATTAAGAGTTTGATATTTTTTCTAAATTAATAGGCCTATTCAAATTTGCATTGTGGCCTAAGTGAAGTACTTTCACTACTGTTGTTTAGACTGGAATGAGAATAGTCAATTTAACCACTACATAGTCCAACATTTTCTCTACTGTTGCACGAACTGGAGCAGCAGTAGTAAATCCTACCCCTCTGAAGTTCAATGTTTTCCCTACTATTACAAAGACTAGAGTAGTATTAATACATCTTACCTCTCTAAGTCCAACACTTTCCTCTACTATTGTGCTGTTTGGAGTGGGACTAGTAAATCTCACCCTGACGTAAGGACTCTCGTATCTCTACGAGACTGCTGGATTAGTGGCAGCAGCACCCCTAATTGTAGACAACAGTCACTCCCACACTAGCTGGCAGCTGTCGATCCAACCCTTCTGGCTTTCTAGCAGCACCTCACCAAAACACAAACAATAATTTCTAGCAGCCTAGTGCATGGACTCTGAAATCCTCTCCGGGGTTTGGGGTGCAACAAGTCTTACCCTTTTCTCTAATTAGAAATAAGTCTCTTACACACACAGGCAAGAAATAAGATGCCGGATAATTTTCGATTTTTTGTTATTGAAAAGACTGCAATCTACGATAAAATACATGTGAAGCAATGATTAGGACAATGACAAACAATAAAATCAGGACTGTGCCAATGAACAATTTGAATAGGAACAATCCTAACATTTTGCAAATAATATGAATATGGAAATACCTCCCTAAAATGTATTTCTACCCTGAAGGGAGAGCAAGGCGTGCTAAACCTAATCTGCCCAAGCCATGTCCATGAAAGGTTCCCCAACCCCCATTACCTTAAAACAGGTCAGACTCCAGTCTCCAAATCAGACTTTGTAGAGACACAAAGGCTGAGGTCTGCTGCAAAGTGACGTGGTGCATCCTGGGTGGAACCCCCTCTACTGATTTTGATCTCACTGAGTGTTTTATAAGGCCCATGCTATCGTCCATGCAGACATCCTGATGTGGGCATGTACCTAAGGGTTAGATTGAGTGTGCAAACCTGGATCATCAGTATCATAACAAAAAATGCCTGACATGTTCATATTCTGTGAAGCAAAAAGACATGATGCCAATCCAATATGTACATTACTGATATTGACACTTTCACGGAATGGCAAGTGATTATAACATAAAAACAATTCTTATAAAATGCAAGAACTGCAATTACTGCTAAAATGAAAAAGAAAATAATAAAAAGGGGCATGTTTGTCTAGGTGAAAGAGCACAGGCCTGCAAGCGGAGGCTAAGCTAAACTCCTATATCCGAACATAATAAAATGGATCCATGACAACCCTTAGAAATGCAAGGCTTTTCCTACTGTTACACAGACTGGAGTGGGAATAGTAAATCTTACCCACCTCTGAAGTCCAACACTTTCCCCACTATTGCGCTGTTTAGAGTAGGGATAGTACATTTACCCCTCCAAAGCCAACACTTTCCCCACTGTTTTACTGCTTGGAGTGGAAATAGTAAATTTAAGCCCTCTGAAGCCCAATACTTTCCCTTTTGTTCTGCTGACTGGAGTGGGAATAGTCAATCTTCCCCACTTAAAGTGCAAAGCTTTCCCTACTGTTGCACAGACTGGAGTGGAAATAGTAAACTGTATCCTTCCAAGGTTCAGCACTATCCCTACTATTGTGCAGTTTGGAGTGGGAATAGTAAATTTAACCCCTCCAAAGTCCAATGCCTACCCTGCTGTTGCTCTGTTTGGAATGGGAAGAGTAAATCTAACCCCCCAAAGTCCTTCACTTTCACTACTGTTGACAAACTGGAATGGGGATAGTATAACCAATATTCCGAGACACCAATACACACACATATATATATATATATATATATATATATATACACACAAACGCATATATATATTTAAGCATTTCTATGGTGTTACAGCACGGTCTATGATTTGAACTACAATTCTAATGCATTCTGGGATTTAGAGGACTACCTGAAGTCAGGTGATGAGATGACTTTAAAAGCACGTGCTGTTTAATAGATTGCATATCACGTGCCTGTGAACAAGGCTATGTAAAACCAAAACACGTCGGGACTAGAATGATTGGTTGCAGACATGTTTGATGCACAATAAAATACTTCGTTTTCAACAAGAATTAGGCTTCAGCACTTCAATGAAAAAATCAAAGGTTACAGGGACGTTATTATAGTTAGGTTCTGAATTTACTCCTACAAAACCATAGATTTTCAGCAGTTATAGTTAGAGTTATTTGAAGGAACTATTACTTGTGGCCTAAGTAAACCATAACTCGTGCCCCCGCCATGCACATTTTTTTCTTCAATAATTTGACTGCTAATATTTAATTTATATTTATTTATGATGTTCCAGAAATTGAATATCTTGGGTAATTGGCAGCGCATGGCGAGGGTGCAAGTTATAGTTACGTTAGGCCACGAGTTATAGTTACTTGAAATCACTCCTACTATAACTGCCGAATTTTTATGGTTTTGCAGAAGTAAATTAAGAACCCACTATAACATCCAGTAACCTTTGGTTTCTTCAGTGAATTTCCATGTTTTTTTAACTTCTACAGTATTTCCTAACTATAAAGTCCCTGTAATCTTTGTTTTTTTCAGTGAATTTCTATGTTTTTTTTAACAAAAAGTTGTTTTAATTGCTATATGTTAATCCAACCACCACTGGGCTTTGGCCGCAGGCCCTCCATCCAACACCCTATAACCACACAATTCCGTGCTATGCATGGCCTTCTGCCGTGCACATCGGGGGTTGGCCACAGGCCCTGGTCTGCAGTCAACCCCTCCACCCACCCGATGCAGCATCTTTTCTTGCCCTCTGTTTCACCCTTTCTACTTGTTTCTTGCTCTGTGTTTGTGTCTCTCTGCCCCGTTTCTTGCCCTCTGTTTGTAATTCTCTGCCTGTTCCTTGCCCTCTATTTCTACCTTTCTGCTCATTTCTTGCCCTCAGTTTATGCCTCTCTGCCTGTTTTCTGCTTGTTTCTTGCTCTCTGTTTGTGCCTCTCTGCCTGGTTCTTGCCCTCTGTTTATGCCTCTGTCCCCATATTCTGCTCATGTTTTGCCCTCTGGTTATACCTCTCTGCCTGTTTCTTGCCCTCTGTTTCTTCCTCTCTGCCCGTTTTCTGCTTGTTTGATGCCCTCTGTGTGTACCTTTCTGCTCATTTTATGCTTGTTTCTTACCCTCTGTTACTGCCTTTCTGTTCATTTATTGCCCCCTGTTTCTGCCACTTTGCTTCTTTTCTGCTCATTTCTTGCCTTCTGTTTCTGCCTTTCTGCTAGTTTCTTCCTACTGACTGTACCTTTCTGCTTGTTCCATATTTGTTTTTTTATTTTGTTTCTGACTTTCTGCCCCTTTCTTGTCTTGTGTTTGTGCCTCTTTGTCAGTTCCTTGCCCTCTGTGTGTCCTTCTCTGCTCATTTCTTCGTTCTGTTTGTGCCTTTTTGCCCACTTTCTGCTTGTTTTTTGGCATCTGTCCCTGCCTTTGTGCTTGTTTCTTGCCCATTCTGTTTTTCTGGGATCACAGGGGAGCCTGAAGGCCCCCGTGGTCCCAGCCGGCTCCCCGCCTCCTGCGGGAGCTAGCACTCCTTTTGCACACAGGGAACTGCTGAATATGTAGCTCCCTTTGTCAAGGAGCAATTGTTTCCTTTGTTTCCCTACCCATTGGTAGGGAAACAGAGGAATCCTCCACTCAGACCAGTTTGACAGCTCTTGCTGAGTGGGACCGGAGTGTTTGCTATGACTTGGAAGGGACTGTCAAAGTTTCCACCAAGCCACAGCAAACAGCTATGTCCCCGGGGTGGGACCCAAGGACATAGCATAGAGCAACAGGGCATTCCATTTCACTCACTAGCTTTCTGTATTGTAAGTGGCAACATTTTGTTTGTATGAATCCTCCTATAAAGTAATTCACTTCAGTCCCAAGGCTAGTAGGCAATCCATTATTTTGCTTTAATATCATGTTTTTGTTTCAAATATGCACACAACCTTTAGACAGTGGCATCACCAAGAACTGGCTATCTCCCCCGCACTACACCATATGTTATCGTACGACGGTCAAACTAAAGTCATAACAAATCTTTACAAAGTCTTGAATAGATCTCCTGAAAATGGATTGGAAAATGCGAGAGAGCGGTGGAACGCTGTTCTCCCGATCCCGTTATCTCCGGAGCAATGGTCTCATGCTCTTGGTCATACCCGGCAGGTGTCTAGGAATCCTAGGTTTCATTACACCCAATTTAATTTCACACAACAAACGTACCTCTCGCTGTCCTGTTTGAGGCGTATGTTTCCTGCGTCCGATCCGCTATGCCCCCGCTGTGGCTCCACGTCGGCCCACTTCTATCATATGGTATGGGAGTGTGGTCCCCTGGAAGAGTCTTGGCAGGAAGTGGTGGCTGATATATCTGATATTACGGACCATTTGTTCTTGCCAGAACCTAGATTTTGTTTACTGGGTATTAGAACTAGAAACAAACAACACATATACATTCACAGATTTGCAGATCTAGTGCTCATAATGTACAAAAGACTGATTGCAATGAACTGGAAGGCCCCCAGGGCGCCAGAGCTTAAGTCGTGGTGTGCCATGACACTATGGGGGTTATTCCAACTTTGGAGGAGGTGGTAATCCGTCCCAAATGTGACGGATTTACCACCAGCCGTATTACGAGTTCCATAGGATATAATGGACTCGTAATACGGCTGGTGGTATATCCGTCACTTTACCGTCACTTTTGGGACGGATTACCATTTCCTCCAAAGTTGGAATAACCCCCTATGTTGGGTGCGGACTGAGACTCGGGTATTACGCTGGTTGCGAGACAGGGGCCAGACCCGCATGGGACATGACGCCTGGGAAGCATTTGTCACTAGACTAGAGGTTAAGAATGATGAGCGCCTGCCGTGAATCTGATAGTACGGAGCACACGTGTTGTGGAGGGGGAATTTCAGCTGCGTTGCCTGCCCCCACCTTCTGCACCATTTTTTCTAATTTTTTTCACCATTTTTATGACACACTGCATAGGGAGCCAGGAGAAGGGGGGGCCCGATCACCGCTGCGTGAATACACTGAGATAACCACACATAATACACCCAGAAGGAGCACATAGGGAGACCGATGCTCAATCAAATCAAATCATGGGCTGAGTGACAAAGTTGCGATAGAGATATCGGTCATCAGGAAAAAAAAAAAAAAACACAGGGTTATGTAATCATAATAACAGATATGATAGTCAACAAGTCAAAAACTCGCACACTCCACTAAAACAAATATCCGGGATGCATACTACATTACATGTTACTACACTACAATCCACCAGTACACAGTTGTTGGAAGGTGGGATAGATGGCTCCACCTAAAAGATAAGATTGCAGAAACACCAGCAATTTTTGGTGTAGTTGTTTATTGATGAAAGTAAATCCTTCTATTAGGATCTAGACCTAGTTTGTTATTTTCCTATTATGATATCATATAACGACTGTCATCCTGATGTTCCATTACTTGTGTTCATTGTTGAATGCTTGTGCTGAAAACAATAAAATAGATGTTTTAAAAAAAAATAGACAGTTTCATCATTACTTTTTATTTCTTTTATACTTTTCTTGTCTTTTGCATAAGATTACAAAAAAAACAGAATGCAGGTCAGACATATTGCCTTCGTCCATGCTTATTTTTAAGTGTTGTCAGGTTGTCATAAAAAAAAAAATCAAAAAAGAAGCACATCTACTTTCATTGCTAAATTGGAATTCACATACTTAAGTCTATAATTCTTTTCTAGAGGATGTATCACTTTTACACTTTCATACCTTATTTCCTAATTTTTAGCTTTGCACTTAGGAGTCCGTTAGCTCCCTTAATTGTAACCAAATGTATTAACAATTCATTAGTGGTGTACACATGTACATTAACTTTACATTCTGCTTACACAAAAAGAGTATATGCTCGCAACTTCAGAACCTAAAGTCCAATAAGTCTGTTTGAGAAATATTCCAGTGGGCCTCATGGCTTTGGCAAAACCGAATGTGAGAGCTAAGGTGGCTAGGCGGGTATTGCTACCTTTATGTGCCGCCATGTGTTTGGTTGATTGCCAAGGGAGTGATGTACATTCGGGCCCAGAGGCAGGGCTTAAGCAGTTGTCTACTTTTAATAGGGTGATTTGTGGCTTAGAGGTCCAGCAGGTGCACCGCAGAGGGCTAAGACCTCAGATGAGAGCAAGAGTCCTTGACTCATATTTTCAAGAAAGAAAGATATGTATATCTTGAAAAATGACATGTATTTGTGTAGTAGTGCTTTTCTAGAGTCTGGGGTGATTGTTCGGTGGCATTCTGTGAACTTATATTTCAGATGTAGACAGATGGCATTGAGCAGATGCTGCACACAGCTGGCATTCACCTGTTAAGTTGTCAAAAAAGGGCGAGAGAGACAAAAGTCCAAAACACCTGCGTTGTAATGCTGTAGCCTCTCTCTGACACTACATGAGAGCACCTAAATGAGAATCCTTGTATCCCTTCTCTCTCCAAACCCAACTTCCACCAATGATAGTGTGTGTTATAGCCAGTGGAGTAAAGAAGTTCAATTCCAGATTCAAAGGGCGCATCACATAAACGTTAAAAAAAAAAAACCATTGTGCTGAAAATGCAATCAGAAGCAAGGTGAAACTGCATCCACGACACGCTCACGTCCCCGAAGATGCTGGTACAAAGAGTGATTTGAAGTGACCAACAATTAGAAAGACAGAAAAAGGAGGCAAATATAGTGAGAGAGAGCGAGGCGTAGAGGGACACAGATAGAGGAGCAGATGAATACAGAGGTAGAAAGAGATGGAGATTTGTAGACAGATATAAAGACAGATAGATATAGACAGACGGATAGATAGATAGATAGATAGATAGATAGATAGATAGATAGATAGATAGATAGATAGATAGATAGATAGATCAGTGTGTCCCTGCTTCTCTCTTCCTCTCGCTCCCACTGTTTCCGTGCGTCAGTATCTCTCTGTCTCTCTGTGTCACTTTGAGTTTTCTCTCTCGTCCAGTATTTCTCTCTTTTGCTATCACTCCCTTTCAACAGCTGTCTCTTTTTGTCTTTATCGCTCGCTCTCCCTCTTTCACTCTGTCTCTCCATCTCACTCTCTCCCACACACTCTTCATGATTTTGCTGTTTCCCACTCCGCCTCTTTTCTCTGTGTCAATCTCTTTATCTCTTCCTGTTTTCTCTCTCTACCGCTCTTTGCTTGTCTGTCCCTGTCTTTTCATTATCTTCCGTTATCTCCCTTAATCTTTCTCTCCCTCTCTTTCTCTTCCCTACTTGTCTTTACCTGTCTTTCAGTGTCTCTCTCTCTCTCTCAACGAGATTTATCTGCCTCTCCATTTCTTCCAATGCCTGTTCCTGTCTTTCTTTCTCTTTCCATGTCTCTCTCACCCGTGTCTCTCGCTAGGTCTGTCTTTCTCTCTTGTGCCGTCTTTCTAAACTTGCCAATCTCTCTGTCTCTGCAACCTCTCCCTGTTTCTCCCTATATGTCTCTCCTCATGTCTCCGTCTTTCTCTAACTTTGTCTCTCCTTGCAAGGGTGTGGAGAGGAGAGGCAGGTCAGTCCATATATGTTTCACTGCACTCTCTTAACGAAGTGTCTGCTAAAGGATGGCCGCCAGCTTTTGTAAAGGGCCTTGGTGGACTCCACAAGGGATGAAGGAGCATCCATCCGGAGCACCTGGAGACTACCCCCACCGGAGGATTTCAAGCCTCCTCACAAGCTAAAGTACACCAGATTATCAGGGCCAGCAACTGCTCAGTCTGCTGCAGGACACATGAGAATAGGCGTCCCTGCAGATCCAGCAGTGAAGGGGGCCCACATTATACAGGGGCCCTATTGAGCTCTAAGGGGCATATATATAATGCCCTAGCACCAACTGCATCACATTAGCGTAAATATTTCTGATGTTAATGTGGCCCAATGAGGCCGAAATCCCCGCGCCGTATTTACTAACACTTTGTGCTACATTATGCCTGTGTCAGGCATAGGGGGTCATTACGACCCTGGCGGACAGCAGAGAAGCGGCGGTAAGACCACCAACAGGCTGGCGGTCTTCACCGTGTGTATCATGACCATGGCAATTACCGCCACGGTCAAACGCCAGTTTTCCGTTCCGCCTGCCATGGCGGAGACGACCGCCGGGCTGGAGACCAGGGTCTCCAGCTCAGCGGCCGTCACTATACCACCCGCGGTATTTGGACCCGACTGACCGCCATGGATTTCATGCGGTGTGAACCGCCATGAAATCCATGGCGGTAAGCACTATCAGTGCCAGGGAATTCCTTCCCTGGCACTGATAGGGGTCTCCCCCACACCCCACCCCCACCCCCACCTCGACTCCCTCCCCTACACCCCACCACCCCTGCCACCCCCCAAAGGTGGCAGGACCCCTCTCCCCACCCCGACCCCCATCATATTATCACACATACACACACGAAACGCACGCAGGAACCACCAACACACATACACGCACACACACCGACATATATGCCAACATCCACACACACAGTCATACACGCACACCCACATTCAGACATACACGCACTCATTCCCATACACACAACACCCCTGCAAGCATACACGCACTCACACACCCCCTCTACATCCACACACGCACTCCCCCATGCACGCACACAACACTCAACACCCCCCCACCCCCCTCCCCTCACGGACGATCGACTTACTTGATCCGACGATCCTCCGGGAGGGGACAGGAGCCATAGGGGCTGCTCCGCCGACACCACACCGCCAACAGAACACCGCCACGCCGAATCACAGGACGTGATTCACTGGGCGGTGTTCTGTTGGCGTGGCGGTGGAGGTGGAGCAACCTCCACTTCCCCGCCGCCCGCCAGTATGGCTGTTGGCGGCTCTCCGTCCGTAAAAGGACGGAGAGCTGCCAACGGTCATAATAGGCCGAGCGGCAAACCGCCATCACTGGCGGTCTTCCGCACGGCGGTCCCTCGCCGGTCTGGAAAAAAGACAGACGAGGTCAAAATGACCCCCATAATGTATTCAGAGGGGGTGTTAAAAGGGGGCTTACATTCTTTAGAATGGGGACCTATGTACTCTGCTGGAGTAGCGCCAATATTTTGGAGCTACTCCTGCAGAGTACATCTATAGCGTAATGAGAAATTATGTTATTGCCCCTTACCCTGCGCCATGGTGCGCCGTCTTTTAACTATGGCGCACACATGGAGGCAGTAGGAGTGTGCTAAGGGGTGCAGGAAAGTGATGCTGCTCTCGGTAAGGGGCAGATTTAAGAGTCCCTTGCGCCACACTAGCACTGCCTTAACGTCATTTTTTTATGCTACGGCAGTGCTAAGGTGGCCTTTTCCCCACGCCATATATACAAAGTGGCGCAATGCATGCATTGCACCACTTTGTAACACCTTGGGCCACATTATTCCTGCTCCAGGTAAAATGTATGCAAGGGGGCGTTCCCCCATTAGGGGGACCGCAAAAAATGCCACAGTGGAATCTAAGAGATTCCACTCCGTCATTTTTTGCAGCTACTTTTAACACATCCAGGGAGTAGGCATTAAAAGAAGGCACACCATTGTTTTCCAAGGGCCAGTAAAATTTTTACGCTAATCCTGCAAAGTGCCAAACTACAGTCAACAATTTTGACGCTAATTCCTTAACTACCACCATGCTGCACCGTATTTTAAATACTGCACACACATGGTGGTGTTAGGGGGGTGCTAAGGGGTGGAAGAAAAGTGGTGGTGCATTGGATGCTGCGCCACTTTTTAAAAATCAGGCCCTTTATTTCTTTGTGGACTTTGGTAATGGTTTGTACCAGTGCTGTTATATGACTCCTGAAATTCCCTGCACTGCAGTCTCTATTAGTGCTGTCTTTTTAAAAGGCAGTCCTTCCCAATATACCCTCCTACAGTACTGGTCTGTCGCTTGTGATATCACTTGCAGTCTCACACACAGCTTTGAACAATCAAGAATTTTAATATGTCTGCCATATTCAAGAACAGGTGTAGGTGCTAAGAAAAGAGACAGCATGGTTGTTATCTGAACTCATGGAGATTTGCATGATAAGACTCGCAATGTCCTGCAATTAGCGTGCCTTTATTGTGTCTCATGAAGGTCTTGCACCCAGCCAACCAAAGAAATAATGAATCAGTATCACAATTTGTTTTGTTGACCAAGTAATTTTTAAAGTACGTTTTAAAATGGCGCCCCAGATTATCACTGGGCATGGTCAATGTTCACTTCGAGTGCCAATAGGAGCAAGGAGCAAAGGCAGCCCTCTTCTCAAACTATGCTATTGTAAATGTGTGCAGACCCAGAATCTACACATTGCTCTTAAATTCTGCGAATTTGTGGCAAATAAAAAAAAAAAAAAAATTGCCTTGCAAGGTAAAGCTGGGGAGTCAGGTTATTCCTGGCCTTTTTTCTTTTTTGTCACTTTTTTTGAGTCTCAAGATGTCTGCCAACATTTCCTGGTTGAAATGTGGACAGCCAATCAGAACAGTGCATTTCCTTGCACGAGCTTGTCATTGTTTGCGAATTCATGGCGAAAGAATTACGGCCCTAGATATACAAATGTATTTTCCCTTCAATATCTCCAAAACTACTGAATGGATTTACACCAAATAAGCAAAAGCGTAATTTGCATACCAATAGCTAGCTTTCTGCCAAATTTGCTGTAATTCCGTCCAGTGGTTCCGGCTAAAGTCTTGTCTAAAGGTTGAATGGGAAGTAACATGGGAAAAACAACTTTGTTGACCCCCCCTTTTTCTCTGCCCCTGCTTGACGAATCATCCTGAAACTTTCCATGCGAGACAAAAATCACCGGGGCACTTTCTTCCGAATATTTTGCAAGGATTCGTCAAACGGTGCCAAAGATATAGGCAAGTCAAAATACGCTTTTTGCTACGGAAACATGGTCCTAATTATACCTAGTGGTGACCGCTATATATATATATATATATATATATATATATATATATATATACATATGTGTGTGTGTGTCTGTGTATATATATATATATATATATATATATAAATGCAGAAAGAAGAAAATCGCTTTGTCTTTCGCCAGCAACGCAGCTTACAGAGATGAGGTCAAGACCCCCTATAATCAATCAATCCAAAACATTAATCAGGCCGGGCGTGGCGTCTTATCTCACTGTAGACGTATATAATGTGTCTCTGTCACATATCATAGTTGAAGTGAAGATTTAATGGGCAAAAACAAACCCAGCCCATTTCAGAAACAAAGTTTCTTTGCTCATAGGTAATTGACCCTTAGACTTTTTAATTTTTAAATGCTAAGTGCACAAACAAACTAATTGACACTGAAAACATTCTCTAAGTCCAAGACCATGAGGTTTTAACGGAATAATGTCGGCCATCTTTGAACAGCTATTATACCCGATCACTGTAAAGAATAACATTTTACATTTTCATGATAAGACAAAACAAAAACAATTTTACTTGGGCATCATTATAGATTGAACCACACCCCCCAAATGGGTTATATCACATTGTTACAAAATATCTAACCCACATTAACAGGAAGGAGGCGAATGGGGCAGCAAGCTAACTTTTCAGGTTATGTGGGAAGGGCAGAGGCAGAAAAACAGCCACTCAGGGCTGTAATGGGGGAGGAGGAACAAGAGCAGCATGTTTCAGTGGGGGCAGCACAATGCCAGGCTAAGCCCTGCCTCCAACCGCGCCCTCACCATGCATAGCGAGGGGCATCTTACGTAATGTTAAAAAAATCTAGAATTTCACTGAAAAATCCAGAGGTTACAGGGACTTTGTAGTTAGGCTCACATTTCAAACGTACACAACCATAGACATTCAGCTGTTATATTAGAATTATTTCAAGTAACTATAGCTCGTACCCTAAGGTAACTCTAACTCTAACCCGCTGTGCACAGTTTTTTCCTTTATAATTTTCTTGCAAATATTACTTTGATATTATCTGTTACGTAAACAGAGATGCCATGAGTACTGTAATATGTGGGGTGATTCGGCTGTGTGGGATGGGGGTTGGCCACAGGGACTGACCTGTGCCAGGACCTGCAGCCAACCCTCTATAACCAACCAACTCTGCTCTGCTCGCGACCTTTGGCTGTGTGTAGTGAAAGTTGACCGCAGGGCTTGGCCACACATCAACCCCGTGCCACGCATGGCCTTAAGCAGTGCACAAAAGGGATTGGCCGTAAGGCCTGGCCTGCAGCCAGGTCCTCTGCCCAACCCACTGTCACCACCCAACCCCGTGCCATGCAAAGCCTTCAGCGGTGTGCAGCAGAGGTTGGCCACCTGGCCAACCCCCTAAATCCACACAAATCCTATGCCACACAAAACCTGCGCCAACCCCCTACAACGACCCAACCCCACATCACGTTTGGCCATAGGCTGTGCATGGTGAGAGTTGGCCGCAAGACCTGGCTACACACCAACCCTGTGCCACAAACATCTTTAGGCTGCACACAATGGGGTTGGCTGCAAGACCTGGCCTGTGGCCAGGCCCAGTGGTCAAACCCCTTTCGCCACCCAACACTGCACCTGGAAGGCCTTCGGCTGTGCACGGCAGAGGTTGGCCACAGGGCCAAACCCCTATAACCACACAAACCCCACACAACGCAGGGCCTTTGGCCATGCAAAACAAGGGTTGGCCGCAGGGTCAGCCCCCTTTAAGCTCCAAACCCCCAACCATGCATGGCCTTCGGTCATGTGCAGCACCGGATGGCCGCATGGACCCCCACGGGCTGCCAAAGTCTACATATTTTTAAAAAGATAGGGGTCTGCACAGACCCCCGTGGGCCCTGGGAACCACCACCCTGGGACTACATACTAAAATATTTTGGATGGGGCCACTTGGACCCACCCAGGTCCCAGGGACCACCACCTCCCCTGGACAACAAATCTAAAATAGTTAGGGGGACTGTGTGGACCCCCGGGACGTGGGGTCTACCACCTCCCCAGGGCCATTATTATCCTTAAAAAGGGCAGGGAGGCCACACAACCCTCTTCCCTAGGCCAATTTCAGCTATGGGGACCCCATCCCTGGGGCCCAGCTACATCCTCATGGGTACCCTGGTCCCAACCAGGGCACCCAAATTGCCTTCATGGGGACCACGAGGGGAGCCTCAAGATCCTGGAGTCCCTGCTGGCTCCTCACCTCCTGCAGGAGCTGGCATGGCTCCCTCATGCAGAGAGCTGCTGAAAATGCAGCTCCCTGCATGCAGGAGCAAACTTTTCATCTCTTTCCCCTACTCGCATGTCTGTGGGCAGGGAAGGAGATGAAAACTCTGCTCCCAGCAAGCAGGCACATTTTAATGCTCCTGGTTGCTGGGAGCGGAATTATGATTGATTTTGATGGAGGAAATTGCCAGATCCCACCAAACAAAAGCAAACAGCTACCTCCCGAGGGTGGGTACCTCGAGAGGTAGCAGGAGCCAGCCCTGGATATCCCCATGGCCATAAATGGCTCCAGGAAGGGGTCTGCATGGCTTGCCTCCTTTCTTAAGCACAGGGTCAGCCCCGGAGAGGTCCTATTCCCCAGGGCTGTATATGGCCTGGAAGGGGGGGCATGCTTTTTTAAAATATATCAATTGGCCCTGGGAGGTGATGAACTCGGAGCCTGGTGGGCCTGCATGACCGCCCGCTTTATTTCCATATTGTAGCCCCATGGAGGTGGTGGTCCCCGGAGCCCAGAGAGTCTGCAGGGCCCCCAAATTAATTTATTTTCTAGCCCTCAGAAGGTAGTGGTTCCCAGGGCCGAGAAGAGGTCTGCACGGCCCCTTCCCCTCATATTAAACACATTTTACCCCAGGGATGTGGTAGTCCGTACTGCTTCTAAGAGGCTGAGGGGGGGGCCCTGTGCCCACTCCATTATATAGTAATGCCCCAGGACTTGGATGGGAGGGTCCCACAGTGGCTGACCACACTTCCTGGCTTAAGTGTTGGCAGCCAATTAGAACTCAGCAGGAGGTTTCCCTGGATCCGCAGCTCTAGATATACAAATTTGGATTTCCTCGAATATTTAGAATGCTACTGAACACATTTACACCAAAAAACTTAAAGTGTGATAATCAGACCAAAGTCTACCTTTCTGACAAATTTGGGGTAATTCTGTCAAGCGGTTCAGGCTGCAGCCGTGTCTAGAGAGCCTATGGAAATTAGCATGGTAAATGCACTGTTTGTCACCCCCTCTTTTCCTCTGCCCCCGCTTGACAGATCACCCTGAAATTTTCCATGCACAACAAGACCCTAGAGTGAACTGTTTTTGGAAAATTTTGTGAAGATTGTCATACGGATGTGAGCAAGACAAAAAATGATTTTTCTATGGAAACTAGGTCCCAACTATAACTACCTACTTGCAGCTGCCAGTAGGTAACATCTATCTATCTATCTATCTATCTATCTATCTATCTATCTATCTATCTATCTATCTATCTATCTATCTATCTATCTATCTATCTATCTATCTATCTATCTATCTATCTATCTATCTATCTATCTATCTATCTATCTATCTATCTATCTATCCATCTATCTATCCATCTATCCATCTATCCATCGATCTATCTATCTATCTATCTATCTATCTATCTATCTATCTATCTATCTATCTATCTATCTATCTATCTATCTATCTATCTTACCTACATCTCCCTCTCTCTCTCTGTATATATATATATATATATATACATATATATATATATATATATATACCTCTCAGACCTGTGGTACGGTGGCACACAGAAGAATCACCCAAAAATTACAAAAAGTTTATTTAATAATCACCCACATAAATTCTCATGAAGTGTGAAGAATTACATATATATATATTCACTTAAAAAAATACAGGTTACAGGGACACATTTGAATTTTTCAAATGTACAACACCATAGATATTCACCTGTTATAGTTAGAGTTATCTCAAGTAACAATAACTTGTGCCCTAAGATAGCTTTGACTTGCGCCCCACCATGCACAGTTTTTTTGACAAAGATTTTGCTGCAAATATTACATTCATATTATTAATGATGTTATCAAAGATGTCTTGAGTGCTGTAAATTGTGGGGTATTTAGCAGTGCATGCCAAGGGCGAGAGTTATAATTACCTTAGGGGCACAAATTATACTTACTTGAAAAAACTCTTACTATAACAGGTGAATTTCTATGGTTTTGTACATTTAAAATGTGAGTCAAACCATAACAACCCTGTAAACTTTGTTTTTTAAATTCTATTCCCTAACTATAACGTCACTGTAACCTTTGGTTTTTCCAGAGAATTTCTGTTTTTATTAAGGTAGAGGTATTTTAATTACTATATGTTAATTCATCCACTGCAGCACACAGCTTTCGGCCATGCATTGCTGGGGTTGGCTGCAGGGCCTGTCCTGTAGCCAAGTCTTAAGGCCAACATTTATACCCACCCAACCCCACCCCACCCATGTGCGTGCACAGCAGGTGCTGGCTGCAGGGCTTAGCCTGCTGCTAGGCCCTGTGGCCAACTCCCTATAACCACCCAATCCCATGCTTTGCACAACTTTGGCAGTGTGGAGCAGAGGGTGGGCACAGGGCCTTGCCTGTGGCCAGACCATGCAGCCAGCCTCCTATAACCACCCAACCCATTGCAACATGCAGTCTTTGGCCATGCATGGCAGGGGTTGGCCACAGGGCCAGACCTGCAGTCAGGCCCTGTGGCCAGCCCTTTATAACCACCCAACCCCAAACTACGCATGGCCTTTGGCTGTGTAGGGCAGGGGCTGGCTGCAGAGCTGAGCCTGTGGCCAGGCGCTGCAGCCAACCCCCTACAATCACCCAACCCCATGCCATGCACAGCCTTTGGCCATGCATGGCAGGGGTTGGATGCAGTCCTTGCCTGCAGCTAGGCCCTGTGGCCAGCCCACTATAACCATCCAGCACCGCGCCATGGATGGCCTTTGGCCATGCGCAGAGTGGGTTCGCTGCAGGGCTTGGCCTGGGATTGGGTGGTTATAGGGGATTGGCCACAACCCAAAGATTTTGCTGGGAAAGATACTTCAATGTTCCATCATGAGGAATGTTTAACACTCTAAATAAAAAGACATAACACCAGGAGATTTGAACTCTCAACCTACTGAGTGTCAGGCTAAGAGCTTTATCAGTAGGCCACAACTGAGTCTGCTGGACGGTCTCTCAAAACATAGCCATAACGTTCAAACCAAACATCTTGCGAGTGTGACTCTTTGAAGTCACTGTATACAGAGACCATTGCAATGCCAGACTTGCTCACTCTCTCTTTCATCCCATTATGGGATGGGAGAGAGAGAGAGAGAGAAATTGAGAGATTGGAAGAGAGAGACATTTAAAAAAAAACTGTGACAGAGAGAGAGAGAGAGAGAGGGGGAGAGAGCAAGAGAGAGGGAGAGAGTGAAAGAGAGTTTTCTAGACTTTGATGATTGATATACCTAGAATGAGATATTTTAGGAAAAATTGAAAAGAAAAATATGTTTATCAATCAAAAAGAGTGAGATCACCTTTCAATATGTACCTCAAGCATTTGAAGTTGAAAAGAAACTCAAGCAGGAAAATTAACACAGACACATCTCTACTAGAACCCTCAACTCTCAGTGTGAGTTTCTAAGACCTTAATCGCTAGACCAGAAGGTTATTCAGTAACCAGACATTAGTATGACATTCAACCCAAAGATTTTGCTGGGAAAAAGGAATTCAATGTTTCTTCACAAAAACAAATGTTTACCATTCAAAACACTAGTAAATATACAGACACACTGCCGTAAGATACCAGGATTTAAAACCTTGAACATTCTGAGTGACAGTCCAAGAGCTTTACTAGTAGGCCAGAGGTGAGTCTGTTCTGCTGTGCATCAAAACATAACTATAACATCCGTGTTAAACATCTTCCTTGTGTGCTGTTTGGAAGTTATTTTGTGGAGAGGCTATTGCAATGGTCTCTCCATAGAATGACTTCATAGCGGCACACAAGCAAGATGTTTGGTGCCAGGAGAGGAATGAGGGGGAGCCTGAATGCCCCTACAGTCCCAGCCATTGCTCCCACATGCAGAGAGCTGCTTTAAATAGCAACTCCCTGCTTGCTGGAGCACTGTTTTCATCTCTTTCCCTGCACGAAAATGTGCGAAATGAAACAGAGATGAAAACTCTGCTTTGAGCAAGTAGGAGATGTTTGACAGCTCCTGCTTTCTGAAATCGGAGTTATGTTTGCATTTGCTTGGTGGAAGCTGTCAGCTCCCGTAAAGCAAAAGCAAACAGTTACCTGCCAAGGTTGTGCACCTCGGGAGGAAACATGAGCTGGCCTGGGGGGTTGTGGTACCCAGGTCCATCTACGGCCCCATTGTTTGAATTTAGCCCTAGGGAGGTGGTGGTCCCTGGGGATGGTGGTCTGTGACTGACCCCCTATATTAAAGTACTAGAGCACTGGGGATTTGGTTGTCCCCTGGGCTGCAGGGTCTGCATGCCCCCGGTATTCATTTAAGAACATTTTGCTCCGGGGGGGGGGGTAGCTGTCCCCTTGACTACAGTGGATCATGTTCCCCCAATTAATTTCACTACATTTGCCCCAAGGAGGTGGTGGTTCCCGGGGTTGCGAGGAACCACGTGGGTCCCCTGCATTTATTTCACTAGATTTGCCTAAGGGAGGTGGCGGTCCCTGGGAAGTGGGGGGACCTTGCAGGACCCCCACATTCATTGAAGTAGATTTGCTCCAGGGAGGTGGCTGTCCCTGGGGCAGCAGGGGGGCTGCGCGGGCCACCCTGTTTATTCTAGCAACATTTGCCCCGGGTAGGTGGCGGTCTCAGAGGCACCTGGGGGCCACGCATGCCCCCTGCATTCATTTAACAACTTTTTCCTTGGGAAGGTGGCAGTCCCCGGGGTGTAGACAAGCACACCCACATACATAATGAGCTGTGACCTTGGGCTTTCATAAGCCATAGGAAGGGGGGCCCTGCACCCCCCTGCTATATTTTGGCAATGACCCCACGACCTGGCCCACCCCAGGGCAAAATGAAAAACAAGCATGGGAGACCGCACTTGCTTTTGTTTTCTAAAAATCACAGCAACATTCATGGATTTGTTGTGATTTTCACCGTGAGGCCAAGGGCTCAGAATATCCCTACCCTGGCCCTCCCCCCTTTTTTTTACATTTCTTTTTGAGACTCAGCTGAAGCTGAGTCTCAAAATGGCTGCCAACACTTCCTGGTTGATGTTTTTGCAGCCAATTAGATCTCTGCATCAGATCAGGGGTATTCGCAAAGCCTTCGAACCTCCAGATATACAAATCTGTTTTTTATTTATATTTCAAAAACTACTGAACAGACTTACACCAAATAACAAAAAACATTTTATTTAATTCCAACTTTTTAATACCATAGCATTTCACAAGTTTCCAATTACTACAGTGCAGTTGTTCAAAATGTACAGCTACTGGGTATCTGTATATCCTTATTGCTAATGGCTCGTATGTGTTAAAGTTCATACTGGATGTATCATGTTCTCCACTTATTTGAGACAACAAGGGCATTCCAGTATGTATACAGTAAGTATACAACAAAGTTAGTAGTACAAGTAATTAATTGTGAAATCCATCTCTGTTGATTATGTACTATGGTGAATTCATTACAGCTGCAAGAGTTGAAACAGGCTTTACACTACCCATAGATATGACTTTCATACCAACTTCACTCAGTGTAGTCACAGTGGTAATATCCCCATGTGTGGCCAGTTCTCTTAAGGATTTGCTCTTCCTATGGGTAACTTGGGGTCTTTCATTGATCAGGTATACAATTACAATATGACATTTCAGCATCTTCCAATTTCTATTCAGTATCCTACTTACTTATGTACTCTCATTATTGTAAGTAGTTATCAGACATATGATGATTTAATTTTCAGGTATGGGATTTTTGGGCCAAATAGGATTTCCTCGTTAGACTTTTATTTAACTCTAGTCACAGCTCTCTTTAAAACCAATTCAGGTTATTCCCATTCCCTAAACCTGTTTAACATACATGTCATTTCAGTGTACAAATCGCTTTCACTGTTTCAGTTGCATTTAGCTCTTATTAGTTCAGCATAGGAAATACTTAATTTTAGTTCTTCTGGGTGGCGGCTAAAATGCTTAAAGCATGGAGTAAGGCGTTCCCTTTCATGCGTTTCCTGAACACTTTAAAATAAAGTCTGTTTCCCTCCACCCCAACCGCAGCACCCAAGAAGACAATCCTAGAATCACTGATGTTACACCTAAATTCTAGGTTCCAGTAGTTCACATTTAGGCCCATAATTAAGAAAACTTAACGCTGCCTTTGCACCATTTTTTTAGATGCGAAAGCGGCGCTAACCTAGTGCCATATTTATATTTTGTCGCTAAACCCTTCTAGAGACAAGAGTTCCGACTTAGCATAATTTTTTGGGAGCGCCACCCCACCTTGTGACGTTTAGAGACAATGATATTCAAGGTAGGCTTTGCCTTCCAAAAAAATAACTCTAGCCCTCTAGCACCATGTTTACTGCCCAAAGCAAAAATGACACATGTTAAGGAACCGATCCAAAATAATGACGCTAAGTCTGATTAGCTTAAAAATGTAACGCTTGGTCAGACCAAGCTTTAAAATGAGGCCCACACACTACTATATAAGGAAAACACAGAGAAGGAGCATTGGCAACCCCCTGGACAACATGGGTCTGTTATTGCTCCAGCTCAACACATGATGTAGACAACAGTGATGACAATAGGTCCCACCATCACCACCACAGCAACCCCAAACACCACCACAGCAGTCACGAAGGCAGAGCAGAATGCAGTAGAGGATTTTTCCACAGTGTACAACCAGCCTTGCGCTCAGGGAAAAAGATGTCATCAGACTCTACCGTCTGAAGCGGGAGTCAGTTGTACGCCTGCTACACCACATTGCGCTAGACATCACTAGAAGCGTGGAAACTCCAACAAATATTACCCCATGACCAAACACCTGGCTGTCCTCCATATGCTGGTATCAGGATCGTTCCAGACAACTGGGGCACAAGTGGGTGGTTTCCCCCAGCCATCCTTCCCAGCCTTCCTTACAAAGGTTCTGGACACAATCATCTGCCTCACACCCCAACACATCCAGTTCCCCAAAAACCCAGCAACTTCAGCAGGAGACCAAGCAAGGTTTCTACCAAATCGCTGGGTTCCTGCATGTACGTGGTGCAATGGACTGTACTATGTGCAACTTGTGTCACCTGTTGCAATGGAACACCTCTACAGGTACTGCAAACACGCCCATTCCATAAATATGCAGGCCATTGTGGATCACCGTGGGCTCTTCATAAATATCCTAACCAAATATCCCAGCGGCGTCCATGATGCCCAGATATTCCGGCACTCCACCATCAATGAGTGGTTCCATAATGGGCAATATGGCAATTGTCTACTCATATTTAAGCCACCATACCAATTATTACACAGACAACACACCAAACTTGTAGGACAAACAATACATACACCACACTAAACACACATTGACAGAGGACCACAGATGTACAGACAACAAAACATATGCCACATGCCACACAACACCGCATTCATTGCACATCACACACACATACACCCATATGTACATAATACAGGCACAGCCTGACTGACACAAAATGTGAAGGACAGGTGGAGCTATGTCCCGTGTGCATACAGAAGCTGGGTCCAAACCACTACAAATGTCCACAGGTTGACAACTAAAGACAGATCCCTCACATATAACACCCAAGAAGGGAAAGCTCAGCTAAGTGAATGGCATTGGCCATGACAACGTAAAAAAAGTCACATATAGGCACAGCCCCACATTTGTAGAAGCTTTCTGTGGCACCAATATTAAACGCCATCCAAGTGTTGCCATCACCAACTACATATCACCAAAACAAACCACACATACCCATTGTGTTCACCTTCACCTGTCTGGTGCATTGTGCCACACACATAGGAATACAACATCACCAACCATTAAAAACCATGTGTAGGGATGGACTCCTCACAGCACCTACAATCATACCTGGTAATTCCACGACTCCTTAACATGATACCAGGGTACCATCTGGGGCCTGTGGCAGCTGGACTGCACTACAGGGACCCCAGGCAACACCACAAACACAGGACGACCAGGGACCTGGGGTCAGTGGCAGTGGGCACATGGTGCAGGGGACAGAGGCACAGGACAACAGGGAAGCTGGGAAGACTGCTGTGCGACAGGGGGAGGACAGGCCCAGGGAACCCACTCTCCACAAAGCATCCTGGGAGCATACCACCATTCCCAGGAGACGATGGGCCAGATAGTGGCCAAGCTGCAGGAGACCCAGCGGCTGCAGGAGGGACAGTATCTAGGGATCAAGGAGGACCTAACAAAAATATAGACCATCCTGGTCACCATTGCAGGAGTGTTTGCAGACATGGGCAAGACCATGAGGGAGGCAGTGGCACAACAATGGGTGCCTGACACTAGCCAAACTGAGGAACAGTCTTCCACCTCTGCCTGCGCTAGTGGACAGGAGGCCCTGCCACAGGACCAACAGGCCACTAGCACCCCACCCCCTGCAGAAGGAAAACCACCCCACAAACGGTCCCTGCGATCCAGGCAGAAGACAGAGAACATTGCCAAGACCCCCGTCAGGAAATAAGACTCTTTTGATTTTCACCCTTCTGTCCCACACTGTCACCCTGTCCACCTTGAACTGCCATTACTCCCCTTCCTATGCCCCATTGGACAATGCATCTGTGATACCAAGAGACTGGACTCCACCCTGAACTTCCTTCCACCATCAGCCCAGCCCCTTGCACCACCCCCTCTACTTATGAGCACCTAAAGAAACATTGTTGGAACAAATACCAATCTGGAGTCTGTCAAATGATTCAAATATTTATTAATACAACATTATCAAAGCATTGCAAATCAAAGGTACAGTGAAATCTACTTTAGGATGACCTCTGGTGGGCAGCAGTACACATAGCAGGAGCCAGAGTGGGGCACAGAGATCTGAAAATGGAGATGCCAAATGGTATAGTCAGTGGCTATAGAAAGAGGGAAACAGACTGCCTTGTACATTGTCCAACAGATAACTGAAATGTTAAGTGAAGTTACAGTGTCTTACTTGTGTGTCACTGGAAATGCTGCCGAATAATATTGGTTCTGTTGTCAACATCTTCCTCTGCCTCCTCTTCCTCACTGTCCGCAGGCTCCACCGCTACCACAAGACTATCTCCAGGCTCATCCTCCTGCAGAAAAGACACCTGGCGTCTCAAGGCCAGGTTGTGCAACATGCAATGATGATCTGGCACACCTTCTTGGGTGAGTAGTACAGGGATCCACCTGTCAGATGGAGGCACCGGAATCTGGCCTTCAGGAGGCCAAAGGTTCTTTCTATAATCCTCCTTGTAGGCCCATGTGCCTCATTGTAACGTTCCTCTGCCCATGTCCTGGCATTCCTCACTGGGGTCAGTAGCCATGAGAGGTTGGGGTAACCAGAGTCACCTGCAAATATCGAGGGACAACTATTAGACACACACTAACCCTTAGGGACAACCTCATACCCAGACATCTACTCATACTATGTGGGGACCTTTGGCTCACCTATTAGCCACACCCCGTGCCTCTGGAGTTGGCCCATCACATATGGGATGCTGCTATTCCTCAAGATATAGGCATCATGCACAAAGCCAAGAAATCTGGCATTCACATGGGAGATGTACTGGTCCGCCAAACACACCATCTGCACATTCATTGAGTAATAGCTTTTTCTATTCCTGTAAACTTGTTCATTTCTCTGGGGGAGGACAAATGCCACATGTGTACCATCAAAGGAACCAATGATGTTGGGGATATGTCCCAAGGCATAAAAGTCACCTTTCACTGTGGCAAAATCCTCCACCTGGGGGAACATGATGTAGCTGCACATTTGATTCAGCAAGGCAGACAACACTCTGGTCAGCACGTTTGAGAACATAGGCTGTGACATCCCTGATGCCATGGCCACTGTAGTTTGGAAGGGACCACTTGCCAGGAAATGGAGCACTGACAGGACCTGCACTAGAGGGGGTATAGCAGACATCAGGTCTGGCTCTAATTGGGCACACAGTTCTTGGATTGTGGCACAATCAAGTCTGTAGGTAATGATAATGTGTCTGTCCTCCATTGTCGCTAGGTCCACCAGGGGTCTGTTCATCGGAGGATGCTGCCATCTCATAATCTGCCTCAGCTGTTGAAGCCTATCGAAGAGAACGGTGAGCAGAGGGTCATATTCACACTTATATTGCACTAATGATGAATTGTTGACTTTACAGAAACAGTATGTGAACTCGAGAGTCTGTTGATGTGCCAATGTCTGCTGTGATGCAGTTAGGTGCCATGCCCTTTGCCCCTCTCAAATGGTGGCTGCCTGAACTGTGAGGAGGGACAAGTGGAAATGAGATAATTGTACTGGCGTTGTGCACCGACGCGGTAGGCGGTCGATTACCACTGTGCAAATTTGCATTGGTTATCATTGGGCCCTATGGGTTCCAGGAGCCAATTGCAATACACGCCAGAAGTGACGGTACGCACCGCCATGGACATCACCACTATTTTCTATCTAATCACTCATTTGCTACCTGGCCTTCAACAGGAGAGGGCCTACACTGCAAGTGCTGCTGTGGCCTGTGTCTGGAAGGAAGTACCAATGGCTCATGTGTCTGGGGAAAGGGCCCCTGGCTTCACTGAGGAGGAGTTGGAGAAACTGGTAGATGGCGTCCTACCCCAAGTTACTCTACGGTCCTCCAGACAAACAGGTGAGTATACTGTGAGCATGATGCATGGGCCATGAATGTATGGACTGCTGTGGGTGTAAGCCACATGTAGGAGAGGCAGAGGGGTCCTGGCCAGAGTACAGCATGTAAGGTGGTCAATGTATGTGCGTCAGGGGATGTGTGGGATCTGGTGGGCAATGATTATGACGGTCCGAACAGGTGAATAATTCCCTTCTCTGCTGTCTTTTCCCTGCAGGTAAGCGCCCACCAGAAAAAGGGTATTTGGCGTGCCATCGCCAAGGAGGTGCGGACCCTGGGGGTCTTTGAGAGGCGGAGGACCCACTGCCGCAAGAGGTGGGAGGACATTCGCCGCTGGGCAAAGAAGACTGCGGAGGCCCAGCTGGGGCTGGCCTCCCAATGAGGAAGGGGTGCCCGTCGCACCATGACCCCCCTGATGTTCCACATCCTGGCGGTGGCCTATCCGGAGTTGGATGGGCACTTGAAGGCATCACAGCAGCCACAAGGGGGTGAGTACAGAATCTGAAACCTGACTTTGCGCATGTTAGGAGGTACCTGGTTGGGGATGTGGGTGCCCCTAGGCCAGGGTGAACATGACAGGGTAGGTCCCTTGTTGGGCAGGCTCAGTATCACTCCTACCCCAATAGTGTTGGCAGCCATCTACTCCTGGGCAGGGTCCTGTGGGTTTCAGCTGTTCAGCTAATGGCGTTAGGCATTGAACCCCATGGGCTAGTAACTGTCTCAGTAAATGGTTGGGCATGGCCTAGTGCATAGGGCTGCTCCCTGTGTGTTGTGGACGCCAACTGTAGTGTTGTTGCTGGCATTGACCAAGTGGATCCTCTGTCCCCCCCATTTTTGTTTTGTCGCCCTGTCCTTGTGTGCATTAGCATCATCTGGCGGAGGAGCAGAGGCACCGGTGACAGAGGGAGCTTCATCCCACATGGCCCATGAGACCAAATCCACCGAGGGTGAGGGCACCAATGGGACGGAGGGCGAGGGGAGCACCATGACGGGGACAGGAGGGGAGCCACAGACAGCGACTCCTCCTCCGATGGAAACCCCCTGGAGGTGGCGGACACCTCTGTGCCCACCCCTACAGCAGGTACAGCCGCCACCCCCGTACCAGCACTGCCCTCCCAGCAGCCCCTCAGCGTGTTTCCCGTGCCCACTCACCCAAGAGGGTGGGCATCTCCTTCTCACCAGGCACCTCAGGCCCTGCCCCAGTCAGCCCTGCTGCCCTCAGTGAAGAGGCTATTGACCTCCTGAGATCCCTCTCTGTTGGGCAGTCAACCATACTGAATGCTATCCAGGGTGTAGCAGGGCATTTGCAACAAACAAATGCATACCTGGAGGGCATTCACTCTGGCGCTTCAGCCCAACAGAGATCATTCTAGGCTCTGGTCTACTCACTGATGGCAGCCATTGTCCCTGTCTCCGGACTCCCCCCTCCAACTTCCTCTACCCATTTCCAATCCCCTCAACCCCAGCCTATCCCAAGCACATCTTCAGTCCAGCATGCACCCAAATCAGCAAACAGAAGTGGCTCAGGCAAACACAAGCACCACACTTCATCCCACAGGCACTCACACAAGCACCATCCAGATGCAGAAACATCAACATCCACTGCCTCCACTGTGTCCCCCTCCTCCTCCTCGTCCACCTCCCTCCCAGTAGCGTCTCCACTCACACCTGCATACACTACATCCTCATCCACTACCTCCATCACCAGCACGCCCATCACAACACACCCCTCACTGGCAGTCACCACCCCCATAACCATGCACACGTCCCCTGTGTCCTCTCCCAGTGTGTCTGTGACCCCCTTCTCTCAAAGTACACAAACGCAAGCACTCACCCATCCAACAGCCATCCACCTCACAACAGAATCCAGCCCATGCACCTTCACCCAAACTCAGCAGAAAGACACCTCCTACAACCACTCCCTCTTCCTCCACTCCCAAACCCTCTCCAGCTTCCCGCCCCAGTGTGTCTAAAAACCTTTTTCTTGCAAACATTGACCTGTTCCCTGCCCCCCGTCCTTCCCCTCGGGCAAGGGTGTCCAGAACCCAGGCCAGCACCTCAGCCACCAAGTCGACGTCCGCTGTGGAACCTGCAACTCCCAGGGGCTTCAAGGGGGCACCTGTCAGGCCAGCCAGTGTGCCACCGACCCCTGCAAAGGACCATATCATTACGCCACCTGCCAAGGTGAAGAAGGGGACAGCATGCACCAAGGGCAAGGAGCACGACCCACCCAGCAAGGCCTCCTCCAAAACTGCAGCTGCCAGTGCCAAAGGTTCCAACAGCAGCTGCCAAGGTGAAGAAGGGGTGGAAAAGCCAAGGCAAGGCACCTCAGGCGTCGGAGCCTGTAGGTGGGGGTCTGGTGGCCACCATCAGAACCAATAGCCCCACCACCTGCACTGCGGGCAGCACCGCCAGCATCCCGGCTACAAACACCGCCACCTACACCGCCACCTGCACTGCAGCTGCCATCACTACTGTCAGCAGCAGCATCCCTAGTGGCCAGCCGTCTGAGGCTGCAGGAGAAGGGCTGGTGCCTCCCTCCACCACTGGCAGCACCTGAACCACAGCCAGCATCCCCGCCGCAAGCACCGCTGCAAGCACCGCCACCTGCACCGCTGACAGTAGGACCACAAACAGCAGCAGCAGCCCCAGTGTGCATCTGTCCGGGGATGCAGGAGATGGGCTGGAGCCTCCCACCAGCACTGTCAGCACCCCCACCAGCACGGCAACAACCACCAGTTTGCAGCCTTAGTCGCCGCAGGATGGAGTCTGGCCCTGCCTCCATGGACTTTCCTGCTACCTCTCCCCTTCAAATCTCGTGACTCAGACACCCAGGTGAGGAAATGTGAACTTCCACACCCCAAGTGCTGCATCACTGGGCACCAAGCCCCCTCCAGAACCAGTGGAGAAAGGCACCCACTCACCCAATCCTGGACAGGATGAAGCAGACTGGGCACAATGCCCCCTCCAGAACCAGTGGAGAAAGGCATCCACTCACCCAATCCTTGGCAGGATGAAGCAGACTGGGCACCAAGCCCCCTACAGAACCAGGGGACAAAGGCATCCACTCACCCAATCCTTGGCTGGATGAAGCAGACTGGGTGCAATGCCCCCTCCAGAACCAGTGGAGATAGGCATCCACTCACCCAATCCTTGGCAGGATGAAGCAGACTGGGGGCAATGCCCCCTCCAGAACCAGCTGAGAAAGGCATCCACTCACTAAATCCTTGGCAGGATGAAGCAGACTGGGCACCAAGACCCCTCCAGACCCAGTGGAGAAAGGCATCCACTTACCCAATCCTTGGCAGGGTGAAGAAGACTGGGCACAATGCCCCCTCCAGAACCAGTGGAGAAAGGCATCCACTCACTGCATCCTTGGCAGGATGAAGCAAACTGGGCACAATGCCCCCTCCAGAACCAGTGGAGAAAGGCATCCACTCACTGCATCCTTGGCAGGATGAAGCAGACTGGGCACCAAGTCCCCTCCAGAACCAGTGGAGAAAGGCATCCACTTGAGAGACTTGCACTCCCCAGGACCAAGCAGTGGGCAAACCAACCACTTGAGAGACGGTGGCTTTACGCTCCCCAGGACCAAGCAGTGGGCAAACCACCCACTTGAGAGACGGTGGCTTTACACTCCCCAGGACCAAGCAGTGGGCAAACCACCCACTTGAGAAACTTGAGAGACTGTGGCTTTGCACTCCCCAGGACCACGCAGTGGTCATGGAGCCCTTTCGAGGAGCAGTGGCATTATTCCATCTTCTGGCTTAGGTTCCCCCCTTCCCCATTCCCCTGAGGTGCCTGTGGGTTTTCGACCTGATGCCTCTGCAGTGTTCTCTCTGTATTGAGACAGGAGTCAAGTGTGGGCTTGGCCCCTGATTTTTGGCCCAGTGGCCCACAGACATTTGCAAAGGACAATGTACGACCTTCTGTACATATTGAATATTTTTGTAAATACTGTTACATATATCTGCCTATTTCTAAAATATCACTGTTTAACTCAATTCCTTTTGTCCTTGAGTTCTTCCAGGGGGTTAGGGGGTGTATATGTAATGTTGCTGCATGTGTTTGTGTGTATGGTGTTGTGGGTGAGGGTGGGGGTGGGGGTTTTGCGTGTTGCAGGTATGTGTCACTCTCTTTTTCTTCCCCCCCTCCCCTGTGTGCTAGGTGCAGTACTCACTGTGGTTGTTGTCGCCGCCTTTGATATTCCTGGTGTATGAGGAGGTACACCAGCATGGGGAGTACCTGTAACTCGGGCTCCATGGTGTCCTGGTTCTTCGTTGAGTGTCGAGAGGTGAGTGGTTTCCCTTCCAAACACTGTTTCCGCTGTGCTTTTGATGGCGTTGGTACCACCACGGAAAAGCTGGAGGATTGGCGGGTTGTAATGGGGTGGGTGGTACATTGTCTTCCGATTGTCTGTTGGCGGTGACCGCTGAGGTGTTGGTTGCTACCGCCGTGGCGATCGGAGTGTTAAAGTGGCTGATGGCGGTTTCCACCGTGGTCGTGATCCTATTTTTTTTACCACCGGCCTGTTGGCAGTATGACCGCCACTTTAACACTGACCGCCAGGGTTGTAATGAGGGCCTTAGGCTCCTGAAGTCAAGGTTCAGGTGCCAGGCTCTAACAGGAGGAAGACTGTTTTATGCACCACCCCTGGTGTGCAAGATAATCCTTGTATGTGCAATTTTGCATAACATTTGTATTCGGACTAATGCCCCCATAGGATGAACTGGTAGATGTCCCCATTGAGGAGGAAGGTGACAATTGGGCAGCACAGGTGGAGGAGGAACAATAAAACATTGCTGCAGGAGTTCGCAAGAGACAACAAATTGTACTGAACTTCTTCACCTAGACACTGTATAACAAAAATCACCCTGTAAATATCATTATTAAATCGATTTGCGCCAGCTTGTCCTCATACTCATTATCAGCTTCATATACCATTGGTAAGTTGCTCATGCCTCAGAGGGCAGGAAAAAACCATAACAGTTGTCAGGAATGTCAAAACATAGGTTGCGACTTAAGAGGGTCTAGCACCTCCATGCCGCACATCAGTGTCATATTAATCACGCTCATGTGGCTCTCTAAGGCCTAGATTCACGCACCTGAAATACTAAGTGGCAGAATGTATGCATTGAGCCAATTACAACCTCTTGCACCACATCATGCCTGTGCAAGGCAAGATGTATGCATGCAGGGAGTCCATACAGTAGTGGGTGTTTCAAAATGGTGTACTTGAAACTAAGGAACTAAACTGTGTCACATCTGTGGGGGGTAGCTATAAAGCCAGCACTGAGCAGGTGTTACAAGGGGGAACACCATTGGTATCAGTGAACTCTTATGTACTGGTTAGGATTAGGACCAAAAGTTTGTATCAATGGTATTACATACTGTGAGCACTATTGGCTTCAACCCTGTGCATGGTGAGCTGTCTCTCAAATATAGCACATACATGTTGTCTGCGGAGTGTGCTAAGGGCCGCAAGGCAAGTGGAGCAGCATTGGGTGCTGCTCCACTCTCCACACAAATGCCCCAAAGCCAGGAATGATTATTAAAATGGGAATGAATGTGTGGCTGTAATGTAGGCATAGTCTGTAGCACGTCTAATGTACATTCTTAGACACATGTCAAACAATTGTGTTGTCTTGACACATGCCTGCAGCTAATCTGGAAATACAATTGAAGACTTCTGTACCAGTGTATGGCCTAGGTAGGAAAGGGTTAGTAATTACCTACAATGGTTGGTTTATGACTGCAATGTAACCCAGTAAAGTCTGTATGACACTATTAAATGTCTGACCATAAGAAAGTGAAATCATGGGACCACAACTCTAAAATATGTAGGTCTCCCACAGCCTATCCTGTTTGGGATAAGCATGTAAGTCTAGCAATATCCAAACATGTCACAGAGCCATCCAAAATTGTGTGGGTGAAGAAGAAGACAGAAATGTTGCATGTGGCATTTCACATAATCATAGCTGAGGTGACCCCACACATTAACATGATACACTCACAGTGAAAGTGACATAGGTTGTGAAAAGCAGATGTGAGTGCACGCCCATGTACACCAAAGGATGTGGAAGAACAGCTGAGAGACTCCCTGAGACACTTGGAGATACAACGTGGGGAGGACACTCTGACACTACACAAGTGCTGCGGCTGGTGTACTGTCAAGTGTGTGTGTGTGGAAGTAATGTAATCTAGCAAAGCCTGGGACTGAGAAGGATACTATCATTTAACAAGTAGAAGATGTGTTCATCTACAAAGTACACAAGTCTCATCCTGTCCATGTACGATGTGACAATGTTGCAGTAGAAGGTGTGTACAAAGGTTAAGCAGCCTAAGGGATGCCAGCAATGTAGGACCAAATCCATTCCAAACAAGATATGCTGTTAATGTTGGAGAAGGAACACACATAGACCAATGCTGACTGTACAGCACAACAATGTTACCACATGATCACCAGACATATATTCACAGAGGATGTTTAGGTCAATACATAACCCTTTCACGTTGGCAACAACAACAACAACTATGTACTTGCTCATCACATACTAATGTGACAAACGCCAGTGATGGATGACATTGGGGGTCATTACAACATTGGCGGTAAAAGCCGCTTACCGCCGTGCAGAAGACCGCCAACACACCGCCACAGCAGCAGAATTCTGCCACAGCTACTATGACCCACAGCTCGGAATCCGTCAAAATTCAGACACCCACACAAGTCCGCCACACCAAAGGTCAGTAATAAACTGGCGATAACAAAACCTCCACCGTCACACCAACAGAAGTACGCCCACACTATCATGACACACGAATCCACGCGGCGGTCTTTCAACCGCAGTATTCCATTGGCGGTACACACCGCCGCGCTCAAAATACACACACATCTCCAAAACACAGCCACATTGGACAATTCAAAATACACACACCTGATACACATACACACACCACTCCCACACACTCAAAACACTATAAAACACACACCCAAATCACCCACAAACCCTTACGACAACAAATCACGAACGAAAGCCAGAGAGAGACACCACCATCAACAACACTAGCATCCACAGGCACACAACACCATCACCCACATAACTTCCACGCACCTCACACAACACCCCACTACATATCAGCACACTTATCACCACACACACCACCCCACACATCACCTACACCACCCAATGGCACGGCAAAGACACCCCAGGTTCTCGGAGGAGGAGCTCAGGGTCATGGTGGAGGAAATTGTCCGGGTAGAGCCACAGCTATTCGGATCACAGGTGCAGCACACCTCAATTGCAAGGAAGATGGAGCTATGGCGAAGAATAGTGGACAGGGTCAACGCAGTGGGACAACACCCAAGAAATCGGGAGGACATCAGGAAGAGGTGGAATGACCTACGGGGGAAGGTGCATTCTGTGGTCTCCAGACACCACCTGGCGGTTCAGGGGACTGGCGGCGGACCCCCACAACCTCCGCCACAACTAACAACATGGGAGGAGAAGGTCTTGGCGATTCTGCATCCTGAGGGCCTCGCAGGAGTAGGTGGAGGAATGGACTCTGGTAAGTCAAATCTTTACTATTACATCCCCCACCCTACCTGCATGCTATCACCTACCCCCACCCTCGCCCTCACCCCATCACTCCAACTCCTCACAAATGTCCCACTATCACAAACCACACATCCCAACACCAGGCCCTGCATGCAAAAACAAAGCATGCACACCCATCACTAAAGCATGCCCACTGCACATACCCATACACCCCCCTAAACCACCATCACACATGGTCCCACACAGGAATGCAAGAACTGGGGTACACAGTCACCCACCTATTGCACACCTTGACACACACAGATGCAATAATCATGCCTTTATACCCCTGCAGGACCCCTACCCAATGTCACCGCACAGGAGGGTCCACACAAGTCCACACCACCAACAGAAGAGGCCCACAGTGATGACAGCACCTCTGTCTAACTGGATCTAGATGACAAGCCCGGCCCATCGGGGACCTCGGGACAGTCGGTTCCCATCACACAGTCACAGGCCACTACAGAGCTTCCCCCCTCTGGAAACACCAGCACAGCACCCACCCAGCGGGCCCATACCTCCGTCCCCAGGACACATCAATCAGCAGTGTGTCCACCACTACAGGGAACCCAGGCTAACCCACCACCCCAACAACAACAGGGACCTGGGGGCAGTGGTAGTGGGCACACGGTCCAGGGGACGGAGGCCCAGGAACACAGGGGAACTGGGAGGGCTGCTGTGCGACAGGGGGCGGACAGGCCCAGGGAACCCACTCTCCACAAGGCCCTCTCCTCCATCATGGGAGCCTACCACCACTCTCAGGAGACGATGGCAACAGTACTGGCTAAGTTTCAGGAGACCCAGCGCCTGCAGGAGGAACAGTATATGGGCTTCAGGGAGGAACTCAGAACCATCAATTCCACCCTGGGCACCATCGAAGGGGTGCTGAAGGAAGTACTCAACACCAGGAGGGACACTGTGGCACTACAAGGGGCCCCTGACACTAGCATGGACGATGAACTGCCCACCACCTCCGCCGGCGCTAGTGGAGAGGAGGCACCGCCACTGGACCACCACACCAGCACCCCACCCCCTGCAGAGGGAGAACCACCTCGCAAATGGTCCCTGAGATCCAGGAACAAGACAGAGAACGATGCCAAGACCTCCGCGAAGAAATGAGACCACCCTGATTGTCATCCCACTGTCCCACTTTGTCACCCTGTCCATACTTAAACTGCCCCAGCTCCACTTCCTATGCCCATATGGGCAATGCACCTATGAGACTAATAGACTGGACTCTGCCACGAACATTCCTCCGCCATCAACCCACACCATTTTGCTACCCCCTCCAATTATGAGCACTAAAATAAACACCCTTAAAGCACAAAACAATCTGGAGTCTGTCTGTGATTTCGGAATACTGTATAAGCAATAACTGTGGCAAAAAGCTTCTTCATTTGTAATGTCAACATACCTATGTCACACAGCTCTAGTCCATGAGGAAACAAAGCAGATGCCACACAGTGGGACCCACATCTGTGAAATCGTAAGGGAAAGTGACAACTCAGTGACCATACACTGGGTGAAAATGACAGACAGTAGAGAGGTAGTAGTGTTTAAGTACATGTAGTAGGCAGGTTTGTATTCTGACCTGTGTCTCATTGGAAATATTGCTGGATCACTGAGTCCCTGTTGTCCATGTCATCTTCCTCTGCTTCCTCGTCTTCACTGTCCACAGGCTCCACAGGTGCAACAACACCGCCATCTGGACCATCCTCCTGCAGAAAAGGCACCTGTTGTCGCAAAGCCAAGTTGTGAAGCATACAGCAGGTCATGATGATCTCACACACCTTCTTTGGTGAGTTGAATAGGGATCCACCTGTCATATGGAGGCCGAAGGTGCATTCGATCACCCTCCTAGTTCACCCATGGGCCTCATTGTAGCATTCCTCTTCCCTTGTACTGGGATTCCTCACTGGGATCAGTAGCCATGACAGGTTGGAGTAACCAGAGTCACCTGCAAATGGTGAGGGACAACTGTTAGACACACACTAACCTGGAGGGATATCCCCAGACAACCATTCCCACTGACTTGCTTCCAGGTGCTCACCTAATAGCCACACACAGTGCCTCTGGAGTTGACCCATCACATAAGGGATGCTGCTATTACGCAGCATGTAAGCGTCATGCACTGAGCCAGGGAACATGGCATTCACATGGGAGATGTACTGGTCTGCCAAACACACCATCTGTACATTCATCGAATGATAACTCTTCTGGTTTCTGTACACCTGTTCACTCCTGTGGGGGGGGACCAAAGCCACATGGGTCCCATCAATGGCACCTATGATGTTGGGGATATGTCCCAGGGCATAGAAATCACCTTTCACTGTAGGCAAATCCTCCACCTGAGGGAAAATGATGTAGCTCCGCATGTGTTTCAGAAGGGCAGACAACACTCTGGACAACACGTTGGAAAACATAGGCTGGGACATCCCTGATGCCATGGCCACTGTTGTTTGAAATGACCCACTTGCAAGGAAGTGGAGCACTGACAGCACCTGCACTTGAGGGGGGATTCCTGTGGGATGGCGGATAGCTGACATCAGGTCTGGCTCCAGCTGGGTACACAGTTCCTGGATTGTGGCACGGTCAAACCTGTAGGTGATTATCACGTGTCTTTCCTCCATTGTCGACAGGTCCACCAATGGTCGGTACACCGGAGGATGCCGCCATCTCCTCACATGTCCCAGCAGACGGTGCCTATGAAGGACAACAGCGAGCACAGAGTCAACCAACTCAGAGGTACGTACCCACAGCTTACAAAGAACACCATTCATAATCTAAAAAGTGGCCTGTATGTGTGTTGAGTCTAGGCCTAGGTATGTGTGACGCAGTTGAAAATGAAGCCATGTGGGCCCCTGAAATGGCGGCTGCCTGACCTCTAAAGTGGGACAATGGGATGTGAGGTAACTGCGCTGGCGTTGTACACCGTCGCGGTAGGCGGTCGAAGACCGCGGCGCAATGCTGCATTGGTTAACATTGGACCCTATGGGTCCCAGGAGCCAATGACAATGTACGCTGGCAGTGACCATACGCACCGCCGCGGACATGACCGCCATTTTCTATCTGTTCAATCACTCTATACCTGATCTTCGACAGGAGAGGACCTACACTGCAAGTGCTGCTGTGACCTCGGTCTGGAAGAGACAATGGCTCGAGTGTCTGGGGAAAGGGCCCCTGCCTTCACATCGGAGGAGTTGGAGAAACTCGTGGATGGGGTCCTCCCCCAGTACACGCTGCTCTACGGTCCTCCAGAGGTAAGTACACTGGGAGCATGCTGTATGGGCAATGTCTTTGTGGAGTGGGGTGGATGAAAGATGGGGGGGGTAGATTTAGGGGTACATGAAACGACGGTGAGTGCATGTGCCACATGGCAAGGGTAGGGATGGGGGCCAATCACTTTGACGGTGCCATTGGTAATAGGTTTCTCTTCCCCTGTACAAATCATGTAGGCCCACCAGATAAAATATATTTGGCGTGCCATCGCCAAGGACATCCAGACCCTGGGGGTCTACCACAGACGGAGCACCCACTGCCGGAAAAGATGGGAGGACATTCGCCACTGGAGCAAGAAGACTGTGGAGGCTCAGCTGGGGATGGCCTCCCAACGTGGGAGGGGTGCCATCGCACCATGACCCCCCTGATGTTCAGGATCCTGGTGGTGGCGTACCCAGAGTTGGATGGGCGCTTGAGGGCATCACAGCAGCCACAAGGGGGTGAGTACACTCGCTTTCTGCTGACTTTGCGTGCAGTGGAGGGGTCTGGGTGGGGGAGGCGGGCTGTGGGTTTCCCTAGGCCAGGGCGAGTTCCGTAGGCAAGGTCCCTCCATAAGGCAGGCCTTGTGGCACCCCACCCCACCTCTGTAGAGTGCCAAGTACACCTAATCATGACCCTGTGTCATCTATGTGTGCAGATGTCGTCCATTTCCCAGGAATTGAACAGTGGAGCCCAAGAGCACGGCATAGAGTAGGGGGCTTCTGCGTCTGTCGTGTCCGCCAACGGTGGCGGTAATGCATGCACTCAACATGTCGCTCTTCTGTCGTTCCCCCCTTTTTTGTGGTCTCCCTGTTCTTGTGTGCATTAGCATCACCAGGCGGAGGAGCAGTGGCACCGGAGCACGAGGGAGCTGCATCCCATATGGCCATGGAGGGCCACACTACGGACTCGGAGTTCACCATTGGGATGGAGGGCGAGGGGAGCTCCACGGCGGGGACAGGTGCTGACACCAGTGACACAGACTCGTCCTCTGATGGGAGCTCCCTTGTGGTGGCGGCAACATCTGTGCCCCCCGATCTACAGGTACAGCCGCCACCCCCCTTCCAGCACTGCCCTCCCAGCAGCCCCTCAGCCTTCCTCCCGTGCCCGCTTACCCGGGAGGGTGGGCATCACCTTCGCCCCAGGCACCTCACTGTTGGGCAGTCTACCATTTTGAATGCCATCCAGGGTGCAGAAAGGAAGTTGCAATAAACAAATGTCTTCCTGGAGGGCATTCATTCTGGTTAGGCGGCCCTTCAGCGAGCTTTTCAGACTCTGGCCTCAGCACTGATGGCAGCCATTGTCCCTGTGTCTACCCTCCCCCCTCCAACTTCCTCCACCCCGACCCAATCCCCTGTACCTCAGCCTATCCCAAGCACACCTACAGACCAGCATTCACACACGTCAACACGCAAGAGAAGCTCAGCCAAACATAGGCACCACACATCCCACAGGCACTCACGCAAGCATCACACACATGCAGACACACCAACATCCATTGCCTCCACTGTGTCCCACTCCTCCTCTTCTCCCTCCTCCCTCCCTGTCTCGTCTACACTCACACCTGCATGCACTACCTCTACAGCCACTACGTCCATCTCCAGTACACCCACCACCACACCCTGCTCACGTGCAGTCACCACCCCACCAACATTCACACGTCCCCTGTGTCCTCTCCCAGTGTGTCTGTGATGCCCCCTCCGAAGATACACAAACGCAGGCACACACCCACCCAACAGCCATCCACCTTACGACAGCCTCCAGCGCATGCACCTTCACCAAAGTCAGCAAACGAACACCTCCTACAACCACAACCTCTTCCTCCACTCCCAAACCCCCTCCAGCTACCCGTCCCAGTGTGTCAAAAAAACTTTTCCTGTCCAACCTTGACCTCTTTCCCACACCTCCCCCAACCCGTCTGTCTCCTAGGTCCTGAACTAGCACGTCAGCCACAACATCTCCGGGACCAGTGGTGCCTGTAGTCACCGGAATCTGGAGTGCACCGGCCACCAGGGCGGCCAGTGTGGCACGGAGCCACAGCACAGACAGTCCCCCACCTGTGAAGCATCAGAAGTTAGCCAGTGCCCGGCAGGAGAGGGGGAAGAATCCAGCCACCAAAGCCGCTCCCAGGGGTCCCGGTGGGAGTGTGGAATCAGCTGTGACACCTTCGAAGGTGGGGAAGGGCCACAAGAAACATGGCAAATCTGGGAAGAGCAGCACGGTGGAGAAGACCGCCATCATCCCCGCTGCCCAGGAGGCCCCCGCCAGCACAAGCCCAGCTGCCCAGGAGGCCACCGCCAGCACAATCCCAGCTGCTAAGGAGGCCCCCGCCAACACAAGCCCAGCTGCCCAGGAGGCCCCCTCCAGCAGAAGCCCAACTGCCCAGGAGGCCACCGCCAGCGCAAGCCCAGCTGGGCCATGAAGGACCGCCAGCAAAAGCCCCGCTGGGCCATGAAGGACCGCCAGCAGCTGAGTCCCTGTAATGGAGACTGCCGTCTCAGGTACCGCTGAACAGGGCACCGCCGCATCAAGCACCGCTGAACAGGGCACCGCCGCCTCAAGCACCGCTGAACAGGGCACCGGCGTCTCAAGCACCGCTGAACAGGGCACCGCCGCCTCAAGCACTGCTGAACAGGGCACCGCCGCGTCAAGCAACGCTGAACAGGGCACCGCCGCCTCAAGCACCGCTGAACAGGGCACCGCCGCCTCAAGCACCGCTGAACAGGGCACCGCCGCTTCAAGAACCGCTGAACAGGGCACCACCGCCTCAAGTACAGCTGAACAGGGCACCGCCGCCTCAAGAACCGCTGGCCCATGAGTGCCAAGGGCACTGACACTACTGAGTCCGTCACAGGCAGAATGAAGCACTCTGGGCACCATGCCCCCTTCAGAACCAGTGGAGAGATCCATCCACTACCTCTGTCCTTAGCAGGATGAAGCACTCTGGACACCAGGTCCCCTCCAGAACCAGTGGAGAGATCCATCCACTACCTCTGTCCTTAGCAGGATGAAGCACTCTGGGCACCATGCCCCCTCCAGAACCAGTGGAGAGATCCATCCACTACCTCTGTCCTTTTACAGGATGAAGCACTCGGTGCACAAGGCCGCCTCCAGAACCAGTTGAAAGATCCATCCACTACCTCTGTCCTTAGCAGGATGAAGCACTCTGGACACAAGGCCCCCTCCAGAACCAGTGGAGAGATCCATCCACTACCTCTGTCCTTAGCAGGATGAAACACTCTGGGCACAAGGCCCCCTCCAGAACCACTTGAGAGACTGTGGCTTTGCACTCCCCAGGATTGAATAGTGGGCAGACCACCCACTTGTGAGACTTGAGAGGCTGCGGCTTTGCACTCCCCAGGATTGAACAGTGGGCAAGCCACCCACTGTAGAGACTTGAGAGACTGTGGCTTTGCACTCCCCAGGATTGAACAGTGGGCAACCCACCCACTGTAGAGACTTGAGAGACTGTGGCTTTGCACTCCCCAGGATGGAACAGTGGGCATGTGGCCCCCTCGTGGATTTGGCGTCATGCACTCAAGCGGCTGAGGTGCCCCCCCTCTCCCCCCCTAGGGTGCCTGTTTAGTTGCTCTCTGATGCCCCTGCAGTGTTATCTCCATCATGGTCGGGGATCTTGTGTGGGCCTCGCCCATACCGTGTGGGCCCAGTGTTCCACGGACTTAATTGGAGCACTGCCTGGACTACTATGCTTGGTATATATTTTGTAAATGGTGTATATATATATTTTTGCCTACTTGATTTTAATATTTTACAATGGTTACACTCATTTTCTATTGTCTTTGCATTCTTCCGGGGGCTTGGGGGGTGTAACTGTGATGTATTAATATGCATTAGTGTGTGTGTTGTAGTGGGTGAGGGTGGGGGTGTTGCGTGTTGCGTGTTGCGTGTGTGTCCCCCTGTTTTTTCCCTCCCCCCTCCCCTGTGTCGTAGGTGCAGTACTCACTGTGGTCTTCGCCGCTGGCATTCGTGCTCCTGTTAGAGGAGCAGGAAGACTATCGCAGGTAGAATTTGGAGTTCCGGGTCCTTGGTGTCCTCGTTCCTCGTGGGGTGTGTAGAGGTGAGCATTTTCCATTTGAAATTCCTGTTTCCGCCGTGCTTTTATCCGCAGTGAATCCGCCCTGGAAAAGGTGGCGGATTGGCCTGTCATAATAGTGTGGGCGGTACATTGTCTCCCGCCTGTCTGTTGGCGGTGACCGCTGCGCTGTTTGTTTGTACCGCCGTGGCAGTCGGAGTGTTAAAGTGGCTGTCTTTGTTGGCGGTTTTCGCCACGGTCGTAATTGCAAATTTTTAACCACTGGCCTGTTGGCGGTCTTACCGCCGCTTTAACACCGTCCGCCAGGGTTGTAATGACCACCATTATCTGTCACCTGGGTCAGAAAACATAAGCAACTTACACAAGTTTTAAATGCCCTAACTAAGCATCATATGGAAATTGCAAACTATGTGTAACCATTTGTGTCAAACCACGCCACATGATGAGACATGTCCCACACAAACAAGCAGCTATTCTCCTGTACATGATAGGGCGTGCCTGAAATCAAGTACCCCAAAGTACACAATACATGCTAGGTAATGGGATCACATGTGAATAGGTGTCTCTCTGCAGGGGGCTGCGCAATGCGCTGCTGAAGAAAAGTCATGATCAATGTAGTGCCCCCCACGTCTCCTAACTCCCCTGCTGAGAATACCTGTGTCAATACATGCAACCATGAGTCTGTGTGGGCACACACAGTGCCACAGGAGCAATGATGACTAGGGTGCCATTGTTGCCTGACAGGAACTCTGCAATACAGTTGTATGTCATTGTATGGAACAGTCAAAACAAACATGTTTTGGTCGATTGTATGTACCAAGAGTGTGCCTTTCACACATATGGCTAAATGCTCAGCACACATGTACCACTTCAATGGCTCAGGCTTGGTATTGTGTATTGGAGTATGCACAAATGTCAACTTTCCACTAATGAAAATTTATATGTATCACATAATCATACATAGACTTATATGAACTTCAGATGTGTTCCCACAAAGGGAAACAGAGGTGGAACAGATATGAATACACAGCCATGAAACAATGGCCAACATATGCCCATGCTGGAAGGAAGATTTGGGAGGTGTCATATCTCATGAACATACCACTTTGACATTCATTACACATATGACACGAAACATATCTTTCCACACACGCATCACACACCGACCTTCTTTGAGACATATCAGTACACCATCTCCTGCATCATATATGCATGGGGAACCATATGTTACATGTGTAGTATAGCTACATAAATCCTGAACCATTCAACATACCACATTGTGGACACACATGCACTTGCATTACCATGGGTGATGTGAAATTAACCCAGCTGTAGTCCACAGCATCCTTTATGTGTGATTTGGCAAGGCATGCACATGTATTAGACTAAGCCTATCATATCTGAAGCAGAATGGTCAAACATAGATTTGGAAATCAGACATGACAATGTGGTAGACAGAGAAATATGTGTTACATCACATATGTACACTACCAGTACACATGTGGTAACATGTATGTGGAAAAAGTCTACCAACACAGGCACATGTGCAAATAGTAGCAGTCATCCCATGTATCACACACACATATAAACATGTGGGAACACATTCCAATGTTACCATTACATATATGAATGAACATGCACACACACACGTAGCCCTAACATACAGACTACATAGATACAAATCCCCTACAACAAGGAATGTGAATCTGGGTACACTGTCAGCCTTTCGTGCAAAACCTGTGCATTCCCGTTTTGTGTCAAAGATGTTGATACAAGCAGCAATTCTCCATACAGCACAAATCTAGAAAACGACTCCTGGCCGCTGCACGTCAGGCAGGCCTTGTCAGCCTTCATAGACAAAAAAACACACATGACAATCATGAGTCAAAACAAACAACACATATCAGAAAACGAAATGTGACACACATGACCAGGAAGTGATGAAACAGGACTTCCTTGCTGCAAAGATGGTACAGTAATTTCACTTTCCCTTTTACTTTACAGTCTTTTTGTTAGACCTGACAGCCTTAGAGTGGTCATCCCCCAACTTTTTGCCTGCCTCCCTCCACTTTTATGACACTGTTTTTGCCGGTTTTAGGGCTCAGCGCACTTTACCATTGCTAACTAGTGCTAAAGTGCATATGCTCTCTTACTTAAACATGATAACGTTGGTTCATTCCCAATTGGCATATTTGATTTACTTGTAAAGTCCCTAGTAAAGTGCACGACACTTGCCCAGGGCCTGTAAAGTCAATGCTACTAGTGCTCCTGCAGCACTGATTGAGCCACCCACATAAGTAGCCCCTAAACCATGTCTCAGGCCTGCGATTGCAAGGCCTGTGTGTGCAGTTCACTGCCACTTCGCCTTGACATTTAAAAGTACTTGCCAAGCCTTAAACTCCCCTTTTTCTATATATGTCACTCCTAAGGTAGGCCCTAGGCAACCCATAGGGCAGAGTGATATATGGGTAAAAGGCAGGACATGTGTTTTATATGTTCTGGTAGTGGAAAACTACTAAATTTGTTTTCCACTACAGTGAGGCCTGCTCCTTTCATAGGATAGCATTAGGAGTACACTCATATACTGATTGAGTGATAGATTCTGATCAGAAAGGGGTACCCAGGTCATATTTAGTATGGCCAGAATGATAATAGAAATCCTGCTTATTGGTGAGGTTGAATTTTATATTACTACTTTAGAAATGCCACTTTTAGAAAGTGAGCATTTCTCTACACTTAAAATCCTTCTGTGCTTTACAGCCTGTCTCCAATCAACGTCTGGGCTGAGCTGATAGACAGCTTCCTTGTGCATTTCACCCAGACAACCACAAACACACTACACTCGGTCACACCTGCACTCATCTGCATACTGAATGGGTCTTCGTGGGCTGGAGGGGTGGAGGGCCTGACACTTACATTCAAAAGGCTAGTGGCCTGCCCTCACACAATGGACTGCCAAACCCCCTACTGGGAACTTGGCAGACAGACCTGTACTGAAGGGGGAACTTGTGCACTTCAAAACCACTCTTTGAAGTCCCCCCACTTCAAAGGCATTTTTGGGTACATAAACTGGGTCTCTGATCCCACCATCCAGACACTTCTGGACCTGAACCTGCAACCTGTCAAGAGGAACTGCCTGGCTGCCCAAAGGACTCATCTGGACTGCTTTGCTGAGAAGGACTGCTGCCCTGCTGGCCTCTGATTTTGCTTAAAGTGTTCTCCAAGGGCTTGGATTGAGCTTGCCTCCTGTGTTCTGAAGTCTCAGGGCCAAAAAGACTTCATCTCTTTAGAAAACTCTTTGTGCACCGTACATCGACGCACACCCTGGCAAAAACAAGCCACAGCCTGCCTTGTGAACAAGAAATCACGCACAGCCAAACCGGAACCATGCAGCCCGACTTCCTGAGTGGAAATCTGACACATCGCTTGCATTGCGATAAAAAATTTGTTGCACCGCCTTACTGGATTGACGCACAGCTGTACAGGAATGAAAGAGCCAATTCCCTGAGTTGAAAATCGATACAAAGCCTGCCGTGCAACAGAAAATTCAATGCATCGCCCTACCGGATCGACGCAATGCATGTGAATTCTTCCAGCGTACACAGGATTTTCCTGCATCGTCCCTGGGCATCAAAAAGATCCCCGCATCACAGCGAGGAACCAAGACTGCGTGCAAAAAAACAACGTAAGCCCCTTGCAACGTGAAAGAAACAACACAAGATCTGTGCTGTGTTGGAAAATCTGACGCACACCTTATTTTTCCATGCATGTCGTCCTCTGCAGTCTCTGTGCGTGTTATTTTCGACGAAAACCAAGTACTTTGTGTAATCAAGAGACAACTGTTGATTTCTGAGATTTACGACTCTTTTTAAACTTGCAAAAGTGATATTTCAACTTGTGCTTATTGGATCTTTATCATTTTGACCTTCTTTTATTCAGTTAAATATCAACTATGTTTCTGTTGTATTTATGTGATGTTTTCACTGTGTTACTATATGATTTATTGCACAAATACTTTACACATTGCCTTCTAAGTTAAGCCTGACTGCTCAGGGCCAAGCTACCAGAGGGTTGGCACAGGTTAATTTGGATTGTGTGTGATTTACCCTAACTAGGATTGTGGTCCCTACTTGGACAAGGGTGTATACCTCTGCCAACTAGAAACTAGAGACCCCATTTCTAACATTGGTGGCAGCGGTGGGATGTGACTTGTGTTTGTGCAGTAGGATACAATAGCTACATGTACACCATCTAACCACAATTAAAGGTCAAATGATTTGTTCTCTTTTGGTTGCAATTTTCCTGCTTGACGTTTTAATCTAATCCTATACAACATGTCTCTGGCTGGGTCTCAAGGAGGAGCGGGAGGGTTTGACATAGCTAATCTGGAGGCATACACTGTCAGCAAGCTGAAAGGGTTCTGTAAGGGGATGGGAGTAACTACCTGGGGTGCCTCCAAGAAGGAGGAGTACCAAAGGTGCTGATGGCCTGGGCAGAAGCCTGTTCACAAGAGAATGTTGATTTGGGAGAGCAAGATGATGGCTCTCCAGAGGATTTGCCAACAGCAGTGGAGGATGGCACGTGTGTCCCCTGCTAAACCAGGGAGCAGTGTCTCAAGTCACGGCCTGACCGCAGAGAGAGGGAGGGAGGAGAGAGAGTTTCAACTGAAGTTTTCCAGATTAAACATGGAGGAAGAGGAAAGGAGAGTCAAAGCTGAGAGAGAAGCCAAACAAGCTGAGTCTGCAGCTGAGAGGGCCTGGGCTGAAAATAAACCACTTCTGGCTCATTAACAGAGTCTGAAAGAGCAGGAGCTCAAGTCTACGCAGTCTGAGTCCAGCAATGACGGTGCCAGCATACATACAGGACCTGCTGGAAACAAAAATGTTCACATACCCAAAGGTGCGGTGCCAAGTCATGTGGTGGGAGATGACATTGACAAGTTGTTTTCTGCTTATGAGGTTGCACTGAGGGCTCATAGGATACCTGAAGAGCAATGGGGGGAAGGGCTTGTGCAAACACATGCCAATACTTGGGAGGGACACACTTCTCACTTTAGACGTTAAGGACCAGAACACGTATCCACTCAAGAAAGCCATTTTAATTGCTAAGTTTGGACTGACCCCTGAAAAATAACACCAAAAATTCAGGAACAGTGCCAAACTTTCCAACCAAACTTTGGTAGACTTTCATGGTTCCTCTGGCAAGGCACTGAATGGGTGTGTGTGGGCAGTAAAGTAAATGCTTATATGGGTTTATATATTTTTGATCCTGAGAGAGCACATGCTCAGTAATTGTTTTGCAGAGTTGTGCCATCGCCTGATTGACAGTAAGCTGACTATTCCCAGGAAGCTTCCTGGGGAAGCAGACCTGAGTGTCCAAAAAGGTACATAGGGAACACCCACAAAGCAGGAAATGGTTCCCACCAGAAGAAAGAGGGGGAGAAAAACTTCAAAAAGGCCCCTAAAATACATCACCCGGGAATAGTTGTAACCAGTCCCAGTCTAAATCTAAAAAGAAAGGGTTCTTTGACAGTAAGACAGGGAGGTTTGTACCCCACTGCATAGAGTGCACTACATATGATCACTCTAAGGGTGACGTCAAGTGTCCCAAGAGGGCACAGCCCCCCCACTGGAGGGCAGACAACTGGGTTGGCTAGTGTAGCACTCTGGAGGAGGTAGTCCCAGTTAGTTTTGGGGAACAGATAGATGTAACCCTAATGTTCCTGGGGGATACAGGGATGGTGCCAAAAGCCCACATACCTGCAAATACTTCCAAGTATAGGCAGTGGGTCACCATCAATGGGCAACAGGTGAAGGCTCTGCATTACACAGGAGCCAGCATAACAACTGTCGTGGTCAGCTGATGTCAGCAGAGCAGTCCTCCCGAACACATTCTACCAAGTCGTAGTCACCGACAATCATGAGAGCCACCTACCGGTAGCTCTGGTTCCCTTTGAGTAGGGGGGGGGGTCTCTGGTACTCTAAAAGTAGCTGTGAGTCTTGCCACACCTGTAGATTGTCTGCTAGGCAATGACCTTGAGCACACTACATGGAAGAAGGTAGAGCTAACGTCTCACTTGGAAATGTTGGGATTGCCTGAGTGAGTCTGCATTACCAAAAGGTCCATGGCACCGAGGAGGGGAGTCAAGGGTGTCTGGGGCCTGGAAGAATATCCCAAACATCTGTCAAGGAGAGGGGCAAGGGGTGTGTGAAACCGGTCCCAGAAGTTTCCACTGTGGTTGACGGCTCCCTGAGGAGGAGGCCCCTGAGCCAACCAGGTAGGACGTTGCTACCCTAGGTGCCCTACCTGAGCTTCCCGGCTGGCAAGTTGAGGTAAGAATTCTGCAAGGCGTAGAAAGAGTGCCCCACACTTGAGGATTTGAGGCAACAGGCCTCAGCTCAAGCAGCAGGTGAAACTTCTAGTGATCACCTGATCTTCTGAGAGAATGGTCTCCTTTACAGTGAGCCTAAGGCACCGGAGGCTGGGGTAGCATGTGTGCTGGTGGTCCCCCAGTGTTACTGGGCTGCCCTACTGAACCTGGCTCACGACATTTCCCTGTCAGGACATTTAGGGGCTGATTCCAACCGCCGCCCGCCAGACAGGAACCGGCATTTGGCTGCCATGCGGCCAAAATACCGCTTCCCTCATTCCGACATTCCCGCTGGGCCGGCGGGTGCTAACCAAGTTAGCGCCGGCCGGCCCAGCGGGAATGGGGGCCGCAACACAGGAGCCGGCTCCGAATGGAGCCGGCGGTGTTGCGGCGGTGGGACTGGTGCAGTTGCACCCGTCGGGCTTTTCACTGTCTGCTAGGCAGACAGTGAAAAGCTTCATGGGGCCCTGTTAGGGGGCCCCTGACCTGCCCATGCCAGTGGCATGGGCAGTGCAGGGGCCCCCAGTGGCCCCAGGACACCCCTTACCGCCAGCCTCTTCCTGGTGGTGAAAACCGCCAGAAACAGGCTGGTGGTAAGGGGGTCAGAATCCCCAGGGCAGCGCTGCTTGCAGCGCTGGCCTGGCGGATTCGCCCAGCCGGGGCAAAAACGGCGGGAAACCGCCGGCCCCGGTTTTCCTACCGCGGCTTTACCGCCGCAGTCAGAATGGGCTTGGAAGCACCGCCAGCCTGTTGGCGGTGCTTCCGTCATTCGTGGCCCTGGCGGTCTTGGACTGCCAGGGTCAGAATGACCCCCTTAGTCTAGACAAGACCTTTGCCAGGCTTTTCACCCACTTCTATTGTCCCTGAATGCAGATGGCCTCAGATACATTTTGTAGGTCCTGTCCTACCTGCCAGGCCAGTGGGAAGACAGGGAAAAGGCTCAAGGCCCCCCTGATCCCACTCCCCATCATTGGCACCCCCTTTGAAAGGGTGGGCATCGATGTTATTGATCCATTGGACCCCAAAACTGCCCTAGGCAACAGGTTTATCCTGGTGTTGGTGGACCATGCCACCCGCTACCCAGAGGCAATCCCTCTGAGGACGGTGACTGCACCAGTGATCACCAGAACTCTAATGGGGATCTTTACCCATGTGGGATTCCAAAGAAGATTGTGTCTGACAGAGGCACAAACTTCATGTCTGCATACATGAAGTCTATGTGGGATGCATGTGGGATGACCTACAAGTTCACCACACCCTATCATCCTCAATCCAATGGTCTTGTGGAGAGATTCAACAAAACCATGAAAGGCATGATCACAGGCCTCCCAGAGGCCATGAGGCATAAGTGGGATGTCCTCTTGCCATGCCTTCTTGTTGGTCACAGAGAAGTACCCCAGAAGGGGGTAGGGATCTGTCCCTTTAAACTTCTCAATGGGTACCCTTTCAGGGGACCCCTGAGCATTGTGAAAGAGGGGTGGGAGAATGCTCCCAAGGCACCCCCTCAGGATGTAGTCAGCTACATGCTGGCTCTGCACAACCAGGTGCAGCGCTTCTGGAAAAAGCCCAAGAGCAACCTCAAGACCAGTCAAGAGGTGATAAAACACTGGTATGGTCAGAAGGGCACCCTGGTGGAGTTTCAGCCTGGAGACAAAGTTTGGGTGATGGAGTAAGTAGAACCTAGAGCTCACTAGGACTGCTGGACTGGCCCTTTTGAGATCAAGGAATGAAAAGGAGAGGCCCCTTATTTAGTGAACCTCCAGTCCCTAGGAACTCCCTAAGGGTGTTCCATGTGAACTGACTGAAGCCTCATTTTGAGAGGACCGAGGTCAAATGCTTCTGGTGACAAATTAGGGTGTGGAGGAGGAGACCGAACCTCTCCCCGACCTCCTCTCTGCCAAAGAAAGCGATGGGTCAGTGGAGAGTGTCAATCTCTCTGACTCTCTGACCCTCGACCAGCGAGGGGACTGCTACCAGTTACTGGAGCAGCACTCTGCCCTGTTTTCCCTCACCACTGAACTCACACACTTGTGTGTCCATGGCATTGACACAGGAGACAGTCCCCCTGTAAAGAGCAAAATTTACAAGTTGTCAGTCAGGGTGAAGGCCAGTACCAAGGAGGAAGTTGCCAAGATGCTGGCTCTTGAGGAGAAGTCCAGAAGTCCTTGGTCCAGCCCTATGGTGCTGGTACCCAAGGCTGCCGTACCTGGTGCCAAGCCAGAACTTAGGTTCTGCTTGGACTACCGGGGTCTCAACTCTGTCACAAAGCCAGACGCTCACTCCATCGCCAGAGCTGATGACCTTGTAGACAGGCTACACGCTGCCAAATTCCTCAGTACTTTTGATTTCACATCAGGGTACTGGCAGATCGCCTTCACTGAGGGGGCCAAAGAGAGATCAGCTCTTTCCACTCCTGAGGGACATTACAAGTTCAGAGTAATGCCTTTTGGATTATAAAATGACCCTGCTACCTTCCAACCATTGGTTAATGGGGTCCTAGCTGGTAAGAATGTGTTCTGTCCTGCCTACCTAGACGACATTGCCATCAACAGTTCCAGCTGGGAGGAACACCTGCTCCACCTTCAACAAGTGCTCCAAGCCCTGCAACCGCCAGGCCTGACAATCAAGGCTAGTAAGTGCCAGATTGGGTAATGTTTTGTGGTAAACTTGGGATACCTAGTAGATGGTGGCAAGGTGCAGCCTCTCCAGGCCAAGATGGAGACAATCACGGCCTGGCAACCACCTAGACCCCAAACAGAAGTGAGAACCTTTTTAGGCCTCACTGGATACTACCATAGGTTTGTTAAGGGTTATGGCACCAAAGTGGCCCCATTAACAGAACGGACTTCCAAAAAGCAACCTAGGTTGGTAAATTGGACAGAGGCTTGTCAGAGAGCCTTTGACTCTCTAAAGGATGCCATGTGCATGGCACCCATGCTCAGGGCCCCCGACTACTCCAAGGAGTTCATTGTGCAGATGGACGCTTCAGAGCATGGCACAGGGGCGGTTCTAGAACAGCTGAATGAGAAGGGTCTAGACCAACCAGTAGCCTTTATTAGCAGAAGGCTATTACCACAAGAACAGAGGTGGAATGCCATTGAAAGAGAAGCATTTGCTGTGGTCTGGGCACTGAAGAAGCTGAGACCATACATGTTTGAACCTCACTTCTGGGTTCAGACAGATCACAGGTATGTTAAATGGGTCATGCTGAGGAGGGGTGAAAATCCTAAACTCTTGAGGTGGTCCATTTCCCTACAGGGGATGGACTTTACGGTGGACCATCACCCGGGGACTGACCATGCCAACGCTGATGGTCTCTCCAGATTCTTCCGCCTTAGCAATGAGAGCTCCCAAGGGGTTGGGTAACTCACCCCAATTTCAGCTGGGGGGGGGGCAAAAATGTTAGACCTGACAGCCTTAGGGTGGCCATCCACCAACTTTTTGTCTGCCTGCCTCAAATGTTCTGACACTGTTTTTGCTGGTTTTAGGACTCTGCACACTTTACCACTGCTAACCAGTGCTAAAGTGCATATGCTCTCTCCCTTAAACATGGTAACATTGGTTCATTCCCAATTGGCATATTTGATTTACTTGTAAATCCCTAGTAAAGTGCACTATATGTGACCAGGGCCTGCAATTTGAATGCTACTAGTGATCCTGCAGCACTGATTGTGCCACCCACATAAGTATACCCTTTACCATATATCAGGCCTGCCATTGCAAGGCCTGTGTGTGCAGTTTCACTGCTACTTTGACTTGATATTTAAAAGTACTCGCCAAGCCTAAAACTCCAGTTTTTCTACATAAAAGTCACCCCTAAGGTGGGGCGTAGGCAACCCATAGGGCAGGGTGCTATGTAGGTAAAAAGGAGGACATGTACATGTGTGTTTTATATGTCCTGGTAGTGGAAAACTCCTAAATTTGTTTTCCAGTACTGTGAGGCCTGCTCCTTTTATAGGATACCATTAGGACTACCCTCATATACTGTTTTAGTGGTAGATTATGATCAGAAAGGGGTACCCAGGTCACATTTAGTATGGCCGGAATGGCAATAGAAAATCCTGCTTACTGGTGAGGTTGGATTTTATATTACTATTTTAGAAATGCCACTTTTGGAAGGTGAGCATTTCTCTGTAGTTAAAATCCATCTGTGACTTACAGCCTGTCTCCAATCAAGGTCTGGGCTGGGCTGGTTACAGCTTCCTTGTGTATTTCACCCAGACAACCACAAATGCAGGAAACTCAGTCACACCTGCACTCATCTGCATACTGAATGGATCTTCCTGGGCTGGAGGAGAGGAGGGCCTGCCACTTACATTTCAAAGGCCAGTGGCCTGTTCTCACACAAAAGGACTTATAACCCCCCACTGGGACCCTGGTAAACAGGACTGGGCTGAAAGAGGAACCTGTGTACTTCAAAACCACTCTTTGAGGTCTTCCCCACTTCAAAGGCATCTTGGGTATGTAAACTGGGTCTCTGACACCTCCAACTCAGACACTTCTGGACCTGAACCTGCAAACTGTCAAGAGGAACTGCCTGGCTGCCCAAAGGACTCAACTGGACTGCTTTGCTCAGAAGGACTGCTTCCTGCTGTTGCCCTGCAGGACTCTGACTTTGCTGAGAAGCACTCTCCAAAGGCTTGGATTGAGCTTACCTCCTGTTTTTTTAAGTCTCTGGGCCAAAAAGACTTCAGCTCCTCAGGAAACTCCTTCTGTGATGAAAACCGATGAAGAGCCTGCCGGAAATGACGCACAGCCTACCCTGCGTCCAAGAAATCACCGCATGACTGAACTGGAACAATGCAGGCCGACTTCCCAAGTGAAAATCCGATGCAGCGCCTGCCTTGCAACAGAAAATTCGACTCACCGCCCTACCGGATCGACGAACAGCTGAACCGGAAGGATGCAGCTGATTCCCTGAGCGGAAAATTGATGCAACGCTTGCCATGCGACACAAAATTTGATGCTTCGCCCTACAGGATCGACACAATGCCTGTGACTTCTTCCAGCGCACCTAAGATTTCCGTGCATCATCCCTGGGCATCAAAAAGATCCCCGCATCGCAGTGAGAAACGAAGGCTGCACATCGAAAAATGGTGCAAGCCCCTTGAGCGTAGAAATAAATGACACAACATCTGTGACGGGTCTGAAAATCGGATGCACACCGTATTTTTTCATGCATCTTCTCCTTTGAGGTCTCCGTGCATGTTATTTTTGATGCAAACCAGGTACTTTGTGTAATCAAGAGTCAACTGTTCATTTCTAAGATTTAAGACTCTTTTTAAACTTGCAAAAGTGATATTTTAACATGCACTTATTGGATCTTTATCGTTTTGACCTTTTTTTATTCCGATAATTATCAACTATTTTTCTAGACCTATGCAGTGAAGTTTTGTGGTGTTTTCACTGTTACTGTATGATTTATTGCACAAATACTTTACACATTCCCTTCTAAGTTAAGCCTGACTGCTCACTGCCAAGCTACCAGCGGGTGGGTACAGGATAATTTGGATTGGATTTACCCTGACTAGGATTGTGGTCCCTACTTGGACCAGGGTGTAAACCTATGCCAATTAGAGACCCCATTTCTAATACTTTTAATCTGTGATTGTGAGAAGTTGTATGAAGCTGTTGCTGTTTGAGGAGTGGTGTTTTTTTTTTTAGTTTTGTACTGTGTCCTGTTGTTGTCCTGTCAATTTTGTCTTTTTTTGTAAGTTTTGTGTAGTGTTTTTGTCCTGTCATAGTATTTGTTTTGTCGGGTGCTTGTCTTATGGTAGCGTAGTCTGTTGGGGTATTTGGGGTTAGGTGGGGTAGTGATAAATATTTTTTTGTGGGTAATATATTTGCAATGGAGGGAAACTGCAATATGTCACGGAAAGGAGAGAGAGCCCAAAGCGTGAGTGGAGATAAGCTGGGAGGGTTCATCTGGTTGGCGAAGCACTAACTCCCCATGATGTCCACGGCTACCCAATGGACATACGGAAGCTGCGGTGTGGCAAGGTGCTCCACCACCTATGGAGGAGCATTGGTGTCATATGGACAGACCACCAACTCAAACACTGGTGGGCAGATCTCATTGCACGAAATGAAGATCTCCTGGATCAACTGGTGATTCGGATTGGTGGACCAGTCGGTAAGTACCCCTTTGCAGCTTGATTTGTCAAGGTACAGGACAGGAAGTTTAGGGGCATATTTATACTCTGGTTGCGCTGGAATTGCGTCGTTTTTTTTTACGCAAATCCGACGCAAAACTAACTCCATATTTATACTTTGGCGTTAGACCCGTCTAGCGCCAAAGATCTTGGAGTTTGCATCATTTTTTAGCGTGGACACCTTCCTTGCGTTAATGATATGCAAGGTAGGCGTTCCCGTTTAAAAAATGACTCAGAGGCATGTGCGCCGTATTTATACTCCCGGGCAAAAATGACGCCCGGGAGTGGGCGGGTCAAAAAAAATGACATCCAGCCGCTTTAGTGTAATTTTTTAGCGCCTGGTCAGGGCAGGCGTTAAGGGACCTGTGGGCTCGGAAGCAGCCCAGAGGTGCCCTCCCATGCCCCCAGGGACACCCTCTGCCACCCTTGCCCACCCCAGGAGGACGCCCAAGGATGGAGGGACCCATCCCGGGGAACTTAAGGTAAGTTCAGGTATGATTTATTTTATTTTTTTTGGTGGCATAGGGGGGCCTGATTTGTGCCCCCCTACATGCCACTATGTCCAATGACCATGCCCAGGGGACAGAAGTCCCCTGGGCATGGCCATTGGGCAAGGGGGCATGACTCCTGTCTTTGCTAAGACAGGAGTCATGTCAATGGAGGGGGGGAGTAAAAAAAAAATGGCGAAATCGGGTTGAGGCAGATTTTTTGCCTCAGACCGACTTGCCCCATTCTTTGACACCCAAGCTCCATTTTCACCTACGCCAGCGCTGCCTGGTGTGGGTCATTTTTTTTGACGCACACCAGTCAGCTCCGCCGGCTAACGTCATTCAATAAATAAGGTGCCCGCATGGTGCTTTGGAATGGCGTTAGCCGGCGTTTAATTTTTTGACGCACAACTGCGTTGGCGCAGTTGTGCGCCAAAAAGTATAAATACGGCCCTTAGTGTCTTAACCAAACGGCATTTAAGAGAGCTTAAGAATGCACTGATCGCAGACAAATTGCACATTGCTCTTTATGTAGAATGTGTATCACATATACACCATAAAGGCCCTCATTACAACCCTGGCAGTCGGTGATAAAGTGGCGGTAATACCGCCAACAGGCTGGTGGTAATTACTGCCAAATTATGACTATGGCGAAAAGAGCTCAGATAGACAGCCACTTTACCACACCGACCGCCAGGGCGGAAACAACAGCCACCACGGCGGTAGCCACCAACAGCCAGGCGGAAATAAATGTTCCGCCTACCGTATTATGACAGCCCAATCCGCCACCTTTTCCGGGGTGGTACCAACAACATCAAAAGCCTGGAGGAAACACTGCACAGAAGGGAAAGGACTCACTATTGGAGACACAGGCAACAATCACGCCGCCATGAAGCCCGAGCTGCAAATATTTCCGATTATTTTTTACGTCCTGCTCCACCACGAACACCAACGATGGCGAAGACGACCACAGTGAGTACAGCTGCCTAGCACACAGGGGAGGGAGGAAAAAGAGAGTGACACACAGGCATAACACACACTCCCACCCCCAACACCATACACACAATCAGATGCAGTAAGAAAACATTTTTACCCAGTACCCCCTAGGAATAATGCAAGGACAACACAAATAGATGAAAGTTAGTGTAATAATATAAATACAGTAGAAATACATACATCCAATCTAAAAGTATATACATATGTACAATTCAAGGGACACTGCCCAGTCCTCAATGTGTGTGGGCCACAGGGCCACATGACAAAGTCCAAGTCCCCACTTGTCTCCTGCACCAACACGGAGAGAACACTGCTGGGGCATAATTTGGAAAATAAGCAGGCACCTCAGGGAGGTGGGGAATGGGGGGGGCACCTCAGCCAGCAGATGGAACAACATCACTGGTCCTGGAGGGAGCAACATGCCCTGTGCTTTGCCCTGGTGAGTGCAAGGCCCCAGTCTCTCAAGTGGGTGACATGCTCACATGCTCTGGAGGGGGCAACATGCCCTGCACTTGGTCCTGGGTAGTGCAAGGCCACAGTCTCTCAAGTGGGTGACTTGCCCACATGCTCAGGAGGGGGCAACATGCCCTGTGAACGTCTTCCTGGGGAGGATGGGGTGAGTGGGTGCCATACCCACTGGTTCTGGAGGGTGCATCGTGCCCTGTGATCTTCATCCTGGGAGGCTTGGGGTGAGTGGGTGGCTTCCATACCGGTTCTGGAGTGGGCATTGTGCCCTGTGATCTTCATCCTGGGGAGGATGGGGTGAGTGGGTGCCATACCCACTGGTTCTGGAGGGGGCATCATGGCCTGTGCTCTTCATCCTGGGGAGGATTGGGTGAGTGGGTTGCTTCCCCACTGGGTCTGGAGGGGGCATTGTGCCCTGTGATCTTCATACTGGTGAATATGTGGTGAGTGGGTTCTGGAGGGGGCAACGTGCCCTGTGATGCGGATCTTGGGGCGGGCAAGGTCACAGTTTTTCAAGTGGGTGTAACTCCCACAGGATTTGCAAGGTGCAGGCCGCACAACAGCCCATGGAGACGGGTCTACAGAATGTCCACTGGCGGTGACGGCTGCTCAGTGGTGGCAATGGTGTTGCTGCTGCTGCTTACGGAGGTTGTGGGGGGAAGCTCCAGCCCATCCCCTGCAGCCTCGGATGGCTGCCCACTGGTGGTGGTGCTGCTGCTGGTGGTGGTTGTCGGGGAAAGCTCCAGCCCATCCCCTACAGCCTCAGATGGCTGCCCACTGGTGGTGTTGGTGGTGGTGGTGCTGCTGGTGGTTGTGGGTGGATGCTCCAGCCCATCCCCTGCAGCCTCGGAAAGCTGTCCACTGGTGGTGGTAGTGGTGGCGGTGCTGCTGCTGGTTGTGGGGGGAAGTTTCAGCTTATCCCCTGCAGCCTCGGACAGCTGCACAACTATGATTGGTGGTGGGGGCTCCGACTGAGTCCCAGCACCAGGCCCCTTGTCCTTCCTGCCTGCTGGTACAGGCCCCTTGCACTTCCTGGAAGCAGCTGGGGATGTCTCGTTGCCCTTCCTGGCAGCAGCTGGGCATTGCTCCTTGCCCTTCCTGGAAGCAGCTGGGGATGGCTCCTCGCCCTTCCTGGAAGCACTTGGGGCAGGCACCCATTCCATGAGGCAGCCTGGTGCCCTTGATCCCTTCCCACCACGAGTGGGTGTGGACACTACTGGGCCCATGGACTGGGCGGCTGAGGTGCTTGCCTGGGTTTTAGCCACCCTGGCCAGATGTGAATGATGGGGGGAGGGGTAGGAAAGAGGTCAATGGTGGAGAGGAAAAGCTTCTTAGGGACATTGGGGCGGGGAGAGAGAGAAGGAATGGGAGTGGAAGAAGAGGGAGTGGTTGTGGGAGGTGTCTTCCTGTTGTGTTTGGATGCAGGTGAATGGGCTGGATGCTGTTGTGAGGTGGATAGCTGTTGGGTGTCTGAGTGCTTGCATTTGTGTACCTTGGGAGGGGGGGTGACAGACACAGTGGGAGAGGACACAGGGGACATGTGCATGGCTGTTGTGGTGGTGTCTGCCAGTGAGGTGTGTGTTCTGATAGGTGTGCTGGTGATGGCGGTAGTGGATGTGGATGTGGCACATGCAGGTGTGAGTGTAGATGCAACTGGGAGGGAGGTGGAGGAGGAGGAGGACAGGGACACAGTGGAGGCAGTGGATGTTGGTATGTCTGCATCTGGATGGTGTTTGTGTGCATGCTGGTCTGCCTGTGTGCTTGGGATATGTTGGGTTTGAGGGAAATGGGATTGGGTAGAGGAAGTTGGAGGGGGGAAACAGGGACAATGGCTGCCATCAGAGAGGAGGGCAGAGCCTGCATTGGTCTCTGTTGGACTGCCAAGCCAGTGTGAATGCCCTCCAGAAATGCATTGGTCTGTTGCATTTGGGCTTCAAGCCCATGGATGGCATTCACAATGGTTGACTGCCCAACAGAGATGGATCTGAGGAGGTCAATAGCCTCCTCACTCAGGGCAGCAGGGCTAACTGGGGCAGGGCCTAAAGTGCCTGGGGCGAAGGAGATACCCACCTTCCTGGGTGAGCGGGCATGGGCAACTCAATGAGGGGCTGCTGGGAGGGAGGGGCTGGTATGGGGTGTCTGCCACCACCAGGAAGCTTCCATCAGAGGAGGTTTCTGTGTCCGACCTGTCCCTTCCTGTCTCTGCCGTGGTGCTCCCCTGGCCCTGCGACACACTGGTGCCCTCTCCGTCTGTGGACTCTGCCTCCTGGGTCCTGTGGGATGCAGCTCCCTCCGTCGGCTGTGCTTCTGCTCCTCCGCCAGATGATGCTAATGCACATAAGGACAGGATGACAAAAAGGGGGGGAGGGAGACAAAGGATACACTTGGTCAATGGCGGCACCAACACCGCCGTTGGCGTACCCAAAACCCTCACACACAGGGAACATGCCTATGCACTATGCAATGCACTACCAGTAACAAGTAACAATGCTAGTCACCAGGGCATGGGGAGGGACACATACCGCCAACTGCAGCATACCTGGGTCCCACACAGCCCTGCCCAGTAGTGGATGCCTACAACCTAGGTAGGAGGACTATCACATCAGAACCCTTGCCAACATGGAATCTACTCTGCAATTTCAGGCCTGGCCTATGGGCACCCACAGACACACATCCCCCACCCGGGTACCACCCCACCAGGCGTAAGTAGTAACGATGGGCACTGTACGTACTCACCCCCTTCTGGCTGCTATGATGCCCTCAAGCGCCCATCCAGCTCCGGACAGGCCACCACCAGTATGCCGGCCATCAGGGGGGTCAGGGTTCGACGGGCACCCCTCATTCGTTGGAAGGCCACCCCTAGCTGGGCCTCCGCCGTCTTCCGTGCCCAGCGTCCCTGGTCCTCCCACCTTTTGCAACAGTGGGTGCACCGCCTGCCGTAGACACCCAGGGTCTGCACCTCCTTGGCAATGGCATGCCATATACCCTTCTTCTGATGGGCGCTGTCCTGCAGAGGAATTACACGCATTAATCAGACCGTCCTGCCTGTTACACTAATGGCCCACCATATACCTTCTAATACCCATTTGCATAGACCTGGCCCAGCACGCAAGCAGCACGCCACCCAGGTGACATCCACCCCCCCACACGAGGCCTTCCCACACACCACTCCATGCATTCATGCCCCATGCATTGTGCTCACAGTGTACTCATCTGTTGGTCTGGAGGCCCATACAGCAGTCCGTACTGGGGTAGGACCCTGTCCACCAGTCTCTCAAACTCCTCTGAGGTGAAGGCAGGGGCCCTTTCGCCAGTCACACATGCCATGGTAGGTCCCAGACACAGGTCACAGCAGCACATGCAGTGTAGGTCCCCTCCTGTTGAAGGCCAGGTAGAAAGTGAGAGAACAGATAGAAAATGGCGGTGATGTCCGCAGCGGTGTGTACCGTCACCGCTGGTGTACATCACCATTGGACACTGTACCCCATAGGGCCAAATGTTATCCAATGAGGAGTTGCACAGCGGTTCCTGACCGCCTCCCGCAACGGCACACAATGTCAGTGGAATTACCTCACTTCCACCTGTCCCTCAACACAGGACAGGCAGACGCCAACTCGGGGGGTGGAGGGGCAGGCCCTGGATTATAACTATATCACATCTCACAATTGGACATACTGGACAAATGCCACTTATATATTTAAAATTGACATCATGCATTGTACTGGTGTGGCTACAATGTTCAGTTTGTGACCGGCTCCTCACTCCTTTGTCCCTTAGACTGCAACCGCTGTGGATGAATAGGAAATGGAGACATACCCGAGTACAGACCCCTGGTGGACTTTGCAACAATGGAGGACAGGCACATAATACTCACCTACAGACTTGACAGGGCCACAATAAAGGATCTGTGTGCCCAACTGGAGCCTAACCTGGTATCTCCTATCCGTCACCCCACTGGGATTCCCCCTCTTGTGCAAGTTCTATCAGTGCTCCATTTCTTGGCAACTGGTTCTTTCCAAGTGACAGTGGGCTTTTGGCAGCAGGAATGTCACAGCCAATCTTCTCCATAGTGCTGACCAGAGTGTTGTCTGCCCTGATTAAACACATGTGCAGCTACATTGTTTTCCCCCAAGTGGATGATTTGACCACAGTGAAGGCTGACTTCTATGCAATGGGATATATCCCTAACATAACTGGGGCAATTGATGAAACACATATTGCAGTTGTCCCCCTCCCCGGCAAAATCAACAAGTATTCAGAAATTTAAAAAGTTATCATTCCATGAATGTCCAGATGGTGTGCCTGGCGGACCTGTACATCACCCATGTCAATGCTAAATATCCTGGGTCTGTGTATGATGCCTTTATCCTGAGGAATAGCAGCATCTCTAATGTGATGGCCCAACTACAGAGGCACCGGGTGTGGCTAATAGGTGAGACCTGGTTACCACCCAGTAGATGTTGGTGTATGGGTATGGTGTAGGCCATATGGGATGCTCTGTGGGCAAATGTTGTCCATCCATATTTGCAGGTGACTCAGGTTACCCCAACCTATCATGGCTACTGACCCCTGTGAAGAATCTCAGGACAAGGGCAGAAGAATCTTACAATGAGGCACATGGGCGTACAAGAAGGATTATAGAACAAACCTTTGGCCTCTTGAAGGTCAGGTTTCAGTGCCTCCACCTCACAGGTGGATCCCTGTGCTACTCACCCAAGAACGTCTGCCAAATCATCGTGGCATGCTGTTTGTTGCACAACCTTGCCTTGAGATGCCATGTGCCTTTTCTGCAGGAGGAGGAGGCTGGAGATGGCCATGTGGCAGTAGTGCAGTAGTGGACTCTGTAGACAGTGAGGATGAGGAGGCAGAGGATAAAGATTAGGACAACAGAACTGCAGTGATCAGACAATACTTCCAATGACACACAGGTAGGACAGTGTTACTTCACATTTCATTGTCATTATCTTTGTCACTGGCATGCTGTTATTTCCCACTTCTATGCTCACTGACTGAACCCTTTGGTAACTCATTTTGCAGATGTTGGTGCCCCACTATTGCTCCTGGTGTGATCACTGCAGCCAACTACAGGTCTTTCCAATGTGAACATTACTGTACATTTGAAATACAATGTTTGAATCTGGTTAAATGAATACATGCTGAAATCATTTGACATACTCCATACTTGTATTTTTCAAAGGGTGTTTATTTAAGTGCTAAGGAGTAGAGGGGCAATTGCATTGGGCTGGGGTGATGATGTAAGAAAGTCCAGGGTATAGTTCCAGTCTATTTGTAGCACAGGTGCATTGTCCAAGGGGACATAGGAAGGGGAGCAATGGGAGCTCAAAGTGGACAGGGTGACAGAGTGAGTCTCATTTCCTGGCTGGGGTCTTGGCAATAGTCTCTGGCTTCTGCCTGGATCACAGGGAACGTTTGCGGGTGGTTCTCCTTCTACAGGGGGAGGGGTGCTGGTGGCCTGTTGGTCCTGCGGCGGGGCCTCCTGTCCACTAGCAGCAGCAGAGGTGGAAGGCAGTTCAGATGTCTGGCTAGTGGCATGGGCCCGCTGTTGTGAGGCTGCCTCTTTCTTAATGTTGGCCATGTCTGCCAGCACCCCTGCAATGGAGACCAGGGTGGTGTTAATATCCTGCAAGTCCTCCCTGACCCCCTGGTACTGTCCCTCCTGCAGCGCCTGTTCTCCTGCACATTGGCCAGGATCTGGCCCAGCGTATCCTGGGAATGTTGTTATGCTTCCAGGATCTCGGTACGTGCCTCCTGGAGAGTCAGTTCCCTGGGCCTGTCCTCCCCCTGGCGCACAGCACTCCTTCCAGTTTCCCTGTTGTCCTGTGCCTCTGTCCTCTGAACCGTGTGCCCACTGCCACTGACCCCAGGTCCCTGATAGTCCTGGGGGCGAGGTGTGCCCTAGGGTCCCTGTAGTGGTTGACATACTGCTCATTGACGTGTCCTGGGGACAGAGGTATGGATACGCTGGGTGGGTGCTGTGGTGGTGTTCTCTGAGGGTGAAGGCTCTGTGGTCGTGTGTGACTGTGGCTGGGTAACCGACTGTCCAGAGGTCCCTGATGGACCAGGTTGGTCATCCAGATCCAGGCGACCAGAGTTGCTGTCATCACTGTGGGCCACTTCAGTGGGGGGACTGGAAGTTGCTGACACCTCTTCTCTGCTGACATTGGCTGGGATACCTGTGGGGCTGTAAATGCAGTGTTATTGTTTCTGTGTGTGACATATGGTGCATGTGTGGCTTGCCCTGTTTGGTTGTATTTGCCCTGGCAGCTTTCACTTATGTGAGTTGTTATGTGGTGGGCTAGCTGATTCTCTCTAGTGTGCATGCTTTAGTGATAGGTGTCCATGCAGGTCTGTGAGTGGTTTTCATGCATTGGTATGGCAATCAGGGCTGGCATTGGGATGAGTGGGATGTGATGGTGGGGGGTGTGGGATGTGGTGATGTGATGGGAGTGAGGGTGAGGGTGGGGGTATGTGATGGCATGCAGGTAGGGGGGTAGTAGTAGTAGAGAGTTGACTTACCAGATTCCAGTCCTCCTGCTACTCCTGCCAGGCCCTCATGATGCATGATTACAAAGACTTGCTCCTCCCATTTTCTTAGTATGGGGGAGGAGGTGGGGGTCCATCGTCATTCCTCTGTACAGCTAGTTGGTGTCTTGATGCAATGGAAGGTACCTTCCCCCGTAGGTCATTCCACCTCTTCCTGATGTCATCCCTGGTTCTTGGGTGCTGTCCAATGGCGTTGACCCTGTCCACAATCCTCCGCCATAGCTCCATCTTCCTAGCAATGGATATTTGCTGCACCCATGCTCCAAATAGCTGTTGCTCTACCCGGATGTTTTCCTCCACCATGACCCTTAGCTCCTCCTCAGAGAATCTGGGGTGTCGTTGTGGTGCCATGGGTGTTGTGTGAGTGGTGTGAGTGAGGGTGTGTAAAGTGATCTGTTGGGGTGTGTGATGTGCGGTGCGTGAGTGGTGTATAGGTGATGGTGGTGTGTGGGTCTGGTCTTGTCTGTAGTCGTGGTGTCAGTCTGTTGGCAATGGTTTGTAGTTGTAAGGGGTTGTGGGTAATGTGGGTGTGTGTTTTATAGTGGTGTGGGTGTGGTGTGTGTATGGGTGTCAGCTGTGTGTTATTTAAATTGACCAATGTAGTGGTGTTTTATTTGAGTGTGTGTATTTTGAGCGTCGCAGTATGTACCGCCAATGGTTTACCGCCATTGAATGTCTGCCGTGGTGATTCGTGGGTCATAATGTGGTGGGCGTAGTTCTGTTGGCATTACGGTGTGGATTTTGATACTGCCAGTTTGTCACTGATCTTTGGTGTGGCGGACTTGTATCTTTGGCTGAATAGTGACGATTGATGTATGTGTGTCATAATATGGTGAAAGGATATCAGCGGAGGCGGCGGTATCTTGGCGGAAGTCAGTGTGGTGGTAAGTGAGATTTACCACCAATGTCATAATGAGGGCCAACGTGTCAAATATCAGACACACATGTCCAATAGTGCAATGGTACATGTTTGCCAATCACAAATGACATGTCCATCATGGTCATTACAACTGTGTAAATGAGGTAAGTAATGTTAAAGTGATGGGAAAAATGACACAAGAGTATTGTCAGTCTTGGTGTGTGTGTGTGTGTGCTAAGAGTCATGTATGTGCAGAGTAACTTTACAGTTACACAAATGTAGGAAGGAGTGGTTGCCTCATGATGCCACATCTGTGTCTAATTTTTTGCAGGTGATGTTACCAATTGAGGCAACTACTACCTAACCATATGTCAATTTTTGACAAGTGCAAGCATTGTGGCAGTGTGAAAGGCTGGTGCCACATGACAGCAGAACCAGGGCTTGGGAATGCAAGCTGAGTATTCCTGCCGTAGGTGGCACCCAAAACATATAGCCTTAACATCAACTTGGATGCATTGTTCCTTTATTGGAGTCAACTTATATTTCTGCCTAAGGCTGGTTGATTATCTGATTGTTCTTTTGTCATCAAAAAGCCAATTTCCACTTTGCACATGTAGCATATTCATGTATGGTGCTCAACATGTCAAGTGCAACCATACTGACAAGGTTCCCAACATCAGTGTCCTGACATCCGCCATGGTGTGCCATATTTTAGATATAGCACACATATGATGGAGGTATGTGTTGGTGCTACGGGATTGTAAAATGGCAAGCATCTGAGTGGTTGCCTGCTACTTCACATAGATCAATTACAAGAGTCAAAGCTTTAGACAATGGACAGAATCCTGTCCCCACATGTTGTTTAAAATATGCATCTGAAACATGTACATAAGTCTGCCACCCAAATCTGTGCATGTTCTTGTGTGATAACTATGAGCCACATATGTGGGAAACAGGTGCAATGCTGTGCCAACATCAGCAGCACTACACTGCGCTGGATTTTGATCACTGGCCTGCCCTGTATTTTCTAGAGTATGGGGCAGGCTTGCATCTGTGCCTGCACCGGCACATAACTCATCAGCCAATGCAGGCATACTTGGACCAGGGGAGTGACTATGTGCAGGAAGGTATCCCTTGCTGGACATAAAGGCCCATATTTATACTTTTTGACGCTAAACTGCGCTAACGCAGTTTAGCGTCAAAAAATTTAGCGCCGTCTAACGCCATTCTGAAGCGCCATGCGGGCGCCGTATTTATGGAATGGCGTTAGCCGGCGCAAGCAGACCGGCGCTGCCTGGTTTGCGTGGAAAAAAAACACGTAGACCAGGCAGCGCCGGCGTTGGGAAAAAATGACGTTAGGGCGTCTTAAAATGGGGCAAGTCAGGTTGAGGCAAAAAAATCGCCTCAACCCGATTTGCGCCATTTTTTTACGACGCCCAGATGCCATTTCATGACTCCTGTCTTAGTAAAGACAGGAGTCATGTCCCCATGCCCAATGGCCATGCCCAGGGGACTTGTGTCCCCTGGGCATGGTCATTGGGCATAGTGGCATGTAGGGGGGCACAAATAAGGCCCCCCTATGCCACCCAAAAAAAAGTAAAAAAATATAAAAAATAATACTTACCTGAACTTACCTGAATGTCCCTGGGGTGGGTCCCTCCATCCTTGGGTGTCCTCCTGGGGTGGGCAGGGGTGGCAGGGGGGGTCCCTGGGGGCAGGGGAGGGCACCTGTGGGCTCATTTTGAGCCCACAGGCCCCTTAACGCCTACCCTGACCCAGGCGTTAAATAGTGGCGCAAATGCGGGGTTTTTTGACCCGCCAACTCCCGGGCGTGATTTTTGCCCGGGAGTATAAATACGACGCATTTGCGTCGCCGTCATTTTTTTAGACGGGAACGCCTTCCTTGCATCTCATTAACGCAAGGAAGGCGTTCACGCAAAAAAATGACGCTATTTGCCAATACTTTGGCGCTAGACGCGTCTAACGCCAAAGTATAAATATGGCGTTAGTTTTGCGCCGAATTTGCGTCGAAAAAAACGACGCAAATTCGGCGCAAACGGAGTATAAATACGGGCCAAACAATCTACAATGGTGATATGCCACTTCTATGTGTGTTGTAGAATGCAGGCCACATAGTAGTGCCAAAACATCTGTTATGCTAGATTGTAAATGTGCAGGAAGGGGGACCTACCTGCACATAATCAAACGTCTATGGCATTTTACCTCTTCTGTGTGTGCCTTCAAATGTCACACACATGTTAGAAGTAAGACACATGGAGGTATTAAACATTCCTCTCCTCTTTGCCATGCTAACACCACCCCTGGGGAATTGTTACTCTTTCGGCGCTGATAGTAAGTATGATGTCTAGTAAATCTGGGGCAACGTCAAAAGCTATGGGTGTTACAATGGGACAGCAACTGCAACAACCATTGCATGCCCTATGACACAAAAATACTGTGTCATGCTGTCCCATATGTATATGGAGGCCTTACACTACAAAAAGTGGCATAACAGCTCCTTGTAAATATAGTGCAGTGAAAAGCACCACAGGAGTGTCATGGAAACTGAAGCTCTGGTGGCGCCAGGGCCTCTTTAATCTGGCCCTTTGTCTTACAGACAGAAATGTAATGGTTGGCAGTTGTTCATTCCTATCAAAATGTTGACTAGCTTACTGTGCTAAACAATTTGAATGTGTAACAGTTGTCCACACTCATAAATGTTAAAAAATCACACAGCTATGTGTTCATGTCATGTCTTGCAGGTAGACCTCATAACGTACATAATTGGATAGGTGTCCCAGTTTGAAGAACCTGATGTAGCCTGAAAGTGTTACCTTGTGCGTCACATGTGTCATTCCAGGGTTTTGTGTGAGAGGGTATGATGTGTGCAACACAATGTTAAAATGGCGTGTGTGACCAATGAGATAACATCATCTGAGTTTGGGTATTGACATCATGTCTGATGCAATGTTAAGGATGTATTTAAGTTGATTGTTGCACATGTTCCAACGTGTGCTGCTGTGGAATTGTGGGTGTTGGCAAAAGGAAAGCATGCCCAAATACACAGTGTTGTCAGTCAAAATATGTGTCAGAGGTGCTGTTTATCTGATTAGCATGCCTGTTGCCACGTTACAACACTGTGTGCCACATGTTGCTTTAATTTACTCAGGACATGGTACAAATGGTACCATGAGGTGCATGTGTTGAGGTTTCTAGGGGGCTTATTGAGGAGACACTTGCACCACTGGTGCCTCACTACTCTTCTGAAATGAAGTAAGGCAGCGGCCTTGCGGGGAGCCTTACTGTGCTGGGCAACAGTCATTTGAGTACACACTGAGATTTCAGCTCTGCTCCAGATGTATGTGGATTGCAGGAAACAAGATGTGTGCAGATTAACCTTCATGATCTACCCATCATGATAATTGCGAGTGAGCTTGGTCACATCACGTGTGTGTAGAATGTGGATGGTGAGTGTTTACCTGGAACTTAGGAGATGTAAAACATGTATGTGCACAAGTAGTTCCATAATAAGGAAAACTGTTGCTGTCCTCAGTGCAGCACCACTCTTCCTGTGCCCCTTAGGACACCCCTACCACCACCATGTCTGCGCCGCATAAGAAACTTTGTACACCATGTCACAGGGTAGGGGGCAACAGGTTCAGTTATTTGTAAAATGTACTGTTCAGGCTATAGGCAAACAATATTGACACTAACCCATTGTAAGCAATAGTGTGCCCCCTTGTAACGCCTGCTCTGAGCAGTTGTTAATCAAAGGAAACATAAATGATGCATTGGTATCTCGCCTTTTTTCCTGCCCCCTACCAGGTGAACCCCAACTTGCATCCATGATGCCTGGCCAAGGCATAATGTAGCTCAAGGGGTGTCAAAGTGGTGGAATGTATGCATTGCGCAACTTTGTGACTATGGCACAGGGATTTGGAACTTGTTGGGCCACTTGATCCTCACAAGTATGATGATGCAAATGTGGCGCAAGGAAGCACTAGTCAAACTTACCTCTGGCTCCTAACAGTCAACAATAGATAGCCGTTAACCCTGTGACATGAACATACCATAGATTGCTGGTGGAAAGTTTACTCTAGGTTTGGTAATTGACATTGTTGTGGAATGTCTGGTTGACAGCATGTGCCATCTGAGGATGCTGTGTACATTGCATGGTTGTTTAAACTCTATCCAATGCAGTATTTGATGTCATGTTCTCCTCATTTAGCTGCCACTATGACCCCAGCACAGACGCGTGCTTTTGATAACAGGGCCAATTGTTACCGCCACATTATGGAGGTATGGCCAGGGTACAGGAAGATGTCCAGGAGATATCGGTGGGAGAAGGCATTGGGTGGATGGCTTACGTTTCTAAATGGGGAACCTCCTAAACAGGCTGCAACAGGGCAGAGCGCATTGAGCACCACATCAAGGGTCAGGGGTGCCTCAGCTGGTCCAACCCCTTCCACGTCCACAGCACCAATGGCAACAGAAGCACCGCAACAGCCACTTGCAGCAGCCACATTATCCAGCTTTGAGGCAGACATGAGGAGGGACATGGCAGCTATTATGGCCAGGTTGGACAGACTGGAGCAGGACAATGCTCCCAATTACAAACTCTTAAGGTTTTCTAAAAATAAGCTGAAGAAGCTGTTATCCAGGATATGCACAGCCTCCCAGTTCCTTCCCTTCTCCTGTTGTATTTTGTATTTAGTTTTAATGGGTTTTAGGTGGGTAGTAATGGGTGAGATAGCATATATTAGGTTAGTTGTAGGATAGAGTAAGTATAGTTGGGGGTGTGGGTTTTAGTTAAAAGAAATTTGGGGGGGGGGTGGTTGGGGAGTTATGTATGGTGCTCTATGTTTAAAAAATCAATACAAAAATGTACAAAATATATACATGTATTTGTTTAGGATGTAGGTTAAGGTAATATATGAGTAGCTTTAGTTTATGTTGTCCTACTCGTATCTTGTCTCTTAAGAGGGGGTTGGGGTACAATGTTTATTGTGTAGCGTTACATGTATGAGATAAGTTTAGATTAGGATAGATAGCTGTAGGGGTAATTTTCGATAAGTTATTATAGGTTATCTTAGTGTAGAATAGTGTTCAGTTTAGGTTTTTATAAGGTGTTGTTTTAAGTGTCAATAAATCCTGTTAGCTGTAGACAATTAGGTGTCCATGATGAATGAGTGTCTTGGTGTTCTAATGTGTGCCCTGGCCAAGTTACAGAAATGCATTAGGGTAGGCTTTCTGTATTGATTTACATGTATGACTATGTGCATCCCCTATGACCAAGGAGCTGTCTGATTGGCTGCAATATGACATCAGCTATTCAAAAAAAATTTCATCGCTAGTTCCTGACTCACATTGTGTATGTATACAAAATCTTTGACAGGTAAGAATGGAACATCAACTGTCATCACTGAGATCTGTTACAATTATTCTTGTAAAGTGTAGCACATTTTACCTTATTTGGGGTGTGCATCCTGGCAACCTGACAGCTGCCTGTCACTGATCAATTTTGCCTCTTCTGTTCCACACATATTTGTTGTACTAGTGATATCATCAGGAAACATTCCAGCCACTTGAGTTCTGACACATACATGCCATATGTCAACTTCTGTTCAATACATGGCTTTACGGCTATTTAAGTTGGTTGTAGTCCACAACTCTATCAGTCACCTTTTCCATGCTAGAGTCCTAGGGTGTGGATGTGTGTCTGACAGTACGCCACACATGTAATTAGGTTTTGTTCTCTTTGACATAGTTTCACGAAGTCTTCATTTAGATGAGTTGATGGATCACAGGAAAGATGGGATGTTACATGTGAATATGGAGATTTATTAAAATGTGCAAGTTTATTTTCCCATGCAGTACAATGTCCAGTTCACTGACCCTATGAGAGATCCTGAGCCATTTGATGTACAATCAGAGTCCAAGGGTGAGGGACACGTCATGAGACATGGGTAGGAGAACTGTGCATTAGTGAGGAGGTGTCCAAATTGACAATAGTTGGAACTTGAGACAATGACAGTCCAAAAGCAGATACATCTACAGTGGTTGAGTGAAGAGGGCACACTTCCAGCTGTCACAAACCTGGCATAATCTTAAGCACAGAACTTGGAAGATACTGTCCATGTGGTACAGACTGATGCTACCAGGTGGTTTTACATATGAATGTTGTTCCTTCCACATCTTCATCCTCTGATGTGTGTGGTGCCTCTTGTGCCATGGATGGTGCTGCAGTTAAAGTTGAGGGGGCCAGACACACATCAGGGGATATAGATATGGAATCAAAGTTCCTAGCAGCTGCCATTTATGGGAACACTGCAGCAAGGAGGAACTGCTGATTTCTCAACACCGCAGCTACATCACAGTGGTAGGCAGTCATCTTTTCCCTGAGGGAGGCCACTTCCCACTGTATGGACTCCAATGCATTTTGTATCACCCCCAGCATGTTATCTATCATGCTGGTGCCACTTTGGGAGGGCATTTGTTGAAGCCTCTGCCTCATGAAAGCAGCTATATTGACCAGGGACTGTTGGAGTCCATGTAGTGGGGTGTTGGAGCCTCTGATGGCAACTGAGTTGTCTTTATTTAGACTGAGGCACCTCTGTACACCCTCTAGGCTGCCTGCCATGGTCTCCATCCCCATCCACACCTGCTTGACCAGCTCCCACTGGACTCCTACCACTGTCCTTTGAAAGGTGATGTCTGGGTCCTCAGAGTCCAGGGTTGTGGCAGGAGTGATTGGTGTTGTGTGTTGGTAGTTGGGCGGTTCACATGGAGACCTTGCAACTCTGTGTGTCCTCCCTGCAATGGGAGGTGGTGTCTGGAAGGAACCTAGGACATCCTGGAGAGTCTCTTCATTGATGGTCGGCAGCTGGTCATCCATGTTATCTGTATCATCCAGGACAGGCAGGTCAGCAGAGGCAAGGCATCATCCTCTGCAATGGGATAATGAAATGTCAATTTATTACTGTTGTGGCTGTTGACATGCCTCATCATTTACTTGCTACTGGTGGCTCAGTGACATTTTACAGACCCTAGGTTGTAGCTGTTTATGTGCTGCATTGTGCATCACACATGGGGCAACCTTTCAAAGTATTTTGTGCATTGATCCCACACCACCATATTCCTTGCAGGCCCCTTGCCCCAGCCACTAACACCATGGTAGCACGTATTTTACATTCCTATTCACCATGGTGGACATACTCACAGTAGTATAATGAGTGTTCTCACCATGTTGCTGCTTTACTGCATTGGCACCTTGAATGGTGGCACTAGTGAAGCAAAGCACAAGGAGGTTCATTGCTTACAATACTTGTGTAACTTTGTCATCTGCCTTTAGCAGGCCTCACACATGTGCTAATTGGATGGCACAGTGCAAGCTTTATGAATTGTCAGTTCCATTAGTTTGTCCTTCCCTACATTAGGGACATTTCCTTGCATACAGCATATCTGCCACACAGATATATTTGTGTAAGGATGTACAATGTGGATCAATGCATGCATTTGGAGAGTTTGTTAATGTGGCACAAGGGTAATGGACAACTTGCATCCACATTGGCAACTATTTGTACGATGGTGCTGTTGCACTATGGGCTAGTGACATTGTGCCCATAGTGCAACATTGATGCCACTCGTGTCTGTTCTTACGCATGAAGGTCTCCCTTTATGCACAATGTCAACCATTCCTACAACACAGTCAACCTTGTTACATAATGAAATTGAAGCTACTTGTACAGCAGCATGAATGATGATCACAGACATGCCCCACATATTGTATATGTTCCCTTTTTTTCCCATTCCCAAATGGTGCATGGAGGTGGGTGAGAGTTGTTGCTGGGCCACTCTGTGCGGGTTGCGTTGCACATGTTGTGCACTGAGGCCCTGATTTTTTCTAAAGTGGCGCAGCTCATGCAACAGCAAAATTGCTGCACCGCGCTGTGCCACTTTAGAAATGCAGGGTTGCACCATATTTACAGAAATACAGCGCATCCCTGTGTTTAACCCCTGGGCTTGTGCAGAATTAAGCTCCCTGCACCAATGCAGGCATCCTTGCACCATGGTCCAATGGTGCCTGCGTTGAGGGGATAGATTTTTTATAGGCAGGAAGGTGTCCCTTCCTGCACATAAACAATTTATTATGGCAATTTGGTATTTCTATGTGTGCTGCTGGATGCAGCACTCATAAGAAGAGCAATGACATGAGGAAGAAGGAAAGCATTTTGCCTTGTTACACCATCCTAACACCACCCCTGGGGTGATGTTGACTTTAGTCACGGCCTCAGGTTAACATGTAGCCTTGGATCTGGGGCAACAACAATATTCAGTGGGTGTTGTTGTGGCACAGCCACACTAGTTGCACGCCCCTTCTAGGCAAAGTGCTGCGTGTGTAAGGGTCATATTTACAAGGTGGTGTTAAGCCATTGTAAGTGGCCTAGGACCACGTTGTGTATATGTCAGAGTGTATAGTGCAACCAGAGCATCACTAAAAGTGAGGCTCCGGTGGCAATGGGGCCTTTTGATTCTGGCCCTGTGTGTCCTGATGCAATCCTTTTACATGCATTCACTGCGTCCTATGTGACTCCCTCTTCTGCCATTTGTAAAATTCCAGATAGTCTCCCGCAACTTTCCATGCATTTGTGGTAGTTCTTGGTAGTCTGCGCTGTCCTGTCCTGCGATTCCGATGACCAGCTCCTTTGGGATGACCACTGCCACCATCTCCTCCAGCTCATCCAGGTCCTCCTGGGGTGCAGGCCTTCCACCCCCAGTCTGCAATGCTGCCTTTAGGTTCCTGGCCATTATCACCTTAGTTCTGCGCTTGCAATCCTGCCAGCTCTTTTTACAATCAGGGACAGTCCTCTTCACCTCTGCCACGCTGTTGACTTTATGTACTATTGCCTGTAATATAGCCTTTCTCCTACCTATTGGCAATGTGAAGGTGACAAAGAGCTGGTTTTGGTGCTCTATCACCACTCCGACCAAGATGTCATTCTCCTTCTCACTAAAGCAACACTTCTGCTTCCTCTTCGCCTTCTACTGGGAATTTGTTGGCCCGTCCTGGCTGGTACTAGGCTGATTGGGATTTCTCTGGGGTCTCTCCTGGCCTGCATTCTCTATCTTGTCTCCCATGTTTTTTCTTGCTTGCACATTTTTTTACACTAATGCTGTTAAATATGGCTCTAACATGTTTAGCATAAAAAAATATGCAGCTAATCATGCTAACGCCACTTTTGCGTCATTAGCGTCATTTTTACTTACGGCATGTCACAGAGGTTAGCTTAATTTTTTTTCTACTAACCATTCCTTAGCATGATTGTGTGCTATTTTATAAGTATGGCGCACAGATTGCACTAAGGGATGGCATTAGCTGGTGGTAATATTTATGGCGCACAACTGCGCTATCAATACGTTGGGGTAGCTGGGGGTGCCCATCAATAAGTTGATGTAGCTAGGGGTGAAACAAGTGCTTATTGCAGTCCACTGAGTCTATCTGTGTAGTTCTCCATTTAACAAAAATATATTGTTGTAAAGTCAGAATTCCATCATCTTTAGCAACATAAGAGTGTTGATGTATAATATGTGTCTAGCCCTAAGAAAGTGTTCTATAGCTTTAATCCCATCAATATGTTTTATTTATATATAGGGATATGACATTCGCAGTCATTAGGAGGAAGTAATCCGCTTAATTGTATCCCTTCAATCTTTTTAAGAAAGTCCTCTGTATCCTCAATATGTGAGGGAAGAACATTCACAAAGGGCCTTAGGAAGAAGTCTTTATACTGTGATATGTTCTCCAACAGACTGTCTCTGGATGACACAATCGGGATTTGTGTGTTTTGGGTAACACACAGAGAAACAGGATTTTTGGGTAACTGTTTTTAAGATGCTGGCATTCCTTTATTTCTACCAACCCCTTGTCTCTCCACATGTTCAACAGATCCCGAAGTTCTGTTATTGTGTTCCTTTACTCAGCATGACATACTTTTATAACACTTAGGCTCATTCAGCTATCTCTGAGCATCCGTTAGGTATAGCTATGACTATTTCCTCATCCTTAGCTAATCATTCAATAGCTTTACTTTGTGACCAGCTAATATTTCATTTCGATCTTGTACTTTTGGTTCTCAGATATTTCAAATCAGGACTAACATGCTCATGAAAAGCATCTATCATGACTTCTGTTAGCATGGAGGTATATATGGAATTAAGTTTAAATGAATGACTCATATTTACATCATACACAATATCTAGTTCTTATAGTATTTGTTCAACATTTTTACCCTCCTCCCCTTGTTGCAGCTCACACAATGTTGTAAAAAGTCTACATCTCCCACTGAAAGGTCAGTTTCTAACATATTTCCTAGTTTGGTTGTTTTTTTATTTTGGTTTCAGGCCCATTTTAAAGGCGTTCTTAAGTTTCAGTTTTTTCATCAACTTAAGAACATCAATCGTAGTCTTTACAAAAATAAAAATACTCTTTGGGACAAAAGGAAAAACCAAAGTAGCATACATTAAGTTCAGCTGGTGTTAATGTTCTATTGGAGAGGTTGATTATCCTGTTGTTAACCCCTGTCATTGGTCTGTTGTTGATCCTCTCTTGTAGATTTCCATGGAGGTATTTCCTACTGTTCTGCCTCTGGCACCTTTTATTGCCTCTGCCACCTATTCCCCTTGATGTTTTCCCTTTTCCAGTTGAGGATGGTTGATTTATTATCTGCCCCCTCCTCAGAAGGTGACATTGCTGTAAAAAAGTCATAGTATTAGATGTGTTGCTTTCACTTTCAAAGGTTCTCGGTCCCCCAGTCCCCAATGTATCATTCTCTGTTGTTAACTCTTTGTTTAGTACTCATTCATTCAACTTCTCCACAATTCCAGCCGTGGCTCCTCATGGGCTCTCATATACACTATCAAATTTCTTAGTAAAGTTTAGCATTCTTCCTGATATAGTTAGGCTCACATTTTAAACCTAGCAAACCACTGAAATTTTCATGTTAGAGTTACCTCAAGTAACTACAGCTTGTGCCCAAAGGTAACTATAACTCGCCCCCCCCATGCACAGTTTTGTTTATCAAACATTTTACCGCAAATATTACATTGATAATGTTAATGATGTCATCAAGGATGTCTTGAGTGCAGTAATTTGTGGGGTAATTAGCAGTGCATGGTGAGGGGGGAGTTATAGTTACCTTGCCTCACGAGATATAGTTACTTGAGATAAATCTAACTATGACAGGTTAATTTATATGGTTTGCTAAATTTAAAATGTGAGACTAACTATAACGTCCTTTTTGAGTGAATTTCTATGTTTTTCAAATTCTATTTCCTAACCATAATATCCCTATAACCTTTGTTTTCTTCAATTAATTTCTTTGTTTTATTAAACCTATATTAATTTTCATCTATACTTAGAACAAGTTATTTTGGGACAAATTGAAAGGAAAATGTTTTTGTCAATTAAAAAGAGTGAGATGACCTTTCAGTATGAACCTTAAACCTTTGAAATTTAAAAGAAATTAAGGAAGGAAAATGACCACAAACACACCTGGAGTCGATCCCTCAACTTTCAGGGGAAGGGTCTGTGACCTTAACCTTTGGGCTAAGGGTGAGTCCTTACTGTGATGCTTCCAGACATACCCATGAGAGTCAACCCACACATTTGATTGGAAAGAAACGTTAATGCTCCATCACTAGGAAGGTTTAACAGGCAAAACACCAGTAAATAAACAAACACACTCCCAAGCGATATTGGATTTGAACCTTCAGCTGATTGAGTAGCAACACAAGACCTTTACCATTAACCCAAAAGAGATTCTTTTCCACTCTGCATCCAAACATAACTAAAACATTTGTACCAAAAATTTGGTTAGTCTGACTCTGTGAAGTCATTGCATGGAGAAACCATTGCAATCACAATCTTTTTTTCTTCCATCCCTTTGTGGCATGGAAGAGTGAGAGAGAGAGTGACAGGACCACGGGGGAAGCATCAAGGCACCCACGGTGCTAGCCAGCTCCCCACATCCTGCGGAAGCTGCATTGCTTCCACAAGCAGGGAGCTGCTTGCTGGAGCAATGTTTTCAACATATTTGTGTGTAGGGAAACAGATGAAAGCTTCACTTTCTGCACGTGAGAGCTATTTGACAGCTCTCACTTGCAGAAAGTGAAGTCTTTGCTCTGACGTGGTGGGAGCTGTCAAAACTCCCAGCAAATGAAAGAAAACAGCTATGTCCAGGGGGTGGGCACCCTGGGACATAGCAGGAGCCGGCCCTGAGGAGTGTCAGTCCCCAGGACCACCAGTGGCTCCTTGAGGGGGGCCGCCCAGCCCCCTCCAAAGTGGAAATAGCCCCAGGGAGGTGATGGTCTCTGGGGCTTGGAAGTCTGAAACAGACCCCCTTTACATTTTTGGTGGTCCTCGGGGCTGCCGGGGGCCATCAGGCCTCTCCCACATGAGAAAAATATTTTGCCCCACGGAGGTGGTGGTCCCTGGGGAGCGGAGGCCCCCGTGCCCCTGCAACAAATCTACTACATGCCCCGGGGAGGTGGTGGTCCTCAGGGAAGTGGGGGGACCAAGAACCGTCGGCATCTGGCCCACCCAGGGACTTATTAAGAAAAAAGAAGCTTGAGAGTCCTTTTTAAAAAACTAAAATTCTCAGGAATTTGTGAGGTCATTGAGATTTTGCAGTAAAAAAAATACATATATATTTTTTTACCCTAGGGGTCCCTCTAAGACTCCAGCGCCAGAGTTATGGGATCAGGGTGACTTTACCCTGGCTCCTTGTCTTTTTTTTACACTTTACACAAGCTGAGACCCAAGATGTCTGGCAACACTTCCTGGTTTGAAGTGTTGGCAGCCAATCAGAGCTATGCATTTCCCTGCACAAGCTTGTCATTATTCACAAAGTCTTTCCGATCACAGATATCCAAATTTGAACATAATTTTCTTTCTCAAAACATACTGAACAGATTTACACCAAATAAGCAGAATCTGAGTACCGAAAACTAGCTTTCTGCCAAATTTGGTGTAACTCCATCTGGTGGTTTGGGCTGTAATCGTGTTCAAAGGTCCGGTGAGAATTAACATGGGAAACACAACTTTTTTGACTTCCCCTTTTTCTCGACCCCCGCATGACAGATCACCCCAAAGCTTTCCGTGTGCAACAAGAATCACTGAAAGTCACTTTTTTGGGAAAATTTTATGAAGATTTATCTAACAGTGCCAAAACATATAGGCAAGTCAAAAAACACTTTTTCTTAGGGAAACATGGCCCTAAGTATAACTACCTAGTGGCAAGCACCACTGGGTAATATATATATATATATATATATATACATATATATATATCAAAAACAAACATCCACAACGCTCGGGGACTAAAAGCGCCCCGAGCATAAACAGACGAGTCTTCATCACTCCAGAGAGTTGAAATGCAAGCATTTATTTAGCGATGTCCCAACGCATTTCAGAAATATAAATTTCCTTGTTCACGGGTAACTGACCCGTTCCTCTTACCTAATTTAAATACACCAGGTGCACAGTGCCATATACAAACTATATCGAAATAGGACTAACATATAATGTCTCCCGATTTTAAACCCGAAACGTGTCGGCCATTTTAAAGTGACTAAAGCGAATATGAATATATACAAATCGATTTCTAAACGGAAAGAAAAACTATTAATTAACAATTTACAGTCATCAATTGTATATTTCAGTTTATATTCTTCTCGCAAATACCATATTGTTTCTCAACCAGTATCGTTATATCCCCATTAAAAATATTCTTAAACTACTATAAATAATTATATATATTTGTACTATCAAAATAGGGGATTTGATACACAATATATATGGTTGGAATGAAGATAAATACACAATAAAAGTATTTAAGATGTTACATATTCATTCATTTTCAATATATATCTTATACCATCAATCTACGAAGGTCCTATTAGAAACCTTATCATAAATGTGGTATATTTACACTCCTAATGAAAACATTCACTTTTAATGCAAAGTAGAATATAAATTAATTGATAAATCAATAGATGAAAATATATAAAAGGGATATAATAGCTCTTTTGCTTTTGTTGATAATGTGATCAAACATTGGTGATCTTCCCTATTGAATATATTCATACTGTATAAAGGCCAACTAGAAAAAGGGAGATAATAATATAGTTAGAATAACTATAACAGATACTACACTCTATACAAAAATTACTAGAAAAATTAAAAGATTACAAAGATAATTTTTAAAAAGAGGGGGAGAAATGCAGCATTGAACAATAAAAAATGGTTGTATAAAATTATTATACAAAATACAAATAGTGAACGATATTAATTCCCAATAAGTATTGACAATTCCTCAACCATATTAAGTCCAGTTCAATGTAAGTGTTCATACCAATTATGAATCTAGATTCCAATCTCCTCAATTCTAGTACTCTATTCCCACCTCTCTCCCTTATTGGAACCTGATCTAGAACAGCGAATTTCAACAGATCAACCCTTTGATTGTGAAAATCTCTAAAGTGCCGAGCTACTGGATAGCTTTTGTCTATGTGATCTATAGCTCTCATATGTTCTAGAATTCGTTTTTTAGCAGGATGAATGGTACTGCCTATGTAAAATTTATTACAGGGACAGATTAAAGTGTAAACACAATGATCTGACATGCATGACACATGTTTACGAATTACATAGGGAATGGAGATGGTGGGAAATTGAATACTTTGGATATATATAACACCAACAGCTTGTCGCTAAGTCCCAGCCACTTTAACGCAGCAAGCTTGTGGCAGGGTAGAGCACCCTTAACACATCCAACATTCAAACATCACCTCCATGTGAAAATGAAATGCCACGTAGACGACGGACCGCAGCTCAAATCCACACAGCAAAATGTATTTCAATAACAGCAGCATTAGCAGCATTATCAACCCTACGTGTTTCGGAGCCCTCGCTCCTTGATCACAGGTTCAGGTGGTCCCATTACATTCCACCTAAGTGACTTTTATAAACTGAACTTAATGTGCTCATGAACATTGATGACAGACTAATAAACATTAACATGCTTTTAAGAAAAGTGTTGGCTATTTTGTAACATTTAGCATACTTTTGTAACCTTATCTCCACTCGTGAAATGATATACAATTTCTCTTGTAATTATTAAGTTTCATAACTGCATGCCATATCAATCATAAGACTATTTTTTGGAACAAAGTTGAAAGACCATTACTTTTAAATAACATCATTACTTTTTATAGAGCACTATGCTCCTAAGACACAAAAACAGACATTTTACAACATCACACTATAATTACTTTAGTTGGAGAATTCTGTTTTCATAATTAGTCAAAAACCAAAAAGCAAACGTCTCTCTACTTTACCCAATTATTCAATGAATTTCACTTGAAAATGATTATATCAAAGCTGTTGCATTGTATACTGATGTTGTCTATTTTCTTAGGCCAGCACAAGGCCTAGATATGATGGCTCTCTTGCATTTAATTGCTTCTTTTTCTCAGCTAAATCTTCTCCCTGAAACATGTATAATACAATGAATGAAATCAAGTCTTTTAAACAAAAAACACACATTCCCTACAATGCATATGTTATTCTATAAAACCAACTTTATATTTCTAAAAGAAGGTAAGGAAAAAGAAAAAAAGAAAAGAAACATAAAAAGGACGGGATAGGGAAAAAGAAACATTATCAGAAAACATATGTATGGATAAAATACTGCTTGCAATTTATTACTTATCCTAAGTGCACTGATAGTTCCTCATCCAGATTCAATCCTCCTGGATGTAGAGTTCTGTATTTAAGAATACGTTTAGATTCTAATCTCCTTAATTCCTGCACCCTGTTTCCTCCTCTCAACCGATTAGGGATACTTTCCAAAACACAAAACCTTAATAGGTTAGTGTTTTTGTGATGACATAAACCAAAGTGTCTAGCAATTGGATATTGTTTATCATCATTCACTATTGCCCTCATGTGTTCAAGTATTCATTTTTTGGCTTTGTGAATTGTAGTACCAATATAGTACTTTTCACATGGACAAACCAATCTGAATCAGAAGGAGTAAACTCAATAATTGTAAAGGAATTGAACCTGATGGCACAAGGGACATTAAATGCACAAGGAGGCAGAGGTGCACAAGGTTACTGATGTCGCAGAAGAGACGGCAAAGAAGACAACAAAGGAGACTGAATGAGACAAAGAGATATCAAACGTTCCATGGGAATTTGCATGAGGAGACAGACAGCATCAAAATAATGAACAATAAGACAGTAGTAAATTTCTCAAATGTAATTCTTACGAAAACACAAAAGGAGGTTCCATCTTTAGGACTTTTGTTTTGTCCTACAGCATCTTTTGATTATACAGTGTGTAGAATTGATCTGTTTCATTTCTTTAGAAAATTGAAATTAAAGTACAGGTGTGCAACAGGATCATTTGAGAAGAAAGTAGAAATTAAAAGTAATCCTTCCAATTTGGAAATAGGTGATATAGAATGTCTCCAAACAATGGGGAAACTAACTGGAGATAACAGTTGGGCAGAGAATCCAATTCTAAATTTGGTAAATTAAGGTATGGAATTAAGTTTAGACTGTGGGATGAGAAGTGGTTTTAAACTTAAAGCAACCTTCTATCCTCAAATAGCAAATAGATCACTAGACACATTTGAAAAATGTATGGTCAAGGAATTTCATAAAATTGAGAAGAAAAGGAAATATGGGTATAAGAATTTGAAAAAGGAACACCTAGAAGCTATTAAGGAGTTGAAAACTAACAAGAACATTGTTATTAAACATTAGATAAAGGAAGAAATGTAGTTATTTGGCCATTGGATAAATATTTACGTGAAGGGTTAAGACAATTAAGTGAAACCAGTCAATATGAGGTGACAACCAAACAAAACATTTTGAAAGCAACTAATGAGTATTCAGAAAGATTAAATAGTTGGAAAGATGAGGGTTTCATTGAAAGAGATGAATATCTTTTTTTGAAATGTGATTTCCCAAAATTACCAGTGTTATATCTCCTACCAAAATTGCACAAAGATCTATCAAATCCATCAGGAAGACCTATTGTCTCCTCTAGAGCAAGCATGTTAGAAAATTCCACAAAATATGTTGATTTTTTTTTTAGACCGTTGGTACAATCTCTGCTGTCATATATATTAAGGATACAGGAGATTTTCAAAGAAGAATAAATGGCATTGTATGAGAAGAACTGTATATATTATTATGTTAGGATGTAGAGAGTCTTTATAGCTGCATACTTCATGACTTGAGTATAAAAGCAAGTAAAAATTTTCTAAGAGCTAGGTCAATACCATTTTTACATCATACATAGATGAAGTATATATGTTTGACAAATAATTTTTTCATCTTTAATAATGAGGTCAGCAGGCAGACCCAAGGGATGGCGATGAACACTTGCTTTGCTCCCAGCTACGCACGTTTGTACCTGGGCTGGTGGGAGGAGCAGATAATGTATAACATCTGTCAATTTGACGAGAACGTCGTCGCTTTGGGTACGCTATATAGATGACATCTTCTGTATTTGGAGATGCAATATGAATGAGGCTGTCGAATTTGTTAGGAAATTAAATGATAATTCATTGAATTTGAAATGTACAGTTCATATGCATACATCTACAATTGAGTTTCCGGATTTACAGTTAAAAGTTCAAGGCACTACATTGGTAAGCTGTCTTTTTCGTAAGGAAACAGCAGACAACGGTTTTCTCTTTGCAAAAAGTTGTCATCCAAGGAATTTGGTAGAAAGCATTCCATATGGCGAATAGCTTAGAGCAAAGAGGAACTGTAGTGCAAAGACTGATTTTTTAAGAGAAATGAAGACAATGAAAATAAGATTTCTCGAGAGCGGTTATTCCCCAAGGGTCATTGACAGTGCATGTAATAAGGTTATGATGATTGACCGAGAGAAATTGTTATTACCAAATAAGAAGAAAAGTGATGAGATTCAACCAGTGAGGTTTATTATGACTTTTCACAATGAGGCTTGGGAGGTGAAACATAGCCTAAGTAAGTACTGGGAGATAGAACTGAAGAACACTTAGTCAAACACATTGGGGAGACACCGCAGATTACATTTAGAAGGTGCACCTCTTTGATAGACAAACTATATGAAAGCCTAGTAAGATCTATCGGAAATGTTAGACAAACAACTATAAAAGTTTTTTTACATGTGGTACGTGCAAAGTTTGCAAGTATAGCAGAAACTGCAATGAGATTTGATTATCCAAAGCAACTAGACCATACATTATTAGAAAACATTTGACTTGTAATTCAGAGTCCAGTGTCTATGCATTAGGATGTCCATGTGAAAAGTATTATATTGGTAGTACAATTCACAAAGCCAAAAAACGAGTACTTGAACACATGAGAACAACAGTGAATGATGATAAACAATATCCAATTGCTAGACACTTTGATATATATCATCACAAAAACACTAACCTATTAAGGTTTGTGTTGTGGAAAGTATCCCTAATCAGTTGAGAGGAGGAAACAGGGTACAGGAATTAAGGAGATTAGAATCTAAACGTATTCTTAAATACAAAACTCTACATCCAAGAGGATTGAATTTGGATGAGGAACTATCAGTGCACTTATGATAAGTAATAAATTGCAAGCAGTATTTTCTGCATGTACATGTTTACTTATAATGTTTCTTTTTCCCTGTCCCGCCCTTGTTTTTTTTTTTTCCTTTTTCTTTTTCCTTACCTTCTTTTAGAAATATAAAGTGGGTTTTATAGAATAACTTATGCATTGTAGGGAATGTGTGTTTTTTGTTTTAAAGATTTGATTTCATTCATTGTATTATATATTTTTCAGCGAGAAGATGGAGCTAAGAATAAGAAGCCATTAAATTCATGAGAGCTATCATATCTAGTCACTGTGCTGGCCTGGGAAAATATACAACATCAGTATACAATGCAACAGCTTTGATATAAGCATTTTCATGTGGAATTCATTGAATAATTGGGTGAAGTAGAGAGATATTTGCTTTTTGGTTGTTGACTAATTATGAAAAGAGAATTATCCAACTAAAGTAATTATAGTGTGATGTAAAAAATAGTATGCATTTCTAAAAATTGTTTTATGGCTACTCAAGTCGGATTATAATGAAAATTGAGAAAACATGGAAATGCATTGAGGAAGTATAGAATGGCTGATTCATCTCATAGGACACAGATAACGATTGAATGTCTGTTTTTAGTGTCTTAGGAGCATAGCGCTCTATAAAAAGTAATGATGTTATTTAAAAGTAATGGCCTTTCAACTTTGTTCCCAAAATAGTCTTATGATTGATATGACATGCAGTTATGAAACAAAATAATTAAAAGGGAAATTGTATATGATTTCACAAGTGGAGATAAGGTTACAAATGTATACTAAATGTTACAAAATGGCCAACATGTTTCTTAAAAGCTTGTTAATGGTTGTTAGTCTGTCATCGATGCTCATAAGCACATTAAGTTCAGTTTATAAAAGTCACTTAGGTGGAATGTAATGGGACCACCCAAACCCGTGATCAAGGAGCGAGGGCTCCGAAACACGTAGGGTTGATAATGCTGCTGTTATTGAAATAATTTTCGCTGCGTGGATTTGAGCCGCGGTCCGTTGTCTATGTGGCATTTTATTTTCGCATGGAGGTGACGTTTGAATGTTGGATACATATATATATATATATATATATATATATACATATATACACACTCATACAATATACATACAAAGTGGCGCAGTGCATGCATTTGTAAATAAGGCACAGCAGAAAAGCCAAAAAAATGATGTAATGGCGGCGCCAAGGGCTCTTAAATAAGCCCCTTTTTGTTTTAAGCCTTTTCAAATGTCTTTAGAAATAGTAACAAATTTGTGAAAGTTCGGAAAGTGTTTACTTTGGTGTTTATACAAGAAAATCGTGAGTTGTGTTTCATCCTGTGCTCCTATATTTCATTTAACTAATGAAATGGCTCTTATAAGATGTACTTCACCTCAGAAACAAATCCCGGATTCCAAATTACACAGCACGAGAAACACATAAAATTCTGTTTCCAGAAGTAGTTCTGCCCCAATACTGTACAATTCTGAGTTTTGGTGGCTAGAATGGGAAATAACATGCGGGACCCGGAATTACTGTGACTTTTCCCCAAGTGTTTATTTTTGAATTATTCATTGAGAGCACCACCCAATCATTGCTGCAAGCTACGTGGTTGCTCCTGCCCCTTTCAATGCTGTTTTGCACAAATCGCCTTCCTCTCACAGCCTTCAGGCTTGTTGTTTTCATGCCTTTCTGAGTGCAATCATGTTATCGCTTACTGTAGATTTTTTTCTGCTGACAGCTGCTTCCATATTTTTTGTTACTTCGAAATACCTTTGCAAAAATGAAATATCTAAGTTTGGCAGCGAACAAAAGCAAAAGCTTTTAATTCCTCTTTTAGCAAGATAAATCCTGGCGAATTAAGGTGCCCTTTACTTGTTTTTAACAGTTTGTGAGCAGGGAAGGACCTCACATTGACATGGGCTGTATGCTACAATGTGTCCTCATTATGAAACGTGTGATAATTAAAATTCAGTGCCAACTACAAGAATAAAGCATCAGAGGCAAATAGTCTTGAACTGGCCTTTTTAGTTCTAAACTCATTTATGCATTTGTCAGAGTGTAAAACTTAGGTGTAGAAACTAGATGACAGCATTTTATGGATAGTTTTGGCCCATTTTCAACCCTTGTAGCAATTTGTCAAGGCGCACTAACAGCAAATTCAGAGGCATATTTATACTCTGTTTGCGCCGAAAGTGCGTCAAACATTTTGATGCACAATCAGCGCAAACCGTGCACCATATTTAAACTTTGACGCCCGAGCCCGCGGACATCAAAATTTCTCTGTGTGAGTCATTTTTTGGATGCGGGAAACTCCCTTGTGTTAATGACATGCAAGGTAGACGTTCCCACCCAAAAAATGACTTTAAGGCCTGTGCACCTTATTTATACTTCTGCGTCATTTTGACGCACAGGAGGGGGCGGGCCTTAAAAAATGGCGCACACCCTGATGTTCGCCATTTTTTAATGCCTGGGTCAGGGCAGGCGTTAAGGGACCTGTGGGCTCACTTCCATGGTCTCCGACCATGGAATGAGTCCAGAGGTGCCCTTCCCTGCCCCCAGGGACACCCCCTGCCACCCTCGCCCAACCCTGGAGGACACCCATGGATGGGGGGACCCATCCCAGGTAAGTACAGGTAAGTTGAGGTAAGTATTTATTTATTTTTTGTTTTAAAGTGGCATAGGGGGGCCTAATTTGGGCCCCCCTACATGCCACTGTGCCCAATGACTATGCCCAGGGGACAGAAGTCCCCTGGGCATGGCCATTGGGCAAGGGGGCATGACTCCTGACTTTGCTAAGACAGGAGTCATTTCAATGGGGGTTGTGCGTCATAAAATGGCGCAAGTCCGGTTTGAGGCATGATTTTTGCCTCAAACCTGACTTGCACCATTTATTGACGCACAACCCCCATTTTCCCCTACGCCGGCGCTGCCTGGTTTAAGTCATTTTTTTTTTACTCTGACCAGTCCGCAGCACTGGCTAAAGTCATTCCTTAAATGAGGCGCCCGCATGGCGCATAGGAATGGCGTTAGCCGGCGGTAACATTTTTGACGCAAACCATCGCCGTCGCTGGTTTGCATCAAAAAGTATAAATATGGGCCTCAAAGTCCTGTTAGTAGAAGAGACTCAAGGTTTGTGCCCTATGTCAGACATAAGAAAAAAGCAATTTTTCGAGCTCCTAAATGTGCAGGCTGGCATCTCAATAGAACACTCAAGTACAGACATAAAGGGACTGTGCCATCCTCTCAAGCACAGTGTTTTTTTTGTAGCTTGATATTTAAGACCTCACCCCAGAAACAACTTTGCCCCTCACTACAAGTGGTAGAATTTCACCCAGAGCGACAAAGGCAAAAATTGACCACTCAAACTCTGGAGACATCGGACATCTCTTTCATGCAGCAGAGGCAGCGGGCAACATCCCTGCCCGGCTATCACCAGGCACCTGTGGCAGCTCATGGGATAGAGACAATGGGGGTCATTATGAACATGGAGGGAATTCCTACTGTGTTCATGCTGGCAGGCTCATCACAGACCGCCAGCCACCTTGAGACCCCGGCTCCCGTATAATCAACATTCGGCTGGGCCGGCGGGCGGGAACAGTGTTTCCGCCAGCCAGCCCAGCAGAATGCTGGGCTGGGACATTGCCGGCGGCTCCACATGGAGCCGTCATCAATGCTGCTGTAGGGCGGGTGCAGCAGCTCCCGTCGCGCAGATCACTGCCCGTAAATCGGACAGTGACCTGCACGACGGGGCTCTGCACGGGGGCCCCAGAGCACCCCTCCCGCCAGCCAGGCTGGCGGAACAAGGGTTTTTTATTCAGAGCAGCGCTGCCCTGTCGATGAAGAATTCCGCCATTGTCAGGCTTCCTGGTGGCGGTAGCCTGGCAGTGGTATAAGGCCGCCTGTGGTGGTCCTCACTGTGTACAATATGTGGCGGATGAGACCGCCATGCTGGTGGCAGAAATTTCAAGTACATAATGAGGGCCAATGTTCCTTGTGGATAACCTGAAGCCCGCCCTGACTATCCACCTCACACACCACCCTCTCCCACTGACAATTTCTGAGCAAGCGGAAATGAAAATACATGGAAAAGGACACAGCATTACTGGGTCAATGCAGGTATTCCAGATTCCATAGGAAAAAATTGTAATTGTAATGGCCAGAATTTGATGCAGGGATACTGACTGGATCAGTAATTTCCTCCTCTGAGTACCCCCATGCCAATTGGCTACATAACTGTAATGAGGGTATTGAAGGTATGAGTTGGAAAGAATTTGTACTCCACTATCACTCTTGTTGCACAGAAATTCAAGAGTAAAAATGGTCACCAGAACTTATAAAAAGAGTATGTTGTACAACCGCACTCCAAAAGTGAAAAGTGCTAAATTAAGTGAGAGTGAGAAGTTACGAAGGGGCATATTTATACTCCGTTTGCGCCGAATTTGCGTCGTTTTTTTCGATGCAAATTAGACGCAAAACTAACTCCATATTTATACTTTGGCGTTAGACGCGTCTAGCGCCAAAGTTCATGGAGTTAGCGTCATTTTTTTGCGTGAACACCTTCCTTGCGTTAATGATATGCAAGGTAGGCGTTCCCGTCTTAAAAAATGACTCCGATGCATATGCGTCGTATTTATACTCCCGGGCAAAAATGACGCCCGGGAGTAGGCGGGTCTAAAAAACCCGCATTAGCGCCGGATTTTAGCGCCTGGGTCAGGGCAGGCGTTAAGGGATCTGTGGGCTCAGAATGAGCCCAGAGGTGCCCTCCCCTGCCCCCAGGGACACCCCCTGCCACCCTTGCCCACCCCAGGGACATTAAGGTAAGTTCAGGTAAGTATTTTTTTTTTATTTTTTTTGTGGCATAGGGGGGGCTGATTTGTGCCCCGCTACATGCCTCTATGCCCAATGACCATGCCCAGGGGACAGAAGTCCCCTGGGCATGGCCATTGGGCAAGGGGGCATGACTCCTGTCTTTGCTAAGACAGGAGTCATTTCAATGGGGGTTGGGCGTCGTAAAAAAATGGCGCAAATCGGGTTGAGGCGATTTTTTTGCCTCAGCCTGACTTGCACCATTTGTGGACGCCCATACGCCATTTTCCCCCTACGCCGGCGCTGCCTGGTGTATGTCGTTTTTTTTAACGCACACCAGACAGCGCCGGCGGCTAACGCCGGCTAACGTCATTGAATAAATACGGCGCCCGCATGGCGCTTCAGAATGGCGTTAGCCGGCGCTAATTTTTTTGGCGCTAAACTGCGTTAGCGCAGTTTTGCGTCAAAAAGTATAAATATGGCCCGAAGTTTATTTTAAAGTTTGCAAAGGTATAGGGAAAAATGTTGCAACTGGCATAGTTTGCAAAAATATGCCATTGAAACGTCTTTGTGAAAATGAGTACAGTTACTAAAATGTATGTTGCGAATCTCCTTATTTAACTAACACAATGATCCTCCACAAGGGCAATCATTAATTGTTGAAAATCACTGCCAAAGGTAAGTATGAATAGAAAAGACCTACACACACTTGTGATTGTACAAAGAAAAATTATGTATAAGTGTTGCAGCCTGGTCTGTTTGAGTGAAGTTAAAATCATACTGCAAGGCAGTGAAAAATAGCTATAAATTTGAAGAAATATTATGGACACGGGAAGGCAAAGACAATGAGTGAACCTTTGCAACCTTCGTGAAGCTCGAAAATTGGAAACTTTACAAAAGCTTTGCACATTTCCAGGTCAAAGTTGGACACGAAGGTCTAGGCTGACAGTATGTGTTAATAGGACCTTCAGTAGCGGCGCTGCGGCCTGTTTTAAAAAAAATCTCTTCATTAATGTAGTGAACACAATATTCTATACAATCGAGCGCCATGGCGCCACCCAAATCACATTGCAATGTATGATTCAAAAAACTATAACAAGAAAGGAAATGAGAAGGAAGAGAGAAAGGCAACAAACAAAAGCAGAGTGGTGATGGTTGACGGTGTGGGATAGTCTGGGAGGCTTACCAAGGCAGGGCAGCAAGGGCGCAAGCCAGCTGATCATTAGCGAAGTTTTAGCCTATGGAGTGATCTTTTGGAGTGTGATGGGAGGGGGAGAAAGGAGGACGTGGAGGCAAAGGAAGAAGCTGTAACGCGGAAGAGAGGAAGATGCCCCCTTGGCAATAGTGCATTTTGGTTTGGCATGCCACAGCCCTCTAGTTTGTTGTGTGGTTGGGAGCAGTTAAAGAGAACTCCAGTGCAGGACGTTTGCGCCTGTCAATCATTATGGGATCTGCCTATACTCCCTTCCCAGCGACACATCACTGCTAATGCCCCTACAGAACTAGGCCTCTCTGTCCATTGTGTGGTGTCTATTGTGTGTTGTGTGTCCTATATGTGCCATGTGGTGTGGAGCAATTGACATTTGAATTGGGGGTCTTGATATGTGTCTCAAGGCTCCCTGTCCAGTCCACTGTCGCTGCAGTGTCGAAGGCTCGAGTCACCTTGTGGGCTAGTCCTATGACTGTAACAGATGTGATGTGTATGGATTGGTGCTGCCCACGAAGTCATGGTGGAAGAGTATAATCTTTGGTTTTGAGTGATGTAACTAATGCGTCCCAAGTATCTAGCTCTTTAATTTGCATCCCTCTGTCCCAGAATGAGTGTAGCACCTGTGCCTCCGCTCTCGCCCACTTCAGCATATCCTTCATCCATTGGCGGGTATCCGGCACGTTCGGAGCTTTCCATTGCATCGCTAATAAGCGTTTGAATAGTATGAATGCCAATTCAATGCATCTTTGTACTTGTTTCTTCCCTTTCGATTTTTTTTGGGCAGATACCCAATAAACATGATGTAGGCGTGGGGGAGAGCGGGTGCCCAAGCAGCTTGGCAGTCAGCGCAGTTCTGTCCTGCCAGGCCCGGAGTACCGGCGGACATTCCCATACAAAATGGAAAAAGGTGGCATTAGAGTCACCACATATTTGGCACACTTGAACAGTCTGAGGAAACATGCGCTGTAGCCTACTCGGAGATAGATAGGTTTGGTGCAAATAATTAAATTGCATAAAGCGGAATCTGGGATTGCGAGATACTGTACGTATTAGCCTGAGTGCAGTGCTCCATTCTTGTTGAGTTAACGGAGGGGGTGGAACTCCATCCCACCTGACCTTCGCTTTGGGCTGGGCTACCTCCGGGCTGCCGATTAAAGCTTTATATATCTGGGAGATGCTGCAGTGACCTCCTGGGCCGGATAATAGTTTGTGCAGTATAGGAGATGTCAGGGGTTCTTTATCCCCACATTGCCAAGTCCGGCGTGCAAGTTGTTGTAGTGCACAATATGTCAGGAACCATCCCCAGTCCACTTCAAATGCCGACGAGAGTTCAGCATATGTCATCATGCGGCCTTCTGTGAACATGTCCCCAATCGTTTGTATTCCTCTCGCAGGCCACTGATATAACTTATGTTGTCTGGTTAATTTAGAGATCCCAGGGATGGAAAACAGTGTAATTCGGGGTGAGTATGGGGGTTCTGGTTGCCACCGATTATGTAACCGCGGCAGTACCAGTGAGCTATATGCATCAAAATATTATGCTGACCAGTCAGACTATTGCGATCCATCAAGCATTGTAATACCTCTGTGCCTCCTAACTTGGTGTGTACTAAATTCACCTCTGAGTTCGGGGGAGCCTGTATCCAACGCCAAGCCCACTGTATCTGGGCAGCAGCATAATATAGTTCATAATGCGGGGTGCCCAGTCCACTGAGTTCAAGCGGCAGCTGTGTGGAAGTCAATGCCACGTGCCGGTAGCCTCCCCCCAATATCAAGTCCGTCGTGAGGCCATTCAGTAATTTGAAAAAATCACGAGGAATTATTAGTGGAAGAGCATTGAAGTGATACAGCATGCGTGGAAGTATAATCATTTTGGCGATTGCTACCCTGCCCGTGGGCGAGAGCGGAAGCGATCTCCAGAAAGTCAAGGATCATTTGATTGACCGGGGTGCGCATCCCAGGTTGCCCTCCCTTAGCTCAGCAATACAGTGGTATATTTGTATGCCTAGGTATTTAAAGGTCGTATAAGACCACGGAAGTGCATGTGTCGGGGCAGCAGAACGGAGCTCCTCCGGAGTCGGCACTAGAGGAAACAGACAGGACTTGGACCAATTAACTTGCAAGCCTGATAAATCTCCAAATTGGCCTAGTAGTTGCAGCAGACCCGGGAGCGCAGCTGTGCAGTTACGTAAATATATCAGCGCATCATCCGCATATAATGAAACAATCTGATGACTATTGCCGTACAGTATGCCCCATTCCTGAGCTCTCTTCCTGAGTTGCGCAGCCAGTGGTTCAATCGCCAGGGCAAACAGGAGCAGAGACAGTGGGCATCCCTGCCTCGTGCCCCTTCCGACAGGGAACCCGTCCGAAATTATCCCACCTGTTTTAACCTGAGCAACAGAGTCAGCGTACAAGATGTTAATCCACTTTGTGAAAGTGGACCCAAACCCCAATTAGTGTAGCGTCTCCATCAAGAAGGGCCAACCCAACGTATTAAACGCCTTCTCGACGTCTAGAGAAACCGCTACTCGGTCATGGTCAAGCGCAGGTGCATCATTTATGAGCTGTAATATACGCCTGTTGTTTACAAAGGTGTTACGTCCAGGGATAAAGCCCAACTGGTCATCATGTACTGACAGAGGCATCAGCAGAAGTAGGCAATTCGTCAAAATCTTACCTATGAGCTTGCAATCCAGGTTCAGCAGAGAGAGAGGTCGATATGAGCGTACATCTAGCGGGTCTTGCCCCGGTTTCGGAAGAACAACTATCACTGACTCTCGTTGCGACCCCGAAAGCCTGCCCTTCTTAAGTGCTTTGTGTAACATTTCTATGTATGGCTTAATTAGTTGCCCAGAGAATGTGCAGTAATATTCTGCTGGGAGACCATCACTACCTGCTGCTTTGTTGCTCGCTAATAGCTGCAATGCTATCTGAACCTCTTCCTAATCTATGAGTTTGTCCAATTCACTTTGCTGCACTGCAGAAAGACCAGTCAAGGGGAGTGCCTGAAAAAAATCTTCCAATTACTCTGGTGATGATGGGGGTTGCGCTGCATATAAGGTGCTATAGTATTGCCTAAATGCATCATTTATTTCTACTTGGGTGTTAACCACTGCGCCCAAGTCTAGTTTTATCGCTCCAATTGGTCCTTGTTGCTGTTCCCCATGCACCAACCAGGCCAGCAGTCTACTCGATCAATCCCCCTCAGAATGTGTCCTGGCTACATAATGGTGATAATCGAATCTACGCAAGCGAGTGTCAACCTCGCTTGTCCGCAAGCGGAGCGCATGCAGTACCTCCGGGGTCACGGCGCCTGTCACCATCTCACGCTCCGCATCGCGGAGCTCAGTTTCTGCCCTTGTCAGCTCACTTACCAGCACTCAACGTGCTCCCCCTGCTGTCGACATGCAGAGGCCTCTAACCACCACCTTGTGGGCATGCCACTCCATAGTCCGCGATGATGCTGACCCATTATTGAGTTTAAAATAATCGGAAATGTGTTCTATCAGCTCATGGCGGAACGGTGGGTCTGACAGCAAACTCAGTTGCAGTCGCCAGGTAGGAATGCTTGTCCGCGCTCTAACCCAGCGAGTGGCACCCCGCAGTGGGCAATGGTCCGATATAGTTTTAGCTAGGTAGGAAGCCTCTGTGAAGTTACTAATTAGCTCAGTAGAACAAAGCAGTAGATCTATGCGAGTGTGGAGGTGGTGAACCGGGGAAAAAAATGAATATTCCCTTTTGAGAGGCTATAGCCTGCACCATACATCTACAAGTCTGAAGTCTGTGCTCTGAAATCCAGGTCTGAAACAATTGGGAAGCCTTCCTGCTAGGAGAGCCACCCATTGGGGGATGAGACCTATCCTTATCTATCTATCAGTACGCAGTTCCAATCGCCGCCCCATATATAGTTTGATGTAGGGTCTTGGAACAACTGGGGAGTGAGCGATAGAAGAAATTCTCCTTGTTTTGAATTGGGAGAGTATAAGCCTGTTCTGATGAGCAGCCTACCAACTAACAATCCCTCCAACTGCACATACCGTCCGTCTATATCACTTTTATGGTGCTCTACTGTGTAGGGTACTTCTGGGGCAATCCATACTAACACTCCTTTGGCATATGCAGATGTCGTGGTGCCATAAGCCAGGCCATGCCATCTATTTTTAAGACTGCGTAGTTGGTCCTGTATTAAATGGGTTACCTGTGGTATGGCAATATATGTTTTGTATTTCCTATGGTACGCATAGACTCTGCAGCGCTTATTAGAGCTGGCCATGCCTCTCATATTCCAAGTTAATATGTTATATGTGGTCAGTCCCATGTAAGTGGAAGGTTACGCGCATGTATGAGCATCATCTGGTGGCCCGCCCAAGAAAAGAGTGCTGTGCCGTGTAATCCTGTCTTCCCAGTCCCCTCCCCCCGCCAGCCCCCATCCCAGGCCCCCACCGTCTAATATGTATGAGCGAAGAAGGAGAAAAAAAAAGAAGATGAACAAAGATAAGATTCTTAGGTGAAGCCCAACTTGGAACACGGTGGCACAACAGGTGTCACACGTGGTAACTGTCATGGTATGTTCCATTAGGTGACCAGATAGGGTGTGAGGAGGCGTGAGTGTTGGTGACGGGAAGTTCATCCGTAGCAGCCCGATCCGGATGTTCAAAACCCCCGCTCCACCCTGCACCCCCCACCACCTTCGTCTCCTCCAACGTAAACATCCCCCTCTGGGGAGAGATCCCCAAAGAGGCCAATCAGCAGGGAGCACCAATCTGATCGTAAGTTCCAATGATTCATCCGATTAGACTCAGCTCTGCAGTTCATCGGCACACATTCCGATTCAGAGCTTAAATGTCATCCGCCATGCGTGTTGTGAGCTCTGGGCCAAACACTGAAGGGGAGGTGGAGACGCTGGACTGATCCGTCGAGTGATCCAAGGTTGCGCCCCTGGCATCTAGGTGAGTCTGGTGCTGCGGCGATGCAAACAAGTTGGCTTCTTTTAGATCCTGCTTCTGGCTTTCAGCCGCTTGTGCTTTGGGTCGGCGTGTTTCAGGCTTTGATTTTTTTCTTCAGCGAGGCTGAGGGGTGAGCCATGTTCCCTGCTTGGAGTCATCGTTTTTGTGTTGAGCCAGCCCCTTGGAATGGAGCCAGGTCCAGGCATCTTCAGGGGCTGGAAAGTTATGAGTCTTCTCCCCGTCTATCACCCGGAGTTGTGCAGGAAACAACAGGGAGTAGGAGAGATTGTTGTCTCGCAGTAGTTGTTTCACTCTTGTGAAGGATGCACGCCTGCGCTGTACTTCCACTGTGCAGTCTGGGTAAGCCGTTATTACGTTGTTATCTATCTGTATTGGGCCTTGTGTCCTGAAACTTTGGAGGATCTGATCTCTGTCACGAAAGTTTAGTAGGCACGCGATCATGGGTCGAGGGGGGGCTCCAGGGCATGGCGGTCCACTTGGGTTTCAGTGAGTGCGCTCCACCGCGAACATGGGTGACACACTGGTCATCATTACCTTATCCAGGAGCCATTTCTCCAGAAATATTTCGGCATTTGTGGTGACTCTGTTCGTTCCGGGAACCCCAGAAATTGAATGTTGTTTCTTTGAGATCGTCCTTATGCATCTTCTGCTCCTCTTTGTAAATGAATGACCTCTGTTTCCATGCTTTGAACTTGATCTCGCAGATCTTTGATTTCTGGTAGAGTTTCATTAAATGACCATTCATTATCAGTGACCCTGTCCGTTAATTTGCGGTGGTCCGCTCTGAGCAGATTCACTTCAACTACTACTGAGTCTATCTTCCCTTCCAGGGTGGTTTTTGTGTCTAACACTGCTTGTAGTAATTTGTGGAATTGTGCTGAGTGCTCTTGGAGTTTCAGGTTCATTTGTTGTAGCGCAGCAGCTTATGTTTCTGCCAGCCCAACCCGGGTCGGCTCTTCCATTTCAACAGTCAACTGTGGCATGGGTGGTTTTGGCTTGACCATGGTTGCGCAGGTCATGCGCCGTGACCAGTAGTACCGACCAGCCGAGCTGTCAAGCAAGTGTCCTATCCAGTTGCGGGGCAAGAGTGACCACAGAAATTACACTTAGAAGTTCTTTTGAGCTCCCTGTGTCGATGTCATAGATGGGATTACGGTGGAAATACGGCAGCTCGCTTTCCAACTATAGTGGTTACGGCCCATTCAATATTCAACTTCAGTCTGAGTCTTAATCCTGGCTGTACCAACCCAAGCGTCTCGCTTCCTGTGCTATTGAGAGGCGTTCAGGTTGTGTCTCGATGGGCCTGCCATGCCAAGGAGCGCTACATCAGGGCTAGCGTGTCACAAAAGTTGTTGAGCACCCACTCCCCACACAGTCCCCAAGCGTAGCGTTATCCCGTGGTGGTTACCAACTTTGTGGGTGCCAGTGGCAGACCACACGAGGTAGCCTCAGCCACAGACGCAGGACTCTCGTTGGCAGGGAGAACTGCGCGGTTATGCAGGATGACCACACCGCTTCATTGGGGGGCACTGTGGTCAGACCCACAGGTTGGAAAGTACTGGGTCTTACTTCTGGTGTGGTCACCAGCCTGCTCACCGACCACGGCAGATTTACTTTCTCTGTGGCCTTGTGCAATGTCCCCCTGTCCCCATCCGCCGATCTTGCTGGTGCCCCAGGGTCCTGTCCGCGTTCACCAGGGTGCCTCCACACTCCGGCGTGCAGCGCCGACCAAGCCACCCGTCTACTGTCTCCTCCGCCAGCAGGCGCTCTAGATGACCCCTGCACGGCGTTCCTCAACTCCCCAATCACAGGCCCATGTGAGTCAATCGGCACCTAAGCGCAATGGCGTGTCTCCGGATAGTGTCACTGGGACTGGGGTAATCCAGTTAATTATATAAGTGCTGGGCCGAGTCAAGTCCCAAGCTCTCGGGTGCCGATCCCAGGCCCCATGGGGCGATCCAGTGTGCGTGAGGGAAACTTTGCACGTTTATAGGCGTGGTGCGCGGCCTCATCGGTCGGATCTGCAGGTCATTACCTTCTTGCCAGGAGGGTCCCTTCGGCCGTGTTCCTCTGCGTGTCACCGCCCATCAAGGCTCCGATATGCCTCCATGATTCCATTGGTGAACGCGAGGCCTGGTCCGCAAGCTCTGGAGCGCCGCTACGCTGTCGACAAGGAAACCGCTTTCACCGCTGTCCTGCCGCTCTACGCCCGGCATCACCACCATCCAACACCCTGCTCGGCCCCAGCACCGGAGCACCCTTCACTGTGCGGCCGAAGGTCCGCTGAGCAACTGATGTTCTCACCCCTGCCACACAGCCAGTCCTAGCAAGGCGACGGGCACCAGGGCGGGCCGGGGAGGAAGAATTTGAGGAGTTTTTTCAGGGCTGCGAGCAGAGGTCTTAGAAAGCGTCCACTCCGGCCGCCATCTTGGACCCGCCGCTGCGGCCTGGTTTGCATCAAAATAAATGACTCAAATCGGGCAGTGGAGGCGTAGGGAAGAATGGGGGTTGTGCGTCAAAGAATGGTGCAAGTCAGGTTAGAGTAAAAAAAAATGACTCTAACCTGACGAGCGGCATTTTTTGATGCACACCCCCCCATGGAAATGACTCCTGTGTTAGAAAGACAGGAGTCATGCCCCCTTGCCCAATGGCCATGCCTGGGGAATTCTGTCTCCTGGGCATGGCCATTGGGCACAGTGGCATGTAAGGGGGCCCAAGTTAGGCCCTCCTATGCCACTTAAAATAAAGAAAAACAAATACTTACCTGCACTTACCTGCACTCACCATAGATGGGTCCCCCCATCCATGGGTGTCCTCCAGGGGTGGGCTAGGGTGGCAGGGGGTGTCCCTGGGTGCAGGGAAGGGCACCTGTGGACTGCTTCCATGGTCTTCCACCATGGAAAAGAGCCCACAGGTCCCTTAACGCCTGCCCTGACCCAGGCGTTAATTTTTTTAGCAAATTGGGATTTACGTCATTTTCCGGCTCCGCCTCCCAGCCGTGCGCCATTTTTGCCCAATTGGATAAATATGGTGCACAGGTGTTTAAGTCACTTTTTGGACGGGACTGCCTACCTTGCATGTCATTAATGCAAGGCGGGTTCACACATCCAGAAAATGACGCACACTGAGAAATGTTGACGTTTGAGGCGTCAGGCGTCAAAGTATAAATATGGTGTTAGGTTTGCGCCGAATTTGCGTAAACAAAATGACGCAAATCAAGTGCAAGCAGAGTATAAATATGCCCCATAGTTTATTATTGTTTTCTTTAAAAGGTTTAGGAGCTGCCACTGCTGGTGAGGAGTCGACGCTCCTCCACCCATATGAGGAGCCGCCACTGATGACATTCCAAAGCTGAGTGGTAGTTATTGCTCCAGAATCTGCACTATTCTAATTTCATAGAAAACTGGAGTAAGACAATTTCAACACCAGGAAGTATAGTCGGGTTTACATTCAAAATTACTGTAGATTTAGAACAGAACTTATATGAAGTATCCCAATGAACTGAGGGAAACTAAAGACAGCTACTCCACTACATAGGTGTACTAAAAAATAACGATGAACTATCTAATAAAATAGAGTAAGAGGGTAAAAGTGATATAGAAAGCTTAATAATGTGCTACCACTGTATTTAGGATGTCCAATTTTTCTTACTTTCAGGTTTCTGTGATTTTCAGTAATTTATCCAATATTTCTCTTATTTTACAGATTCATTATTTGAAAGATTTGTAAATCTGGGCCTAGAAACGATGTGCATGTTAGAAATGGGGTCTCTGGTTGGCAGTCAGTGTGCACTCTGTTCGAATAGGGACTCTCACTTTAGTCAAGGCAGTCAAGATACACACCTAGATAAACACTGCTCATCCTCTTGGTAGCGTGGCACAAGCAGTCAGGCTTATCTAAAGGGGAATATGTAAAGTATTAGTACCAACACACACAGTAAATACAGTGAAAACACTACAAAATTGACACCACACCAGTTTAGAAAAATAGGCAATAATTATCTAGATGAAACAAGACCAAAACTACAAAAATACAACATACATCAGTAAAGTTTTGAATTTTCAAAATAATAGATTCTTACTCCATGGAAAACTGTAGAAACGTTATTGTTACACAAAGTACCTGGTTTGCGTAAAAAATAAAGACGCCCGGTGAGTGTGCATCGCAAAAGTCAGCAATGCGTCGATTTGTCATTCGCAAGGGAGGTCGTGCGTTGTTTTCTGGACAGGGTCACCTCAAGTCCGCGCAGGTTTAGATTGATTTTCACACTGAGCAATGATGCGTGAGAAATCCGGCTGCAAGGTGATGGAAAACTGAGCTACGTGGGGTTTGCGTCGTTTCTCCAGCCGCGATGCAGGTGATGCATTGATTTCTCAGCTGCGATGCAGGTGGTGCATTCAAATCAGCTGCGAGATGGGTGGCGCATCGTTTTTACAGCCGCGTTGCAGGTGGTGCATCAAAATTTACCCCGCACTGCTTCCTGTGCGTGGATTTCGGTCCTTGTTCTACCAACTTTACCTTTCAAGGGCCCAGGGACTGGATAGGGTACCACTTGGCAGGACTGGAATCTCAGAAGAGAGTCCAGGTTCTGGCAGAGGAAGGCTTTGATGAACCTGAGACTTCAGCTCAGGAGGCCAGGTCAGTCCAAGCCCTTGGAGATTCTTCACAAGCAGGAATATACTACAAAGTCCAATCTTTGTCCCTTTTCAGGCAGAAGCAGCAGCTGCAGGCCAACCCAGCAAAGCACAGTCACAGGCAAAGGGGCAGTACTCCTCCATCTCTTCAGCTCTTCTCCTTGGTAGAGGTTCCTCTTGGTTCCAGACGTAATCTGAAAATCTGGGGTTTTGGGTCCACTACTTATACCCCTCTCTTCCTTTGAAGTTGGCAAGCTTCAAAGGAAAGTCTCTGTTCTTCACAAGATCCTGCCATGCACAGGCCTAGCTCCAGACACACAGCAGGGGGTTGGAAACTGCATTGTGTGAGGGCAGGCACAACCCATTCAGTTGTAAGTGACCACTCCTCCCTCTCCTCTAGCCCTGATGGCCCATCAGGATATGCAGGCTACATCCCAGCCCCCTTTGTGTCACTGTCTAGTGGAGATTCACAAAGATCCCAACTGTCAGTCTGACCCAGACAGGGAATACATAAGCAGGCAGTGTCACAGAATGGTTTACACAAGAAAATGTCCACTTTCTAAAAGTTGCATTTTCATACTGACAATGAAAGACCAACTTTATACCAAAAGATGTATTATCAAATTGTAAGTAGAGAGACCTTCCCAACTCAATAACTCTATCTGCTCCCAAAGGGAAACTGCACTTAAAAGATATTTAATGGCAGTCCCATGATAACCCATGAGAGAGATAGGCCTTGCAACACTGAAAACCAAATTTGGCAGTACTTCACTGTTAGGACACACAAAACACATTAGTACGTGTCCCAAATTGAACATACACTATGCCCTGCCTATGGACTACCTACGGCCTACCTTAGGGGTGCCTTACATGTAATAAAGAGAATGTTTGGGCCTGGCAAATGGGTACACTTGCCAGGCCGAATTGGCAGGTAAAGACTGCGTTGCACACACAGACACTGCAGTGGCTGGTGTGAGCCATGTTTACAGGGCTACTCATGTGGGTGCACAACCAGTGCTGCAGGCCCACTAGTAGCATTTTATTTACAGGCCCTGGGCACCTCTAGTGCACTTTACTAGAGACTTACTAGTAAATCAAATGTGCCAATCATGGAAAAGTCAATCACACATACAATTTACACAGGGAGCACTTGCACTTGAGCACTGGTCGGCAGTGGTAAAGTGCCCAGAGCACCAAAAACAGGACAAAGAAAGTCCAGTACGCAGTCAAAACATAGGAAGCAGAGACAAAAAAGACAGACGAGACGACCCCTAGGTAGCTAGGTCTAACACGTGTCCACCCCAGCTGAAAGTGGGAGGACTACTCAAGCTCATGGGAGTTCTCTTCACTAAGGCTGGAGAATCTGGACAAAGCATCAGCATTGGTGTGTTATTTTCCAGGGCGGTGTTCCACCATAAAGTCCATTCCCTGTAGGGAGATGGACCACCTCAACTGTTTTGGGTTCTCACACCCTCAGCTGCATGAACCGTCTGAGGGGCCTGTGGTCGGTCTGAACCCGGAAGTGAGTCCCAAACAAGTAGAGTCTTCGCTTCTTCAGGACCCAGACCACAGCAAAAGCTTCACACTCAATTGCACTCCACCTACGTTCCCAGGGAAATAACCTCCTAATGATGAAGGCTACAGGCTGGTCTATGCCCTCTTCATTTGGCTGTGACAACCCTGTTCCCACACCATACTCTGAAGCATCAGTCTGTATGACAAATTCTTTAGAGAAGTTAGGTGCCTTCAGCACGGGTGCCATGCACATTGCCTCCTTCAGGGCATGAAAAGCTGTCTGGCAAGCCTCAGTCCAGATCACTTTCTTTGGTTGTTTCTTTGAAGTTAACTCTGTTAGGGGAGCAACAATGGTACCATGCCCCTTACCAAATCATCTATAGTAACCTGTGAGACCTAAAAAGGCTCTCACCTCAGTTTGGGTCTTGGGAAGCTCCCAAGCCAGAATGGTATCAATCTTTGGCTGTATGGGTGCCACCTGGCCTATCCCCACCTGGTGTCCCAGGTACATCACAGATCCCTGCCCTATTTGGCACTTATAGTGAAGCCTGCCTTATGCAGGGCCTCTAACACTCTACAGAGGTGTTGGATGAACACAGCAATGTCATCCAGGTAGGCTGCACTGAAATCCTCCAATGCAGCCAACACCTGGTTAACCAGCCTCTGAAAGGTGGCAGGGGCATTTTTCATTACAAAGGGCATCACCCTAAACTGGTAGTGCATGTCTGGGGTAGAAAACGTAGACTTCTCCTTGATCCCCTGAGTCATAGCAATCTGCCAATACCCAGACCAAGACCACAGGACTGGCCCAAGAGCTACTAAAAACTCAATAACCCCAAGAGCTAACATGTTGGACACCTCATCCTTAATGCTGGCTCTGACCTTGTCAGTCACCCTGTAAACTTTATGTTTCACAGGTGGACTGTCCCCAGTGCCCACATAATGTGTGCAAAAGTGTGTGACCGCTGGGATCAAGGAAAAGAGAGAGGCAATCTGTGCCAGCACTTGGCGACTGTCCCTCTGTTGTTCTAGAGTCAGTGAGGGGGAAAGGTTCACACCTTCTACTGAACCATCTTTCTCTGGCAGACAGGAGGTCTGGATGAGGCTCACTCTCTTTCTCCAACCCTTCATCTGTTGCCAAAAGCATAGTCACCTCTGTCCTCTCAAAGTGAGACTTGAGGCGGTTCACATGTAGGACCCTCAAAGGGTTCCTAGGAGTCCGCAAATTCACCAGATAGGTGACATCACTCTTCCTCTCCACCACCTCAAAAGACCCAGTCCACTTATCTTGGTGAGCGCGAGGCTCCAAATGGGCCATCACCCACATTTCTTGTACAGGATGAAACTCAAACAGAGTGGCATTCTGGTCATACCACCATTTGATGTCCTCCTGACTTGCTTCCAGGTACTCTTGAGTGAACTTCCTGAAGGGGGCAGCCTGGTTCTCCAAGCCGTCCCTAACCAAACTTAAAGGTCCCCTGACAGAGTGGCCATAAAACAACTCAAAATGGGTAAATCCAAGACACATTTTTGGCACCTCCCTGTAGACGAACAGAAGGCATGACAAGAGGACGTCCCACTTAGGCCACAAGGGCTCTGACAGGCCCATAATTATGCCTTTCAATGTGTGGTTGAATCACTCATCCAGGCTGTTTCCTTGTGGGTGGACAGGAGTGGTAAACTTGTAGGTTACCCCACCCTCCTTCCACAGAGACTTCATATATGTAGATATGAAGTTGGTACACCTATCAGAATCCACCTCCTTAGGGAACCCCATGCAGGAAAAAAAAAACATCAATGCAAGTCCTACCACAGGAGCAGTGATTGATCTTAAAGGTATGGCTCCTGGGTACCTGGCGGCATGGTCCACCAAGAACAGGATAAACCTGTTTCCCATGGCTGTCTTGGGATGCAGAGGCCCCGCAATGTCAATACCAAGCGTTTCAAAGGGGCTGCTGATAACAGGAAAAGGTTGGAGGGGAGTCTTACATCTCCCCCCACTATTGCCACCTGCCTGACAAGTTTGGCAAGACCTACAGTGCACATCTGAGTGCCTGCACATTTGGGGCCAGTAAAAGTGGGTGACAAGCCTCTCAAAATTCTTGTTCTGCCCTAAATGTCCAACTAAAGGACATCATGAGCCAAACCCAGTAGGAAGGCTCTGAAGCACTAGGGTGCCACCAGCCCACAGGCTTCCCCAGGCTCAACAACCATAGGCTCGCTATATAGGAGGCCATCCTCCAAATAAATCAAGTGTGAACCACACTCCTTGCCAGACACCTCATCTGCCGCCTGCTGCCGCAAACCTTCCACAGTAGGGCATGCTTTCTTTGCCTCACAGAGTGCTTCCCTGGTGGGTCCCCCTTCCTGCTGCTACTGAGTCAGTTCAGGGACCCCCTCAATTCAACCACCTGTTCTCCTGTAGGCTCTGGGGCCTCCCCCTCAGGTTCAGCCTCCTTATGGACCGTGGGAACTTCTAGAGTGGGTTCCATGCGCCCCTTGCCCTTCCACCTTCCGGCAGACCCTTGGGCCACTCTTTAAGGCTCCAGGGTCTCCTGAGTACACTGACGGCTGTGATTGACTGGGTGGACACACACACCCACCCAGGCAGACCCAACATCACCAAGTGAGACATCTGTTCCACCTCCTTCCAAGGGGAATCACCCAGGTCATTCCCAAACAGATAATCTACATGCATGGTTGGACTCCCAGCTACCCTCAAGAAACCTGAGACCCCACGCCCACACTCAAAGGGAACCTGCGCCACTTTGCACAGGTGCTCATAATTGTCTACTGCAACTTCTTGGTAAAGTGCATGGGAACTACCTGCTCTTCAGACACCAGGTGACTTCTCATGGTAGTCACACTGGCTCCTGTGTCTCTCAAAGGCGCCACCCTCTGTCCATTGATGGTCACCCACTGCCTGTACTCCTTAGTGTTCTTAGGCATAAGGGTCTTTTGGTCCATCTCACTGTCCCCTAGTGAGACAAGTGTCATCTCAGTTGGCTCCCACCCACCTGGAACCAACTCCTCCCCAAGAGCTACGACTGTGACTAAGCACCAGTAGGTACCTGTGTCCCCTTGGGACATTTGGGATCCCCCCTCATGTGACCCACCTGATCACATGCATAGCACTTGCGGGGACCACTTTCTGCAGGTTTTCCTGTAGAGAGCCATGGTTTCTTTTCAACTGGGGGCTGGGAATCTTTAACCTGAGAACTAAGTTGGGGCCCTTTAGAGAACTCCTCCTGTCTACCGTTACCCCCCAACCCACTTCTTCTCATGGGGAACCTGCCCACCCTTGACATGGTCTCCCCCATACCTCTTCTGGACACTGGTGCTCTCCCAGCGGTCTGCTTCCTGAGCAAGCTTTCTGGGGTCAGTCAGCTTGCTGTCAATTAGGTGCTGATGCAGCTCTGGAAACAAAAGACTGCAAAAGTGCTCCCAAGCATTTAAGTGGTAAAGTCCCTCATAAGTTGTTACCTTACTGCCTTTCACCCAACCATCCAGTGACCTGCAAAAAGAGTCAGCACATTCTAACCAGGTTTGGGATTCCTTCCTTTGTATGACCTAAACTTGTCCTTCTACTGCTCTTAAGTGAGACCATCTCTTGTGGTCTGTACTGCCTTCATGATAGAGCAGGTGAGTCCCTGAGAATCCCCTAAAGATGTCAGAGTGTCCTTCCCCTCTGCCTCAAAGTTCTTCTACAGACCTGCCCTCCAATATGCTTCAGAGACCGTGTTCATGTGGAGAGCAGACTCATACCCCTTGAGCCACGGATAGATGTCATCCTCCTTTTTGTAACAATTCACCATTTCTTTAGGAATGTGTACCTTCCTCTCAGGCTGCCTTAAGGTACTGCAGCCACCATCTTTACTACACTGGGTCCTCTGATCCCTTAAAATGAGCTCATGAGCCAAGAGCATATTTTTTTCTTCAATGGCCAGCCTCCTCTATTCCATCTCCATCTCCATTTTAAGTTTCTCTGTTTCAAACTGGTGCACCCTCTCTGCCTGTCTGTCCAGCAACTCCTCAGGAGTCAGACCATTAGATGATACACTGATATCTGACCTGGAGGCCCTCCCCCTAGGCAGAATAGGTATAGCCACTACACCACCTGGATTTCTCTGCACTCCCTCACCCTCCTCCTTCTCTGTACCCCCAGCGTCCTTGGCTGCCACCCAGGATTTCAATGCCTTTTGCAGCTCCTCCTTCCTGATTGGGCCGGCAAGATCCCTACAAAATCTGCTTCAGTTGAGCCGCTGTATACTCTTCCAGTTTCTCCAACTCAAAAACAGCCTTTGTAGCCACAGCTGGTGCATCCTTAGCTTGAGACAGGCTGGCACTAAAAAATGCAAAGTTTCAAAAAGAACAGAGTTCCCAAGAGAAGTTCAAAACATCACACAAATATGAAAGCAGGAAAAGTCCAAAAAGAGAAAAAGCAGAAACAAGTCACGTAATGGTCTGCACTGAAACAGTAGAGTACACTTAATCACTGTGGTGGTCATTACAACCCTGGCGGACAGTGTTAAAGCGGCGGTAAGACCGCCAACAGGCCGGCGGTAAAAAAATTGCAATTACGACCGTGGCGGAAACCGCAAACAAAGACAGCCACTTTAACACTCAGACTGCCACGGCGGTACAAACAAACAGCACGGCGGTCACCGCCAACAGACAGGCGGGAGACAATGTACCACCCACACTATTATGACAGGCCAATCCGCCACCTTTTCCGGGGCGGATTCACCGCTGATAAAAACACGGCAGAAACAGGAATTTCGAAGGGAAAACGCTCACCCCTACAAACTCCACGAGGAACGAGGACACCATGGAACCGGAACTCCAAATCCTACCGGCGATAGTCTTCCTGCTCCTCTACCAGGAGCACAAACGCCGGCGGCGAAGACCACGGTGAGTACTGAACCTACGACACAGGGGAGGGGGGAGGCAAAAAACAGGGACACACACACGCAACACCCCCACCCCCACCCCCACCCTCACCCACTACAACACACACACTAATGCATATCAATACATCACAGTTACACCCCCCCAACCCCCCCGGAAGAATGCAAAGACCAAAGAAAATGAGTGTAACCATCGGAATATATTACAAACAAGTAGGCAGAAACATATATATATATACCATGTACAAAATAAATACCAGGCATAGTAGTCCAGGTACTGCACAAAGAAAGTCCGTGGAACACTGGGACAACACGGTATGGGCGAGGCCCACACAAGATCCCCGACCATGACGGAGAGAACACTGCAGGGGCATCAGATACCAAGAAAACAGCCACCTCAGGGGGAGGGAAAGGGGGGGCACCTCAGCCGCTTGAGTGCATGATGCCAAATCCACGAGGGGGCCACATGCCCACTGTTCCATCCTGGGGAGTGCAAAGCCACAGTCTCTCAATTCTCTACAGTGGGTGGGTTGCCCACTATTCAATCCTGGGGAGTGCAAAGCCACAGTCTCTCAAGTGGATAACAGTCTCCACTGGTTCTGGAGGGGGCATGGTGCCCAGAGTGCTTCATCCTGTGAAGGACAGAGGTAGTGGATGGATCTCTCCACTGGTTCTGGAGGGGGTATGGTGCCCAGAGTGCTTCATCCTGTGAAGGACAGAGGTAGTGGATGGATCTCTAGACTGGTTCTGGAGGGGGTATGGTGCCCAGAGTGCTTCATCCTGTGAAGGACAGAGGTAGTGGATGGATCTCTCCACTGGTTCTGGAGGGGGCATGGTGCCCAGAGTGCTTCATTCTGTGAAGGACAGAGGTAGTGGATGGATCTCTCCACTGGTTCTGGAGGGGGACTGGTGCCCAGAGTGCATCACTCACCCTGTGACGGACCCAGTTGCGTCAGTGCCCCTGCCGCTCATGGGCTAGTGGTGCTTGAGTTGGCGGTGCCCTGTTCAGCGGTGCTTGAGTTGGCGGTGCCCTGTTCAGCGGTGCTTGAGTTGGCGGTGCTCTGTTCAGCGGTGCTTGAGTTGGCGGTCCTTCATGGCCCAGCGGGGCTTGTGCTGGCGGTCCTTAATGGCCCAGCAGGGCTTTTGCTGGCGGTCCTTCATGGCCCAGCGGGGCTTGTGCTGGCGGTTCTTCATGGCCTAGAAGGGCTTTTGCTGGTGGTCCTTCATGGTCCAGCGGGGCTTTTGCTGGCGGTCCTTCATGGCCCAGAAGGGCTTTTGCTGGCGGTCCTTCATGGCCTAGAAGGGCTTTTGCTGGCGGTCCTTCATGGTCCAGCGGGGCTTTTGCTGGCGGTCCTTCATGGCCCAGAAGGGCTTTTGCTGATGGTCCTTCATGGCCCAGAAGGGCTTTTGCTGGCAGTCCTTCATGGCCCAGTGGGGCTTTTGCTGGCGGTCCTTCATGGCCCAGCGGGGCTGGTGCTGGTGGTGGCCTCCTGGGCAGCTGGGCTGGTGCTGGCGGTGCCCTCCTGGGCAGCTTGGCTGGGGCTGGCGTGCCCTCCTGGGCAGCTGGGCTGCGCGGTGGCCTCCTGGGCAGCTGGGCTGGAGCTGGCAGTGGCCTCCTGGCCAGCGGGGATGATGGCGGTCTTCTCCACCGTGCAGCTCTTCCCAGTCTTGCCGGGTTTCTTGTGGCCCTTTCCCACCTTGGAAGGTGTCACAGCTGACTCCACACTCCCACCGGGACCCCTGGGAGCGGCTTTGGTGGCTGGAGTCTTCCCCCTCTCCTGCCGGGCACTGGCCAACTTCTGATGCTTCACATGTGGGGGACTGTTTGTGCTGTGGCTCCGTGCCACACTGGCTGTCCTGGTGGCCGGTGCACTCCACATACCGGTGACTACAGGCACCACTGGTGCCGGAGATGTTTTGGCTGAGGTGCTACTTCGGGACCTATGAGATGGATGGGGTGGGGGAGGTGTGGGAAAAAGGTCAAGGGTGGACAGGAAAAGTTTTTTGGACACACGTGGACGGGTAGCTGGAGGGGGTTTGGGAGTGGAGGAAGAGGTGGTGGTAGTAAGAGGTGTTCGTTTGGTGACTTTGGGTGAAGGTGCATGTGCTGGAGGCTGTCATGAGGTGGATGGCTGTTGGGTGGATGTGTGCCTGCGTTTGTGTATCTTGGGAGGAGGCGTCACGGACACACTGGGAGAGGACACAGGGGACGTGTGAATGGTAGTGGGGGTGGTGACTGCACGTGAGCGGGGTGTGCTGGTGAGGGACGTAGTGGCTGTAGAGGTAGTGCATGCAGGTGTGAGTGTAGACAAGACTGGGAGGGAGGAGGGAGACGACGACGAGGGGGACACAGTGGAGGCAGTGGATGTTGGTGTGTCTGCATGTGTGTGTTGCTTGCGTGAGTGCCTGTGGGATGTGTAGTGCTTATGATTGCCTGAGCTTCCCTTGTGTGTTGACGTGTGTGTAGGCTGGTCTGATGGTGTGCTTGGGATAGGCAGAGGTAGAGGGGATTGGGTCTGGGTGGAGGAAGTTGGAGGGGGGAGGCTAGAGACGGGGACAATGGCTGCCATCAGAGTTTGGAAAGCTCGGTGCAGGGCCGCCTGACCAGAATGAATGCCCTCCAGGAATGCATTAGTTTGTTGCAACTGCCTTTCTACACCCTGGATGGCATTCAAAATGGTAGACTGCCCAACAGTGAGGGACCTGAGGAGGTCAATGGCCTCCTCACTGAGGGCAGCAGGGGTGACTGGGGCAGGGCCTGAGGTGCCTGGGGCAAAGGTGATGCCCACCCTCCTGGGTGAGCGGGTACGGGGCGAAGGCTGAGGGGCTGCTGGGAGGGCGGTGCTGGTAGGGGGGGTGGCGGCTGTACCTGTAGATGCGGGGGGCACAGATGTTGCCGCCACCACAAGGGAGCTCCCATCAGAGGACGAGTCCGTGTCGCTGGTCTCAGCTCCTGTCCCCGCCGTGGAGCTCCCCTCGCCCTCCATCACACTGGTGAATTCCGAGTCCATAGTCTCGCCCTCCAGGGCCATGTGGGATGCAGCTCCCTCATGCTCCGGTGCCACTGCTCCTCCACCTGATGATGCTAATGCACACAAGAACAGGAAGACCACAAAAAGGGGGGGGGAAGACAGAAGAAAGACATGTTGAGTGCATGCATTACCACTACAGTTGGCGGACATGACAGACACAGAAGCCCCCTGCACTACGCCGCGCTCTTGGGCTCCACTGTTCAATTCCTAGGAAATGGCCTACAAGGCTATGGACGACATCTGCACACATAGATGACACAGGGGCATGACTAGGTGTACTTGGCACTCTACAGAGGTGGGCTGGGGTGCCTCATGGCCTGCCTTAAGGAGGGGCCTTGCCTACGGAACTCGCCCTGGCCTAGGGAAACCCACAGCCCTCCTCCCCCACCGAGAGAAATACACTGCGCGCAAAGTCAGCAGAATGAGAGTGTACTCACCCCCTTGTGTCTGCTGTGATGCCCTCAAGCGCCCATCCAACTCCGGGTAGGCCACCGCCAGGATCCTGAACATCAGGGAGGCCATCCCCAGCTGAGCCTCCGCCGTCTTCTTGCTCCAGCGGCGAATGTCCTCCCTTCTTTCTGGCAGTGGGTGCTCCGTCTGTGGTAGACCCCCAGGGTCCAGACGTAGTTGGCGATGGCACGCCAAATATCTTTCTTCTGGTGGGCGCTGACCTACATGAAATGTACAGGGGAAGAAGAGAAGACGTTACCAACTGCACCGTCAAAGTGATTGACCCCCATCACTACCCTTGCCATGTGGCACATGCATTCACCGTCTTTCATGCACGCAGCACTCTGCCCCCTTCCTTCTTACATCCAGCCCTCTCCACACAGGCATAGCCCATGCAACATGCTCCCTGTGTACTTACCTGTTTGTCTGGAGGACCGTAGAGTAGCGTGTACTGGGGGAGGACCCCATCCATGAGCTTCTCCAACTCCTCCGATGTGAAGGCAGGGGCCCTTTCCCCAGACGCACGAGCCATTGTCTCTTCCAGACCGAGGTCACAGCAGCACTTGCAGTGTAGGTCCTCTCCTGTCGAAGATCATGTATCGAGTGATTGAACAGATAGAAAATGGAGGTCACGTCCGCGGCAGTGCGTACCGTCACAGCAGGCGTACATCGTCATTGGCTCCTGGGACCCATAGGGTCCAATGTTAACCAATGCAGAATTGTGCCGCGGTCTTTGACCGCCTACCGCGACGGTGTACAACGCCAGCGCAGTTACCTCACATCCCATTGTCCCACTTTAGAGGTCAGGCAGCCGCCATTTCAGGGGCCCACATGGCTTAATTTTCAACTGCGTCACACATACCTAGGCCTAGACTCAACACACATACAGGCCACCTTTTGTGTATGATTGGTGTTCTGGGTAAACTGTGGGTACGTACCTCTGAGTTGTTTGACTCTGTGCTCGCTGTTGTCCTTCATAGGCACCATCCGCTGGGACATGTGAGGAGATGGTGGCATCCTCCGGTGTACCGACCGTTGGTAGACCTGTCGACAATGGAGGAAAGACATTTGAGAATCACCTACAGGCTTGACCGTGCCACAATCCAGGAACTGTGTACCCAGTTGGAGCCAGACCTGATGTCAGCAATCCGCCATCCCACAGGAATCCCCCTCAAGTGCAGGTGCTGTCAGTGCTCCATTTCTTTGCAAGTGGGTCATTTCAAACAACAGTGGCCATGGCATCAGGGATGTCCCAGCCTATGTTTTCCAACGTATTGTCCAGAGTGTTGTCTGCCCTTCTGAAACACATGCGGAGCTACATCGTTTTCCCTCAGGTGGAGGATTTGCCTACAGTGAAAGGTGATTTCTATGCCCTGGGACATATCCCCAACATCATAGGTGCCATTGATGGGACCCATGTGGCTTTGGTCCCCCCCCACAGGAGTGAACAGGTGTACAGAAATCGGAAGAGTTATCATTCTATGAATATACAGATGGTATGTTTGGCAGACCAGTACATCTCCCATGTGAATACCATGTTCCCTGGCTCAGTGCATGACGCCTACATCCTGCGGAAAAGCAGCATCCCTTATGTGATGGCTCAACTCCAGAGGCACCATGTGTGGCTATTAGGTGAGCACCTGGAAGCAAGTCATTGGGAATGGTTGTCTGGGTCCGGGGTTATCCCTACAGGTTAGTGTGTGTCTAACAGTTGTCCCTCGCCATTTGCAGGTGACTCTGGTTACCCCAACCTGTCTACCATGGCTACTGACCCCAGTGAGGAATCCCAGGACAAGGGCAGAGGAACGCTACAAGAGGCCCATGGGCGAACTAGGAGGGTGATCGAGTGGACCTTCGGCCTCCTGAAGGCCAGGTTCCGGTGCCTCCATATGACAGGTGGATCCCTATTCTACTCACCAAAGAAGGTGTGCCAGATCATCGTGGCCTGCTGTATGCTTCACAACTTGGCTTTGCGATGCCAGGTGCCTTTTCTGCAGGAGGATGGTCCAGATGGCGGTGTTGTTGCAGCTGTGGAGCCTGTGGACAGTGATGAGGAGGAAGCAGAGGAAGAGGACATGCAAAACAGGGACTCAGTGATCCTGCAATATTTCCAGTGAGACACAGGTAGGAATACAAACCTGCCTACTACGTGTACTTTGACACTACTACCTCTCTCCTCTCTGTCGTTTTCACCCAGTGTGTGGTCACTGAGTTGTCACTTTCCCTTACGATTTCACAGATGTGGGTCCCACTGTGTGACATCTGCTTAGATTCCTCATGGACTACAGCTGTGTGACATAGGTATGTTGACATTACTATTTAAAGAACATTTTGTCAGTCTATTAGTCTCACAGGTGCATTGCCCATATGGGCATAGGAAGTGGAGCTGGGGCAGTTTAATTATGGACAGGGTGACAAAGTGGGACAGTAGGATGACAATCAGGGTGGTCTCATTTCTTGGCAGGGGTCTTGGCATTGTGCTCTGTCTTTGTCCTGGATCTCAGGAACCGTTTGCGGGTGGTTTTCCCTCTGCAGGGGGTGGGATGCTGGTGTGGTGGTACTGTGACAGGGCGTCCTGTCCACTAGTGCCGGCAGAGGTGGTGGGCAGTTCATCGTCCATGCTAGTGTCAGGGGCCCCTTGTAGTGCCACAGTGTCCCTCCTGGTGTTGAGTACTTCCTTCAGCACCCCTACGATGGTGCCCACGGTGGAGCTGATGGTTCTGAGTTCCTCCCTGAAGCCCATATACTGTTCCTCCTGCATGCACTGGGTCTCCTGAAACTTGGCCAGTACCGTTGCCATCGTCTCCTGGGAGTGGTGGTAGGCTCCCATGATGGAGGAGAGGGCCTCGTGGAGAGTGGGTTTCCTTGGCCTGTCCGCCCCCTGTCGCACAGCAACCCTCCCAGTTCCCCTGTGTTCCTGGGTCTCCGTCCCCTGGACCGTGTGCCCACTACCACTGCCCCCAGGTCCCTGTTTTTGTTGGGGTGGTGGGTTATCCTGGGTTCCCTGTAGTGGTGGACACACAGCTGATTGACGTGTCCTGGGGACGGAGGTATGGGCCCGCTGGGTGGGTGCTGTGCTGGTGTTTCCAGAGGAGGGAAGCTCTGTGGTGGCCTGTGCCTGTGTGAGGGGAACCGACTGTCCAGAGGTCCCCGATGGTCCGGGCTGGTCATCTAGATCCAGTTGGACAGAGGTGCTGTCATCACTGTGTGCCTCTTCTGTTGGTGGTGTGGACATGTGTGGACCCTCCTGTCCGGTGACGTTGGGTAGGTGTCCTGCAGGGGTATCAAAGGATGTTTATTAAATCTGTGTGTGTAATGGTGTGCAATGGGTGGGTGACCGTGTACCCCAGTGCTAGCATTCCTGTGTGGGAGCTTGTGTGATGATGGTTTAGGGGGGTGTATGGGTATGTGCAGTGGGCATGCTTTGGTGATTGGTGTCCATGCTTTGTTGTTGCATGCAGGGCTTAGTGTTGGGATGTGTGGTTTGTGATGTTGGAACATATGTGAGGAGTTGGGGTGCTGGGGGTGAGGGTGAGGGTGGGGGTATGTGATAGCATGCAGGTAGGGTGGGGGATGTAATAATTGAGATTTGACTTACCAGAGTCCATTCCTCCACCTACTCCTGCGAGGCCCTCAGGATGCAGAATCGCCAAGACCTGCTCCTCCCATGTTGTTAGTTGTGGGGGAGGAGGTGGGGGTCCGCCGTCAGTCCGCTGAACCGCCAGGTGGTGTCTTGAGACCACGGAACGCACCTTCCCCCTTAGGTCGTTCCACCTCTTCCTGATGTCCTCCCGATTTCTTGGGTGTTGTCCCACTGCGTTGACCCTGTCCACTATTCTTCGCCATAGCTCCATCTTCCTTGCAATTGAGGTGTGCTGCACCTGTGATCCGAATAGCTGTGGCTCTACCCGGACGCTTTCCTCCACCATGACCCTGAGCTCCTCCTCCGAGAATCTGGGGTGTCTTTGCCGTGCCAAGGGGTGGTGTAGGTGATGTTTGGGGTGGAGTGTGTGGTGATAAGTGTGCTGATATGTAGTGGTGTGTTGTGTGAGGTGCGTGGAAGTTGTGTGGGTGATGGTGTTGTGTGCCTGTGGATGCTGTTGTTCTTGCTGGTGCTGTCTCTCTCTGGCCTTCTTTCTGAATTTTTGGTCATAGGGGTTTGTGGGTGTTGTGGGTGTGTGTTTTATATTGTATTGGGTGTGTGGGAGTGGTGTGTGTATGTGTATCAGGTGTGTGTATTTGGAATTGTCCAATGTGGCTGTGTTTTGTAAAAGTGTGTGTATTTTGAGCGCGGCGGTGTGTACCGCCGATGGAATACCGCGGTTGAAAGACCGCTGCGTGGATTTGTGTGTCGTGATAGTGTGGGCGCATTTCTGTTGGCGTGACGGTGTCGGTTTTGTTTTCGCCAGTTTATCACTGACCTTTGGTGTGGCGGACTTGTGTGGATGTCTGACTTTTGGCGGATTCCGAGATCTGGGTCATAATAGCTGTGGCGGAATTCCGCGGCCGCAGCGGTGTGTTGGCGGTCTTCTGCACGGCGGTAAGCGCCTTTTACCACCAATGTTGTAATGACCGCCTGTATGTCAAGCACAAATTCAAGTTCTATCCTCACTGCTGCCACCAATGTTAGAAATGGGGTTTCTGGTTAGCAGTCAGTTTTTCCAAGCAGGCACCCTCACTCTAGTCAGTGCAATGGATTCTCACATCTAGGTAACCCTTGCTCACCCCCTTGGTAGCTTGGCACAAGCAGTCAGGCTTATCTCAAAGACAATGTGCAAAGTATTTGTACCAACACACACAGTAATACAGAAAAAACACTACAAAATGGCCACCACACCAGTTTGGAAAATAGGCAATATTTATCTAGATCAAACAAGACCAAAACGACAAAAATCCAACATACACCAGTAATGTTATGATTTTTTTAAATGATAGATTCTTATTTCATAGAACACAATGGAAAGGTTGTTGTTACACAAAGTACCTGGTTTGCATAAAAAATAAAGTCACCCAGGTGAGCGTGCATTGAAAAAGTCAGAGATGCATCATTTTGTTACTCACAAGTGAGGCTGTGTGTCATTTTCCGAACGGGGCACATTAGGTCCATGCAGGTTTACATTGCTTTTGACACCCAGTAATGATGCGTGAGACATCCGGCTGCACCGTGATTGAAAATCGTGCTGCGTGGTGTTTGCATCATTTTTAACAGCCGCAAGTGGGTGTTGCACCATTTCTGCAGCTGCAATGCAGGTGATGTTTCGATTTCCCAGCCGCAATGCAGGTGGTGAATGGAAATCAGCCATGAGGCGGGTGGCACGCCATTTTTACAGCAGCGTTGCAGGTGGTGTGTCAACATTTTCCCTGCACTGCTTCCTGTGCGTGGAGTTTGGTCCTTGTTCTACCAATTTCACCTTTCAAGGACCCAGGGCAGGAATGCAGAGAGCCAAGGTGCTGGCAGAGAAAGTCCTTGATGGCCCTGAGACTTCAACACAGGAGCCAAGCTCAGTCCAAGCCCTTGGAGATTCTTCACAAGCAGGAATATACCACAAAGTCCAGTCTTTGTCCTTCTTTAGGCAGAAGCAGCAACTTCAGGCCAACTCAGCAAAGCACAGTCACAAGCAAAGGGTCAGTACTCCTCCTCCAGCTCTTCTGCTCATTTCCTTGGAAGAGGTTCCTCTTGGTTCCAGAACTAATCTGAAAATCTGAAATTTGTGACCCCTTTCTGCCTTTGAAGTTGGCAAACTTCAAAGGAAAGTCTCTTGTTCCCAAGATCCTGACTTGCACAGGCCTGGCTTCAGGCACACACAAGGGGGTTGGAAACTTCATTGTGTGAGGGCAGGCACAACTCATTCAGGTGTAAGTGATCCCTCCTCCCTCCCCTCTAGCTCATATGGCCCATCAGGATATGCAGGCTACACCCCAGCTCCCTTTGTGTCACTATCTAGTGGACTGGGTCTTAATTTTAGTAGAGGGGGAGCAGAAGCATGGGCCGTAGAACTGGTAGTGGCGATGAAGGTGTTCACACCCGCCAAGACGCTGGTGGTATCTGGAACTGAAGAAGCCCTCTTGCTCTTGGGTTCTTAAGAAATAAGATAAAAAATGATTGGTGGTACTATGGAGAAACACATTCTTTGACAGACACAGTATTGTACTTTTTCCATTAAATATCTTATCCCTTGTTTCATATTCCTAAACCCCGAAAAATAACATTTTGAACTATTCATGCATTCCAAAACAATGATCTTTGCTTCTCAGACCCCTTATGATGAGTCAAATTGGTCCCCCTTTGCACACTGCACATTCTGGAAATTGGGAGTATGAGCTACATAAAGAGATAAAGCCACAGATAAGAATGCAAGTTAGTAACTCGACAGCCCTGATATGCTTTACTAACCTTGTACGACTCAGTGACATGATGACGAGTTGACAATCATTATTTAAATCAGCCCAAACGAGCACCTACCTAGTTCACACTGGAACGAAATCCTGGCAGTATCATTTACTTGACTTCCAATAACCTTCTAGTTTCACAACTTTGTGCATCTTTCTATATCCCTGTCAGGCTGGCACCATGCTCTTTTACTGCACAAAGCAATCAAGGGTGTTGCTGTGCCATGTATTGGCCCAAATCACAAAGTAAAGTTAAACCAAAAGACTAACTTTATTACTTTTCAGTGTTCACAAAGGTAAAGTTTGACCAAAAGTCCAACTTAGACCAAAAGTCTAACTTTACTACTTTTTGGTATTCAGAAAGGTAAAGTTAGACCTAAAGTCTAACTTAGACCAGGTCCTGCGTGGCCAGTGGTTGGTGTGTGTATTTTTGTTTTTTGCAGTGCGCTTTGGATATGCGGATCCTTCACTTAGGTACACTGGTGGCCATGCTGAACACCGCAGAGGATTCGGGGATCCGCAGCTCGGTCAAAAAATACATTTTGGGCAATTTCTTGACCAAGGTGTTTCCCTCAGTGATCCCTTCTTGTGTCCTATAGTGTCAGGATACCCGTATTCTGGCCCCTTATGTGTTTTCACACTTTATTTTTCCCTTTGCCACGCCAAGCAAAATGGCAGCCACAACTTTAATTTCTGGTTGTGGCCAACCAATCAGAGCCTTGCTTTCGCCTGGATCCTCTCATCCCCGCAGGTGAGTCTATGAAGGATCCGCATCCCTAGATATCTACATTTTTGTACCTTTAATAACACCAAGCCTACCAAAAAGATTTCCACCAAGTTAAAAAAAGGTCTCCTGTTAGACCACAATCTAAATTTCTGCCAAATTTGGTCTAATTCCATTCAGCTGTTCGGACTCTAACCGTGTCTAAAATTTGCAATATCCCCATAGACATGCAGAGGGGAAATGTGTTTTGGGACACACCCCCACACACTTTTTCTCTGCCCCTGCTTGACGAATCACCTTGACATGTTTGACACAGCAGCAAAAGTGAGTTAATTCAACAGTAATAGGTATTCTTATCTCAAGAAATTGTGACTCTAAGGAAAGTATAGCTCACACCTTTGCCAGGCACAGTTTTCTCATTGGTGTTTTTATTGCAAATTTTCAAGTTATATCATGAATTATGCCATAGAACATGCCAAACTGATGTAATATATTGGGTAAGTAGCAGTGCATGGCAAGGGTATGAGTTATAGTTACCTTAGGACACCAGTTATTGTTTCTTCAGGTAAAGATGACTATAACTGTCGAATTTCTCTGGATTTGTGCTTGTAAAATCTGAGCCTAACTCTAACGTCCCTGTAACCTTTTATTTTTTTAGTGAATGTATATGTTTTTTATTTTTTTTTCCTAACTATAACATCCCCGTAACCTTTGTTTTTTTTTAGTGCATTTCTAGCTTTTTTTAACATGAGTTACTTTACATTAATCCAACCGCTGCTACGCACAGACAATCCCCCCTTATGCACCCAACCCCATGCCACTCACAGCCTTCAGCATGCCCAGAAGAGGTTGGCCACACAGCATGGTCTGTGGCCATCACCCCATAGGCACCCAACACCAAGCCACTCATGCCTTCGGCTATGAGTAGCTGGGGTTGCCTTGGGCCATGCACAGCAGGAGTTGGCTACAGGGCCTGGACTGGGGCCAGGTCCTGCCTTCAACCCCTACAGGCACCCACAACAATTGCATGCAGTCAGCAGTGAACAAATGCTGCTCTCCGTATGCTGGAGCAATTTTTTCAACTCTTTCCTGTCTGCTTGACAACGGACAGGGAAACAGATGAAAAGTCTGCTCCAGCAGCAGGATTCCTGCTCCCGTCCACTGCGAGCTGACTTACTGTTTGCTCTTCCCAGGTGGGAGTAGTTAAAACTCCCTCCAAGGGGAAGCATAAAACTTTTTTCCCAAAAGGGCACCTCTGGACATGGGGAACCATCCTTTGGGGGAGGTCACCTCTATTTAACATGGAAGGAATGCCCCAGGATGGTGGCAAATATCCAAGGAGAGTGGCCACCTGGCCCCCCACCTCCTTGTAAAAATCATCCTGGCCCTATGGAGATGGTGTCCATGGCCAAAAAGGGCCAGGAGGGCGTTTCACTCAGACCTCCTCCCCTTGCAAACATATTCCTTGCTCCAGGAAAGAGGTGGTTCCCGGGGCCATAAACGGCATGGGGCGGCATGTCTCACCCCCTTAATTTACATTGGCCTAGCTCCAGTGGAGCTGGTGATCCCCATGGCTGAAATCCGTCATGGGGAGGGGAACTGCATGCACCTCCTCCCCAATATACTTATTTTTCTTTGCCCCTGGGACCTGGTCCGCCCAGGGACTGAAGATTAACTAAGTGCGGAACATTGAGCTTTTTTTGTACTTTTTCCCAAGATTTACAGATCCTCGGCGATTTTCGTGGAAAAAAGTAAAAAAATATTTTTTTAGCCCTGGCGGGGACCCTGTGAGACTCTAACAAAAGGCCTGGGGGGTTAGGGTATTCCCACTATGCCCCTTTCTCTTTTTTTAACTTTTTTTTGTGACTCGGCTGAGTCTGAGTACCAAGACAGCTGTTAGCACTTCCTAGTTGGTGTGCTGGCAGACAATCAGATCTCAGCATGATAACGGTTGGGTTTTGTATAGGATTCACAGCCCTAGATATCTATGTTTCCTTTTTCTTTGATATCTACAAAACTATTAAACAGCTTTACACCAACTCACAAAAAGGGGCTTTTGTGAACCAAGAGCTAGCTTTCCCCCTAATTTAGTGTAATTCCATTCAGTGGTTCAGGCTTTAGCCATGTTCAAAATCCCTATGGGAAACTGCATGGGGAAAATCCATTTTGGACCCCCCTTTTTCACCACCAACATTTAACAGATCACTGTGATACTTTTACGATACCTGAAGTGACCAGGCCAGTATTTTTGAAAATTTTGTGAAGATTTTGTTAATTGGTGCTATAGTTATTAGCAAAACAAAAAACACTTTGGCCCTCATTACGACCCTGGCGGGTGGGGGAGAAGTGGCGGTAATACCGCCAACAGGCCGGCAGAAAAAAAAATTGAATTATGACCCTGTTGGTTACCGCCATTGTCATCTGCCACTTCTCCACTCCGACCGCCAGGGGGGTGACGGCCGCTGGGCTGGAGACTTCGGTCTCCATCCTGGCGGCCGTCACCAGACTGCCGGTGGTATCAGGACCCTGCATACCGCCATGGATTTCAGGTGGTTTGGAACCGCCAAGAAATCCATGGCGGTAGGCACTATCAGTGCAAGGGAATTCCTTCCCTGGCACTGATAGGGGTCTCCCCACCCCTCTCCCCCACCCTGAGTCCCCCCCACACCCTCCAAAGGTGGCAGGACCCCCCCTCCCCACCCCCCATCCCCAACATTACCTTACACACACCCCCTCCCCACCCCCACCCCCAACATGCACATACACACACCCCTACATGCACACATACACTACAACAACACATACCCGCACACATGCACACAGACCAACCCGCACACATTTCCCATACACACAACACCCCCCGCATGCATACACGCACTCACACACCTCCTCTACATACTCACACGCACACCCCCATGCACACACACAACACACAACACCCCCCACCCCCTCTCCTAATGAACGATCAACTTACCTTGTCCGTTGATCCTCCGGTAGGGTATGGGATCCATGGGGGCTGCTTCGTCGCTAGCTCCCCTTCACCAGAACACCACCACCCCGAATCCTGGGTTGGGGTTCGGTGGGCGGTGTTCTGATGACGGGGCGGTGGAGGTGGAGCAGCCTCCAGCTCCCCACCGACCGCCAGTATGGCTGCTCGCGGCTCTCTGTCCGAAAAAGGACGGAGGGCTGCCAGCAGTCAAGATTCGCTGTACGGAAAACCACCTGCACTGGCAGTCTTCAGCACAGCCGTACTTCGGCGGTCTTGCTTAAAGACCGCTGAGGTTGAAATGAGGGCCTTTGTCTATTGGAATTAGTTCCTAACTATAAATATGGTTCTGGTTGTGCATGGAAAGTTTCAGGATGATCCATCAAGCGGGGGCCGAGAAAAGGGGAGGGTCACAAAAGGTGTGTTTCTCGTATTAATTCCCATAGAGTCTTTAGACACGCCTGCAGGGTGAACCACTGGATGGAATTACCCCAAATTTAATAGAAAGATTTGTTTTGGTCCGGAAATCACACTATTTTTATTTGGTGGAAATCCATTCAGTAGTTTTAGAGAAACTAAAGGAAATGCAAATTTGTATATATTGGTTCTCAGCTTTTGCCGAGTGAAAAAAAAAAGAAAGAAAAGGGGGCAGGGTAGGAATACCCTGAACCCTTAGCCTTGGTCATGGTATCCCCCTGGCAGGGCAGAAAGCATTTTATTAACATTTTCAGTGAAACTTGTGAATATTTGCAAATTTCACTGTGATTTAAAAAAAAATTAAAAAAACAAGCGCAGTCCCCAGCTCTTGCTTTTAAGATTGCCCCCGTGTTGTCGTACTTGGACTCTCACTTACAATCTGCAAGTACCAGGTCCATGCGATGCAGCCCCAACCCTTGTTACCTTGGAATGAGGTCTCTAGATCAGACTCCGTGGTGACATGAAGGCTGGGTCTGCATCAAAGCGACGTGCTGCATAGATGGCGTTGATAGCATTTAGTAGGAATCCCTCTGATAACTTTGTCTGCATGAGATGTACTTATACAGATCCTGTAGGACCCCTAACGCAGGTATGTTCCCAAACAATAAATAAGGAGGCATGCTTGGGGTGGCAATTATATTAACAATGCCCTCCAAAAGTACATTATATTCCTGCCACACATAACTGGGAAAGGGACACGATGTGAATTCCTACGTGATGGGGGCACAGGCCTGGAAGCCAAAAGACTTAGCTAAACTACTTCTTTCTGTTAAAACTAAATAGGATACACTACAGGGTGAGCCATGTACAGGGTCATGGTTGGCTATTACAAATGAGGAGGGGAGTGCATGGGGTCTAAGATGCCCCAGAGACCTCCACCTCAGAATGTCATAAATGTGGGGGGGTTGAGTAGGCCACCACCTTCCCAGGGCTACAAAATAAAATGAAATGGTAGTGCTCTGCAGACCCCACGGGCCCAGGGACCACCACCTCCCTGGGCCAGCCCATGCAGATCAAAGGAGAGGGACTGTGCAGCCCCCCTCCTGAAACCATATATGGACCACCCCACCATAGCCAGCTCCTGCTACCTCCCAGGAAGTGCTCACCCTTGGGAGCTAGCTGTTTGCTATTGCTTGGTGGGATCTGTGACAGCTACCGCCAAGCAAAAGCAAACACAATATCCACTCTCAGCAAGCGGGAAAATTAAAAGTGCTCCTGCTTGCTGGGAGCATAGTTTTCATCTCTTTCCCTGCCCACTGTCACCTGGGCACGGAAAGCAATGAAAAGATTGCTCCTGCATGCAGGGAGATACATTTTCGCAGATCCCTGCATGAAGGAACAATACTGGCTTCCGCAGGAGGCAGGGTGCAGCTGGGAACACAGTGGCCTTGAGGTTCCCCTGCAGTCCCCATCAAGGAATAGTAGGTGCCCTGGATGAGGCCAGGGCACCCATGAGGATGTGGTTGGTCACGGTGCATAGGGTCCCCAAGGCTGAAATAGGCCTAGGGAGGGGTGTGTGCATGGCCCCCTCCCTTCATAAATGGAAAAAATGTCCCCAGGGAGGTGGTGGTCCACAGGGTTCGGGGGGCATCTGGCCCTCTTAAGTATTTTTTATTTATTGGCCCAGGGAGCTGGTGGTCCCTGGGGCCCATTTGACCCCCCCAACAGTACATATATATTCACTGAAAAAAAGCAAAGGTTACGGGAACTATAGCATCCCTATAACCTGGGTGTTCGTGGGGGTGTGTGAGTGGTTGTGCACGTGTGTGACCACGTGTGTGACTGGCTGTGTGGGTCTGTGAGTAGATGTGTGAGTGGGTGTGTGAGTAGCTATGTGGGTGTGGAAGTGTTTTTGTGGGTCTATGAGTGGGTGTGTAAGTGACTGTATGCATGTATGAGCCGCTGTGGGAGTGGTTGTGTGGGTGTGTAAGTGGGTCTGTGAAAGTGTGAGTAAGTGTTTGAGTAGGTGTGTGAGTGAGTATTTGTGTTTTTTGTTTATGATCTGGATCCCTGGAGGATCCGGGTAGACCTACAGATCCTTACCTGCTCAAAAAATGTCTTGCCCCTGAGGGGTCCCTCACAAATCCCTTTATTAGTCCCATGGGGTCAGGGTATCTCTAATCTGACCACTTCTATCACTTTTTAATTTGATTTATCCTGCTGGGAACTGAGTGCCAGTGAACAAAATGGTGGCACAACTTTCCTCTCAGGTTACGTTTAGCAAATCACAGCATTGCTGTTGAAGTGTGAATCCACAGAGGATCTGTGGAGGATCCATGGAGGAACCTTGCCCTCAGATATCTATGTTTCTTTTTACTTTAATAACTACATAACTACTGAACAGATTTACACCAAATCTCAAAAAGGGCCCTTTCGTACCAAGAACTACCTTTCTGCTAAATTTGATGTAATTCCTCCAAGCGGTTTGGGCTATAGTCATGTTCAAAATCCTTAATATTGTTGTAATATTTATATTCACTGACAAAAACAAAGGTTACAGGGACATTATGGTTAGGAAACAGAATTGTAAAAACCATAGAAATTTACTTAAAAAAACAAAGGATACAGGGACTTTATACTTAAGCTCACATTTTAAGCATACAAAACCATAGAAATTCACCTGTTAGAGTTATCTCTAGTAACTCTAACTCATGCTTTAAGGTAACTATAACTCGAGCCCCTGCCATGCACAGTTTTTACTGCAAATATTACATTGATATTATCAATGATTTTATCAAAGATGTCATGAGTGGGGTCCTTTTTGGAGTAATAAGCAGAGCTTTGCAAAGGTGCCAGATAATTACCGTAGTGCACAAGTTATGGTTACTTGAGAGAACTGACTATAACAGGTGAATTTCTACGGTGTTATATGTTTAAAATGTAAGCCTAACTATAATGTCCCTGTAACCTTTGTTCTCTTAACTGTTTTTTTAATGGATTTTCAAATTATATTTCCTAAGTATAACATCCCTGTAACCTTTGCTTTTTTTAGTGAACTTATATGTTTTATTAACGTAAAGAAGTTTTCATTGATATACGTTAATCCAACCACTACCGTGCACGGTTTTAAGCCGTTTGCGGCAGCAGTTGGCCAAAGGGCTAGGCCTGCTGCCAGATCTTGCAGCCAACCCCCTTACCAACCAAACACCATGCTGCACATGGCCTTTGACAGTGCGGGCGGAAGTTGGCCATGGCCTGTCTCTCTGGGTGAGAGAAAAGGAGTGGCAGGGTGTATCTGGGTGTGAGAGTGCCTGTGAGAGTGTCTGTCTGGGTATGAGAGTGGGTGCATCAGTGTCCTATTGGGTCTATGAGTGGGTGCGTCAGTGTCTGTGTGGGTCTATGATATGGTGCATGAGGGTTTCAGTGGGTCTGTGAGTGGGTGTGTGGTAGTCTGATTGGGTCTGTGAGTGGGTGCATGAGGATCTGAGTGCAGCTGAGTGAGTTTCTGAGTAGGTCTGTGAGTAGGTGTATAACAGTCTAAGTGTGTGTGTGAGTGGGAGAAAGAGATTGAAAGAGAGACAGAGGGAGAGAGATAAGGATAGAGAGTGTTTAGGCTTTGATGAATGATACACTTAACTCGAGATGTTTCTGGAGAAATTGAAAAGAAAAATGTATTTGTCAATAAAATAGAGTGAGATCATCTTTAAGTATAAACCTTATACTTCTGAAGTTTAAAAGAAATTGAAGAAGGAAAAGGACCACAGGCACACCTTAAATAGAACCCTCAACTTTCAGTGTGAGGGTCTCTGACCTTAACTATTAGGCCATAGGTGACTGCTTACTGTCATGCTTCTAGACATACCTATGACAGTCAACCAATGTATGTGGCTGGAAAGAAACATGAATGATCCATCACTAGAAAGGTTTAACTGTCAAAGCACTTGTAAATAAACAAACACACTGCCAAGCAATACTAGGATTTGAGCCTTCAGCCTACTGAGTGACAGTACAAGACCTTGACTCTTAGCCAAGAAGTGACTCTGTTCCACCATGCATCCTAACGTAATTATTAACATTCATATCAATCATCCTCCTAGTCTTACTCTTTGAAGTCATTGCATGGACAGACCATTGCAATGAAAATGTCTCTCTCTTCCACCCCATTATGTGATGGAAAAGAGAGGCAGAGAGTGACAGGACTGTGGGGTGGGGCCTTTAGGCCCCTGTGTTACTAGCCGACTCACTGCATCCTGCAGGAACCGGCATTGCTCCTACAAGCAGGGAGCTGCTTTTAATATCAGGTCCATGCTTATGGGACCGATGTTTTCATCTTTTTCCCTCCTTCTGGTTAACCTCTTAATATTGGCTTGCTGAACATAAGGGACGCGAGATACCAAGGCCCTGATTTAAGGGAAGTGGTGCTGCACCGAGTGCAGCACCACTTTCCTTGCACCCCCCTAATGCCATAATGTGTGTGCCGTATCTAAAATACAGTGCACCATGGTGGCAGTTAGGCAAAGCCCATTTAGGTGCTTTGAAAACAACGGTGTGCCACCTTTTAACGCCTGCTCTGAGCAGGCGTTAAAAGTGCCAGAAAAAAATGATGCGAAGAAATCTTTTAGATTTCTTTGCACCATTGTTTTGCCCCCCTAACAGTGTAACACCCCCTTTGCATACATTATGCCTGGTGCAGGGATACTATAGTGCAAAGGGTTACAAAGTGCATGCATGCATTGCAGCACTTTGTAAATTTGGTGCAGTGATTTTGGCGTCGTTGGGCCACATTAGCTTAATAAAAATGATACTAATGTGGCGCAAGGTGATGCTAGAGGCTCTTAAATCATCCCCCAAATAGCCTACAAGTAAATTTTACACAGCTCTCCTTCATTGTTCATTCAAGCTTTTGTATGCAAAATAGCCCCACAATTACTGAAAGAGAAGATGAAAGGGTAAAATCCCTCTCTGCAATTGCTTACATTAAGGGAAAATCAGGTCAGCATTTTGCCAAGAGGTGTGCTCCACGTGAATTGTTCCACGAGAATTGCATCATATGTTTTGGTCATTGCAATTTCTTCATGTGATATGCTTTGCAGTTTGCTGCTTGTGATTTGCTCCATGTCTTTTACTCCATACAATTTCTTTATGTGCTGTGCTCCATTTATTTTGCTTTTAGCAATTTTCTGCAGGTAATTTGCTTATTGCGTATGTGTATTATAAGGAAGCACAATACACCTTAAAATGCAATGATTGGGTGGGGTATACTGGTGTTGCCTTGTGGTAGCCCATCAGTAATATAGGGACAACTCATGTGCCCGACATTGCACTCACTCACACTTGACAATAAGTAATGTGGCATAAATGTGATGGGGTAAGAACCAAAGAATTCAGCTCTCCAGAATGCTATATTTAAGATCTTAAATTTATCTCTTTTTATTCCTTAGTGGTACCCCTGTGAAAAACAACCCTGGATCTTTATTGTTGTTGAAGTTGCTGAGTCTCTTGGAAATTGCAAGTAATAATACACACTGACACGGTCTGAATCTGGGGTTAATAGCAAGATTGAGTTCTTAGTTTTCTCAATTCCACATTTTTATGCTTGGAAATATCCATTAACCAGCCCGCATGCTAGTGTTTTTAGGTGGCCATATTGGGAGTGAGGCACCACTGCTCACAATTGGCCACCTAGTTCTGACATCAGATCGCATTTGCATTGCAACACGTCCTTAGTTCTGCTCAATGTTGCTCTGGTTACCTATAATTGCGGCACAGAGCCTGGGTGAGAAGAGCAGATAGGTGCAAGTTGCTGCATTTTCCCCTTGATGATGTAAGTCGAAGGGAAGCTGGGCTGGCCACAGATAATGGGCCAATACTTTTTGCGCATTATAACCGTTGATTCTAATATCACCATCATGTTGCACATGCTGATGGCGACCTTTTATATAGTGACAGCAACTTTTTACTTGGATAATTTCTATACCTTCAGTGTGTGACTATGGGCATGCTACTCTAATCCACCAGAGAAGCACTAGTAGGATCTTCATAAGTGCTTTCACTAGTCAGTTGAGCCCACTCTGACTTTTAGGGACTGGCGTGGACCTGATGATGAAGCATGCCACTAGTAGAGTGGGTGGGTGTCACTAAAAAATAAAATAAACTTTCCCTAAAGAACAACCAATAATCAAGCATTAATATCAATAACAGCTTAATTTACTTTTGGGTCTAAGGATATTCTCTAGTGATAGTGACTAAAATTGGGCGTGCATATTGTCTAATTACCCCTGTAGTTGTCCTCTCCAGATAATTCTTCCTAAACTCTGGAGTTATGAGTCCAAGAGTTTTCTCAAGTTAGTTTCACCCCCCATGATGGAATAATGAACGTTCACATTACCAGTCAGGATTAGGCAAAGTTTGAGGTCCCTACTGGCTTTGGGCAATAAAAATCTGTGGTGTTCAAAGAACATGTCCCAACACCACTGGGGCCTGTATGTGGCAGCTCCTTATCTTCAGAGGTCCCAATTCCATCATAGCCTCAAGCTGAACCCCCTGTTCATGTATCATTTCCTCCTTCCAGTGTCCACCCTGAAGAACATTAACAGTCGAAAAGCATTTCTACCCTTCAAACCCAACCGCTCTCTTGTGCAGCTCACTCCCTTTCCACAGAATATGTGTTCTGGACTCTCTCATAGAGGCCCTGAGGCCACTCAGAGAGGTTTAGGGAGTAATCTCTTAGGCAATTCAAGATTAGTTGGAGAGGTCTGGATACTCCTAGAGATGGGGATTGAACTCTCTCTCCTTTATACAGCCTCTTGACCACCTGGATAACTGACGTTACATTGTGTCTCTCTCCCCAACCCACCCTACCCCCGGTTCTCCTGTCCCTTAATTTGTCCATCACACCTGTTCACCTGCTACCCCGGTGTTTTCTTCTTCCTGTTGGGTGTCTGGTCCTTCCTTGGCAGTCATTCGATGTCCTCATCTTACAAGGACTTCTCCATTGTTGTGGTAAAGACAGTGGGTGAGTATGGTAAATAACTTTTGCCCCAAGCCAGGAACATGATTCCAACTCCCCTCCTGGCTTGAAGGAAACAGTTTAATATAGTTTAGGAAAATTACCTCTTGATTTTGGACTATTTATTGTCTATGGACTTTGTTTTTCACCTTTGTATGAAGGTTAGATCCCTTTGACATTTCCTTATGGGTTTTCACTACTGGCCTAGCCCCTTTTCCCCTAATTAGCATTGTCCCTCTGATGTTAGATTCCATTGTATTTCATTTTGACCCCTTCCTAAAGGAAGTTTTTAATTTCACCAAAAAGCATATTTGCATAAAACTGATCATTTTGTATTGTGTTTACATAAATAAAGCTAAAACTCAAACATGAATCTCTTTCTTACTGTTTACAAAGCTTGCTGAAAAATGCAATGCTTATCAGTCAAAAGAAATCTGTAATTAGTTAGAAGATGCTTTTCAGTTCAGAGTGCACTATTTGAATGGGTTCCACTTTGAAAGTCAACAAAGAATACAACATACCCGATACCTTCCTATGTAGTAAATGCAAGATCAAACATTCAACAATAATGAAGTTTGGACACAGGCTTCCTTGACCCAAAATGTACTGATTATTATTTCATGAAAATAGTTATAGGAAATGTGTTAGGGATGTATCTGTAAATTGTAGCAAAACTACAGTTATTTTGGGGGTTTCTCCTACTACTCAACCTACACAAAGCTGTTAGTGAGAATGATTGAGATTGTGCATGTGTTGTGCGTGAGTGACGTGTTGGTGGTTGAATTGGTGTTGTTGGAGGGTCACGTGGAGTAGATGGTGCAACTGGAGATGGTTTTGATGGAGCAGGCACCGGTGTGATGTTGGCAGGTTGGGTCTCCCACTCATGTTGAGGTACATTTGTCTAGAATCTCCTGAATTATTTGGCCATAATGAGTTACAATTGCATTTATTGCTGACTGAGACTATCATCATCATGGCCAAGGCTGGTTCCCTTGTACACTGTTCCCGAAAAGTTCTAAGATGTTCTTGGAGCATCTTTTCTATTACTTAGTAACAATTCGCAACCTTGTCCAAGGAACAGGTCTGCCTTTCAATCATATGACGGAGTGCTTTAAGGAAAGCAGTGTCTAACAGTGAATAGCCCACATTGCATAAATATCCTCCCTCACATTATAGACTGTGGATCAAACAACTCTGCCGCCCAGACAGGAGCATTAGCCATGCCAACCACCTCCCCTGAATGCATGTCCACCTCGCATGGTGAATAGATTGCCCAGCACATAGAGGGTGGCCAACTGCATGGTAAAGGACATAGGTCCCAATCTCACCTAACCAACAGATGATAGAGAAGATGGCCAAATAGCAAAGCTGACCACTGATGTCATTGTTATAAATATTGTCAAGGTAGTCACCATGGACTGCAGTGTGACAAAAGCTGAAAAGAGAGAGAGACACACATAGAGAAGTAAGCCATCGAAAATCACATAATAAGTTTCCATGCAAAGGGTTAAAATAATCATTTTGAAACACGTACAGGTTTCTCTCCTGTCATTTAGGATGAGACTTAGAAGATATATAATAGTGCTACCTTTACATTTGCATGTGTTAGTGACATTTTATAACAAAATATACAATATCAAATGCAAAATCCTAAATATTGAGCTGTGTCAATACGGAGGTGTTATAAAAGACGTATAGGTTCCCTGCCGATCATAAAAAGTAAGTTCAACCCAACGGCAAAAAAGCAGTTGTTTAACTTACCAGCTTCTCCCATCTATCTCCTGTGTGGTGCCAGTAAGGGAGTGGGCGCACTGCTAGGAGTATGAAAGTCAATGTAATTTGACTACAATGAAAGGGCATTCAAAAACATTCGGATTGAACCCAACAAGAGTTAGAAATATGCTAAGGGGTGTTAGTGAGATTGATAGCATAAAAACACACCTGTTTATGTAGATGGGTGGTGTTACAAGACAGCTCTTTGTTTTGCTCTGCTGCTGTTAGAATGACTACTGCCACAAATAAAGATTGTAAAGAAAATACATACAAAATGTAATAAGTGAAAGGGGTCGTATTGGGGACTGTTTCGAGTAGTACTTATGTGATGTGTGGGGGAGATTCAAATTCCCACCTGGCACCACATTAGTGTTGTGGGAAAGAGGCAGCCCATATACCAGGTTTGCGGGATGGAATGACAGCTTTCCAGAGAACGGTGAGACAGAGATGAGATCCAGTTGGGCTTCTAAAAAGACCTTTAGCCTCCTGGAGAACGTCTACTTTATGTGCTTCCTCTTATCTTGTCATTTTTTAATTTACCACAGAGGGTGAGCTGCCTCTGCAGTGCATTGACAGAGCCTGTCACTTCCTGACTCAAGCATTAAAGTTAATACAAAGTATGAGAGTACATTTGCACATGTAGATCATCTGTCATGTAAGGTTAACTTTGTGAATAGGTCCATTAATATTTTTGACACCTCATTCATGATGTCCATGGGAAACATGCCTTCACATCTGTTAGTATACTACAAACACATCCTACTGTCCATAGCCTAAATCTTCTTGTCTTTGCTTCAAGTGAACCTTAAATCATCTAACTGCGACTGAATCATCTAACTAAAGGAAATTAAAGTCCCCAGAACATGCTTTTTAACTCTCTATTTCCCATATAAAAAATATAAATCTCCCAGGGCCATTTGGCTATCCAGACGCAGACCCCTTTCATCAGGATTGCACACATCTCACCCCAGTTCCTCTAAACATCCTACCTCTGAGAACACAACACTCCCAAAATTCAGACATCACCTAACATCATATACTCACCATACACTCACCATCTTGACAACTAGGCAACCAACAGAGATTTCAAGATCTATCCGCCCAATTGATCTAAAAATATCATGTTCTCATACCAGTAAGTCAACACTGACTCATCACATCAATGCTGCTCTTCTAAACTTTAGATCTACTCTTTCAAATGCACCATATCTGCCCCCATGCTGAACTTTGACCTTGATGCTCTAACTATAACTTGATTTGGCCCATCCTCCACACAATTAATTGATATTCCAACACCTCCAGGATGCAGCACTATACCCTGACAGAATAGAAAAAGTAATGAGACCGGTAGCACTTATATACATGGTATCACTCAAATACAAAATAGCAGGTTTAGTAAATTCCTCCCTTTTCCAATGTCTCACGACTATGACCTATCAGCCAAACCTTTGAGGAAAAAATCTTTTACCGTCCATCAATCAGCAAAAATGACTCCTAGGAGACTTTCTTGGATATAACTCATCTCTTCACATGACTTCCTTTACCTTGGAGACTTCAATTACTGATGAATAAATAACAACACCCTGCCACCTACATTAACATTTTTCTTATCTGACATTAACCTGTTCGACATTGCACGTCACCCATACAAAACTTTGCTATCTCAGACTTCATCTTTTCAAAGAGTGACCTACTTGAAGTTGGTCATAATCTCTAGGTGAAATGGTAAAATAACCTCATCCACATTTTCAAATTTGTAGCACAATGTTCCTCCGACAGGAAACCCATAATAACTCCGGTGAGGAGGTCACCGTGTGGTTGCAGCCACCCTGTCGGGAGTCTGTGAGATAGAGTTTTCTGTCTGCCAAACTCGTAATAACCCCCTTTATGTCAGCAACTATAAAAGCATGCCATAAATAAATTACCATCTAACCGGCTCCCCATTTGTGCAGTCAAAATAAATAGCATATTTGTAAAGTTATAAAAAATGAAATAAAAAGGCACACTTTGAACTTGCTTTGTCACAGAAGAGAAATTAACTATTTTAGATGGATGTGAGCAATGTGTATCACTGTTGTGCAACCAGTGAAAGTAAAGGGATTCACTGGGCACAGTGGGCTGGCCTATTGCCCCAAGGTGTATACTGTGGCAAGCGGAAGCAAAATGTGAATGACAATGACAAAGACCAACGGATGCAAAACGTTTACCAAAATCCTCTCCATGTGTGTATATCATGCACGATTTGGAGAAACAGATAAGGTTCTTTTAAAGGCCAGACCAAAAAAGGCCTAGACCGTCTGATTCACTAGATCAAACTACCAATAATGATTGGTATTGATACTACTGACACTGCCAAGCTAGCCATCAAGAAAATAAGGGGTATATTTACCAGCTCTTTGTGCCACTGTTGCACTACTTTTTGTGACACAACAGTAGCACAAACCTTGAATTCATATCTAGGAGATCATGCAAAGCCACTTTGAATGGCTGTAGGAGGTTAGCCTGGTTTGAAGTGGGCACCTAAGGTACTTACACCTTATACCAGGTCCAGTTATCCCTTATAAGTGAAATGTAGGCAGTGTTCTAGCAGCTTAGGCTGTCTGGAGGTAGCTGTAGCAGAGCAGCTTAAGCTGAACTAGGAGGCAGGCAAAGCTCCTGCAGTACCACTATATTTACCCAGTACTTATACACAAAAAAAGACAATACTCAATGTTACCCAAAATAAAGGTACTTTATTTTAGTGACACAAGGCCAAAATATCTTAGAGACAATACTCCTTCTGGAGGTAAGTATTATACACAATATATACACTAGAGACCAATATCAGGTAAGTAAATAGTCATAGAATAGTGCAAACAGTAGAAAATACAATAGACTGCAATAGGCCTAGGGGAAACACACACCATATAATGAGAAAGTGGAATGCGGATCACAAATTCTCCCCTAGGCAAGTTTAGTGTGTAGAGGGGTGCTGGGAGTGTAATAAAACACCAAAGGTAAGTAAAATACCCCTCCCCAGAGCCTAGAGAAGTAGGAGTAAACTACTTCAAGTTTCCTCAAGTCATGATAAGAGTTATTGCAAGAACCAAGCAAGACTGCAAGCAACAAATGGTGGATTCCTGGACCTGAAGACCTGTGAAGAGATGAGAGCAAGTCCAGAAGTTGCAGAAGATTCCAGGAAGGACAGGAGTCCCTGCCAACCTAGAAGATGGTGCAAAAGAGGATTCTCCAGTTAGAAGAAGTCTGCAGAAGAGCACCAAAGAAGATGGCTGTGGGTTCCTGCATGGTGCAGGGAATGTCCCACGTTGAGATGTTGGATGTAGGCTGTTTGCGTTGCAACAAGCTGTGGTTCAAGCAAGGTCGCGGTTTGCGTCCAAATGGCGCCGCCTGGACCTGGGGGCCTCAACTCAGACTGAGAAGGCAGAGGGAGCTTCCAACACTGGAGAGAGCCCACAGATGACCAGGCAGCACCCACGGGAGTCCCAGGACATGGGGGCAAAGAAGGTGCAAAATGTGGTTAGTGCAGCACAACAAAAGAAGGTCTCACACTGCTGGAAAACAACTCAGCCAGTTGTGTGTCGCAGGATGGAGTGCTGGGGACCTGGGCTATACTGTGCATGAAGGATTCTTGGAAGAAGTGCACAGAAGCCCAAGGAGCTGACGATGACGAAGTGCAGAGGGGTACTGTCGCAAACCGGGAAGGCAAGCTCTTACCTCCACCAAACTTGGACAGCTGAAGCTTAGGACAGTCTGGGTTGTGTTGGTCCACCACCTGTGTTCCAGGGAGCATGCTTGTCATCAGGAGAGGAGTCTCAGAGAACCGGTCATCGTTGCAGAAGGTGCCTGCAGGAGCAAGGAAGTGACTCCGTCACTCCCTGCAAGATTCCTTTGGTTCTTCTGGTGTAGGGTGAAGACAAGGAGTCCTCAGAGCGTGCACTCCTTGGAAACTGTTGCAAAAGCTGTCTGGAGCTGAAGTTGCAGGTCACAGGAGTCGTCCTGGATACTTTGTTGCAGTTGCATCGGTTCCTGGAGCAGTCTGCAGTTGATCCGACAGTCAGAAGCTGAAGCAGAGGATGCAGAGGATTCCTGGAGGAGTCTTTCAAGCTGAATCTGAAGAGACACCCACAGGAGAGACCCTAAAGAGCCCTGTGAGGGGGATTGGCTACCTACCGAGGTATGCACCTATCAGGAGGGGTCTCTGACGTCACTTGCTGGCACTGGCCACTCAGAGATCTCCAGAGTGTACCCACACCTTGAAAAACAAGATGGCTAATGCCAGGGACACACTGGAGGAGCTCTGGGCACTACCTCTGGGGTGGTGATGGACAGGGGAGTGGTCACTCCCCTTTCCTTTGTCCAGTTTCGCGCCAGAACAGGGACTGGGGGGTCCCGGACCCGATGTAGACTGGCTTATGCAAGGAGGGCACCATCTGTGCCCTTCCAAGCATTTCCAGAGGCTCTCAGAGGCTACCCCTCCCAAGCCTTAAACACCTATTTCCAAGGGGAGAGGCTGTAACACCCTCCTCCCAAAGGAAATGCATTGTTCTGACTTCCTGAGACTTAGCTTCTCAGACCCCAGGGGGAAAAAATCCTGCCTGTTAGATGGCACCAGCTGGTGCTGCAGTGCAATCCTCAGAAAGCTGGTTTGGCAGCACTGGGGGTCCATGGTGGAGCCCCCAGGATGCATGGGATTGCACCCCCTCCAATTCCAGATTTGGAATGGGGGGACAATTCCATGATCTTAGACACCTCATATGGCCATATTCGGAGTTACCATTGTGAAGCTACATATTGGTATTGACCTATATGTAGTACACCCGCGTAATGGTATCCCCGCACTCATGAAGTCCGGGTAATTGGCCCTGGACAGCATAGGGGCACCTTTGCTACTGCATGGGTGCCCTTACACTTAGTAACTTTGCACCTAGCCTTCAGTAAATGAAGGTTAGACATATAGGTAACTTATAAGTTACTTAAGTGCAGTGAAAATGGCTGTGAAATAGTGTAGGCACTATTTCACTCAGGCTGCAGTGGCAGTTCTGAAGAAAGGTTTGTCTGAGCTCCTTATGCATGGCAAAAGAAATGCTACTGCCCATAAGGATCTCCTGGAACCCCAAAGCCCTGGGTACCTAGGTACCATATATTAGGGACTTAGAAGGGGGGGTTCAGTGATCCAATTGGAATTGGAATATGAAGTCACTAAACTATAGTGACTAATTTGGAAGTGGAGAGAGCATAAGCACTGGAGTTCTGGTTAGCAGAACTTCAGTGACACAGTTAAGCACTACTGACAACACACACATAGGCCAGAAACTATGAACACTGGGGTCCTGGCTAGCAGGATCCCAGTGAGACAGGCAAAACACACTGAAATATAGGGTTTTAACTATGAGCACTGGGGTCCTGCCTAGCAGAATCCCAGTGAGACAGTAAAAACACACTGACACACACTCACAAACAGGCCAAAGGTGGGGTAACCATGCTAAGAAGAGGCTACTTTCTCACAATGGCTTCAAGGCGGCTCACTCTGAATTAGGGAAGCAGTCTATGGGTGTTGCATTGGATTTTCTCATGCAACACCCATAGATTTTGACGCATTCCCAGATTTACAGGACCTTGTAAACCTGGGCATGTGCCAAAACCTTATGCCTCCCTTGTGGAGGTGCAACGAGGAGAAATATCTTTATTTATCCTCTTTTTTCCTCTTTTTATTTGTGTTGATTTCTGTTGCATACATAAAAAGATGAAAAGGATCCCAGGATTCTTTTTGTGCAGAAAAGTGTCTCTTCCTGCACAAAAACAATCCTGTCCATGCGGCAGACACCATGGCACCATTGTGGAAAGGTGCCTGTGTTGGCGCTAGGCTGACAAAACGGAGCCAGTTCAGTGGGAAAGGACAGGAATGTGTTGTATAGCATAGAAACAGCACATTCCTGCCCTTTTGCTTTGACACAGGACAGCACAGAAAGCTGACTTGCTGTGCTGCCCTGCTCTAAAAGCATGGGCTGCTCCTCCGCAAAGGTGGAGGAGCGTTTCCCGCCTGGCCAAGAGCCAGGAGATGAAAAATAAAATGATAGTTGACTATCATTTTATTTGTCATCCGCTAGCTCAGCCAGCATTACAGGGAAAGGTGGGACTGATTCATGGGAGGTGGGAGGTGGAAGGAGGAGAGAATGCACATAAGTGCATGTGTGTTTGGCTGTTTGGCTGGCCATCTTAGGCCGGCCAAACACACATGTGCACTTAGGTTTCTGCAGCCTGGCTGTGTTAAATGGCCGGGCTGGAGAAACTCCACAGACCCCAGGGCTGTGTCTGAGGGGCAGTCCATGCTGCTCAGACCAATCCTGGTGCTGCTTTCCTGCTAGGTTTAGCATGAAAGCAGTACCAAGATTGCTGGGGAGCCTGTGCTGGCATCCCAGTGAATGCTAGGACACCACAAGTAGAGGAGCAACGAGTGAGGTGGCAGGAGTCAGCTGGAAAGTTACATTTTATTTTTCTTCTTTTTTTTCATTGTTTTGCCTGTCCCCTGAATGAACACTCTCAGTTTCAACTAGAGAAAGACAAGAGCATGGCGATCAAGTTTATGACAAATAAAGCATTGCTTATCAGCATTCAATGAAACAGAAAGTCACTAGTGACTCATGAGCCCACTGCCCCCTTCTTGCCACACCCCTTACCACAGACAATATGAAGGAACAATAAAGAACACTAAACAATTAGGGAGAAAAGAAGAACAAAGGTAGAGAAAGCAGATCATGAAAGCCAATGTTGCTCAAATGGTGGTTGGTCATGGAATGACCGTCGTCTACAACATGGTCTTTGAACTATGGTTCACTTCTATATGAGGCATGAACCACCATCCTGTAAAGCCAGGCAGTTAGGTACAAAGTCATATGAAATTATCCCAGATTCTATTGCAAATGGCAAGATGATCCTCTAGTGTATATATAATTTGTTTGCATGAATCAATGAGAAACATTTACAAGTGTCAACCGTAGGGATTGTGGCCATTTTCCAGTGTCAGAGGAGGCACTGTTTTGCTGCCATCACTGTGGCACACCTGCAGAACATTAGTTGTTGATTTCCGGGTAGAAGGAGAAATCATGGAGCAGCATTACTAGTCCACTTCGAGACCCCATAATCCCAGTGTGGTCACTCAACGTCTCTCCGCCCTCTTACCAGTATGATCCCAGTGACTGACATTCCCAGAGTATGTGCACAATTTCACCATCCGCAGCAGCATTGCATCTCCAGCAAGTGGGGTCAGTAGTGATCCCTCCTTGGTGTAATCGATGTGGTGACCAGTACCATCTGCACAGGGTCTTAAAGTAACCTAATTTCACTCTAGCCTCGTGTAGATATTTATCATGGTGTGTGAGGAGGTCAGACCAATCTTTCTCAGTATAATCCAGGGAAAGTTGGGTGGTCCACCATTTTTTAAGCTGCGTTGATTCAGGGAAAGAATAGCTTGAATATATTAAAAGTCCATACAGTCCAGAGACCACTCCCTTGTAGGTTCCCGATTGTTGTAGGCAGATTGTCAGAGGGGATGTCGGAAGGCTTATGGGTGGTACTACCAGCGTCGCCATTAAAAAGTAGACAACTGAGGGTATCTCCACAATTGATGTGATGAAAGCTTGTAGGAGGTGTGGGCTTCATCCAATATTAAAACCACACTACTCCTCAAAAGGCAGCCAACTATGGAGTGCCCCTTGCAAATGAAATCAGTCGACATTGGTTCTCAAATGCCTATCTTAAATCTGCCATTTCCCCACAAAGGAGCCCCAACGTATACTACCCTATCCACTTTCAATAGGCTGTGGGCTTTTTGGCACACCTATGAGGTGGCTCTGAGGGCAAGTTGGTCTTTAATCTGCTGCTGTTTGCCTTGCGAGTATAGCACCCCTACATAACCTGTTTTACCCATCAGCTGTTCCTCAATTCGACACCCATCTCGGTTTTTCAAGAATAGTATGAAAGAAATACCTAAATGTATGGCAGTTGAAATGCTAACCAATACATTTCAGGATGGGGCAGACTGAGACCCACAGACTCCGTATTAGTGTATTGTTTGCCTAGTTTCGGTCAGGCTTCTCCCCGCCCCCCCATAGAAACAATGTAATCATGTAGGAGAGATCTGTAAGAATCGTTTTAGGCAACAGTATGGGTAGCACAGCAAACATGTAGTTAATCCTAGAAGCCACATTCATTTCAATCTCCTGAACTTTACCTAAAAAGATAAATTCTGGGCCATCCATCTCTTTGTGTCGAGGCAGATCTTAGTTAACAGGGGATAGATGAGAACATTCAAGAGAATGCCTAAGTATTTGAGTTTGCCATTGAAAAGGATGCAATTCTAGCATTGTTATTGTGAAAGTGCGAGTCAGTGGTGCGGCCTCACACTTCCCCCAATTAATGTGATAACCTGATAATGAAGTAGTGGCTTTCAATAACGCCATCAGTATATCTTCAGCTTCTAGGAACACCTTAGGTTTCCCAGCTCTTATAGTTATGTCTCAGATCTATTGGTGTTGGCGGATAGCTATCACCAGTGGTTCAAGAGGCAATACAAATAACAATGGAGAGAGTGGATACCCCTCCCTCCTTCCTGGAAGGATCATGAAGCGTCACAAAATATGCCCATTACAGGTTACTACTGCCGTAGGAGTTCATACATAACCATTTGAACTTGGTCACAAACCTGTGGCCAAACCCATGGATTCCAACAGCCAAAACAAATATCCCCACTCTACCTAATTAAAGGCCTTCTTGGCATGGAGTTCTACAATCAATTTCTCCTCCTCCATATGGTGCTGTTCTTGCCAGAGTACTTGCATTAATGTTTACAGAGGTGAGACTGATGATCAATGTATTAGTAATGACAGGAGGCCCTTCAGTCAATGTATTAACATTTTTGCTAGAATTTTGAAATCAGTGTTGATGAGCGAGGTCAGCCTATAGCTGGCACAGTCAAGAGGATCCTTCTCAGGCCCAAGTATTACAACTATTCTAGCATTATTAGTCTCTGTGGAGAAGACCCTTGTATAGCATTAAACATCTTGCAGAACAGGAGGGCTAACATCTCTTTGATTATCATATGATACTCTGCTGATTAGGCATCCTCCCCTAGAGACTTCAAGATGGGGCAGCCATCAGTAACCTGTTGTACCTCCTCTTCCGTTAAGTCTTTCACTAACTGGGAGGAATCATCAGGTAATAGTTTAGGTAGCAAAATGGCAAGGAGGAATTGCTCCTCCTCCATCCATACGCTGCCATGTAAAATAAATCACAAAATGAGTGGAAGATTTGCAGGATGTCTGTAGGGTGTGTTAGCATCCCTCCCTAGTGAGCGTTAGTGCCAGGGCTTCCTGCTGACGTAGTTGGTAAGCATAGAGATGTCCAGCCTTTTTGTCCCTTTCATCTTGCCTCTGTTTCAGGCTAAAAAGAGATTTCTCTGCCTGAGAGTAGAACAGTCCATTGAGTTCAGATTCCCTCAGCAGTAATTGCCTCAGTGTGGACTGAGATGGTATGCTATTGTAACTAGCTGTAGGATGTGCTACCTGGAATATTAAAGTTTGCAGCAGACAGAGCAGAGCACCTGTTATTTCTCAAGTGAGGATTCTCGCATCAGTTTTCCCCCAATAGCTGCCCTACCACTTTCTAGAACATGTGAGGAGAAGCGGTTGAGTGTGGATTGTCAACACCTATTTACGCAGCGAAGCTTCTACCTTACATTTGGCACCTGTCTTTTTAAGCCTTGAAGAGTTGAAGTATCAGTGGCGCAATTGGGGTAGTGTGTCTCTCGCAAGATCATACCGCACCACGTCGTGGTCAGGCGTACCATTTGGGGCAATTTTCACCCATTTGACTGAGGGGAGGAGTGTGGGTGATAAAAGAAAGTAATTGATTCTGGTTTTGTACCGTGTACACATGAGATAAATGTATAGTTACTGTCTATGGGATAGATCAGTCACTAGTGGTCCACCAGGTAAAGGTCTGACAATAAGTCAGCAAGAATGTGCTGATCTCTCTGGTTGGGTGTGTGGTGGTCTAACATATATAGTACTGGATCTAACTCCAAATTCCACTCAACACCAAACAGTACCTTTGTTATGTGGGTGCAGAGAAGAATACAATTGAATGCCCTGAAGAAGACTCTGTTGTCCTCATTTGGGGCATGTATGGGCTTGAGGGTCAACGTTAGATCATACAGACTTGCTCTGATCAATGGAGTGACCCTCTAGATCAGTCTATGTCTTGTTGACTTTTAGAGGCGCTCCTTTCCAATAAGTATAGCAAACCCTCCTTTGCCGTAGGGTTGAGCAGACCGTGTCTCACCCTGCTGTCTCGTCCTCCACGGGACTGATCATTCCTACCTACCCAGTCTCATCAATTTGAGAGAGGTGTGTTTCCTGAATGAGAGCTATATCTGGATGGAGTGTGCTTAAGAACAGGATTTCTTCTGCTCTATGTACTGAGTAATGCCATTGACACCAGGGGAAATTACCCTAAGACTACGTGTCAGACTTGTAGGTGGATGAAATTGGGAAGTCCTTGGCATGGTGGCTGTCTAGAGCTGTTAGTGGCTGTGTCGAGAATACCAAAGGATATAGTCAGGGGTGTTGCCTCTCCGCCAGCAGCATCAGCTGCAAACCTTTAAAAACAAAATGATAATGTTTATTATCATTTTATTTTTAAAGGGGCGGGGCCATAGGAGGATGACAGCCATGGAGGGGAGTGCACAGAGCACTCCTCTCAGTGCGCATGTATGTTTGGCTGGGGGTCTCGGGCCGGCCAAACTTACACATGCACATGGCTCTCTCCAACCCTGCAGTGTGTTGCTGGGTTGGAAAGAGGAGGCCCAGGCTCCCACTCTGCCTCTGAGTGCCCAGCCAGGGCGCTCCAGGTAATCATAACGCTGCTCTGAGCAGCATCATGATTGGCCGCAAGGCAGGCTGGGAGCCTGTGACTGCAGTGCGGCAGAGAGCGGCTGAGCTCTGAAGGTCATTTTTTTTCATAAAGTTTTTTTTCATTGTTGTTTTGTTGCCCCCATCCCGGCCCGCCACTTTGCCCAGTCTTCATCCGCAACTAGATATAGGTAGGTGTGACATTGTTCTACAGGAACAAAAAGCAGAAAAAAGGTACAGGGGACTAGTCAGTCAGATGTTTTGCAAACAGATGTGGTCAAGTATCTAGGGGGTAAAGAAGCTCATGCAAAAATGGGGAAAACCAGTACTATGACTGTTATCTACTGTCTAAGGAGGGAAAAAAGTGACTCAGTGGGGAAGGAAGTGGGGAAGAAGAAGGAGAGATGACCTGTTGTGTCTAGGAAAGGTGGCAGTCACCATGGTTATTGACTGACCACTCGTTACAGTCACTCCTATTAAGCTGCAGTAGTGAGTATAGTAAGGGGAGGATGTGAGATTACGTGGAGCCTTATTGGATTTAAGGGAGCTGTTTGAGAGGGAGGGATGTAGCATGAGATGGGACAGCTCTATTTTCTTCATCACGTATGTAATGCTGTACAGGTGTACCCTGTGATGAGAGAGGTATGTTGGCCATTGCTCCTCTTAAAGAAAGGGCATGCAGCTGAGGTCTCTGCCCAGAAACTATTTACCTTACCTTTTGGGCTTGCCCAGTGGCACATTTGTCCAAATCAGAAGATAGGAGGAATAGACAGACAGCCCAATAAAGCACCCATCAAAGACAGAGCTAAATTGTCAAATACATAGCCAGTGTATCAATCATTCTTTAGTGGTGATGTGAACTTATCTCTTGAGAACAGAGGTCTGTCTTTGGATTTGTGTTTCGATCAGGATTGCCAAGACTTCATAACCACCTCGTTGCTCCCTCTCCTGCTGTTCAGAACCGTCTCAATTATCTTTGTTCAACGTCTTGGACCCTCGACTCTGGATTTGCTTGCCATCTATATCCTCCGTGGGTACAACATCATGGAATGCTGCAAGTCGACCAGGGTCCCTAAATTCCTTTGTGCAGCCATCTTTAGTGCTGAACATTTGTGCCAGGTCAAAAAGACCAAAATGACAATCCAATCCCTGCAGGTGAGGCATCTGAAACAAAAAGCATTTCTGTCTGAGCATAGTTTCACAAGAGAAATTCTGATTAATGTAAATCTTGTGGTCATCAATGAGAAAGGGCCCTGTTTTCCTGGCCAGTTGGATAACAGCTCTCACCTGCTGCTGACTCAAAAAATCACCTGATGTGGGGTGCCTGTGCCCTTATCCGTTTGTGTCCTATTTCTGCAGCCCTGAAACCAAAAGGAATAGGCCTCCATGCTCTCCTCTAACACTACTGTGCAGGACCGTCAAATTCTGTCACCTTGGGGTGTATCAAACCCTTTCACGTAATTATGCCCATAAATGCCAAACTAACTCCAACATCCTAATCCAAACCCGAAGCCTGGGGACCATCCCTCATCTGAGATCACCCTTCCAGAAAGGTGGTGTCTGTAGAGTGAGTTGGGAAATGTGAGATGTGGGCTGATCCTTATGTGTCCGTACAGCCCTTGAGATCACTTCAGGGTTGTTGCTAGGGCCTACTCCCCCTAAGGGTGCTCTCCACAGGGACAGTTGGAAAAAATGAACAATCCAGGCTCCTTGAGAGGACAGGAAACCCACAGTTTGGAGGATAATCCAGAGTCAGATTGAATTGGAGCCCTATTCTGTCGCAACCACAATCTTAGATTTATAGCAGTTCTAGGTCTGTGACAATGGCAGCCACCAGCCTCTGGCTCCTCTCCTTTGGGCCACTGTTATCTTCCCCAGGGCCGTAACCAAATTATGCAGCAGTTCAAGTTACCTCAGGCCACCTGGGCATGCAGGGACAACTAGGGGCCGTGGTTCTGACTCCAGATATAAGCTCCACTTGCCTCCCAGGTCAATGGAGTATGTGCCGTCTGAGTCTAATGGTGTCCGGCCACTTGGTAAGACCAAACCTGGAGCAGATCCTCCTTTGTCTGCACCTGGAGCCACGACGAACCAGCAGCATGTCATGGTGTGCAACTCCATATTCCTTGTGTTCCTGTAGAGAACAGTGGCACGGCCAGCCACAAGGAGCTTTACAACTACACCGCCATTCTGTTCTGTGGTTAGCCCCAGCCATCAGGCCTGTTACTTCAACATGATATCCATGGCTGAGTCAATTGTGTGTGGCTCATGCTTGTTCACTTGTTTGCATGGCCCACTAGCTAACAAAACATTGTAGCCTGTCCCACTTCTTAAAAAGATTGAACACCCCTGCTATAATTGTTGTAATTACAGAGTTGGCTGTCACCCTTACTTATTTCCTTTTAGTAAGCATGAGGCTGTTTCACAGGGAAAAGCATGAAATAATCAAAGCATGCAGCAGTGGCGGCTGGTAATTAGATTATAAGTAGGGGGGCACACATGCACACTCACTCACACCTATGCATTCACATGCACATACACACTCATTCACATCACACATTCACATATCTACATACATTCATACATACACACAGGAACCATACATTAAATAAAAACATAAAACTTACCAGTAGTACTGTCTCCGGAGGGAAGCCTCGGAGGTTTCAGGGGTGTTGGGGCTGATGCCTCCTTTCATTGGAGAAGAGACAGTAGTCCCTACCTTGTCACAGAGTGGGATGATGTCAATGTGAGGTGCTGACCCCACCCCACTCTTTGTTGAAGTGCCAGTGATAGACACTCTGCCCTGAGCACACCAGAGCTGAAAACTAAAGCACCCAGGTTCAAGGCTGTGAGAAATTAGGTTGCTGGTTAAAGGGGGCGAGGAGGAGGGTTGAAACCCCTCTCTAGCAACAGCCAAAATCCTTGTCAGGGTGAACCATAAAAAGTCACTAAATTAACCTGTGCTTCACCCTCTGGAAGTTTGGCACAAACAGAGTCAGACTTAACTTGCAGGCAATGTGTAAACTATTTATGCCGCACACAAACAATAATAACGTGAAAACAGAACACAAGAACAATCCCACACAAATTTTGAAAATTAGAGTAAAATGTAATAAATTGTTTGAGACCCACATGTCAAAAATTCAATCAGTAGGAACAGGATATGCACCTTTAAAGATTTCAGGTAATCATAGTGCTTAAAAGCACAAAGCGCCACTTGTAGCTCTTTCTTCATGCAAAACCAGGTGAAAGTTCAGGCTGGCCATCATGGAGCATGGGTGTCTCGCTGAAAGAGTTACCTTCTGAAGTCCAGCATGAAGAGTTCCTTTTGAGGTGGTGGATGCTGCGAGGAGAAGGGAGAGCATTGCAGATGGTCGTCATTGTAGCACAAATAGCAGGCCGGGCATTTGAAGATTCTTTCCAGTGTTGCGGACATTTGTTGGATCTTCGCATTGGCAGTCACTGTGGGCTGGCGATGCTGCAGCACAAAGTGCAGGTCTCGTGTTGCCAGTCATTGCAGCTGTCACTTTATCTTTAAGAGCTGGGTTCATTGGAGCTTTGAGTTGGTGGTGGTGCAACCAGCAAAACTTTGGTGCAAATTACCCTATTCATGGTCGCAAAGACCCCCAAAACATCTACCTTTTTACCTTTCTTCTGGGAGGAGCTCATCTGATGCCACACCAATGGTGCAGGATCTGGTGGCACCACTTGTGGATGAGGAATTCACTTCAGCAGACGATAGCAGGGCTCAGGCATTTCAGTTACAGATTCAGTTGCAGGTCCAAGCAGCAGATCAGCTGGGCAGATGCAGGAAGGCCTCTGGAACTTGTTATGTTCCTGTAGCTTTAAAATGAGGTCAGTCAGCTGACCATTGGAGTCACATCAGCCTGGGATGAAGGGTGCAGGTCTAGTCTTCCTTCTCATCAATCAGGGCAGGCCACAAACAACAGCACAGCAGGCCATCATTCTTCTGCAGTATTCACAGGTCCAGGAGTGGACTGATGTGTTGGGTCTGAGGGTCCAATATCTATAATAGGTGCCAGCTTTGAAACGAGAGAGGATTCTGGAGATTCCTCCTACAGAGGTGTCTGGAATTTCCTGCCTCCCTGCACTGGTCACAGTCTGTCTGGAGGCACAATAGGCTAGTGTGAAGTCCTTTGTGTGTAAGCTGAGCCAGTGTCTTTGAAATGTAAGTGTGACAGGTGACATCTACACCTATCTAACAAGTCAGAGATCATCCATCCTGACAACACCCAGACCCTCTTTTGGCAGATCAAAATGGCAGTTTAATACTGCGCACAAACAGGCTGCTATGGAAGGCCTGAGACATGTTCAAAAAGGCTACTTAAGTTGGTGGAACAATCAGTGCAACAGGCTAACTAGAAGCATTTAGGGCCATATTTATACTTTTTGACGCAAAACTGCGCCAACGGAGTTTTGCGTCAAAAAAATTTACGCCGTCTAACGCCATTTTGAAGCGCCGTGCGGGCGTCAAATTTATACTTTGACGTACGGCGGCGCAACCAACAGGTGGGAGTCATTATTTCGTGACGCACACAGCGTCGGTCTGTCGTAAAGGAAACCAACGTAAAGGCGACGCACATCACTGTGGGTCGATTTACGACAGCGCAATTCGTAAAGCGCTGGTTTTTTTCACGCTATTGCGTTACATTTTTGCGCGAAAACTGCCCTGTCAGCAGAGGAGACCCAAAATGGATCCCAGATGCCACAACAGACCCCAGGAGGATGAGAGCAGACCAGGAACCACCCAGGAGGATCCATACAGGAACCAGGACATTTAAAAAAAAAAGAAAGTGTCGCTTCAGTGAAGAGGAGCAGGAAATCCTGGTGAAAGAGGTGACGGAACACCAGCACCAACTTTTCATCTCCTCTAAATTGCCACTCAGTAGGAGAGAGGCCATATGGAAACAAATAGTGGACAAGATCAACAGTGTGGCTGAAGAACGCCGCACAGTCACTGAATGTAAGAAACGCTGGCATGACCGCAAACGTAGGACAAAAGAGAAAATGGCCAGGAACAGGAAGGCAGCAATGCAGACTGGAGGGGGGAGTCCAGCACAACAGGAGGCCCTGGACCACATGGGGGAGATGGTCGCAGCCGTCATCCCGGAGGAGATCGTCACAGGGATTCAAGGACTGGACAGCGCAGACTACCACAACACAACGCACATGCAGGGTAAGTCGCATGGGGAATTCAAATGCAATAATGGGGACTGTAAGCAGGGGGGGGGATACCTACTACACAATGCATGTAAGTCAGCACATATATGAAGTGGCATGGTTAGAGGGGCACGGCAGGGGGGCATGCCCAGCACAGACCGAAGCTGGGGCACAACAAAATACAGCAACAACAACAGTCCCATGGCGACATCCTGTAATGACAACAATAGAGCCAAGGGAAAGCAGCGACAGGTGGGAAGGCCACTAACACAAATCCACATCCAGACACTTGTATTGCAAAATCTATCCTACATCAACTAGGTCCCTATCAGTAATGCAGTAGCCAAAACAACAACTGCAATGTAACTGCCACAACAGTTGACAATAACACCTCTCATCTCTGTGCAGCTATAGTACCAAATGGCAGGAACCTCCCCATGGAACATACATACCTAAATTAGGGGGTGAGGATGACATCCGCAACTATTCATAGAAATAAGACAAAGGCACCAGTACACTCAAATGCCGAATGTCCATACCTGACACAAACATAAGCCTAAGTAAACAGCAATAGGAGCCACACAGCACTAACGACACACACAGGCTGCATACGTCACGGTCCCTCACGTGCCTGGCTAACAAGGCTACATCATTAAGGTCATACTGCTCAGACAACAACATTGAGGAGGGGACACAGGCAACTGGTCACTGAAACACACCTGCAAAGTCTGACAAACAAATAGGACATTCATACGATAAACAGGCCAATCCAGTAAGACACACATGACCCAACATCATCTTCAAACATCAACAATGTTTACATCCATACCACATCCTAACATTGACATGCATAGGTAATGCCACGTAACATGTACAGTTCATGCAATGTGAATAAAAAGTGTATGGGGCAGGGCCTGAGAGGCAAGTGTGCTGGCAGGGCAGTCACAACACCCACAGTCAGTCAAAGTGTATTGTGGCAAGTGTAACGTATACTTTGCGCATTAGCCTCAGGCTGGAGGCCTTTGTGCATCTTACCCTGAATGTACTTATACTCATTTGCTCACATCTAAGAGCCTCAGAGCACTTTGCACTAAATGATTCTCATTGCCCTTCCTATCAGTTAATTTAGCAAATAGCCAGTCCTAAGGTGTTGTCAATTAGTCAAATCACACTGTTTTGCCTACTTCTGCACTGGAGTATGCCTGAACATATTCACTCTGTGCCCCAGTCAAGGATACAGTCTGGTATGTTGCTGATAGATGTGGTAGGGGTTAAGGTTTGGCATTCCTGCGTAGGGAAACTTTGTCATCACGATGACATATGACTTATAAAATCACTTCCTTGTCCCAAGATATGCAAGAGGGAGTTTCCAAACAGAGAAACACAACTAGATGCTGCCTGCCTTGCTGCTGATGCACAACCAGATCACAGCCCATTCCTCTGATATGAGGGATGATGTCTCCCCTGTGATTCAGACAGGCAAGCTCCAAACTTAACATGCTGTGCTATACATAGAACAAGCAGAGGGAGAGTAGAAACTGTTAGGCACCATGATAGCTGTGTACTAATGTATTACTCTCCTGCGGACTATTTCAATTCTAACAGTGTGTATTGTTTGGGTTATTGTGGCTCACACCTAAATTTCTACAACTCAGTTGTACAATGAAACCTCATATGAAACAAATACAGTCTATGTCGTTTGTGTATGGTAACATACCGGAAAAGACATAGGCCCTCATTCTGACCCTGGCGGTCGGCGGAGAGGCGGCGGTCAGACCGCGACCAGACCGGCGGTAAAAAAAATGGCATTCTGACCGCGGCGGTCACCGCCGCGATCGACCGCAACTTCACCACTCCGACCGCCACGGCGGTCATGACCGCCGGGCTGGAGGTTGCGCTCTCCAGCCCGGCGGTCGACCCAAGCCCGCCAAGGGTATCATGACCCTGCTTACCGCCGCGGTTTCTGGCGGTCGGGAACCGCCATGCGAACCATGGCGGTATGCACTATCGGGACCAGGGAATTCCTTCCCTGGCACTGATAGGGGTCTCCCCCACCCCCCACTAGTCCTCCCCCCACACCCTCCACCCCCCTGCCACCCTCAGAGATGTTACAAACCCCCACCCCGACATGCACATACACGCACCCCGACATGCACACACCCCCAACATGCACATATACACACCCCCTACACACACACATACACGACGGGGACACATACCCGCACACATACATGCAGACATGTGCACCCGCCGAACTGCACACATTACCCATTGACACAGCAGCACCCCCCGCCCGCATACACGCACTCACACACCCCCTCTACACACTCACACGCACACCCCCATGCACGCACACATCACACAACACCCCCCCACCCCCTCCCCTCACGGACGATCAACTTACCTTGTGCGTTGGTCCTCCGGGAGGCGATGGGAGCCATAGGGACGTGACCGGCAACAGAAGAACGCCAACAGAAGACCGCCACACAGAAATGTGGGTCGTAATTCTGTGGGCGGTGTTCTGCTGGCGTGGCGGTGGAGGTTGACCAGTCTCCACTTTCCCGCCGACCGCCAGTGTGGCTGCTGGCGGTTTTCCGGCAGAACGCTGCCAGCGGTCGGAATACGCGCAGCGGCATACCGCCGCGGCCGGCGGTCTTCACCGCGGCGGGAACTCGGCGGTCTTGCGAAAAGACTGCCAGGGTCAGAATGACCCCCATAATTGTGTAGGATCTGAGTGACCACGACTTGCCTGAGAAGTTCCAAAGATGTCATGCGCTCGGATGTCTAAACATTCCTTTGATGTGGGAGACCAGAGGCACTGCTAGTTAGTCTGAGCAAAATGAAATATCAGGGTGACAGAGTTATTTACAAGTGGGTCAGACTTAGTCCCCCACACCATTAGCTATCCTGCTGCCTAGAAAGCCAGTAATCACATGTAGGATAATGAGAGCCCACCCAACAAAATGTCCCTCCATAACAATAGTTAAACACCAAGGGAGGAGTAGGACAAAAACACGCATATTCCTAAATAATTACAAAGCAACACCTAGAGGCGATCTGGCAGACATGTCTGATAGCTCCATATCATACATGTGACACACAGGTGGGCCATAGGCCTACAACAATGCCCTATGACGGACAGCAGATACCAAGACAAACACAGAGCACAAAGTTAAGGCATCCCAAGGCTTGTATTTTAGTGCAAAATTGTCACAACACAGACACACTAATTGTACCCTGTTTCATTGCAGAGGAACACGGATCTCCTGCCGCTATGCCTGTCCATGAGTTCCCTGATGACATGGATGACGAGCCCATAAACCTCCCACAAGAGACCATTCAAATGGTCCTTGAAAGCCTCCAAACCCCACCTTCAGTCACAAGGAGGAGCACAGAAGAAGCAGCCACCACAGGAGAACCACCCGCCACCCCAATTGTAAGACCTGCCAGCTCCAACACAGCTGAGGACTCTGACGACACTGGCACCAGCTTTGAAAGAACTGTCGTTGGGGTCCTGCGTGAGCTGGCCAAGGAGGTGTGGGTGGGGATGCAAACTATGGCAGCCAGCCTTGAGGGGGTGCGTTCGTGCATGTTGTCAACTGCTGATCAGGCTGCTGCAATGCAAGCCCGAACATCGCTCTTGGAGGAACTTTTAAAAACACAGAAGGAAATCTGCACAGCTGTCATCCAGTTGACACAACAACTCCAACTGCAAGCCAGTCAACGTGTGCACGAATGCAACATAGAACCCCTCAGGGCCGACCAGGCTGCCTACCATCGTGATGTGGCTGCCATTCTGAAAAACCAGCAGGCCCTCCTTGCTGCAGTACTGCCCTTCATAATTCGACAGGGAGCAGCCTCCGGGATGTCTGCCTCCATGTCTTCTAACACTGAGGTGTGTGTTGCCCCTTCACAACCAACAACAACAAGGACACACCAGGCAACACACACATCAGAAGAAGAAGACATGGAACAGATAACATTCACACGCAAGAGTACCCGGAAGCCCTAGTCCCTGCACCATGGCCTACTCTGACCAACGTCCTACATTTTGACAAATGCCAGTCTCACTCCAACTACACTCAATGACTGTTTGGCAATCCACTGTATGACTTGTCCCCATTGCCAGTGAATGTCTCTCTCCTACTATTTGGCAATTCCTGTCCCTCTGCACTGTCTGTGACATCACCCCAGCATGTCAGGAGCATCATCCACACCCCGTCTGTAGGATCACCATGTAAGAATGCACCAGAACGGACTCAGCTAACATTGTGAATGGACATTTTGCACTACAGCACCTATAAATAAATATCACTTGCACACCTATTGTGTCTCTGTGTTATTTCACACTTCAACTGTGCAGTACATAACTCCAAAGTGGCTGTGTGGCAACCATGTCGATTCTCTATACTACTGTCCTGATTTCATGTATACTGAAACATCTGTGCAGTGGCCAGGAATGCATCATAGACTTACTATACTGAGGAAAATAACTGATGAAGGGACTAAGCACACACAATCATGCTGTGTTGGACAGAATGATGCACCATCTATAGCTATTCTAGACAACTAATGGTGGCTGAGAAATGTAGGCACCATGCAATACTTAAATATGAAATAATGCTGTAAAATGTAAGGAATCATTAACAAATTACACTGCATCAATCACCCTTACGGAGTATACTTCCATGAAGGAAAGTCATTCTGAATCAGTACACACATGATGTAGGTCAGCAATGACAGCAACAAGACAAGAGTGTGAACAACTCCTCATCTACAAAGATCTCCCTGAACTTCACACTGCTGTCCGACCTATCTATTTACCCACAATAACAAGTCTGGAAGCACTCTTTGTGAAGTAGGATACATGCCAACCCAAAACCTTGATGATCAATGCACACTACCAATGGTGGGTCTCCCACATGGTGGATACTTACCAAGTTAGCACACGGGTAGCTGGCATGTTAAACCTCAATATCCAGGGGATAGCGAGCATAGGACACAAATGTCATACTAAAACATTCTGCTACACTGATGTCAAGGCCATGATAATGTAGCACCTAACACATCATGTAAAGGGTTAACAAAATTTTTATTTCAATGAAGTAATAAAAGAGGCAACTAAGGGAAAGGTAAACCTACACTAATCTAACCTGACTACTACTAACCCACAACTGTCCCTAACTAACCTAAGCTAAACTTACTCTACACATGTAACGAAACGATCTAAACATCAACCCCCCTCCCACCATTATGAGACAAGACACATGCAGGACAACACTTACTAACCTACACACATAATATACTATCCTAAACAAACATATATTTTTTTGGTAATATTTTTTTAATAAATTATTATTATTATTATTATTATTATTTTTTAAACAGGAATCCCAACATTGCCCCCCACCCACCCACCCACACAAAAATATAAGATAGAAAGAATAAGGACCCCCCACCCTCTTCCCTAACACTAACTAAGCTAATTACCTATACTTATCCTATAACTAACCCCCAAAACCCAACTAACAGTATAAAATAGGAAAGAGGTGAGAGGGGAGGGGTAAAAGTTCAGGAGGGCAAAAGTACTACAGATTTGCCCTCCATAGTGTGCGCCTGAAGGAGCGGACCTTCTTTTTCACATAACTCATGTCCTCCCTCAGGTTGTCCACCTTTTTAACCAACTTGTCCAATTTTCGGGACAATGCCAGGAAGGCAGCTGGGTCGACAGGAGGGTCTGTACTGGTTTGCGTGCCGGCGGAGGTGGATGTTGTGGCAGGAGTTGTGTGGCCACGGGACAGTCCTGCTACCACCACACGGCTGGGTCCAGGTCTGGAGGAAGATGCTTGGTCCGTTGCTGGGTCCACTTGGGCAGACCTGGTGGATGTGGTGTCAGTGGTTGTTGGTGGCACTGTAGGGGGAGCCTGTGGTGTGGCCCACCACGCCCCGGAGGCCCGATCTGAATGGTACTTGCGGGCCATCCTCCGATACCCACACTGCACCTGCAGGATGTGCCTGTATCTCATCGCACGGCGCTCAAAATGGTTGCGATCTGCGGCACTCAGGTTTGCAGCTGTGAAGAGAAAAGGCAAATATTTAGCTTTGGATTTGCATTGGGTGGAATACCACAATGGGTCATTTGTCCATTACTAGATATGTATTGGTTGCAGCAATTGTCACAACAAAGTTCACGGAAAGGCTCAGAGGAAGTACATGTGAAACATGCATACATAAGGGCATATCACACCTAGCATATCCATGTCTCTACATGATGGATGACATCACCCTAAACTACTCATCCAAATCATACCTAAGGCATTTGACATCATGGCTGCACCTCTTCTGCATACTGACTTCACTACATATGTCATTCTATGTGATAACAATCACACTCCTCACTCAATGGCATTTGGAATTAGTTGTGTGCTAAGATTGAACCCATGGGCCAGAATCCAATGTCAACACTAGGGGCCAGATGTAGGAATTTGGAAAATGCAACTAGCAATTTGCAATGCAGAACGGTGTCTCTGACACCGTCTGCGAGTCGCTATGGGGTCGCTAAGACCCACCTCATGAACATCAATGATGTGGGTTCCAAGTTGCGCCACCTTAGCGACTATGGGCACTCACGGGGATGGAGGCCTGCTGGGAACAGCAGACCTCCATGGACGTGACTGCTTTTAAATAAAGCAGGTTATTTATCCCCAAGTGTAGGCCGTTTACCTGAAAGGAAAATGAGCTGCAATTAGTAAAAAATCATAACAACTTCAATCTTGGAATATTTCACGGTAATTAGTGGTCCCTTAGACCACTGGCTGTTTTGTACAGGATTATTTCGGTCCACTCACAAAGGGGAAGGGTTACAATGGGGACCCCTTCCAGTTAGCAAGTGGGTTACCATCCACTTCAAGTGGATGATAACTGCGACTCACTTTGAAACCACGTACTCGGTTGCAAATGGGATTGACTACCACTGTGAGTTGCAAGTAGGTCTGGAAAACCCCTTTATATTTTGCATTTTGAAAAGCATTTAGCTAATATGTTCATGACCACCAAATACATTTCGGAATAGGAAACAGACGTTTGCAACTCACAAACAGAAATTTATGCCATTTGCAACGTGTACACAGTTTGCTACATCTGGCCCTAGGTACTACCTCAAGTCACAAAAGGTGTCAAGTACGTGTAACATACTGGTTGCTACAGTCCTAGGTACCCTGTTTCACAGTAACATCCCAGTCTTTGTGGGTGGTGTGGGAAGAACAACCAACAATCCCATGTTCAATGCACACCCAGGAGTGTATAGAAAGTTCAACAAGTATGTGCCTTCACACACAACACCTATGAAGGGCTAGCAACACGTTGTAGTCAGCCAAACATTGTCACATCCCAGGTCCACACATGTCAAAATGATATGACTTAGGCCAACATGACATACTATCAGTGAGGCATGTTTTACAACACACACAGAGGAGGTAGAACACCCATTCTCATGATTCGACAGAACACCTAGGCCATTGCACTCAAGTCACACACACTTCTAGTTCACCTTGTTGAAGTACATGCCCCCGGAAGATCCGACCTACAGTGTACACAGTCCATCCTCAACTAGGAAGAAGCACTTGTCATCAGAGCCATGTGCCTAAGCTATCTGGGAGACTGTCAGTCTGATATGCAGACTCAGTTCATGGCAAGTCCCTGACCAAGTCTAACATTGACCATTGTATTCCAAATGAGTCATCCCATTCCCCATTGCCGCCCAACTGGAATGACCTACAGCCCCTCAATCTGAGAGATGGCTAGGTATTGCTTTACAGAAACATAAGTCCTATTTGATATCACACTAAAACAACAATGCCAATGAACGGCGAGCGCATCAAATCATGAATTCTCTTGAACACACAGTAATCCATCATGCTTCATTACCAAACAATGAAAATAGCACTCAGGCGACACTCACTGTAGGTATCGGGGTTGTCAAAATGTGCCACCTATCCCACGGTGTACGGGGCTGGTCCACCTGTAAAGCATGAAAGGAAGAATATACTCAGACTGGGTGAACTGACAAATAATTTCTGTTACAATGACACTGTGTGAATATGACATGGTAATGATAGACTTTCCCACATGCTCATACTGCATGGATGACTTTGTATTCAACATTATCATTGGATGAGTCTCCTGCTACAGTGACACACCCTACTACACACATGCAGTGGCCAGGACAGTCATGTGTCATCCAAGTTAACCCTCCATTAGTATGCCCCAACAATAATTTTATCCATACATCTCAGCATGTGCATCCCAGAGAGACATTCCAAAACTGGTTCCATGAGGACTGCATGACCACTCACAATCAAACAGGCTAGGTGGACATGTTCAACACACAGCAACCACACACACATGTGACATATGTGTGGACAACATAACTAACTTCATCTGACGTGAAGGCAACACACATGGATAGCATCATCATGTGTTTCTAATTTTCTGTCTAGCTATGGCGTCTACATATGTAGGTATGTGGTTTCTACATGACTTACTCACTGGCCATTATGACCACTAGAGTACAAATAGAGCCGTTCACGTGTTGCTTGTCTGACACAAATGCAACACTACATTACATACAGCTACAGGCATCTAGTAGGTGTTGCAAAAATGAGCCATCGGACTGGTAGCATTGGTCTTCATACACATTCTGCAACAAATACACATTAGGGCACATATGGATACCTTTGTAGCGCATCATTTGCATCATTTTGTGACGCAGAGAGGGGGCTAATTAGCAAAATACAGATAGATGTTGCAATTTGCTGCTGTTATTGCGTGAAAATGTGTTGCAAAAATGGGGATATATGTGTATAAACATGGGCCTAGGTTTCCCTAGCATTACACACAGTCAGCTACTTATTTAGCAGATTGGCTAACAATCATCACATGTTCCCACACAGATTTCTATTATTCCCATGTAATTGATTTGTACTCACCAACATGGCCACCAATCCTGAGTCCCAGGTGGTCCAGCAGGTCCTGTTCCCTGGTGATCAGATCTGCCCAGCGGTGCTTCAATTGATGGACATTTCGCATGCTCCCGTAGACCCGGACCAGGTGATGGCGCACCTTCTCCCACCGGATTTTCCTAGCCTCCGTGTGATACCCCTGTATCACACGGCCCCCAGCCTCCAGCATCAGTGGGAGGAAATGGCTAACTAGCCATATAAACCCCCCCAATTCATCTTCACCCATCCTGGACAGGCGAGGCCTACCTGACATATTGACAGCTAGAAAAATTTACAAATGAAATAAGAAAGTAAAAGTGGGAAATGGGGAAAGGTAGAGGTGTGGAAGAAAACGAAAAAGGAGAAAAATAGCCCAACTAACCCCCCAAACTATGCTACCCACAACAGACTCCCACAGACAATACAAACAATCACAGGAATAGACAAAACAAGACTAAACAGACTGAGAGAATGTTATACAACAAGAATAGATTGACAAAAAGACAAAATACAAGGGACACAGGACACTAAAGCAGTAAAACACAGGACAACACCTTTCACACAACCACACAGTCTAGAAAAATCTGAGACTGCAAAGTGAAAGTGAAAGTTAACTCCCAGTACAGATTTTGTAAACAGGATATCCTATTACATCACTTCCTGCATAAAATGGCTGCCATTTTTATTTTCCCGTTATGCATCATATTTTCACGCATACACAATTGTGCGTCATTTTTTTTGACGCATTACATTGCACATGATGCCGAGTCAAAAAATATGATATGAATATTAATAATTTTTAATGTATATGAGATGACCAACATATTGTCCATTTTGCGTCAATTTTACCACGCATACATCTTGGGCGTCATTGTTTTCCACGTACAGTACTGCACATGATGCTGAGTCAAAAAATATGGTATGAATATTAATAATTTTTAATGTACAAGAGATGACCAACATATTGTCCATGTAGCGTCAATTTTACCACGCATACATCATGGGCGTCATTTTTTTCCACGTACAGTAGTGCACATGATGCTGAGTCAAAAAAATGTATGATGTAAATTATACTTTGATGGCTAAATATGTGACACTTTTGGATACATTTATATTTGACTCTGCATTCTGTGCACTCATGTACGTGAACAAATTATGACGCCCATGCTGTATGCGTAGAATTTGGAGCAAATTTTTCCTTATGTCTTCATGTTTTTAACTTTGGAAAGGTGATTTGTCATGGTCAAACGGTGCTATGTGATACACATTTGTGTTTGGATATGACACATGTCCGTTGTTGTATGTATAGAAGGCATTCACACTGTAATGTTTTGGATACGTTAACTAATGTATTGACCATATTTGTCAACATATTTGGGGTAATTGCTGATGGCTATTTTGAAATGATGGATGGGATACCATGATGTATGTGTCCACAATTATGATGGTGATGCTTTTACCTGTAGTCCTAACAGGGAGTGCAATAGTCACTTACAGTTTTTATGGGGCTAACCATGTCCCATTATGATTTAGTGTTTCAGATTTGTGTTGGACTTTGGCCATGTAGCCCACACATGTGCCTTATGAATGTGTTTAGTTCACAAGTACAAGATTCTTGTATGTTTTGGGGGCGGTAGAGGTGGACTTACGCCCCCAGCACCCTAGGATTTGACCATCCAGAATAGCTACTGTACCCATGGAGTATATTTATTATATCATGGCAAACCTGCAGCAGCAGGCTAATGTAAGGCCATATAGTATGAATGACTGTTGACCATTCATTCATCTCATTAGCCCATTTGACGTTTTGCAGTAATGATGAATTGGAGCTAACTTGCATACCATTTTCCAATGACTATGTTTGCAAGACTCTCAGCGTTCCCGATGTGATAATGAGAATAATTTAGTTGTTGTCTGTGTCCCTTTCTGCATAAACTGGTTTAGTGGCATGTTACATTCTTCCTGCTAGGTTCAAACTGGGACACAACTGTGATGGTCTACTTTCAAATATTAGGTTGATTGTATGACATATGTGTACATGTGTGTTGGAATGTGGATCCACTATCACCTGTCTGGGTGTATGTTGTCACTGTGACTTCAAGGTCTCCTCCTGAGTTAGTGGCAGCTGATGTTGTTCCAATTGTGTATTGCTCATATCACACACTTGAGAGAAGCCATTGATGACATGGTCACGTACACATGGATGGTCCCACCCTGTCTCTGAACACGTGTGATGTGACTTTCAAATGATCTCAAATTTTGGGCTGGATGAGAGACTGTTTCAGGTGTTTGGATCCGGCATGTGTAATTGCCACATTTGTACTCCTGTTGGGCTCTGTGTATGGTAATGTATCATGTCACATCCTACCCTCTGTGCATACAGTTGTGATGTTTATTTTTGGTGTGATGACTGTTATAGCATTCTTGCTCAATGAGACGACATTCTTCTTCAGCGATTTCAAAATAAAGGTGGTCAGAAATGCATAGGTCAAAGCATGATGTGGTGTTGGTTATCTGTGTTTATTTACAAGTGTGGAATACAAGTTATTATAATATATTAAGAAAAAAAATTATTGACAAGCTGTTGGCGCCTACGCACTCCTGCTGCCGTGTTAGGTTGTTCCCCCTCCTGTTGCAGGCCAGCATCCTCCTCTTCGTCATCCTCAGGCATGTCTGGGTCTGGTTCAAGGAGGGGAATGTTCCTTTTTACACAAATATTGTGTAATATGGCACAAGTGAGTATGATCTTACAGACCATCTCTGGGGAATAGAGTAGGCTGCCGCCAGTTATGTCAAGGCAGCGGAACCTTGACTTTAGGATCCCAAAGGTCCGCTCCACAATGCTGCGTGTCCTTTTGTGGGCGTCATTGTATGCCCGCTCAGCAGCAGTATTTGGGTTCCCATATGGTGTCATTTAGGCATCCACAGTCATTAATGTCTTCACACTAAGCTGTAGAGTAAATTCCAATGTGTGAGAGGTTCAATGGTGACTTGTGAAACATGGCTAGTGATGTGAGTACCTCAGTGTGTTCCTGGCTAGGTGTTGCTATTGTGGTGTATGTGTTGTTTATCCTAGAGGGTTTCTGAGCAGTGTGTATATGAGTTAGATTTTTGTCCTTACCAACAAGTAGTCCATTGCCATACCGTCCATCCTGGAAGTGTTGGTTGATGGTGGAGTGACGGAAGATGAATGCGTCATGTACACTCCCAGGATATTTAGCCACAATGTTGCTGATCAGTCCTTGGTGATCGACTATGGCCTGTACGTTGATTGAATGTGTGTGCTTCCTGTTGCGGTAGAGGTGTTCACTCGCAGCAGGTGGCACAAGGCGTACGTGTGTGCAGTCGATTGCACCAAGGACGTGCGGGAAGCCACTGGTGGCGTAGAACCCCTGTTTAGTTTCCTGCTGCATCTGCAGTGTGTTAGGGAAGCAGATGTGGCGGGGTGTCAGGCGAATGATGGCATCCAGTACTTTAGGCAGGAATGCGGAGAAAGATGGTTGTGATATTCCACCAACCAGGGCACCAGTTGTCTGAAACGAGCCACTTGCCAGCAGGTGAAGTACGGCAAGCAGCTTTGTTTCTGTTGGGATAGTGCGGGGAGTCACTAAAGTGGGGGCCAACTGCTGTTCAATATTTGTCAGCAGCTGCTGTATGGCCTGCCAGTTCAACCGGTACCTCTGGATGATGTCTCGTTCCCTGAGGCCATGCAAAACCTTCCCTGAGACCTGAAAAACTTCCGCCCCATCTCCCTTCTGCCTTTCCCAGCCAAAGTAATAGAGAAGACCGTCAACAAACAGCTGACCACCTTCCTGGAAGACAACAACCTGCTCGACCCCTCACAGACCGGATTCCGAACCAACCACAGCACTGAAACTGCCCTCATCTCAGTCACAGACGACATCAGAACCCTGATGGACAACGGTGAAACAGTCGCCCTCATTCTTCTCGACCTCTCGGCTGCCTTTGACACCGTCTGTCACCGCACCCTAATCACCCGCCTCCGCTCCACCGGGATCCAAGACCAGGCCCTGGACTGGATCGCCTCCTTCCTCGTAAACCGCTCCCAAAGAGTCTACCTCCCTCCGTTTCGCTCAGAACCCACTGAGATCATGTGCGGCATACCCCAAGGCTCATCACTCAGCCCGACACTCTTCAATGTCTACATGAGCCCCCTCGCTAACATCGTATGCAAGCACGACATCATCATCACCTCCTACGCCGACGACACCCAACTTATACTCTCCCTCACCAAGGACCCCGCCAGCGCCAAGACCAACCTACAAGAGGATATGAACGACGTCGCAGATTGGATGAGGCTCAGCCGCCTAAAGCTGAACTCTGAAAAAACTGAAGTCCTCATCCTCGGCAACACCCCGTCCGCCTGGGACGACTCCTGGTGGCCCACGGCCCTCGGCACCGCACCGACCCCCGCAGACCACGCCCGCAACCTCGGCTTCATCTTGGACCCCCTTCTTACCAGGACCAAGCAAGTCAACGCCGTGTCCTCCGCCTGCTTCCTCACCCTCCGCATGCTCCGCAAGATCTTCCGCTGGATCCCCGCCGACACCAGAAAAACCGCGACCCACGCCCTCGTCACGAGCCGCCTGGACTACAGCAACACCCTCTACGCTGGGACCACCGCCAAACTCCAAAATCGCCTGCAACGCATTCAAAACGCCTCAGCCCGCCTCATCCTCGACGTACCCCGCAACAGCCACATCTCCGCACACCTGAGACACCTGCATTGGCTCCCAGTCAGCAAAAGGATCACCTTCCGACTTCTCACCCATGCACACAAAGCCCTCCACGACAAGGGACCGGAATACCTCAACAGACGCCTCAACTTCTACGTCCCCACCCGCCCCCTCCGCTCCTCTGGCCTCGCACTCGCCGCCGTCCCTCGCATCCGACGCTCCACGGCGGGTGGGAGATCTTTCTCCTTCCTGGCGGCCAAGACCTGGAACTCCCTCCCCACCAGCCTCAGGACCACCCAGGACCACTCCGCTTTCCGGAGACTCCTAAAGACCTGGCTGTTCGAGCAGCGATAACCACCCCCTTTGTCCCTAGCGCCTTGAGACCCGCACGGGTGAGTAGCGCGCTTTATAAATGCTAATGATTTGATTTGATTTGATGCAGGGTTGTTCTTGGGCAGAATATCCTCTCCTGCCTTCTGCGCTGTCTTTGGGGTCCCTGCTGTTGTTGTTGTAGCTGCTGTTGTTGCTGCAGGGCTCTGCGTCTACGTGCACGCTGAAGAAAAAGCACCTCCATGTCTCCCTGTTGCTGCTCTGCTGCTCTGCTGCTCTGTTGTTTGTTCTGTGTGTTCTGATTAAGTACAGGTGTGATTGCCCCATTTTAACGCCTGCCCTGACCCAGGCGTTAAAATTTCACGATATTCGTGCTTTGCGCCATTTTTTTGCGCCGCCTGCCGCGCGGGAGTCATTTTTGCCCGGAAGCATAAATACGACGCACCGCTGTGTGCGGCGGTTTTTGGACGGGAACGCCTACCCTGCATGTCATTAACGCAGGGCGGGGTGCCGCTTCCAGAAACTGGCGCACATAGCGCCATTTTCCTTGTGCGCCGAATCGGGCGTCAGGGTTTAAATATGGGGCAACGTTTGCGCTGAATGTGCGTCAAACTTTTTGACGCACATTCGGCGCAAACGGAGTATAAATATGCCCCTTAATTTACAGGCCCTTGGTACATGGAGTACTACTTTACTAGGGACTTTCAAGTAAATTAAAGGTGACAATTGTGTGTAAGCCAATTTGGCCATTAGAAACGAGAAAGCACAAGCACTTTAGCTCTGGCTAGCGATAGTAAAGTGTACGTTGTCAGAAAACAGGAGAGTAAAGCCAAAAAGTTTTAAAATGACCCTGCAGGGAGGGACGAGTCCTTATAAGGCAATCAATGACACTCACCCTTGTCATTAGGGGGATGTCCTTCAAGTGCTTTGTCTGGCTGAAGAGATCACACCCACAGGAGTTTTGACATCTTCAGCCCAGCAAAGTTGAACCCAAGCAGACAGCCACCTGCGTATTTAGAGCATGTATAGCACTTGTCAGCCTGTCATGAACATAAAGACTGTCTGTCAGGCTGACCTTTCCTTAGCCTGACAGATTCTCTTTATTTTGGGAAAAAGGTGGGGGCATGACCCCTCCTTCCTTAAGGACAGGCCACTATTGGAGGGCTGCCTACAAGGCAATGGGGACACATTATGGCCTGTGGGTCTTATGTCTATGTGCCAACTGTATGAACTCATGACTATCACATTTTGCGACACCACTACATGCATGTGCATCAGTGCCCTGTGTTATGAGATTTTATTGCACTCAAAACATTCCTTCTAAAACTACTGTGCTGCATTCAGGACCATTATGTGCTTTGGTGATACTGGTGTAAATAGGAGTAACTGTCATGGAATTGTATACACCCCTAAAGAACATTTAACGTCGAGTCACAGCGCACCTAGATAGTAGAATGACCACGTCAACATTCCACAACAATTTGCAGGGCTAGTGACAAAGGCAGCGCCATGCTCTGTGGCTGTCGAGTTCAGGCTGTACCGAGTGGCACTTGTGCACAGCGCAGTCCCAGAGACATGGGATCGTTGTTTATTTATGGGCGTTTCTGTGAGCTCCTATAGATTCTGCAGAACATGCATTTTCTTGCTGTTCAGCAACATCTGCGTCAGCCCAGAGCCCTCTGGAGCCTATTTAGTGAGAGAAATTAATTGAATTAACAGCTGACAGTGGAAGCGCTAAAGATTTATGTCGCATTTATATTTCAATAAATCCGACGGGCATGAGGTAGGAATATTGGGTTTCATTAACATATTTTAAAGTATTCAATAGATGCTGGTTAAATCTCCTGCCGCTCGTTTGCCTTGCAGAGAGCATGGAGGCAGCAGACGTCGAATTTTTGGCTATTTAGCGCAGAAGATCGCGTAGTCTGCACTTAGGAAACTCCAAACCATCAACCTCTTTGCATCATGTAATGGATGTTGTGCTATACCTTACCTCCATGTTTACCAGGCACAAAAGATGGTACTTAATGAATTTCCGACAAGGGCATCGACAGTTAGTCATTGCAGGTTCCTTGATGTGAGTACACTGATTACACTTCCTATCTAGGCCATCGAATTGTGTTCTGAATAAAAAAAACATATAAATGAATGGTTAATGAGAGGTATCATGGCTTCCTCAAACTCTGCAGCAAGGCAGCAGTCTGCGCACAAGACCAATAACATTAGACAGCAGAACTGTACTCTTGGTTTAAAAGATGATACACTAATGTGTTTTCGACAACAAATCTATCCCCTGTAATTTATCCTTCAGGTACTAGCAGATGCTTTCTTAACAGCAGTATTGTGCTTTAAAAGACACTTGCGAATATTGCAGTATCCATGGCAGTGGCGGCTTCTCCATTATGGTGGAGGAGCGTCGACCTCCCCCCCCCCCCCGCCAACAGAGGCACACAAAAAATAATATGATAACAACAGGTTTATTATCATTTTATTTTAATTTGAAGCCAAGTCTTGGGGGCGTGGCCGTACTCAGAATGGTGGAGGAATGGTGGGCACTGCTGTCAGTGCGCATGTTGGTATCGCCGGCCGTCTTAGGACGGCCAAACTGATATGCACATTGACATCCGCCCAACTCAGTTGCATTGCTGTGTGGAGAACAACAGCAGGCACAGGCTCCTCCCAATATTGACGCAGCGCTCATGTATATTACCTGCATGAGAGCAGTGTCTGGATTGGCTGTAGAGTAGTCTGGGAGCCTCAGCCTGTGCACACACAGCAGAAGAGCGGTGAATGACGAGTGGCAAGTAAGTTCTTTTTTTGTTGTTTTATTATTGCTCCCTCTAAGCCGCCCCACTACTTCCTCCTGATACCAGTCACTGCTGATCCATAGCATTCAGCACAAGAAAAGGAAGATGGAGCACTGCGTATCTTAACAACATACCTTCACAGCTGCAACCTTTTGTACAAAGGTTTTATGTGGGGCAGAAATGTGAGGATGGCACCATTCAGCACATAGCATGTTAAAATATGTCCATGATAGATGGTCTAGCATTCCATTGGCTACTTCTCGATACTTGGGGGCACATTTTCTAAAATTGCATGCAATGCCGGGTGGCAAGCAAGGTTGCTGCGTTGCATAAAAGGGAGAGAGCAGAAATACTCTACATTTACAAAACAATTGAGAATGTGTGCACTCACTGCTACATGCACTGGTACATGTGTGGCTTCCTAGCACTAAAAGGAGAGAGCAGAATTGCAAAAGTGCCTCCATTACAGGCTGGAATGTTTTTGTGCAGGAAGGGACAACTTCCTGCTTAAAAAACAATCCTTAAAGGTATTTTCCTCTTTCAGTATGTGCTGCAGAATGCAGCACAGGTGGAAAGAAGACCTAATGAAGACAAATGAAGATATTTATCCTTATTGTGCCACATTGGGAAGGCAATCCATTTCAATGCATTGCCATCTTTAATAAACTTGGAAAAATGCCAAAATGCCATGGGTGGATGCATAGGAATGCCCATGCCCTACCACTAAATGCCTAACACGTTGAAATGCAACATAACCCAGCGTGAGCCACTGTGTTGTGTTACATTTCTTTACAAAGCTACACAAGGCAGCACAAATACTGAATCCTTTGCATTGTGATTGTGACACCTTGTACTACTGCAATGGTGGAGATTTTTCTGCAGAGGTTTATTCCTAGAAACTCCTCCGCTAAAGCCAGATGATCATTCACCAATGGGCTGTTTTGCATTTTAAGACAGACGTATTGTGAGACTTTTGATGGGCATATGCAAATAGAACTACAAACTGTAATCCGAGGTTGTGAAAGCCCTTTCCCGAAAATACCTTGCAGTCCAATATAGAGTCTTATTTAGAATTTGGTGGACGAGATACTTCGTCAAAACATGACAGAAATCCTGTCTGCCATATTACGAATGCCATAGACAATTATGCACTTGTAATATGGTGAACATAACATTTCTCACATTTGTACCAGAGTAACCTGTCCATCAAAATTTAAATAAGGCTCATATTCCATTAAATTCCACATTCTTGCTGGCAGCAAGTGCAATCCTACGAGTGCTGGGACGCTGGAGAATATCATTTTCATCCTAAAAGAGTCTCAATTTATTCACTTTTTGATCGTATGTATCTGTCAAATTCCTCATTTGCACTGATTTTGTTGTACGCCTTGTGCACACAATTTCAAATCTCATCACTGACTTTTGAAAGTGATTGGGATGACTCTGGATGAGGTATGTTGGCTAAGCGCTTGTTCACCAAATCCCTCCATACATTCCAGGTTCACTATCTACCTTGGATTCTATTGTTGCTGTTATTGGCTTTCTTCGATTGCAGCTTGTGTTCCCCGCAGCCCACCACTATGAGGCTGGTAAGCATAATCACAAACACCGCAGTTTTTAGGGTAATTTCAATGTTTATGTCACATTGTAAAACCTAGTGTGTTTTTTATACATTTAGGGCCTTATTTATACTTTTTGGTGCAAAACTGCACTAACGCAGTTTTGCACCAAAATGTTTTGCACCGGCTTGCACCATTTTTTAGCACCAGCTGGGCACCTTGGGCCATATTTATACTCTTTGATGCACAACTGCGCCAACGCAGTTGTGCGTACATTTTTTTACCGCCGGCTAACGTCATTCCAACGCGCCATGCGGGCCCCTTATTAATGGAATGACGTTAGCCAGCGCTGCGGACTGGTGTGCGTCAAAAAAATGACCACACCAGGCAGCGCCGGCGTATGGGAAAATGGGGGTTGAGCGTCAAAAAACGGTGCAAGTCAGGTCTGAGGCAAAATTCAGGCCTCAAACCGGATTTGAGCCATTTTGTTTTACGCCCAGCTTCCATTGACATGACTCCTGTCTTAGCAAAGACAGGAGTCATGCCCCCTTGCCCAATGGCCATGCCCAGGGGACTTATGTCCCCTGGGCATGGTCATTGGGCATAGTGGCATGTAGGGGGGCCCAAATCAGGTCCCCCTATGCCACAAACAAAATCGGAAAAAAATACTTACCCGAATTTACCTTTTCCTTCCCTGGGATGGGTCCCTCCATCCTTTGGTGTCCTCCTGGGGTGAGCAAGGGCGGCAGGGGGTGTCCCTGGGGGCAGGGGAGGGCACCTCTGGGCTCCTTCCGAGCCCACAGGTCCCTTAACGCCTGCCCTGACCCAGGCGTTAAAAAACGGCGCCCATCAGGCTGTCTGCCGTTTTTTAAGGCCCACCCCCTCCTGTGCGTCAAAATGACGCCAGAGTATAAATAAGGGGCACAGGCCTTAAAGTAATTTTTGGGAAGGGAACGCCCACCTTGCATATAATTAACGCAAGGCTGGTTCCCCCTTCTAAAAAATGGCGCACATGGTGGAATTTTGACGCCTGCGGGGTCGGACGTCAAAGTATAAATATGGGGCAGGGTTTGCGCCGATTGTGCGTCAATAATTTTGACGCACATTCGGCGCAAACAGAGTATAAATATGCCCCCATATTTATGGAATGGTGCAAGCCGGTGCAAAGGGTGGGCTAGCTTAAAAAAAAATGACGTTAGGCAGTTTTGAGTCAAAGTAAATGATTCTGACCAGATTAGCATCATTTTTTGACGCTAAGGGGCATATTTATACTCTGTTTGCACTGAATTAGCGTCATTTTTTTTAACTCTAATTCAGTGCAAAACTAACTCCATATTTATACTTTGGTGCTACATTCGTCTAGCGCCAAATTTATGGAGTTAAAGTCATTTTTTGGAAGTGGAAACCTACCGAGCCTTAATGAGATGCAAGGTAGGCGTTCCCGTGCAAAAAATTACTCTATGGCCTTAACGCCATATTTATACTCCCATGCAAAAATGGTGCAAGGGAGGGAGGAGGGGTCAAAAAATGGGGCAAAGCTTGCTTTGCCCCATTTTTTAAGACCTGGGTCAGGGCAGGCGTTAGGGGACCTGTGGGCCGATTTCCATGGTGGAACACCATGGAATAAGCCCAGAGGTGCCCTCCCTAGGCCTCAGGGGCACCCCCACCCACACTAGAGGGACTGCGAGGATGGGGGACCCCATCCCAGGTAAGTACAGGTAAGTGCATTTTATTTTTGAAAGTGCCATAGGGGGCCCTGAAATGGGCCCCCATACATGGCACAGGGTGCAATGGCCATGCCCAGGGGACCCATGTCCTCTGTGCTGGCCATTGGGGTGGTGGGCATGACTCCTGCCTTTTGTAAGTCAGGAGTCATGTGGCATGGTAGGTTTAGCACCATAAAATGACACTAATCTGGATAGAGTCATTTTTTTTTACTCTAACCTGCCTAAAGCCATTTTTTGGTGCTAAACCCTCTTCTTCTATACTGCCAGCCCCACCCGACTAAAGTCATTTTTTTAAACTCTATCCTACCCTTTGCACCGGCTTGCACCATTCCATAACTATGGTGCCCGGCTGGTGCACAGAAATGGTGCAAGCCAGTGCTAAACTTTTTGGTGCAAAACTGAGTTAGTGCAGTTTTGCAGCAAAAAGTATAAATAAGGGCCAATATTTTGTGAGTTTGCGCCACTTTTGCGTCAAAAAATTACGTTAATGCGGTGCAAAAAGAGTATAAATCAGGGCCTTGGTGCTAGATGGGTCTAGCACCAAAGTCTAAATATGGAGTTAGATTTGCACCAAATTAGAGTTAAAAAAATGACGCTAATTCGGTGCAAACAGAGTATAAATATGCCGCAGAGTATAAATATGCCCCTAAATATGGCGTTAAGGCCATAGAGTCATTTTTTGCACGGGAACGAATACCTTAAATCTCATTAAGGCAAGGTAGGTCTCCACTTTCAAAAAATGACTTTAACTCCATAAATTTGGTGCTAGAGGGGTCTAGCACCAAAGTATAAATATGGAGTTAGTTTTGCAACGAATTAGAGTAAAAAAAATGACACTAATTCGGTGCAAACAGAGTATAAATATGCCCCTTAGTGTATGTACGAATCCTCTAAAATGCAAGAGACTTGTAGTTGACGAGATTAACCTTTTCAGCTGTTTCTTTTCTTTCTCACTTTCATTCCCCCTCCACTCCAACGTTTAGTTCTGCCAATCCCTGTCACCCTCGAAAGGTCGGAGATATATTCTGGGTGGGGGTTCTCTTCAGGTTCTGTTGAGCAAAACTAGGAAACCGTGACAATCCTACCCATATTGTGAATCAATCCAATCCTCTTCTTTTTCCTCCTTTCACCAAAACCCCTATTCTTAACTTTCCGCCACCTCCTGAACCCTCTGCATTGCACATATGAATCCCACTTTCAACTTGCTTTCGTCTTGCCCAAGCCCCATCCTAGGTAAGTATCCTACCTTCCAAGCCCCTTTATGACCTGGCCACTTTCTCCACCTACCCATCTCTCACTCCCTCCTCTTTCTCCTACTTTAACTAACAACCCTCTTACATTGTCGCCCTCATGTTTCACGACCTGCTTCAGATATCAGCTGTAGTGCCTCCTTTTGGGCATGTAGGCATAGATCAACCTCTTATTCCACCCCTTTCCTAATACACTCTCCACTGCCTCTTATCAAACCTAACAAAAGAAGAAAAAAGCCCCTCCCACTCTCACAATATCCACCCCCTCTGCATATTTCTACCTGGCTCATTCTCTATTTCTCATTTCCCTTTGTTTTCTTTACTGCAGCTATTTTAAAACGTCACCTCCTTCAATAACCTTTTCTCCTCACTTGCCTCCTCAACCCTGCAGGCACTTTACAACCTCTTAAAGTATAGGTAGTACATTCCACTTGTAATCCAAACCCTATTGTCATTCTATTGTGCTAGACAATCCAGCCCTACTTCTAACCAACCACATCAGACCAAATATGAACAGTTTAACTGACTGTACATCAATGCACAGTGCATAGGTAAGAACAGCTAAAATAAACACAACCTGATCTCAAACGCATCTCCCTATACACTCTTATGTACAGAAACTTGTTTAAGTGATGCCACCCAACCATGAGACCATCCTGCCAAGATATGGAATTCTAACCTAAAACCACCACAGAAAAATGAGAGGTAACCTTGCAGCTGTCTTGAAAAGCATTTGAAAGACAGAAAAACGTTTGCGGCTTTATTAGGACTTGATACAAAGATAATCTTGTGTGCTCCTTTCGGTCCCTTACTGTCTCCTGGTAATGCCTATATATTCACAGGCTGCTGCTGAACAACAGAGGATTCACTGTCACATCAACTGATGTTCTCTCAATGACTACTATAAACAACATGCTCTGTCCCCTTAGAAACTTGAACAATGGTTCACAGACGTGCACAAATGAGCTCCATCATTGCAAATTTAGAGATCCTCAATTTCCCCCTAAGTTATCTCTAGATTGCTACATGAAACTGGACACATTTTGTACATACTTTTTGTGATACCAGAACTTCACATTTTCCCACAATCTGGAGAGACTGTGTTGGAGGCGGCACGCTCTGGTTGGCTGAGGCGAGGCCCTAACCAGGTAGAACCTACCTCTCCAATCAGGGGTGGATGATTACATTCACTGTAGAACCTGCGCTCACCCTTGGGTAGCTTGGCACTGAGCAGTCAGGCTTATCACAGGGGCAATATGTAAAACATTGGCTCAGCACACTTGCACGACAAATACACTGAGCCTCACAAAAGAGACTTCACATGTGGTATATGTGAAGAAGATTTGTATTCAACATATACCTTAATTAACACAAAATGAACATCATGTAAATCTGGGCATAAACCACATTCAGAAATTTCACTAACAGTACCAGGCCGAACTGTGTTAAAAACAAGATTAGCAATATGTACATCTGGGAAAATCCTACATTCCCTCCTAGCAACTGTGTGCGGTTCAAACCATTGTCAGCACAAGACCCACCCCAGCAATGATGCCGGTTCAGTATTACACAGTTATAGGGTGCACCCCGATTCACAACATTATCAGCAACGTGTACACACAGATAATTCCAGCATTTTTAAATAGTGCCGTGGCCTAGGCCCCACAGATGAAAACCAATGTCAACCATGATAGCCGTATGCAAATGAAACAAAATGTAGGGCAACACCGCAATGCGGTGTAATCAATCACAGGCAGTCACTCCTACAGACTCACTCCACACCGCTGCATGGTACCACGGATATCAGGCAGACTTGAATAGCACACTCTCGCTCCCAGCACCCTAATGTGGTGCACTGATATCCAGCAGGTCATTTCTAACTGTACTCCCATACCCAGTGAGCCCAAACCTCCCTCCACCCTTCAATCCAACCCCTTCTACCCCAACCACATGGGTTGGAGATGAAAGACACCTTTCCCCGTATATTAGGCCAACATAAGTGGAGTCACACTTATTCAGGGTCCCAGGGGAAAGGTGGGGGGAAGAGTAGATGACAGGATGATCAGGCAACAGTTGACAAATGGAGGTTTGGCCACCACTCTGGAATTTCACTCACAGGTCTCCGCACCGTGCCTTCCGGCACAGGCCCCAGTCTGCAAAGCACGGGGGCTGGTCACCGTAGGACACACGCTGTTAACAACTGTACCCAACCAGGTCTGGCACTCAGTTCACAAATAGATACCAATTACGCACTTCCCTGGAAGGAGACACAACGGCTGATGCCTGATGACTTGATTTGAACCAGACAATCCTGTTTGCACACAAATTCACTAATTCCGTACATCCCTGGAATGAGGCACAATTTCTGGGGCACGATGACTTGAGTTGCACAAGATGATTCTGATCACCCAAGAAAAGTTCCAAATTCTGTGCCTCCCTTTAATGAGGTACAATGTTTGGTATGTGATGACTTGAGTTGCATCAGACAATTTCAATCACCCACGAAAAGTTACCAATGCTGTTCCTCCCTGGAATGAGGCACAACATCTGGTGGGTGATGACTTGAGTTGCACCAGACAATTCCGATGACACACAAAGATTTACCAATTCCATACTTCCCTGGAATGCCGTACAATGACAGGTGCACGATGACTTGAGTCGCACCAGACAAATCCGATGACACACAAAGATTTACTCATTCTGTAGCTCCCTGCAATGAGGCACAACGTCTGGTGCATGAAGACTTGAGTTGCACCAGACAAATCCGGTCACACATACACAGGCGTAAGTTTAGCAGTGCAACATGAGATAGAATGCAGCACGACTATGGGTACGCCCCTACCTCTGAGGGTCGCAACCTGAGAATTGGACACTGCACGGAATGAACGGCATGATCGATAAAAGGGGCCATGCAGGGTCCTGCAACCAGTGAATCCACTCACCAACATCAAGATACCTATGCGTGATGTGGCCCCTCAATGTAGGGCCACACTCCTTGAATGCAGGCAATTCTTTGCAGGCTCCAAAACCAGGCAATCCCGTCTCCAGGTGCAATACATGGTTCCAAGCTCACACCGGTGCTACCAGATGGGAACCAGCAGACATTGTGGGCACTTAAGTGGGCACCACTCTGTAGATGTCATGTGTAGAAGGGGTAGATCCCTGCCAGAATGTCTTTGATGTCCTTGAGACCTCTCCTAAAGAACAGAGGGCAAGCCAACAAGCCCTTGGAGAGCACACTTTGGGGTGACACAGAGCAGCAGGCAATCCATCCAGGCCACCCACAGTGTAGGAAGATTGTGCAGTCCCTTCCCAGGGCAGTAATTGCTCCTGGTGCACAACAGAATCCTCAGGCAGGGAGCACAACACCGTCCGGTATCTCCGGTCCTGAATCTTGCAAGCTTATCTCTTTTTTGCTGCAGTGTTGCGCCAGTAGTTGTACTGTAGTGAAGTTGGGGGCGGTTCAGGGGGTTTCCCTTTGAACCACAGATGTCTCCCCTAAATTTCAGTCATGTCTGCCATGGGGCTGTCGAATGCAGATCTTAATCTTTAGTGGGGCCATGATGTGTCAAAACCTCCCTCCAATCTATCCAGCGCGGCCCACAAATGGCAGAGGTCTTTGTTCCAGTTGTGCGCCCAAGTTTTATAGCTATCACTGGGGATAGCACAGATGTGCTTTCCCATCCTCCAATGTGGACTGAAGTCAAATTAAAAGGCACACAAAGCATTTTAAGGCAGAGAAATGCCCACTTTCTTGAAGCATTTCTCAATGATTATTGACGAAACCACCTTTACCATAGAGAGGGGTTTGTCAGGATGAATCCAGTGATAGTTAAACATTATGAGGCTGGTCCACAACAATCCACTGTTGCAGCAAGGATTAATTGTAACAATTCCCCTATGTTTACCTATGGGCAGAGCACCTCTCATATGTAGTCAAAACACACATGGGTATTCTTCACTCTCTCGGCATACGTGCCCTTTCACACATACAGGACTGCATTGGCAGGCTGGACACATGTTTAAAAGCACTATTGGTTGCAAGTGTGCAAACACAGGTCTTCTAAGACAGGTGAGATACATGTTTAAAAACCACCATAGGTGCTAGTTCCCGCACACTGAGGCCTGCTATGACGGGCTTGATACGTATTTACAAACACCACAGATGCTAGTGCGCACATGCAGGTTTTCAATGACAGGCCGGATACATGTTGAAAAACACCATAGGTGCAAGTGTGCACACACAGGCCTGCTATGACAGGCTCAGTACATGTCTGGAGTACCAGTGGGCGTGCACAGACACACTAGCCAGCGCCACTTCCTCATATATGTAGGAAGGTGCACCCACTTTCACTGTGTAAGGCTACCAGGTAGGGAATCAGAAAAAAACCTATGGGAAGAGCAGATCCCCTAGGTAGGAAAAACCCAAATAGGGGTTCTTCACTATCATGCATGGGACACACATGGGTACCTGCCAAGCTTTCCATATAGCACCTGCTCCCTCCTTCAGGGGGTTGATCTACAGCTAGCAGAGGGTCCCATCAGGATTGGCTGCAAAGTTAGCAGTGCCAACCTAAGCTCAAGTGCAGCTGCACCTCCACAGGCCTGCATTGGCAGGCCAGATACATGCTTAACAGACTATTCTAATGGGTGGCACACACAGTGCAACATCCCACTGGTAGCCAGGGCTGTACCCGCCCCAGGTTAGTGGAGTAACAGGGCACTCAGGGGTGCAGCAAGTGAACCAATCATGTAAGCGCCCCCTCCTAGCTTGTGTAGGAAGGGAGCGCACACTTTCCCACTGCAGTACAGTGGGAATGTGCCCAGAGTCCTAAGGACACTCAAAGAGAGTCATCAAAAGACCGTGAGGAAAAGGCAAACATTTTCTGGGAGATCTCCTAAGAAGGGTCATATCCAACAGACTGTCACAACATCAACTTCAGCCCGAACTAAAACAACTAGAAAAGAAAAGGTTGTGATCAAAACTAATTCTAGACAATGGAAGAAATCCTACCCATTAGCACCTAACTGCTACTGTGTAAAACCTATGCCACTGAATAAATAAGAGTGCATTAGTTCTACAAATGGCTCAAGAAAGGTTCAACAGACTAATACCTGAAAAGAAATACATTGGATTGGGCACCAAAAGAGGACTTGTGACTAAATGAAAAGATAAAGAATCAAAAATGCAAAGTAACTATACGGTACTCCCCATAGCGCTCCAACAAAAAATGTGCTATAATCAAACTACATTGAGGGCCTCATTACAACTTTGGTGGTAATTTCGGAAGACCTCCATGGTGGTGGCCGCCAAAATACCACCATATTGGTGGTAATCCGACCGCCGCACTACAACTCACACCGTGAAGACCATCAAAAACAGCCACAAATCTGACACTGCCAGGATAGTGGAGGGTGGGAACGAGGCGGTTCAACCACCAGCACCCCCATACCGATACATTTCCACCCACCAGATTACAAGCCACAAATCAGCACAGCAGTTCTTCCATGGTGGAAAACCATTTGCAGTGTAAACGGCTGTGCTCAGAATCCACCACAGTCAGAACACAACACCACATTGGATAGTTTGAATATCTCACAGGAGACACACAAACACCCAGACACACCTACTCACAGCACTATGTAACACATCCCAACACAACCCACAATCCTTTGCTACAAAGTACACATACATAGAGAGCAGGCAAATACACTCATATATCACCGTTACACCATAGGCACAGATGCACATCCCACCCAGTACACACAACACAACTGTACTACCAACACAAAACACACATAATGACCACACACACACACACACACACAGACACATAGTTAGAGCCACAACTGTTTGGAGCACAGGTCCAGAAAGCCTTGATTGCCAGGAAAATGGAGTTGTGGCAGAAAATAGTTGACAGGGTCAACCCAGTAGGCAACCATCCACGTACAAGGGAGGACATCAGGAAGAGGTGGAACGACCGAAGGAGGAAAGTGTTCCATGGCATCATGACACCAGATTGCTGTGCACAAGACTTGCGGTGGGCCCCCACCTCCTCCCCCATGGTTCACATCGTGGAGGAGAAGGTCTTGAACATCCTGCATCCTGAGGACCTGACTGGAATACCTCGCAGACTGGACTCTGGTAAGTGCACACAACCCCTATGTCACACAATTGTCGTGTACTGCATGCTTCCTCACCACCCAAATACTACCTAATGTACTGCATGTCTCACTACACATCCCACCTATCCACCTAATGCCCCTCTCCTGCATGCCACACCTCCACCCAGCCCAACTGCCCACACAACCCTTGGCAAAGGCACGGCTAGCGTGGGCTAATACTAACATAATGACTCCCACAATGCACAAGCCCTTCTACCTGAATACCTGGAATGTGCACATCACATTCAAATTCTTTGCATCTATGCCTATTTGATTAGCTATAACAACTAGATGTTATGACTGAGGACCACAACATGGCAATGACAGCAATGCAGTGGAATAACACAATGCCAAACAAGGTTAAATACAGCTGCAGCACTGTGACTAATCCAATTGGCCCCTAATCATGATCTACAAATCAGAACGTCAGCCCCATGGTATATTATGTCAGATGGCTGGCTTCATGCACATGCACAGCATACACAGACAGCAGATTTAACCTTACATAGCTCCCATGCACTCCATACACTGGGACATCATGCTGCTATGCCCAGCCTTCTACCACTCACAATTACCAAGCCTGAATAGTCACTAGCTAACAGTGCAGAACAGTCATGTGAGCAATCAGTCTGTACCAGTGCCCATCCACACAGCCAGATGTGCTAAACCTGAATGACACCAACCTAAATGAAGAATGGTACATATGTCACAGACCACTCCTTAACACCAATGGTATGCTGTGCAGCATCTGTCTATGTCATTGCTGAGAATCATGTCAAGCCACTGTATGCATATGATAAAGGGTGAACCAAACACATCTTCAATATGTAACTCCCTCTCTCACGCCATCCACAGGTACCCCTGCCAGTGCCACCACAGAGAGCCCACCACAGGATGAAGGCCTCAGTGAGGACAACATGCCTGAATGTCTGGATACTGGCGACCTGACTGGCCTATCTCGGACAACTGATCAGTCTACCACTCCCTGCCTCACCTGCCCACATAAATCCCCCCAAATCCAGAGGCCTCAACATCGCCGCCTACCCTTCCCTTCGCCCCCAACTTGTGTGCTAAGGCTAGATCAAACTATTGTGTGCCCCACAGTACAGGGACCTGAGTCGACCCCTTACACCCCAGACAATGAAGGTCCTGCATACACTAGGAGTGGGCACACTGTGCCAGAGGCACAGGCACGTGGGGCAGTGGGTGTAGGAGGGAAGCTGTGGGCCAGAGGATTTGTCTCCCAAGGGACTCTACTGACAAGGGTGCCATCTCCCAAGTCCTGGGAGCATACCAACAATCCCAGGACAGGATGGGCCAGATTATAACCATGTTGAGGGAAAACCAAAGGCTGCAAAGAGAATACCACCAGGAGGTCATACAGGAGTGGCAGACACACAGTGCCACCAGGCCTTCATTGCAGGGGTGCTGGGGGATATCAATACCACTCTGCGTGCTTCCTCCACCCACCAGCATGACCCTTCACTAACAACATAACATCAGACCCATCCACATCAGCGGTAGCCAGTGGAATGGAGGCCCTGCCTGGGGAACTACAGCTCTCAGACACCCCTCCCTCTGTAGCCTCTGTAGCAGAAGAACCTCCCCCCGCAAACATAGACGTCCATCCAGATCTCCGGCTGCAGCAGATGGCAAGACAACACTCACTGCCAGGAAGTGACCCTCACCTAATTTGTCGCCCTTAGGTCCCACTGAGACACCCTGTCGACTGTTCAATGACATAACTCCATCTCCCCATAGGCAAGAGGACACAGGAACTGTGCAACCAACAGCAGTACCATCTACTCTGATGATTTCATCTACCATGACCCCACCCATCACCTCTTGAATAATGTTTGCACCATATATGTATGTTACAGTTTCAATATATGCACAATAAACACCAATGGAACAAACTGCATATGCATCTTCATCACAACAACAAAGAAAGTCATTATTGACATATGTGAGATGGCTATGCACACCTACATCCAACAGCCAGTGTAATGGACAGGAGAGGGAGGCATCCTCAGCAGGAGACACAATACAACAAATATGTCCCCGTACACATGTCAGACAGTCTAAAATCCTAGCCCCTACAAGAGCGTAGTCAGCATGCAAACCTGCAAAAAGACAATGACGGAATAGAGCCAAACAAAGCACATATACAGCACATAAAGGTCATCCCCAATGTAGATTACCTCCTAACCAGGGTCCCTAAGAGATTACCTATACAACACCAGTCACAGAATAATCATCATTTAGCACTGCAGCTGACATCTGTCATTTACAACTCTCAATTCTCAAAATATTCTGCAATGGCTAGTGACTATAAAAGAATAAAGCCATAGGTAGCAGAGTATTTTTACCACAGTCAGTCGGTGGAATGACATGAGTACAGGAGAATGCAGCACACATTGCTCATTACTGGTCTGTACATTGAAGATTTGATTCAAGGAAACTTCAGTGGGTACACTTGTTAGATATGTGAAATTGATGCTGTGCACATGACATACAAACAGTCTGCTCCCCCAAGACACTCATAAGGATAGGACCACATCACACCACCACTGATAAGTCAACTCATGAGGACAATTGTCAGCAAATCATGTGGATATACAACACTTGCCAACTAACAATCACCATACCTTTGTCGAGTAGGCTCTCATTATCCTAATTAGACTACTGGATTTTGGGCGGCAAGATCGTTCGCAGTGTGGGGGACTAAGTCTGACCCAGGGTGAAGGACCCTTGTCACCCCCAATCCGGGTTTTGCTCCGGCTAACTAGCAGTGCTTCATCTCTCCCAAAGGGAAGAGACAATTGGGCAGCCGAGCGCATGACATCTTAGCACTTCCCAGGGAAGTCGTGGTCACTCAGGTCACAACCGGTTCTCTCATACACAGTACGGTCTCATATAGAAATGACAAAGGCAGTTTAAGTTTTAAAGATTGGTTTAATAAAACAACAGCATTTTAGATAGCAAAGCATGAGCTGCAATAACCAGAACTACACAACACAGTAGGATTGAAATAGTAACGATGAGACCGAAGCATAGGAATAAGGCTATCATAGTGCAACTAGATTAGGTTCTCTCTAAGTTATATTCTGAGCACAGCATGTGAAGCTCTAAGCCTGCCTTTCAGGTTCCCCCGGGAGGACATCAACCCTCATGCCTGAACAAAGGCCTGTAATCTGCATTAGCATCTGCAACGGGCAGTCAGCATCTAGTTGTAGCTTCCTGGTCAGAATCTCCCTCTGACCTGTACTAGGACTAGAAAGTGGTTTTATAACTAATACGCAGATGTTCTAAGAAAATGTCCCTACGTAAGGATGCGTGTTTTCTACAAACACTAGAGACTAAACTTCTACCACGTTTACCGGCAATGTACCAGACTGTAGCCTTGACTGAAGCACAGGGTGAGCAAGAATGCATTGTTTGAGAACACAGTGCTGAACTAAGCTAAACAGTGGGATAGAAATAAATAAAACAAGACCGTAAAACTGGTTATTGTAAAATAACAGTGCGAGGCTAAATAAAATGTATCTAGGGCAAAGTGCACAGAGGCCTAATATGTTAACCTAACGTGCATGAAGCTATATTAAAAATGGCTACACTACACCCTCCCCTTGTCGGTAGAAAGTGGTTTAAGCCAAAGCTAAAATGCCCTATGCTAAAATATAAGTAAACCCTATTCAATTTCAACAAGTTAAGAGGACACACAAGCATAATAACTTTCAATTTAAAAAAGGAGCATGCGGCCAAATGCCGAATTCAAAGGATAATGTCAATTTAGAATAAGTCCAAATCAAGCATCGCTCATGGAAAGCAGGAGATTCTCCACTTCGGCAGATGACAAAACTGGAAAATCCACGCCAAAGACTATCAAGGAGCAGGTGTATTCCAAAGCCCCAGTGTCAACCAAGGCGGCATCCCGTGCAGAGCCTATGAACGAGTTAATATCAACTTCCTCCAGGAAGGGTATCTCGTAAACAGCTTGTCGAAGCAACTGCAGCTGCAGCGCGCATGTCTGGTAATGAGCCCTCATCGAGAACTTCAACAGATCAGCATCAACCACTGGGGGGCGTTGCTGTGAGAGACAAACGTCCAGTGCATGTTCAAAAGAGCACCAAAAGCACCGAAACACGGGCTGCACACAATCCAAAACCGGTCTGAATGACAAAGACCAGTTACACTCCAGATTTTCCAGGACTGTTGCTCCAAAGTGCTGCATCATGCGTTCACGACACAGCTGCGCTGATGGGAGCGCCCACATTCGTCCTAGTTGCGGCGGGACAGCCATTGCGGAAAAACAACAGCAACAGCAAAATGCTGGCTAATAAAGCCAAAGTTATCGGAAATCCCCCAAAAATGCTTCCGAAAATTGAATGAATAGCTGTAGGTATTAAACCGAATATGGAAGAGAAGGTGTGAACGAAACCAACACCAACGGCTTTGAAAAAATGTGCTAATCCAGCCATGCTGTAAGCATTAAATATACGTCCCACGAGTTCACCAAAGTGGCTCGGAAAGTTGGTATTTAACAGGGACTGTATTTCCGCCGATAACCTTGCCACCTGAAGTGCGTAGGTCTCGCGTGCAGATGTAAGGGCCACATGCTTCTGAAACAATAAAGCCTTCAGTCTGCTTAACTTGTCGAAATTCACCTTGGAAGTAGCAATGTGTGGCCAAATATCTGCTACCTCCCTAATTTTAGTGTGGGGAAACAACACGTTCCAGCAGCAAGTAACGACCTTAGTGATCGAAACAATGTAAACTATTCCAGCCAGCATACCACAACAGTCTTCACTATTGAGGAGGACGTAGCTGCCGTTTGAAAGCACCTGGAATGTGCGTTTAATCAAGGGGCCCGAAACTCCCTTCAGATAGCAAGCCAAGTTCGCAACCGAGGCATTACACACCCCATGCAAGGACAGCTGCTTAGAAATCATCGAATGGCTGACAGAAGTCTCGCATTCACTACCGCTAAGAAAGACCTCTTTCATGCCATTGAGGCATTTGTACAAGAAGGGAAGCTCCCACAACTCATGGATGTAACTATCTCCCAACTTTTCATATCTGCATACCGGAACATGTTTCAAACAAGAAGTGAATTGTAATGTAGAAATAGGCAGATTAATAACCCCGAGTATCAACCACTCTGCGGAGGGAATCTCGGTCACAGTAAAAGGCAATCTTTCTAACTTTTCAATGTTGAGCATGACATAAGTCGCCTCCTTCTTAGCCATTAGTTGTTGTTGTCGCACCAAATTAAAGGAAAACAAATATTTCCCTGGCACTGATGTGCTGCCACGGAACGCGACCCGCCTTCAATGTCTGAAACGTCCAACCCAACTGCATAAAGGACCTGGTCTGACTCTGTCCATGATATAAAGAAGACCTATCAGATTGTATAATGTCTATAGCAGAAGAAACAAGTTGGTTGTTGTTAGTGGAACTAATGCGAGATCATCATCCACCCTCCCCAAGAGAGTCAACAGTGTTAGTATAGACAACTTGAAGCAGAACTTTCTTCGCCAGTAGTGAGAGGGATTTGGGAACTACCGGACGTTCCTCTTGGTCGGCTGTGTAGAATCGACCACATGTTGTAACTTGACATTGTCAATAGAAACAATGTGATTGTCTTTGGCACCTGGCAACGGGGGTAGAATAACAGTTCTCGTTCCGTGTATCCCCAACACAGGGACTGGTGCACGATAAGAAGGGCCAAATTCTTTTTTCACTGCAACCTTTTCACGCACAAGATCCCCAACCCTGGGAATCCAGCTGGTAGGTGTTACTGGCACATCCTTAATTCCTGTGGAGGCGGCACTTTTGGAAGAGTTATCATCACGGAACTGCTGAAATTCCTGAAAAACAGTGGCACAATCATTTATGTCAAAAGGTGTTTCCGCTGCCTCCACACCAGGACCATCAAGATCCAGAACAAACATTTGTGTTCCGAACAGGCACTCATATGAAGTACGACCCCCCCAGGAACCTTCTAGGCAGGTTATATAGGCTCTCTCAACTCCATACAGGTGGGTTAGCCAACTACGACCCGTACCTAAGACGCTGGCTGTTAAGGATTGCTTTAAATCGCGGTTTAATCGCTCCACAACAGAATTTCCCTCGGGATGAAATGGAGACGAGTACTGGAGCTGGACCCCCAACGAAGCCATGGTGTCCCTGAATGTCCTTGAGGCAAAAGCAGGGCCCTGGTCCCAATGGAATGCCGCAACTGCATATGTACCGACAAAGACTCGCAAATCTTTAACAACAGTCCGCGTGTCAGCCGAGCGTTGTGGCCACACCCACACAAATCTGGAGCAAGAATCTACAGCGACTAGTATATATTTGTATGCACTATCCGGTGTTAGTGGACCGCAATGATCCAAGTACACCAATTGTAATGGTCTGTTGGGTATTAAGAGAGGTGTCTGCGGCGGGTGCTTAGCTGTTGAAACTTTAATTTGTTGACAGATGTCACAACAAAGGACATACTGCTTAGTCTCTTTATAGAGACCAGGCCACTAATAACGGGCCTGCAATAGCGAAATTGTAGCTGCCACGCCAGCATGTGCAGATGCCACTCCCTCATGCGCTGCTTTAATCAATTGTGGTCTTACATCTTTATAGGGGATGTCGCGTACACCTACGCTTGGAATTTTAACTTCAACGTTCAGCATACTTCCCATGAAGTATTGATATTTATTAGGAAATCCTTTTGGATAAGGCGTGCCATCAATCGTAGCTTTTATGGCAGCCATAATGTCTGTGTCTGGTTTGGAGCTCGAACGAGTCACTGCCGCTACAGTGGCAACTGCCACTGCTGACTTTGCGGCTTCATCAGCCAAGGTATTTCCAGCAATGTGTATTCCAACGCGCTGGTGCCCAAGTGTATGCACAATTTGGACTTTGGGTAGCATCTCTTTCAGGTCTGCTACCTTCCCCAACAGTAGTCTGTGTTTTATGGTGTTGCCTTTCGAATCTCTGAACCCATTCAAGTGCCAGTAATGCAGGTATTTGTTAAAAGACTGGACGCAATAATACGAATCACAAACAATCAGTGTGAACTGCGTCAGATCTGTATGTTCTAGTGCCATTAGTAGAGCTTTTAGCTCAGCCAATTGTGCTGTACAATCCCCTAAGGTCTGTGTATAGGTATGTTGGGGGCGGAATTTCTCCCCCTCCATATAGCCGCTCACAACCGCACATGCAGCAGAATATTGGCGTTTTGTTCCAATCGCTGGTTGCGCAGAGCCATCGGTGTACATGACTACTTGATATTGATCAATAGGCAACGTGTCAGTGGGAACTGGATATTCAACTTCATATTGTAGAAATTCCTGAGTTTGTAATTTTGGGTCAAAAATGTAGTCTACATCAGTGGCTTTTATAGACGTAGCCCATTGTATCCATCGTGGGTGAAGTGCTTTTGCGTTCGGGACGCTAGCTTTTGTAACAGCCTCGAGGGCTGGAATAGGAGAAAAGACAATACTGCGTTTTCCCTGGGCAAGAGGTCTCTCTTTAATAACAGCCATCTGTACAGCAGTGCGTATTTTCTCTGTGGGTGCAAATCGTTGTTCAGCAGCGGAATACAAGTGTGACTTGGATACAATCGGGACTGTCTCACCTTCATTAAATGTGACATAAGTAAACCCAATGGCCCCCAGCTATCACCCTGATGACCAAATGTGTCTTATTGTCCCGTGTGTGTAGATGTTTCGCTGCTAGCATATCTGCTTGCAACTCGCGAAGAGTATGTTCAATTGTCCAGAATTTGCTGGAAAAATCAGGACGTATTAATTCATATAAAGGTTTTAATATGGAAATACACTAGACTAAAGAAAGGCCACCTGTATATCGCGTTTGTGGATCTGCGCGCAGCCTTTGATCTGGTGCCGAGAGACTCCTTATGGGCAGCATTAGGAAAACAGGGCATGCCAGGGAACCTCCTGGGCCAGTTGGAGAGGCTACATGAAAATACATTCGCAAAGGTCCGGTGGGGGCCAAAGGTAGAGTTGACAGACCCAATACCTATCAATAGGGGGGTGAGACAGGGCTGTGTGCTCGCCCCAACACTTTTCTCATTATACATCAATGATCTGGTTCATCATCTGAAACAAAGTAACCACGACTCACCAAGATTGAATGATGATCCAGTCCCCGCCCTCCTTTTTGCAGATGATACCATCCTATTATCTCAAACTCCAATGGGCCTGCAAACTCTACTAGATAAATTCAGTGAGTATTGCAGCTTGAAGGGATTAGAAATAAATGCAAACAAGACTAAATACTTAACTGTTAACCCTCACAAAGCACTCAAGAGAAACCTTTGGATTAGAGGGCAGGCATTGGAACGAGTTAAAAATTTCAACTACCTAGGGATACTGCTTGATGCCAAATTGTCATGGGCACCGCACATCAACAAAGCTGCTATCTCCTTAACTCATAGCTCCATGGCAATCAGTAAAAATTACAAATGTTCAAGGTCGAGCACTGTGTCACCAGTATTCGAGATCTATAGGTGCAAAGCACAGGCCGCTGCTCTGTATGGCGCAGAACTCTGGGGGTTCACAAAACTAACTCCATTGGCTACTCAGGAAAATAATTTCATGAGGGGGGTATTGGGCCTCCCTCCATCCACTCCGTTGATTCCTTTAGCCTATGACACTAATATGAAACAAATAGGCAAATTGGCAGCCCTGAGGCCCCTGCTCTACTGGTGTAGACTTTGGACAACCCCTGAACTGATCCAATACAGGCAAGCACTAACTGAGATCATGGGCTTGGACAAGGCTATCTCCCTCCCGTGGCTCCACTATATCAGGCAATGCTTTTACAATTTAGGGCTGAAATTCTTTTGGGATGAACCGCATACACTCACAACCCAATCAAAGATCCGACTAAAGCAAGTATTTTGGGACTTCATCTTTAATAGCCCTTTTCATAGCAAGGATACTGGTAGACTAACCTTAAGTTTTCTGGATTTTAAACCATTACCGAGCGCTGAGGAATGGATCGATACTATCCAACCTAGACGAGCAAAAGTTTTATTTATGAAGTTTCGATATGGGATTCTCCAGGTCAAGGCTTTTACCTTTAAATGGGGCCTCCTGAATGGGAGTAATCATGAGGCGACCTGCGAGCTGTGTAATATGGAGACACCAGAAACGACGGATCATGTCCTTTTAAATAGCATTGCCTACGATAAACCAAGGAGGAAATGGATCCGACCCATCTGCAGGAACGTTGGAATCAGGAACTACAATGAAGCTGCCAGATTCTTGAGATCCAGTTCGATACCATATGTTGTTCTTGGTCTATGCCGGTTCTTAATAGCAATTTCATTCATCAGAGACAAGGCGGGCCTGAGGCTGTAGGCGCTTTAACTCAGGCAAAACTCCCAAAGTTAACCTATGGTCCTGAAATCGATAATTGGGAGTCACCCTCTGCAATTCAATGGCCTTGGGACCTACAATCAGCCAAGGATATATTTAGCTCAGGGGACATTGTCTATGCCCGGGAGGACCGAAGTTACTGGGAGGTTGATTAAGTTACCTAGAATGATCATTGACACTTATGAAACTTGTTCCTGGATTCTGATATTTATCTATTTTTATCCCCAAAAATCTCCTCTTAGCTAGGCAAATAAGTGCCTGATGGCACGGGAGGTAAATTTTATGGGTCTTACAAATGAAATACTGTATTCGACTTTTATTTATTGTTTTTAAGACTAATATTAGATAACTTGTTTCTAGTAGTTAAGTGAATATTAGCTGCTGCTAGAACAATGTGCCCTTTGCATTACTTGATCGTATATGGCTGCTAAGTAATATAGGCACGTAAGAAAGAAAGGAATCGTTGGGCCCTAGGGATTGTCAATCATCTCTTAAAAATTTGTCAAATAACCCCTCATGTGATGATGGTATCTATATTGCCAAGATTGTAGAGGCAATTTGACATGCTAGAGGCAAATAATCTTTCAAAAGCATATATCCTATTTTTATAATGGTCACTTTTTGAGCTAGTCCATAGTTAATGCTACTATTAGTGAGATAGCAATCTTAACTGTTTTTTGTATAAAGATTTATATTTTAGGGGTATTTTATAAAATGTTATAATATTTATATGGTGATTTGCATGATGATGTGTACTGTATATTTTATAGTGTTTTTACTGATTAATTGTTTACTTTTAATAACATTTATACCCATAACTTGCCTATTTGCATTGTATGGCCCTGAGGGAGCTCTGGTCTCGATCTGTTTTTCGTGTTTTTTTTCTTAAAAAGTGTTTTTGTTCCTTCTAGAAATGTAAGAATTTTGCCAGTATGCTTTTATGGTATTGTTTTACCGAAATAAAGCTGAAACTGAACTGAACTATAAAGGTTTTATGCATGTAGCATAATCAGGAATGTATGTTCTGCCAAAATTTAGAAAGCCCAACAATGATTGGAGTTTCTTAATTGTATTTGGTGGCTGCAATTGTGCACACTTTTCTAAGAATTGTGGTGCTAGGCTCTTCCCTTCATTCGACAGCTCATATTCCAGGAACAGGACGCTGAGGAAGGCAATTTTCGATTTTTTGAAGCTAAATTTGTAGCCAAGTTCGGCAAACCCTACAACAATGTGGGCTACCCGTCTTAAATGTTGGAGCAACTCGTCATCCGTGAGATATATATCATCCACATATGACAACGCTTCAGGGTCTAACTTGTGTAAAATAACAGTCACACGAGCTGCAAACAGTCCTGGGCTGTTCTTATACCCCTGAGGCAAACAAAAGAATTTGTTCTGGGAGCCTAGTGTGCTAAAGCTTGTTAAATCTCTGCTTTCAGGTGCTATATTCTGGCAGAAGAATCCATTTGAGATATCGAAAGTCGTTATATTTTTTCCACACAATGTTGCTCATTAGTGCAGTGCTATGTGAATTTTGTATAGCATATGTACGTGTATGTCCGTTCAAATGTCTGTAGTCTAGGACTATTCTATATGAATGGTCCGGTTTAGCTACAGGGAATACGGGATTATTCATCGGCGAGACACAGGGTTCGATCACCCCCTGGTATTCTAATTGTGTAAGTATTTCTCTCACCGGTGCTCTTGCTTCATGTTTTATGGGATACTGCGGTTGTGGCTGAGATTCACCTTTAATGGGAATTACATGATGTGGAGAATCCCTGTCCCACCCTACGTGATTTCTATATAACGCAGGTGCCTGTGCGAGAGCCCATTTTATAGAATAGGACTCAACGGGTTCCTCTGGAACAAGGGGCGAGAAGGAAGGTTTAATAACCTCCTCCCCAGCTGGGCAGGTGCGGACAAAATCCGGCGGCCAATCTTGTTCGGCCAGCAAAATGTCATATATCTTAACTACACGATCCCAAAAGATTGCGTGTATAGTGCGTTCAATGTCTTCTTCCAATTGTAAAGTTACTCTATACACCCTATCGGGTTTGGAGACATGCATATATGCTGTTTCTACTTGTATGAAGTCATCAGTTGCTTTCACTTCCAGATGCTCTAGAAGATTCCGGCAAACTATTGTGACCTCTTCTGCGCTGTCTAGCAGTGCTAGAGCCCATGTCTTGTTCTTCAAGAGAACCCTCTTCCTGAGTGGCATGTCTAACTGAGACTGCTGCCACTTTTTTTCTTTGGCGTGTATGAGTATATTTGATATTATCTCTATTTCTGAGATTTATACCTATTCTGCGGGGTCTCAGGACGTGGAGATTCTCCCCTTTCTTTTTTAGGTGTTTTTTTTTAATAACACCTAAAAATGGCCTAATATTTTAACCTAACGTGCATGAAGCTATATTAAAAATGGCTACACTGCACCTGTACGTCACTGGAAGTACTAATGGATGAGCTCAGTCCTAGAGTCAGCTGCACCTTCCTCCTCTGCCCCCTCATCACTTGCCATGTCAGCATTACCAGCCACTGGTCCAGCTGCCTCACCCTCATCAGCTAGCAATGATATCTGGCGTCTCATGCAGGAGGCTACTACTCACTGGCATAGCTTTGGGGGTGAGTAGAGGAGGGCACCTCCAGATAGGTCCAGACACCTGAATCCGGCTTTCAGGAAGCCAAATATCCTTTCAATTACATGCCTCATCCTCCCATGGCCCTCATTGAAATGGACTTTGTCATCCATGGCCGGGTAGCTCACTGGTGTCAAGAGCCAGGGAAGGTTAGGAGAGCCAGAGTCATCTGTGTGAAAAAATTTAGGACCAGTGACATAACAGGTATAGCGACAGGGAAGAATTTGATGACGGATGTAAAAATAGTGAACCAAATTCAAATGGATACATACCAAGGAGCCAGGCCTCTCTGTATGTAGTTTTGCCATTGCGTGTGAGACATTGTTGTTCATCAAAATGAAGAAGTCATGTACAGATCCAGGAAACTTGGCTGTGACCTGTGAGATGTACTGGTCTGCCAGACATACAACCTGAACATTAATGGAGTAGTAGTTCTTCCTGTTCCTATAGACCTGTTTATTGGCACTGGGAGGAACCTGAGGTATATGAGTCTCATCAATGGCCCATATCACATGAGGGATGTGTCCCATATCATAAAAGTGTGCCTTCACATAGGCCAAATCTGCACATTGAGGAAACTCAATGTAGCTATCCAGGTGTTTCAAAAATGCACACAGTACATCCTTCAACACTAGACTGAACATTGGCTGTGACATCCCTGCTGCCAAGCCCACTGTATTCTGAAAGGAGCCTGTGGCAAGAAAGTGTAGCACTGTCAGGACTTGAACTGTGGGCGGGAGTGAATAGGGATTGCATATGGCTGGTAACAGATCAGGCTCCAACTCTGCACATAGACCCATGATGGTCTGACCATTTAGACAATAGGTTTGTATGCTATGCCTGTCCTCCAGGGTTGCAAGATCAACTAGTGGACGGTACACTGGTGTTTGTCTCAATCTCCTCATGGCAGGATCTCTAGGTAGAGAGGAGAGAATGTACATTGAGAAATGCATTTGACACATGTAAGCTGAACATGTCAAAATAGTACACACCTAACACAGTTGGACATGCGAAGCACTGCTGATATATACACAAATGGCATGCAGAAGCACTTTAGACACCAGCCTTGCAGCTCAATGCTGAACCTGTAAGTCATTTAGGACACATTTCACATATGTTGGCACTACCATGATGGCACAACATGGGGGTTACTCCCCAATCTGTCCTAATATGTATATGGTGCACTTAAATTGGCACATCAATGTAGGAGATGTGTACAAAATGGCAGCTGCCTGTCCTGCAGCACTGGACAGATGGAAATGACCTAAGTCTGCCTGCATATTTTGTAATAGCAGAAGGTGGTAACTACCACAGTGCAACTTGTCATTGGTGAACATTGATGCCTATGGGGGTTTGGGGCCAATAGTGATGACCACTGTCAATGACGGTCCTGTACATGGTAGCCATGACCACCATTTTCTGCAGCCTTGCTTACTTGACTCCTGACACTGTTGCCAGCAAGACCTCCAGGACCTTAGCTCCGTCATGCCATGTTTGCAGGTGATAGGGCCCCAGACTTCACACCAGAATCGCTGGAGAAGCATGTGGACGGGGTCCTACCCTTGTATGAACAGCTATATGGGGCACCAGAGAAACATATGAACCCAAACCCATGGTCATGTGTGATAGGGCTGCGTGTAATGGTGAATGGGGTAAGTGTACCGGTGAAGGAGTATAGATGCATGCAGAGGGCATGAAGTGATGACCTGTGGACAGAGAGGATAGGTATGTGTAGCCACTTGGTGAACCGATGTGTATAGGCCTCTCCTGTTGGTATGGTGCCAGTGTACATGACCTTCTCCTTTTTTTGTGTCATCCATGCAGGTGAACGCCCATCAGAAGAAAGGGATGTGGCGTACCGTCACCAAGGAAGTGCAGACCCTGGGGGTCCAGAGCCAGCAGAGCACCCATTGTCGCAAGGGATGGGAGGACCTTAGTCGCCCGGAAGACTGCAGAGGCCCAGCTGGGGATGTCCTCCCAATGAGGGAGAGGTGCCTGTCGGACCCTGACCCCACTAATGGCCCGCATATTGGGGTTACCTACCCTGAGGTGGATGGATGTTTGAGGGTAGCACAGCAGCCACAAGGGGGTGAGTATTGACTGTATCCTGGGGCTTGCATAGGGTTGTATGGGATTAGTTGTCTCACTGCAGCTTATGGGAAAATGTAGTCAATGCAACATGTATGTAGGATGAATGGGTAGTAACCACCTGGCTTGAGCATTAGTTGTAGATGTGTCTTGATGGTTTGCTGTCAGTGGATGTATATCTCCCAAATCCAATATGCTCCATATCTGCATTGTGGAGAAGGTCCATTCAGATTGGCATATGTGTAAATCCATCATGCCTTTACTATGGAAGTGAGCTTGTGTACCACCCTAGCCATTGAGTATGACCTGCTCCATCCCTCTGCATTTGGGCATTTGTAGCTCTAAGGTGTCAGTCGATCCCAATTTGTATGGCACACCTCCATATATGCAACTGTGTGACTCTGCTTTTTCATTGAGAATATAGAAATCAGGTACAGGTGTTGACTCCATGTGAGTTAGCCATTACATTTCCACCACAGATATGGCTCGTGTATGACTGGACTGATGGCTGGACAGTTGGATCCCCAAATATTGGCAATCTGCTATCTATTGGATATGTGAAGGTTGGTCAAGTAGGCCCATTTGAAATGTAGCTTTGCAATAGTTTGATTCCAAACATCATGCATTTGTAAGTGCTAGACTTGTGGTGATGAAACGTTGAACACAATGGGATAGTTCTAGAGGGGGTAAGTGCCTAGACAGATCTCTTTATTCACAATGTGTAATGTTAATTGCTTGTATGGCAATGCCCTAGCAATTACAGTGCTACATAGCTTATTGGCTGCCTACATCATGTCCCAATTGTTACTTGGGGGCACATCTGATGAAGTGTGAACATGTCAGCTACACTTAGCCTAGCTGAAGTGGTTGATTAGGACAGGATTGGGTATTGTATGACTAATGATATGTTAATGTGAAATGTGTGCTGTATTTCCCCTGCTGAGGCAGCACCGAGTAGTAGTGTGATATGTTGTCAGTGCCAAGGCGGTGTTGTCAGGCCATGTATGCATATTGCAACCATTAATTGACCACCAGAGATGTGTGTTGTCAGGACCTAGGTACAGGTATTCTCAAATCTGGAATGGTGAGATTGAGGGTGGTGTTCTGATGTTGCGAAGTCCTACTGTTGAAAATGCATGTGTGGTGGTTTTGTATGTGGACCATGATGTCATATGTGTGTTCCTGATGTTCATCAGTTGTGACTGCACTCAGTGATTGGGTATGGATATGTTATATGTGCAATATGGGCCAATATAGATGCACTAAGATGTATGATTAGTTGTGATACATATGTATTTAGTGTCTGCAGATTTTCATCTGTGATTGGGTTAGACTAATCACATGCCTATGCCCATTACTTGTATTGTACACATCAGATGTCACCTGGATGGCAGCCTAACTTGTAGTGGCTTAATAAGTTATTAGTAAGGAATTAACATTATTGTACAGAGTGTTATGTCAGCCATAAATGTGACAGGCAGTTGCTGTGTGGTGTGTGAGTGTAGTAGTATTCACTGTCATGGATATCTCACAAAGGACACTGACTGGTCAGCTGTTGTAACTGTACAGGCCTGATGTGTCTTGTTCAGTCTGCTGCACTTCAAATAATTGAAATTAGTATGCAGAGGACTTATGTGAATTCAGGCAGACATGTGTACTTTATCCAGGGCATGATGTGCATGCACACATGAATATGGTGGTGATCATGTGGATGACTCCAGTGGTGCAGACGTACTTGGATATCGATTTAGGTGTGAGGGTTGGCATACAGTGGTGGGTATTGGTGACATGTTGTGACATGACGGAGGACATGTGTATTGGCACCTGAGATAGTCAAAGATGTGCATGTTTACAAGTGTGTATGTGAGGTATGTGTTAACCCTCTCTCTCCCTCCCTCCTTCTCTCTCTCTCTATTTGTGTGCATCAGCATCGGCTGGTGAAGGGGAAATGGCACAGGCGAGTGGGGTTGCTGCAAGGCCACAGGACACGGAGTGCTGCTACCAGTGATAGAGAGGGACCCAGTGACATAGAGGGCCAGGGGAGTGCCACAAGGGAAACTAGATCATCCACATCATCTTTGGAATCCTCTTCCAGTGGACACTCCCTGGCCGTGGCGGACCCTTCTGGGACACCCCAGCACCATCATTATCTGCCACCCCCCTATACTACCACTGCCCTCCCTGTAGGTCAACCAGTTGCCCCTGCCCACTCACCCAGGAGGGTGGGTGCCTCCTTCACCGCAGGCACCTCTGCCCTTGCCCCAGTCAGCTCTGCTGCCACAGCCAGGAGACTATTGACCTCCTGAGGTTGATCTCTGTAGGTAAGTCAACCATTGTGAATGCCATCCAGGGACTGGCAGCTTAGGGCCAGCAGAGCAATCCATTACTGGAGGGCATTCACAGTGCACTGGCTGACCTACAGAGATCCATTCAGGCACTGGCCTCCTCACTGACGGCAGCCAGTCACCCTTTGTCTACTGCACCCCCTCTACCTACCTCTACCCAAACCCAAACCCCTATTCTTAAGCCCAGCCAAAGCACACAGACACACAAGCATGCATCCACCTCAGCAGACCAAACGTACCACTGACAAACACAATCACCACAAGACCCACCACTGGCATGCACACAAACACCTACCTGCAGACAAACCAACATCCACTACCTGCACCAACTCCCCAACTCCCTCCTTCACAGACAATACACCAGACACACCTGCAGCCACCACACCAACATTGACAGATCCAGCCACACCTCCAATCTTACCCACAGTCAGCACAATAGCACACCCACAGACATTGACTCCAGTCACCACATCTGCACCCACCACAACCACCGACACACCGACATGCAGCACATCTACCATGCCTGCAGACACCACCACAACAGACAGTCACCCATCCACATGGCATCTCCCATCACCTCCTCCCCCCTCCTCCCAAGACACTTAAACACCCACCCAACAGACACCCACCACCCACAAGCATTCATTGCAAGTACTTGTTCCAAGACATCCACACCAACACCTCCTACAACCACTCCCTCTACCTCCACTCCCAAACCTTTTTGCCATGACGGCCCCAGTGTGTCCAAAAAGCATTTCTTCACAGAGTTTTCCCTGTTCCCTACTCCTCTCCAACTCCATGATGCCCCTAAACAGTCCGTGTCCCCCCCTAAGTCCAACCCTTCCATCTCCAAGTTCACCCTTGCACCCCCTGCTAGTGCCCATGCCCCTCCCCTTGCCAAAAAGTCAACCCCTCCCAAGCCCAAGGACCCCCCTCCCAAGCCTCAACCCAAAGACCCCAGTCCTAAGCCCAAGCCCAAACACTGTCTCTTCCCCCAGACATCTGAGGTGCCTGCCTGGCCCCTTGATGCCCCTTTTCCTTGGAGTCAAGTAGGGGCACACAGAGGTGCCTTCAGCACTTTGGACATTGGACTGCCCAATGGGCTGATTACTGCATATAGTTATTTTTTTTTTCCCAAACCAAAGATTTTAATACATCTGACCCAACTTGTTGGCCTCGATGGGTTCTATGGTAACATACGTGTCTTGCCTTTCTTTCCACATAGCTGTATTGTATTTGACCCCTTTGGGTTGTTTGTGTGTGTGTGTATGTTTTATTGTATGGCTGTGTGGTTATGTATCTTGGCTGTCAGGTGTTTTTACGTATTGTAGTATGTATTTGGTGTCATGTAGAGGTGTGTACTGAAATCGCTTGACCAAACATTTGTGTAGTTACGGTTGTGGTGTCATTGTGTGAATCGGTGCTGTTGTGTATTGTTGTGTTTGACTGTGCAGGTGCTGTGCATCTGCGGGTTGCTGCGTGTATTGCACATGTGTGTTGCCCATGTTGTGTGTAGTATGGGTGTGCGTGTGTGCAGTATGGATGTGCGTGTGTGTATGTAGGTGTGTGTGTGTATGTGCATATGGGTGTGTGGTTATGTGTGTGTGTGTCGCCATCACCTGCTGTCCCAGATGTGTATGTTGTGTGTGCGTGTGGACTTGGGTTTTCCCTACAGTGTCAGGTAGGTGTGTGCACTCACCGTTGTTGTCTTCGTCGCTAGTTCTGGAGTCGTTGTGCGAGCGGGAGCTGTGGGGGGACTTCCAGTTCAGGTTCCATGACGGCTCCAGACTGTATGTGTTCCACACTTGAGTGTCTCCTTTTCAAGAGTTGGTTTCCACCAGGGTTTTTGTGGGGGTGTGACCACGGCGGAAACCTTGGCGGTATGCAGCCTCATAATGTGTCCCGGCGGGAAACATGGTGTCCGCTGGTCTGAAGGTGGCTACCGCTGTCAGTGGCAATATCACTGCACTGGTGGTACTGGCAGTAGTTTGTCTGTCTTCTGTTGGGAAGACCGCCATGGTCATAATTTGGTGGTCTTCTCTGCCGGCCCATTGGCGGTACAACCGCAGCTAATGAAATGGCGGTCATGGAACCGCCAAACTCGTAATGATTCCCTGAGCCTCTGAAACCTCACCAACCCAGAGTGCACACGCACCATATTACCACACTCAAAAGCATTCTGCACAATCATCACTAAAAACAACATCTCCAAAAGAAACATGACATTCTACCTCAGGAGCAAGACGACCAACATCCATAAAAAGAAAATGAAAAACAAAAGAAACAGTGAAGACAGGCTAGAGTCTCTGGCCTCTTCCAAACAGCTCTTAAAATCTGAATTCAAATAAATTGTAGTGCAGTTGGTCCATCTAGCTCTATGTCAGACCATACCCCAAAAAGGACCCTAAAAACCTTACTACACCTATTTTAAGCGCAGTAGGAAACATAGACAACAACTCTCTAGCCTAAGGAATTTTCATCTCCGAGCTCATGTACGTCTTCATAAACCAGCTTATCACAAAAAAGATTAATCCACTAAATCCAGCAGCTATCAAACAAGGTTCAATGAGCCATTCCCAGGAAAGGTGACTTAAAGAGCAGCATCTTTCCAGAACTCTGAAGAGCATCACTCAAGATAAAGACTAAGGGCCATATTTATACTTTTTGACGCACAACTGCGCCAACGCAGTTGTGCGTCAAAAATGTTAACGCCGGCTAACGATATTCCAAAGCGCCATGCGGGCGCCTTATTTATGGAATGACGTTAGCCGGAGGAGCTGACTGGTGTGTGTCAAAAAAAATGACCCACACCAGGCAGCGCCGGCGTAGGGGAAAATGGAGCTTGGGCGTCAAAAAATGGGGCAAGTCGGTCTGAGGCAAAAAATCTGCCTCAACCCGAGTTGCGCCATTTTTTTTTACTCCCACCCTCCATTGACATGTCTCCTGTCTTAGCAAAGACAGGAGTCATGCCCCCTTGCCCAGTGGCCATGCCCAGGGGACTTCTGTCCCCTGGGCATGGTCATTGGGCATAGTGGCATGTAGGGGGGCACAAATCAGGCCCCCCTATGCCACAATTTTTTTAAAAAAAAAATACTTACCTGAACTTACCTTAAGTTCCCTGGGATGGGTCCCTCCATACTTGGGCGTCCTCCTGGGGTGGGCAAGGGTGGCAGGGGATGTCCCTGGGGGGCATGGGAGGGCACCTCTGGGCTCCTTCCGAGCCCACAGGTCCCTTAACGCCTGCCCTGACCAGGCGTTAAGAAATGACGCAAAAGCGGCTGGGCGTCATTTTTTTGACCCGCCCACTCCCGTGCGCCATTTTTGCACGGGAGTTTAAATAAGGCGCACATGCCTTGGAGTCATTTTTTAGACGGGAACGCCTACCTTGCATATCATTAACGCAAGGTAGGTGTCCACGCAAAAAAATGACGCAAACTCCAAGATCTTTGGCGCTAGACGGGTCTAACGCCAAAGTATAAATATGGAGTTCGCTTTGCGTCGGATTTGCGTAAAAAAAAACTACGCAATTCCGGCACAAACAGAGTATAAATATGCCCCTAAGGGCCTGGTTATGAGTTTGGTGGTTGAACCGCCCGATCTCCAATAAAGGAGTGGGGAGGCGGTCATCAAGCAGCGGCCTCACGACTGTTGCATTACGATGTTTCCACCAGCCTGATTGGTGAAAAGAGTGTGGCGGCAGAGACCTCTGCTCTCTCAGGGAGCTGAGCGAAATGCTATCCCACACAGCCCCCTTGGAATGCGCATTGTCTGCCATAGCAGACTGCACATCACGAGGGTGATGACGGGGGGACTTGCACTGTCCATGACATGGTCGTGGGCAGTGGAGGGGTCCCATATTGCTCCAACTCTGCCTTTTCGCCAGACTTTTCATGACGGGGACCCCACCATGGAAAGGCTGCTGGAAAGGAAAGTCGTGATCAGCATGGTGGTGTCCAAACTTGCCACCGCCGTGGCTGACCACGACTTTAACTGCCACCAACCAGTAGGGATCTCTGAACGTGGCAGTAGTGGTGGTCTCCTGGCAGTCCGACCGCCAGTATCGTAATCTGGTGGTTGAACTACTAGGGATACGGCGGTTGGACCGCCACAGTGGGTACGGCGGTACTATGGACCACCGTACTCGTAATCAGGCCCTAAATCTGGAGGACAGTTTGAGAGAAACACATGAAATGAGAACTTACCAATCCACTTTCTGATCAATCTACTCCGTGACTATCAATTGAGCATCCCCTGAAGTAATGGCACTGAATTCTCCCTGATATTCAACTGGGAAGATTGGAAAATATCAGTGGGCAGAATTGAAGAGGCAGCACTATTTATACTGGACATTTCAGTTGCTTTTGACCCTGTCTACTGCTAGACTTTATGACTATCAATAGTAGAAGAGCTCAGCACTGTATGAATTATATTAAACTGGAGCTTCTCCGAGACAGGCACAACATTTCAATATTTTTGTTCATATAACTCCTTACACTATGCGGAGTGGAGCATTGTAAGACTCTATCATCTCTTCACTCCTATTCAAACTCTACTTCAGACGTCTACTAGATCTTATTAGTTTGTTCAACCTAACCTGGTACAATTACACTAGAGATACAAACACCCTGAAATGTAGAAAACAACAAAGAGCTGTCATGTTCAGTATTTGCCAACTGTCTCTGTGAGTTTAATGAATGGGTGTTTGGGCAAAATGACAGTTTAAAAATATCTTGAGAAAGCACTATAAAAAAATTGAGGGGCTCATTACGAGTTTGGTGGTTGGAAAAACCAGACTGCCAAACTCCTGATGAGGAGACTGCCATGGTGCTGGCAGTCTCCCCACCGGCTGAAGAGAAAAAAACTCACCTCCAAATAAGGTTCCCAACCTGTAATCCCTCCAAAATATATAATTACTCATCAAGCGTTAGTACTACAAATAGCAGCGATATACATTAATTTTTTTATTTATTCATATTCTAAAATCTATTTATTATCATAATACTTCAATTTCATTAAATAGTAGAACCTAAAAGACATGCTCCCTACCAATACACTCATGCTTAGCACTCTCACATCAGACTCACTATCATAAAACTACAGTATGAATAAACATCAGCCAGACACATCTACTCAAATCGGCCTCCCACATACAGAGAAGCCACAAATAAATAATTTTGTAAATTCCACTATTTACACTTTTCTTTACACAGTCAAAATATTGTTACACTCTTGAAAGTTGGTGGTGGTTTACTAAATCTATCTTTATGTTAATCATCTTCAAACTCCATAAATTAGCTCAGTACAAGTTGTGCAGGATGTGTCAAGCCAAAAATTGTGCCAAAACACGTTTCAGTGTCACGTGACTAGCCAGTCACCCACCATCTTCAGGGCACGTAACAGATCCACTGTATTTAGTTAAAACAAATACGAGGGAGAAATTGGCCCTATCTTCAACAAGATCTATAAATAAGAAAAGAAATCGATTGACTAATTGCTTGACCAATGACCTACAATGGTGACTTTAACTCTAATCCCACTACTTAGGTCTCCCCACTGGCCCTATTACGAGTTTTTCACTGGGCTGACAGGTGGAGACCAAGGTTTCCACCAGTCAGCCCAGGGGAAAATGTGCAGCAGCATTGGTCTAGACTCCACATGGAGCCGAGTCCAATGTCGTCCCACAGGGGCCCTCCCTAGCACCCTTGGAATGCGCACTGTCTGCAGAGCAGACAATGTGCATTCTGACAATGCTGGGGAGGGGGGGCCCCTGCAGTGCCTATGACAATGTCATGGGCAGTGCATAGGCCCCCCTTTGGGCTGAAGCACTCGTTCTCTGCCAGCCTTTTCATGGCAGTTGAACCACCATGAAAAGGCTGGCAGAGAACATGGTTGTAATCAGCACGGCGATGCTGACTTCAGTGCTGGCATGGCTGATTACATCCACGTCCGCCATCTTCCCATTGTGATCAAAAATCCTGGCAGGGCCGGCAGTCTTTTGGCAGTAGCACCACTAGGGTTGTAATGTGGCGGTCTAACCGCCACAGCCACCAGACTCGTAATAGGGCCCTAACTGTCGCAACACACAAATATTGTGATGCAGTAATATTGTTTTCTAAGGTATGTAATATTTGAAATAATATTAATGTTTTTAATATCGTTGTCACTAATATAGTGGGAAAAATCTTGTTTCTTAATTATTTTAATGTAATATAGGTGATATATTAATTTTAGGTTACTATTGTATATAAAAATGTTATTAATTTAGTTTAAAATATAGCTAGTAATTTTAAGTGATTTAGAATTGTTTATTCATTTTTAATAGTAACTTGTAGTGTTGTGGCTCGTTCGGAGGTTTGAAGTGAATAGGGTGGGAAGTTAGTTAATTAATGATTAATTATGAATTATTTAGGGAAATTAATGAATAATTGAATAATAATTATTTATTAATTGATCATTATTTGTTATTGAATATTAACTACATAAATTAAGTATTTGCTTGACTGGAGTGGAAATAGTAAATTACATCCCTCCTAAGCCCAGTTGTACAGACCAGAGGGGAAAAAGTAAATTTTACCCCTCCAAAGTTCAAGACTTTCTTTACTGTTACACAGATTGTAGTGGGAAAGTCCAACACTTTCCCTAATATTGCACTGCCTGGAGTAGGAACAGTAAATCTAAACACTTTGAAGTCAAATAATTTCCCTATTATTGTGGAGATTAGAGTTGGAATAGTAAATCTAACCTCTTCAAAGTCCAGAACTTTCCATAATGTTCCATAAACTAGAGTGGGAATGGTATAATTAATATTCTTAAGTTCCAATAGTTTTCATAATATTGGTTAAATAGATTTCATAACATTAATTGGCTGCAGCACTGATTGCGCCACCATGAGAGAGACCATGTAAAACAAGACACCCAGACCGCTGTTGCAGACTGTCAAAGCAGTTTGCACTGCTAACTCAACTTTGCCATTTCCATTAGTGGCAAAGCCCAAACCTTCCTTTTTAACATATTATAAGTCACCCCTAAGTACCCATAGAGAACCCTAAGGGCAGGGTGCATTATATTAGAAAGAAGGATAGGTGTTTTTATGTTTTACATGTCCTAATGGTAAAAATCTTGCTTTCTTGTTTTTATTGTAGAAAGGCTAGTAGTCCCATTGGTTAATACAACACAGATGTGCTAACTTCCCAATGGAATAGCTGTCCAAGTCAAATTTAATGTGACTACCTTGCAAAGTGCAACTTAAGAAAGTTGCCACTTTGTTGCCCAAACTTGTCCAGTAAATGTTTTCAGTTTAGGGAATCTGCTGTCCTCTAGAAAGCCTTCTGCCCTCCATCGCAGAGATATGTGGTGACTCTCAGAAAGACATGCAAAGGACCTGTTGTAGGAAGAGGCGTTCCCTCCTCCTGGCAGGATAGCCATAGTAGATGTGAACCCAAAAGGCAAACTTTAAAGGGGAAGCCACCTTTGCAGAACATATGGTGATCACACTTACGAGGTGCTTTTGTGTTTGCAGACAAGCAGGCATCTTGGGCATTGCCAAATATTTTTTTCAAAGGGAGGGAAGCCCCAAAGTAGCCAAGTGGCACTCAGAACACTGTTTTCTCCCGTCATGAAAGAAGGGCCGAAGAAGGACTATCCTGCTGTACCATTGGACCCAGCAATGAGAGGCTGCACCAAAGAATGGACTGCACCTGATGCAGCTTGAGTATGGAGAGGAGAGGAGTCTGCATTGGGTGCCTTGCTCAAGGAAAAGCTGTCCCAAGCTCCATACAAAAGGTGTGCCTCGAAGACTCAGTTGGCTGACTCACCTTTACAGCCAAATGGCTTTTGAGAGTTGCTAGCCAGAAGCCTGTCCATCACCGACCACCAAAGTGCAGCCTGGGATACCAAGTCCAGATGTTCAAAAGTTGTACCTGAGCTTGCTCCACCTGGGAGGGTTGGCAAAGTGCAGTTTGGTTTCCCGCAACAGACGTTACTACCAGTTAAATGGAACCGCTGGTCTGACTGTGGACCAGTGGCAACTGGTTTTGTACTGGTCTTCACACAGACTTTGTGGACACCAACTCCTAAGGACAAAGTCTCTGCCTCTGCTCATGGACCAAGGGTTGGCCAGAGGAATACCATTGGCATCAGCATCCTCAACATCTTTGACCATTGGAAGCATCCTTCATCCTTTGCATCAGGACCTGTCCTTTGATTCCTCTGGCAGTTCGAACAGGACTATTGACTGCTTTCCTTTCAATGTAACTGTTCAGTTGGAGCTGACTTGTCCCTGTGCCAAGCTTCCTGCCAGTGCTTGCACCCCCAAGAATGTACAGGTAGCTGTTTTTAATGTGCTTGTTGTGCCTAACCTTAAACTGCATTTGCTGTAGATTACAATAATGTATTGAGCTTTAATGTGAAACAGTTATTTTTTGTCTCATTTAATTAAAAAGACATATCTCTGGAACCCTCAGAGGATTTTTTTCATTCAGGTGTTTATAGAAAGATGTTGGCTTTTTCTTGGGTTGTATTTTCCTTTTATTAACTGTTTTGCTACTACAAAATGGTGTACAAGAGTTCCTTTGATAAAGCCTGAGTGCTCTGTGCCAATCTACACAGGACTTAGCTAAGGTTTTTAAAACAAACCTCAACTGGACCTGAAAAAGAATTGTGTCATTACTAAACAATGAGGTTGCACAACCACACCATGTAACTGACTATATTCTCACACACACGGTATGAGTGTATGTTTGAACTGGAATTCTACAGGCTTGCATGTTCCAGTTTGGAAGCCTTAGCCTGTTCCTGTGGCTGATAATCTCACCTTAAGGAGGTGAGGTTACTTTTTCAGACAGTGGAAGACTATTGCTAACATCCCTGAGACTGGAGGAAGAATCTAGATACTGCAGTGGGGAAATAAGAAACCTACTCTCCCTTAGAAATTTGATTAGATCCTTTGATGCAGAAGAGCTGCAGACTCGTCTTCATGCAGATTGTTGTTTGGTGGATGGTCGGAGTTAAGTCTGGAACTGCAGTTACTGATCTCAGAGTGTGAAGGGTATTTTGAAGAAAGCATGCCTTTTGTGACCCATCCTAATCACTATAGGGCATGGCTATGATAGTCAGGTGCAGGCTGCTCATAACTCTTCATGCCTCTGTTATAGGTGCTCCAGTTTGGAGGGAACACTTATATCAAGAGCATCACTCAAGTGACAGATATGAGACTGGAGGACTGTGCAAGAAAAATCCATGAAAGGAAAATTGACCAAAACCGGTTCTGAAAGTGCAGCCAGAAATGCACATCACCTGCTAGCTGTAGCTGTATAATTGTGGAAGCTGCTGTCTCTTTCCGTTCCAGTTTCATTATCTTCCTGACCAAGGAGAGGGTGCTCCACAGAGTCCCCAGAGGGTTACTGAGCAATCATAACTGGTGGCCTCTTAACAGTGAGCTTCCCAGAGTTGAGGGGACATCTATGATCTGCCCACCAGTCACGCTAATTTCAAGTCTGAATTGAAGCCAGTCACTGAAGCTTAGCAGAATACCAACAGAAATGCTAAGACGTGCCCAAGACCAACAGTAATGCCAAGATGTGTCCAAGCAGATCCCTTCAAAACCCTGCTGTCGCAGCCTTGGCACTTGTCACAGCCTTGGCACGTGCCTGGCTCACATGCACAGCTGAAGAAGGGATTGAAGTTACCTGGAAGCACCAAGTTGTGTGCTACAAGTGGCTGTTCTTGGCAAGGTGACACAAGTGGCTGTGCTTGGCAAGGTTATGGCACATGTTGATTTGAGGCTCAGTAGCAGCTGCAACTGAAAAAGTATTCTGTGAACATGTGGCCCCCACTAAAGGGTGACTGAACTCAGACTCAGGTATCAATCACCAATGCACCTCAAAGTTGCCAAGTAGCTGCCCTGGGACCTGAGCCTGGAAGGAGGACTAAATCACAGCCTCACCAACTCACTGGACTCACTGGATCGGAGGAAGCAGGACCCCTGCTGCCATGAAGCTCACTTGGTGCTGACACCACCAGTCAAGTGTAAAAAAAGGGTACTGTCTGCTGCCAGCACCCCTCCCAAGCCCACCCAAATTTTGAGAAACCGTATGACTCAACCGTGGCTGGTTTATCTTCAGTAAGCAAGACCTATTTGCAGAGGGTCAAACCTATGCCCACCAAGCTAGGTAGGAATGTATGAGAGACTGAGGGCCTAATTACGAGTATGGCAGTCCGTGAACCCCCATACCCATGGTAGCGGTAGGACAGTTGCAACCTTGGTGGTCTGACAGCCTCATTACAATGCTGGCGGTTGCCAGCACACCAGCACCACCAACAGGTTCAGAGATCCAGATGGGTTGGTGGTGGTGCAAGTCATGGTCAACAACAACGGTGCTGAGTTCAGAATCATCATGCTGATTACGACTTTCCTTTCTGCCAGCGTTTCCATGGCAGGAACCCCAGCAGCCAGGCAGGGACAGGGCCACATCATGGGCCTTGCAGGGGGGGCCCCTGTCAGCACCCTCAGAATGTGCACTGTCTGTGCATTCAGAGGGTGCTGGGAGCACCGTCTGTGCAATGGCATTGGCCTCGGCTCTCTCCGAGAGCCGAGGCCTATGCCACTGCACTCTTTCCAGCCCAGCAGAGACATCATAATACCACGGCGGCCACCTCCCTAGTGCTCTATTGGTGGTCCGACAGTCAGACCGCCAAAAACGTAATCAGGCCCTGAGTGAGAATACAGCCAAAAAAGACAAATAGATAAAGAGGGGAAACGCTGCACTAACACTGATCATTACATCTACTAGCATCTAGATAATGAGAGGAGTAAGAAAAAGAGGTGGTAGAGGGAGAGGGGGGCAGCGTTTGTTGCTGTATTGGACTCACAGCAGCATATTGATTACTTGCTACATTTTGTTTTTGTCTCAGATTGATTTTTACAGTGTAACAAAATACTTTCCTTCACTAAAAAGCAGCATTGGACTGGACATTCACAATAATTGGAAATTCACTGTTCACTGAAGCATCAGCAATGGTTTGGCTAGTTACCATCTCCCAGTTCATCTTGTTCAGTGTTGATGATCAGAATTTATCAAGTTGCCCAGGTATAGTTGTTGAGTTGTTGATGCAGGCAAAGTAAATTGTTCCACTTATAGACATTTGCCTGATTCTCTCACATTCTTTGACAGATAGATCAAGATAACTATCAAAGACAATGGCCCGAGTTTAAGAAAAGTGGTGCTGCATCCAAAGCAGCACCACTTTTCTTACGTCCCTTAGCGCCCCCTTTAGAGCCACCAGGTGTGCGTCATATTTAGTATATGGTGCACAGTGGCACAGGGTTGGGGCAATAGCATTAACATTTTTGATGCTATTGATGTACTGTGCAGGATTAGTGCCAAAAGTTTGACGTGAATCGTGCAGTGTACATAGGGGCCAACTGAAAACAATGGCATGCCCCTTTTTACAGTGAAATCTCTAACGGGGATGCCCCCACTTGCATACATTATGCCTGGTGCAGGCATAATGTGGCACAAGGGGTTACAAAGTGGTACAATGCATGCATTGCACCACTTTGTAAATATAGCACAGTGAAGTTGGCCTTGTAGAGCCACATTAGTGTCATAAAAATAATGCTAATGTGGCACAAGGAGACACTAGGTCCTCTTAAATCTGGGCCAATGTGGGGTTCTTGCAAGGTGCACACTGACTTTGATATCTGAGGAACAGTCTGAACGACCTCTCTGATGTTTTGCATGGATGAAATCTTGACTATTCTTAATCATGACATATAGTCCAGAACGACAGCAGTTTTCAATGTTGACACCATTTGAATTGAAATTCTTCAGGTGAACGTTTTTTTTATTTTTTTTTTAGCTCTTGTACAAGTTTGTGCTTTACTAGTTTGGTGACAGCATCTCCATCAAATAATGCATTTGTTGGAAGATGATCATGCAACTGAATGTCCTTGATACATTCACCCCTTTTGCTACAGCCATCTCTCTGAGTGCTTGTAAAAATTGTTTTTTTGTAACCTGTTTTATAATGGATGGTTGGAGGAAACTCTTACTATGGCAATGAATGCATGGAGTTTTAGCTTTAGTGATTATGTCAAACAGCTTTTTCTCTTTCAATACAAATCTCTCATGCTTCACTTCAGCTTATAGTTTGAATCCGTGTTCCAGGACATCTATTAGACGTGTCTTTATATCGTTATCCACATATTGTTTGGTCACGAAGTTGTGTAGTCGCACAAGCTCAGTCATTTCAAAGGGGTTTCCTTGCTGCTGCATGAAATGAAGAAGGCCATCAACATTTTTATTAAAACATTTCCCTCTCTTCCTCACAAACTTGTGGTGAGGGACAGTTTCTCAATGTTCCATTAATTTTGAATTTGTAATCTCTCTGAAAATATTGCAAATTGAAAGGACTTCATGGTAAACTAGCTGCCATTGAGCAACGTATTTACTTTTACATGTCTGACTAACAATTCCCTTTTCTGTAAGCTCTGGATCCTCTGTTCCAGTTTCATATCTGGAGCCACAGCATTGAACATTCCTTCTATGCCTTTCATCACAAAATGTCTTTGGATGAATTTTCTATAGAGGTATGATTTTTCCACCTCTAGCTTCTCCCCTCTTCCCAAATGCCAGGACCCATATCTCATGTAGTTTATGCATTCAAAATTGCGAAACATAGTAATCAGTGACTCCACAGTCTTCACCTGCAGCTCCCAATCACCTTCCCGATCAACATGTACCAAGTTTTTCACTAGAGCTATCATGTGTAAAACATTTCCCCAGTACTTGCAAATTTCTGATTTTTCTTCACATTCTTTGACAAACTCTATGAACTTGTTTTTCACGTTTTCTGAATTTGAACGGAGGGTATTGAATACTGTCTGGCTTTGCATTATGTCTTTTGAATGAAGTGCACCCTGTGCCTTGTTCATTTCTAAGATAAGATATGCAAAACCTAATTTGTCATTCTTGTTCCGGAAAGCATTCCAAGGAAATGTTTCATTAGGCTCAGATATGATGAGCATAGCTTGTAACAAATTTAACATAATGAGTTCTGCTCAATCTTGATTGTACAGTTTTGCTTCCAAAGATTTCTGCCTCAATAAGTACATCAACTGTGCCAGATCCACTTCCTGTATACCGCAACAAAACTTTTGTCATATGGAAAACACCCATCATTGGATAAAGATCATCGAATTCCATTGGATTGTTCACAAAAATGTCAGCTACAATACGGAAAACACCTTCATCACAGAAAATTGGCAGGAGAGGCTGGTCTTCAAGCTGAACATGCACATTTTGCAAATGTTTTGGAGCTGTGTATACTGTTGCGTAGTTTGTGAGTGGAGATGGCATTATTGGTAAACCCAACCTTCTTCAGTGGGATGGTATTCTGGAAGATCAGAGCAATTCCAGGCCATGGATGAACTGGCTTTTTTCATCCTTCAGTCTACGCCTAATAAGCAATATGATAAATTCAGTTAAACCAGCTTTGCGGACTGCAGCAGCAGGTAGAAGATCCATGTCCTCAGCCATTTTTTAACTTTCTGGTAGTCTAGGACATGTTGATGGCTTGTGGGGATTTTGCATATGTGAACAAGGCAGTTGAGTTGTAAATTTGCCGCTTTGTTCGTTTATGCCTATAGCTGACACAGCTTGTTTTCCAACAACTAATTCACTGGTATAGTCTTGAAAATGCACTATGGCAGTACCGTATGCTGGATGTACCAGACAAAGAACAGCTGTCTTCAATATCAAAATTATCAAGAGCAGCAATTGTGAATCCTTTCCTGGTAAAGTGACATGGAAGTGGTGTGCTGTCGGATTCACAAGATTTTACAGCATGAGCTGCCAACAAGTTTCTGCTCTGTACTATGTCATTATAACTTGTTGATGCACCGATCCTGTTCATGGAAGTGATTAGCTCTATACTTTTGCACTTGTCATAGATTGTGGGGGCAGTCATCATATGTGGAGGAGTTTTCTTTTTGTAGCGATGTAATTCATAAAACATGATCTAAAAAAGACAGTACATTTGCACAGCAAAATCCTATCAGTTCATGGGATTTTCTACCACTTCTTTGCTCATATCTTCAAAGCCCTCCTCAATGTTGTCAGCGTCTGTTCCGAATTCAAGAACTTTAGTTTGTAACAGTTTTGCTTTGCTCATATTAAACAATGATGTAAATAATGTTGACAACATCAGGCATTCTTGTTGACTCCCATGATTTGTGGGGCTCTGAGGCATCACAAAATTTGTTCTTAAGTACAAAATCTAAAGGCCTCATTATGAGGCTTGTGGTCCCAGTACTGCCAGCCTTGCGGTGACTGTCGGACCTCCATAACTGTGGCAGTCCGACTGCAAATTTACAACCCTAGCAGGGGGACCCACCAGGGGACTGCTGAAAGGTTGACAGCGACTGGAGTTGCAACCAGCCAGGGTGGCACTGAACTCAACCGGCTGATTGCAACCCCATTTTCCACCAGCCTTTCTATGGCAGGGACCCCACTATTGAAAGGTTGGCGGAAAGCTAATGCAGAGGGTCTCAGTGGGGTCCCTGCACCGCCCCTGTTGATGGCATGAGCACTGCAGCCCCCCCTACCCAGCACCCTCGAAAGGGGAACTGTCTGCTTTGTGCTACGATATTGGCCTCGACTTACTGAGGGAGCCGAGATCAATATCATAGCACTGCTCCCACTGGTCAGCCCAGAGGGAATGTGTATTAAAATGTTCCTGCCGGTCAGCCCTGCAGGGACATTGTAATATGCTCACAGGGGACATCACCCCCATGGCAGTGGCTTCCTCCCTGTGGCTATGGCAGTCCCATGGTGAGACCGCCAAAGTCATAGTTAGAACCTAAATCTTTCAGGACATTTCTTAAAATGGTTCCTGCTGATTTAACTGCAACCTGTGATTTTGTTTTGCCAGCAAGACCTTCAGTAGTCACATCTACTGAGAACACCATAAGCGGCTCATTCTTTTTGTTATACTGAAAAAAACAAATTCTGTCATTGTACATTTTCACCAGAAAAATCTTAATTTCATTATCATGGATAAATACAGTTTCAACAGTGTTGACCATTATTTCTCTGATCTCCCTCAGTGTGAACACATAGCCAGCACTCAAGAGTTGCTTTAAAACTTAATTTGCTTTTTCAAAGAGTACAAGCTTAACTGAAGGCTGACAGTTACGTTGCTGCTGAGAGCTCATTGTGCATTCATATTTTCAAAGGTATGCACACATGCAGTTCGAGTGGGCACACAAATTGGCTGCAAATACATTCACGCCGCTGTTTAGATCACATACTGGGCTGGAAGCTTAATCTTGGAAGAAACTAACTGCAGATGAAAATGTTTTCCCTTTGAGACTCACATTCTCTGTATTTTGTTCTTTCATCAATCCCTTTGGCCCTTGTTCTGGCTAAACCACATATAACACATTGAAGATCCTCTGATTTCTGATCAGTTGTTGGAGGTGGATGAGGGGTAGCCATCGATCTTCTTAGTGGATGAGCACTGGGTTTGGTTGTTGTTGTGATTCACTGATTTCTGCTATTTTTTTAAAACATTTCTCCAGGCTTTTTTCCATTGTTTATGACTTTTGGCACTAGTTGTTACAATGAGAAAATATTTGATCCTCTTCACCCATCAGTTTCAGTCTTATGTGAACTTCGTCTTGCCACATTTCTGCAGCAACCCAAACTCTCTTCTCTCCAGCCGCAGTTGATGTTAGCTTGTCTTTTGGATTAGTTTGGCATATTACACATTTATCTTTGTTGAAGGAGTCCTCAGATTTTGTAGTTAGCAACACTCTGTCAGGAGGTAAAGATCCTCTGCTACCACCTGCTTTGCTCATGTTTATGAATTTGAATCAATGGAAAACCTAAAAAAAAAAAAATATTAAAACGAATTACCAATATGATGGCTTTAACACATCATTATAGAGCTGCCATTTTAGAAATCGTCAGAAGGGTTGCTCTGAGGAGTGATTTGCTGTCTCTATAAGACTACGTGACCCCCAAAACCTATGTTTTGACACAAAAATGAGGTATATAGTTCTAATTGTTCCTGAAATATTACATCATCATTTCAACACATCTATCATTTTTAGGTTTCACCTGCATGGTGCACACTTGGGCTCTGGGCTTACAAAGCCTTTTCTTATTAAAAAATCTTATAATGGGGTCCCACGTGGGTCTCTTCACACTTACTTACCATTGACTGGCTCTAATGAAGGCTTTCTCTTCACTGCTGGTCAGCGTGTCCTCCTTGCCTCTGTTGTACTGCTGTGGCATTTGGACCAAGTACTGCTTCTGGTGCCCAGTATCTACGCACCTGCAAAGGTACTTTTTTAAATTTGGAAACAAAGCACTCACCACATGCCTGCATTTGTAAAGGGCTGTCCTGTCCCCCAAACCACCTCCTTCCCATTGCTGATCGTAAACCCTCACTTCCCATTTGTTGCCTCAACAGTGCGTGCCGCCAATATTCAATATTAATAACATGCACCGAGCTGTTAACTGTGTAGTACACTGCGTGTCAAAAGGAAAACAATACAGGAGCAAGCCTCATCTGCTTTCATAGCTGGCCAGCTTTTGGCCGTGCCAGGTTTGCAAGTATGTAGTTTTAGCTATAATGTTGTTCTGCACCAGAGCTGAAAAAAAGTGGCCCATGGTCGTGCAACCTCGACGAATAATTTGCTTTGGCCGCCAGATGCCCTTAACTATAAGTCAATCAAGCAGTGATCGACTGCCCACCTCACCCGGCTTGCAAAAAAATGTACTTTTTTTCACAGCATTACTTGCATCCCAACCCTCTGTGGTCATGCTTTGCAGATGCAATTTGACCTCTTCTGAATTGTTGAAAGAGAAGTCTTGCTGCTGGTGCATCTTTTCCAGAGCGAAGCCCTGAGCTTTAGTCCGCCCTTGTGAGGCACAGAGGTGAAATACTTGTGGAGTTTGAGCACGAGTACCCCACTAAGTTTGTGCTTGTGAGCATGTGCAGTGCTGCTGATCTGAGACCCGGGCTTATCCACAATGTGGAATTGTATGTTGACAACCAACTTCAGAGGCCAGAAACTGGCAGTCACAGAGCGGTTTGTAGTTATTCATGCTCTTGTATGTTTTCATTGGTGTTGGCTTCATATTAGTGGCAGTGCCTTGCTGGTGCCCTCCATATGGGAAAGTTGTAGTCTTTGGTAGTGATCAGGTAAGCAGGCGAATGGCAACACTCATGTTTTGCCGATATTAGTGGCATGCCCAATATGTATTCACAGGATTCTTCATGATTTGGTGGAGTATTCAGACATGTTGGCTGATTACCTGTGTTGCTGAGAGGGTGCAATCCTTTGACTGGCTAATGTTGTTTTGTTCAGCTTTTCAAACTAATTTTAAACAAGCAATGGTAAAGCTAATAGGTTTTGCCTTTGTTTTTTCTTTTGCACTCTATCTTACTATCTAACTGGATTATAAATATTAAAAAGTGTTATAATAATGTTTGTTTTAAATTTGATAAACTGTTAATAGTTGTTTATGTTGTGATGTTTGTTGAGTTAGTAAACAGCAACATAAACAACTACTAACAGTTTGTCACATTTAAAACAAACATTATTATACCATTTTTCTAATATTTTGTAACCCAGTTAGATCAAAATAAAACGGAAGTGAAACCTGCTGGTTTGGCCAATGCTTGTTTAAAATGCCATCCAGAAAAAAAAATGACAGGATTAGCAGTGTCTTCCCAAGTTAAAATACTTATCTAATAATACAAAAACACAAATCAAAAATGAAAATCTATGGACAACAATTGTATACAGAGGTATATGAAGGGGCCAGGACTGATGTGTATATTGGACTTTTTATGCACATTCCCTTTTGATTTGTGGCTATACAGGGAGTGCAGAATTATTAGGCAAGTTGTATTTTTGAGGATTAATTTTATTATTGAACAACAACCATGTTCTCAATGAACCCAAAAAACTCATTAATATCAAAGCTGAATATTTTTGGAAGTAGTTTTTAGTTTTTTTTAGTTTTAGCTATGTTAGGGGGATATCTGTGTGTGCAGGTGACTATTACTGTGCATAATTATTAGGCAACTTAACAAAAAACAAATATATACCCATTTCAATTATTTATTATTACCAGTGAAACCAATATAACATCTCAACATTCACAAATATACATTTCTGACATTCAAAAACAAAACAAAAACAAATCAGTGACCAATATAGCCACCTTTCTTTGCAAGGACACTCAAAAGCCTGCCATCCATGGATTCTGTCAGTGTTTTGATCTGTTCACCATCAACATTGCGTGCAGCAGCAACCACAGCCTCCCAGACACTGTTCAGAGAGGTGTACTGTTTTCCCTCCTTGTAAATCTCACATTTGATGATGGACCACAGGTTCTCAATGGGGTTCAGATCAGGTGAACAAGGAGGCCATGTCATTAGATTTCCTTCTTTTATACCCTTTCTTGCCAGCCACGCTGTGGAGTACTTGGACGCGTGTGATGGAGCATTGTCCTGCATGAAAATCATGTTTTTCTTGAAGGATGCAGACTTCTTCCTGTACCACTGCTTGAAGAAGGTGTCTTCCAGGAACTGGCAGTAGGACTGGGAGTTGAGCTTGACTCCATCCTCAACCCGAAAAGGCCCCACAAGCTCATCTTTGATGATACCAGCCCAAACCAGTACTCCACCTCCACCTTGCTGGCGTCTGAGTCGGACTGGAGCTCTCTGCCCTTTACCAATCCAGCCACGGGCCCATCCATCTGGCCCATCAAGGCTCACTCTCATTTCATCAGTCCATAAAACCTTAGAAAAATCAGTCTTGAGATATTTCTTGGCCCAGTCTTGACGTTTCAGCTTGTGTGTCTTGTTCAGTGGTGGTCGTCTTTCAGCCTTTCTTACCTTGGCCATGTCTCTGAGTATTGCACACCTTGTGCTTTTGGGCACTCCAGTGATGTTGCAGCTCTCAAATATGGCCAAACTGGTGGCAAGTGGCATCGTGGCAGCTGCACGCTTGACTTTTCTCAGTTCATGGGCAGTTATTTTGCGCCTTGGTTTTTCCACACGCTTCTTGCGACCCTGTTGACTATTTTGAATGAAACGCTTGATTGTTCGATGATCACGCTTCAGAAGCTTTGCAATTTTAAGAGTGCTGCATCCCTCTGCAAGATATCTCACTATTTTTGACTTTTCTGAGCCTGTCAAGTCCTTCTTTTGACCCATTTTGCCAAAGGAAAGGAAGTTGCCTAATAATTATGCACACCTGATATAGGGTGTTGATGTCATTAGACCACACCCCTTCTCATTACAGAGATGCACATCACCTAATATGCTTAATTGGTTGTAGGCTTTCGAGCCTATACAGCTTGGAGTAAGACAACATGCATAAAGAGGATGATGTGGTCAAAATACTAATTTGCCTAATAATTCTGCACTCCCTGTATTTTCAGCAAAGGTTTAAAATGCATTCTGGGTTTTCTGGGTCCCTTCTCAATGGTTAACACACTTAGGTGCTCATTACGACTTTGATGGGGCTTTTCGAAAGACTGCTAAGCTGCGGGCGCCAAAAGACCGTCAGTGCCTGTGGTCAGAAGACCGCCCTATTACGACGTTATGACGATTTATGTCCAATTTCGGGCAGAAATATGACACCGTCGGCCTGGCCAACATCGTAATAGAAGTGCTTTTCACTGGTGGCACTGCCACACCAACAGGACACTGCCCACTGTATTACGATCCGTAATACACCGTGGCGGTTTCCTGCACAGCGGTGCGGTGTCGGCAGTGGAAAGTGCCAGGACCCAGCCACCTTGCCGAAGTAGGTAAGTTGATCGTCCGAAAGGGGCTGGGTGGGAAGGTGGGTGTTGTGTGAATGTGTGTGGTGTCTGCGTGTGTGTATGAATGCACGAGGGAGGAGGTGTCTGTGTGTACGTTTGTGAGTGTGTGTATTCCGAGGGGGGTAGGGGGGTGTTGTGTGTGTGTGTGTGAGTGTGTGTATGTTTGTGTGAATGTGAAGGAGGGAAGGTGGTGTCAGCTTGAGTGTGTGCATGCAAGTGTATGTGTCTGAGTGCGTGTGTGTGAGTGAATGGGTCTATCTGAGTGCATGTTTGGGTGTGAGTGTGTGGGGTGTATGTAAGTGAATGCATGGGTGAGTGTGGGTGCGTGAATGTAAGTGTGTGGTCTTGTGGAGGTGTGTCTGCCAGCAATAGAAATTGATATTTCTGTCGCTGGGTGCATGACCTCCAGCATTTTGCAATGCTGGCGGTCTCCCAGCAGTCTGACCGCCTTGGCGGTACGGGCAGCATTTCAGCAGTTTGGCTTCGGCAAAACTGCTGAAGTCATAATATGGCTGTATTTACCGCTGGCAGCCGGACTAGTAATGAGGGCCTTAATCACCAACAGGGATTTTTTAATATAATATATTATTCACTGTTGATGACCATGCAAATTAATTATTTTTGTGGTGGCTAATAATAATTGAAGAAAGCACAATGGTGTTGGATGTAGGTGTTATAACAAATTACTTTCATGTGTGTGTGTGTGACGATGAATGGAGTATTAGCCATGAGGATCCAGGGTGATCCAGTCAAAGGTTGTTTTCTCTTTTCTATGCTTACTTATGAAAATGGTTACTATATTTGTTTCTTTAGTTGATGTGGCATATAACTTGACAAAGACTTGTTTAAAGCAGAAACACATTGTCTGGCACTACAATAACATGCTTGCACCACATCAATACTTCTCTTTAAACATGTTACACTGGTGTCTGCCCATCATGGGTCCCGGTGTCAGTTAGGTGAAAGCCGTTGCATTCATGCAGCAGCAATATGCATGTGTGTGTGTGTGTGTGTTCATATAAATATATATGTTATATATATAAATACACATAAATATACAGATATATATGGATTATGTATGATATGAACTACTCAGAGAAATCTATTTTATATTATATTAATTTATATATTTAAATATTTTACATTTATTAATGTAAGGTGCACATATATATTTTTTAAAACAATATTTGTAACTTGTTTTGGACAATCTTTTCCATATTATTATTATGACAAGGTTTTGTCACTTCCATTATATCTTAAGAAACACAATATTGTGGTAAATGATATTTTTGGCACAATATTTTAGTCAACGATATATTTACAACAATATTGTGTCAGTGAGCTGCTACTTTATCACACTTACATGAACCCTAAAGGGAATCTGTCCTGGTAGTATCCAACCAGTGAATCACTTGACTTTCCCCTGTGGCACTTTGAAGGAGTCTACCAAATAAATCCTGTAATTTGCCTGAACCTGCTAATTTCTTTCGTGAAAATGAGTGAATGCTGTTTGCACAAGTTAGCCAATAGACCATAGCCTCTTTATTGTGCGACTTTCCACATTTGTCTGCCTCTTTTGTGTTATTTCTTTGATGACCTGTATGCCTGAATATCACCCTGGACCCCAGTCACCCTGTAATTAGTGCAGATTGCCTTGCTATCATTGCATTGATGCCAGAAGACTTTACGAATACCTATATTTCTCTTCTGCATGCCTTTGCGTTACTCTATGGGATGCTCCCCAATCACTCTTGGGTGAAACTTAAAGGACATTTATGCTACTTGCAGGTAACCAGTGTAATCGAAGGGTTTCATACTTTTTAGGTCTGGCCCTTGAGACTTGACATACTAATGTTTTCCCTCAAAAACGTATATAATTTACATGCTTAGATGGCTTTTGTTCAGTGTACTTTATCCACTGGTCTTTTAAATTGTCATTCACATTTTGCTCCTGTCTCAAAACTGCATACAGCAAGGGTTAGCCAGCCAGGCAACTTTACTCATTGGTTTCTTTCACTCTGAGTGACTGTACACATTGTTCACATCCACCTAAATATAGTTCCTTTCTCTTCAGTGACAAACCTGGTTCAAATGCCCTTTTTAACTTTATTTTTTTATCTTTGAGTAACTTCTGATTATTAAGCCTGCACTTGGGAGCCAGCTCTTTGGGTGAAATATTTTAACACTAGTGTTTAAAGTTGCTGTTATGAAGTGTGGCTGTAACACTATGGCCCTCATTATGACCTAGGTGGGAAATGCTGCATACCGCCACAGTGACGGCCTCCAAAAGACCATCGCTGTGGCTACCTACCGTCCGCCATATTATGACCGTAGCAGGAATACCGCCAGAAGGCTGGCAGAATTCCGGCTTCGATCATGGCGGCGGGCGGCAGTAAGGTGGCTCTGCTGACAACAGCAGCGCCACACCAGTAGAACTCCGCTGACTGTATCATGACACATGATATGGCCTGCCAGTGTTCCGCTGGTGGACTCTGCTGCTAGCAGCAGCGCTGCGTCCTGTCTCCTGCCGGCGGACCCGCTGCAAGTAGGTAAGTCAGGTTCTCCGACAGGGGATGGGAGAGTTGTGTGTGTATGTGGGGGGTGTGTGACTGTTTTGTGTGTGCGTGCATGCAGGTGTGAGGCGTGTGGAATGCATATGTGCAGGAATGGGTGTGAGTGTGCGTGTATGTTGTGTGGTGTGAATGCGTGTGTGCTAGTATGTATGTGTATGTCTGTGTGTGTATATCGGGGTTGTGAGTGGGAAGGGGAGGGTGGGGGAAGACTCTGGGTAGAGGGGGCAAGGGAGACCTTCCCTGGCACTGATAGTGCCTACCGCCATGGTTTTGTGGTGGTAAGATTGCCCTGAAAACCATGGCAATAGGCTGGGTCATAATCCTGAGGGTGGGATTGTGACAGCCGCCGGGCTGGAGATCGAAGTCTCCAGCCCGGCGGCTGTTACCGCCCTGGCGGACGGATTGGTACATTGGCAGTGTGGCCTGAGCCAAACCGCCAATGTCATATTTTGGGGAAAGGTACCACCAGCCTGTTGGCAGTACCTTTCTCCAAAATAATGCTGTCCGCCAGGGTCATAATGAGGGCCTATAACATTATAGCTGCCTGCTATTGGAATCCTTGGACAGGGTTTTATTAGTTCTTATCTCCTTCTTAAATAATGACAACAAAATGCAGGCACAGCTGAAATGCTTAAGGCCTCATTACGAGTTTGGCAGTCTTAAGACCTCCAAAATCACCCCTGGTGTTCCGACTGCCAGATTATAACCCTGGTGATCAGACCACCAGGGACCGCTACTACCGCCAGGATCACTGATCTGGGGTGGAGGCAGTCGGAGTTGTTGTCAGCCACCACGGTATACATGGCAGTTTCCCCTTGCTGATCACGAGTCCACTTTTTGCCAGCCTTTCTATGGTGGTTTCACCCCATGGAAAGGCTGACGTAAAGCCGGTCTTGGGGGCCACAGGGGCCCTGCACTGGCCATGCCCATGAAATGGGCTGTGCAGGGTACCCCCTGTCAGCACCCTTGAAATGTGCACTGTCTGACCTGCAGACAGTGCGCATTCCGAGGGTGCTGTTGTGTGATGGCATTGGCCTTATTTCCCTTAAGGGAGCCGAGGCCAATGCTGTGGCACTCTTTCTGACGGGTTGACTGGTGGAATCATTATAATATGTTGTTTCCGCTGTTCAGCTGGGAGGAAACATCGCAATACGACCGAGGGTGAGGCTGCTGGTATGACTGCAGCCTCATCACCACCAGTTTGGTGGTTCGACGGAGGGACCACTAAACTCATAATGAGACCCTTAGGGGAAGATTTAAGAGCACCTAGTGCCTCCTTGCGCCACATTAGTGTCATTTTTCTTGCTAATGTGGCCCAATGAGGCCAAAATTGCCACGCCAAATTTACAAAGTGGCCCAGTGCGGGCATTGCACCACTTTGCAATCCTTTGCGACATTATGCCTGCGCCAGAAATAATGCATGCAAAGGGGGCGTTCCCCCATTAGGGGGGCTGACAAAATGACACAAATAAATCTAAGAAATTTCTATGCGCCACGTTTCGGCACTTTTAACGCCTGCTCAGAGCAGGTGTTAAAATAAGGCACACCTTTGTCCTCAAAGGCCTCAATAGGCTTTGCAAGATTAACTTCAAATTCTTTTGAGTTAATCCTTCAAAACTCTGAACTAGCATCAAACATTCTGATGCTAGTTCCCTAACTACCGCCTTTGTGCACCATATCTTAGATACGGCACTCACATAGTGTTAGAGGGGTGCTAAGGAGCACAAAAAAAGTGGCGCTGCACTGGATGCAGACCTACTTTTCTTAAATCTGGCCCTTAGTTTTTAAAAATATAATAGCAGAAAGGCCATATCTGTGATTTCCTTAAAATTTTAATTTTAATTTCAAGCATATGGAGGCCACATTTAGGTGGCAGCATGTTTTTTTTTCTTCTTTAATTTATGCCATAAAAATCAAATGAAACTATTGTGCCACCTGCCAAGGTCCGACCTTTTTGCTTTGCCAGTGCTTGTTTACTCCTAGATAGGCCCTATGAGGTATTTCCTGGGTGTCTACATCCAGTCTATGGCCATGGGCTGCTCTTGCTCACAAGAGTGAACCTTATGGAGGTGTAAATCCCGATTGACAATAATCAGTGCACTCCTGCGGGTTGTTTCGCTGTTGCTCTTTGGTAGACCTTATAGAACAGCACAATGACTGTTTCTCTTGTGTATGCATGTGAGTTACTCAGAGTCTCTCCTGGATGGATTCTCAAAATAGATAACCTTGGCTGACAATATTCGGTATATGCTTGTGAGCTCCTAACCTGCAGTTCTGGGATTATGAAAAGTATTATCCATTACTTCTTGCATTCCGTGCACACTGGTGGTCCCTGGCGGTTCATTTGTCACTTCTCTTCCTATGACTATATTGGTGTTATGTTATGTTAGAAGCATTTATGAAGCCCTCTCTGACAATCAACAGCAGTCCTTCGAGACTGTGATCTAAGACATGATAAGAACTCCATTCTGGTAAACTGATTCACAAACGAAGTTGCTTCCCATATAGGCCTGTTAGAAGTCGCGAAAGGATTCACTGGAACAACTCGTTATGGTTGATGTGGTAGCGTTTTGTTCATCAACGGTCTCGAATATTATCAGTGTTGTTCCCGTATGCAAACGTTCCTTGGATTTGCTTGAAGATCAGTGAGGTCTGGGACTCCACTTAATATGCTCTTTTCTTCTTTTTAGATATCAGCCCCTCGGAGGCCTCGGCAGAAAGAAAAGGAAACCACAAGTAAGTGTTCCATTTTTAGGAAATTAAGCTCTAAGTAATTTCCTTTTCTTTTTCTTTCTTCCCTCTTTATCTTTCCAGTTTCTTCTTTCTTCTTAATACCGGACTATTAATTTGTCGTTTTGTAACCCTAGGAGTCTTTCAGGGATTCCCTTAACTGTCGCCTTCCTTCGCTCTTTCTGTCGCTGTCAAGAGACCGAGCTTTCAACTTCTGGCTTTCTAAACAGCTTATGAAGATAACGCAAATCAGAACTATAAGAGTTTCCTCACTAGTTATGATGATCCCCTTATTCGTAGCTGCCCAGGTTTCAGATTGCTAGGTGTGACATCTTCATAATTTCAGTGTAATTATGGCTGCCATTGCAACAACTATGAGTGACGCTTTCTTGCGAGCAAAACTAAGCAATGAAAAAGAGGGAAACATATAAATATAAGAAATCACAACCATTTGTGCAACGAAAAACTCTAAGAAGATCTTAACACTGTGTCAAAGCACCAATATTTCAAAAAGACTTAGGCCCTGATTTATGTCAAAGTAGTGCAGCGTGGTGTTGCGCCAAAAATAGCAGCGCTGCGCCACTTTTGATACGCAGGGATGCGCCGTATTTACAGGAATACGGCACACCCCTGCAAATCCCCCTGCGCCGGTGCTGAATCAAGCTGCCTGCGCCAATGCAGGCATCCTTGCACAATAGGATAGAATACAATAGAACAGAATAGGAGGGGATAGATTGTTTATGTGCAGGAATGTGCCCCTTCCTGCACATAAACAATCTATAATGGTGATTTGGCACTTCTATGTGTGCTGCAAAATGTAGCACACATAGAAGTACCAAAGCGTCATTCTGGAATTATTTTTTATGTGCAGGAAGGCACATCTTCCTGCACATAAACAATCATCCATGGTATTTTGTTTCTTCTATGTGTGCTGCAGAATGCCGCACACAAAGAAAAAGCAAAAAATGAGGAGGAATAAAAGCATTCATCCTCGTTTTGCCATGCTAATGCCACCCCTGGGATGGCATTACTTTTTGGTGCTGCCACAGATTTACGATTTCTCGTATATCTGGAGCATCGTCAAAAGCAAAGGGTGTTGCAGTGGAATGCCCACTGCAACACTCATTGCACGCCCCTCTGAAGCAGAAAACAAAGAGTTGTGTTACACCTCCTTTAAGTGTGGAGCAGTGGTTAGCGCCAACGGAGCGTCATGAAAAGCGACGCTCCGGTGGTGTTAGGAGCTCTTAAATCTGCCCCTGAGGGCATCATTAAGAGTTTGGCTGTCCTCAGACTGCCAAACCAGTGGTGGCAGTCGGACTGCCATAATCCTGGTGGTCGGACCACCAGAATACGATCCTGGCAGTTGGACCGCGAGGAGACCGCCGCCTCCGGCAGGATCAGGGATCCTGACAGGCTGGCGGCAGTCAAAGTTGTGGACAGCAATGGAAGTGCTGTGTTTGGCACAGCCGTGCTGATCACAAATTCCCTTTCTGCCTGCCTTTCCATGGTGGTTTCCCCGGCATGAAAAGGCTGGCTCAAAGGCAAAGTTATGGACTGCCCAGACAGCATCCTCGAAATGCGCACTGTTTGGTATGGAAGACAGTGCGCATTCCGGGGGTGCTTTGTGCGTGCAATGGAATTGCCAATGCTGCCGCACTATTTCCACTGTGCTGACCGGCGGAAATGTCGTAATTTGACATTTCCGGCGATCAGCCCAGTGGAAACACCGTAATACGATGTTGGTTAGGCTGCTACCTTGATGGCCGCCTCACCACCTCCGCATTGGAGTTGTGGTGGTTCAACCGTCCAACTCGTAATAAGGCCCTTAGCATATCAGCCAGGTGTTCACTTTGCTTTAACATAGCTGGCAAGTTTTGAGATTGTGTGACATTTCACATTTGTTATGATTTTATATGACACTTCAATGACTTTGAGTGACACTTTATCTTATGCAGAGTCATTTTATGAAGTATAAAGAGATTATTTGTAAAAATAACACCCTTTTGTAAAGCATAATGGTCTAGAAGGGCTTTGAAAGAGGTGCAACCTTAGGCACAGATGATGCATAGATCCGCATGTCAGAGCTTCTGGACTCAATGGATTGGATCATCCTATGGGAAATTATCAGGCAGAGGAAAGCTGCAGCAGGGAGCCTGTCACCAGTACTACAGCTGCCCCACTGCTCTTTACTGCTGCATTTGGGTCTGGTAAGAGTCAGACAGTGGTGGGGAAGACAGTGACAGTTTGGAGCAGCAATGCTAAACAGCTGGCTACTGACACTACAGAAAGAGAAAAACGGACAGTGTAAAGTCGAGATTTCAAAAGTGATATTTCCTCCACCATGCTATATCTATGGTGAAAGTAGTTCCATCTGTGAAATTATTCCTGGATTTACCACTTTTGTAATGAGTCAGAAATGTCTCTATTTCCATTTATTCATAAAACAAACCCTGAACTAGTGAATCACAAGAAAAAAGTCCCTGATCATCCTTTTGTTTTTACAGACTAGAACATTCCTGGTACACTCCTCTCCCTTTCTCTCCAGTTGTCATTTACTCCTACCTTTCTACCTCCAGCTTGCTCTTCTCTGCTATTTTCCTTTCTGACCCCTTATCTGACTCGCTTCCCCATCCCTCAAGTTAATTAATTCACATTCTCGTCCTATCTTGCTAGTCCTTTTCATTTTCTTTGTCTTTATGTATTTTCTCATGCCTTCATTTTCTCCCTCTCGTCTTCCACCCTTTATCCCCTGATCTTCACCCCCTTTTGCTTTAATATTTCAACTTCTCTATCTCATCCTTCCAAACTTCACTAGCTCTCCTGTGCTCTCTTGTAAATATTGCTTCTCACTCCTCCGTTAGTTCCTGTATCCTTCCATAGCACCCTTTCCTTCATCCTCCCTATGCACCATTCATTCACATATATTCTTTGTGTTGTTATTTCACATACTGTAAAAAGCTCACTGCTATACATGGGTTGGTTGCAAGTGTCTCCTTACCGTGTGTGACATTACCAGCTAGTGATAGCTTGTAAGCCAATATCACATTGCACTCCAGGATTTGTAGTTTTACGTTTTTTTATTAATAATTTGCATCTGAATGCGCAGTGTGCAAAGTGGTGCTGGGTAGAAGCACATGGCAGCAACCTGATATTGTGATTGGCCCACTGAGCTACTTGCCCTGTCTTGTCATCACTGTGTTCCTGCAGTCGCTGTGCTTATCTCAGATACTGAAAGTCACAGCTCAATCATTTGATGACATAACCATAGTTACACAGGCTGTCATTCAACTTTTTTATAGCAGAGATTTGAGTCTCTGGTGGTGTTAAGCTGAAAATGGTCTCACAGCATTTCATTTAAGCACTGATTTCTTAATCGTGCTTTTATGTTCACTATCTCAGACGTGATTTAGCCTTTCTCTACAAAGAAAAACGGAAGTCACTCCACAGCCACAGACGGGGTGAAGCAGCCAGGTGAGGTTTCTCAGCGAGCTGATGCTGCTAATCATGCAGTCAGATGAGCCTAAGCTCAGACCGAGCAAAGCCCATGGCACGAGTACGACTTGAGTCGAACGCCCATATTTATACTCAGTTTGCGCCGGATTTGCCTAATTTCTTTTTTGCAAATCCAGTGCAAACTTAACTCCATATTTATATTTTGACGCTAGACCGGTATAGCATCAAAAATATGGAGTTTGTGTCATTTCAGGGATGCGTGAAACTGCCTTGCGTCAATGAGATGCAAGGTAGGCATTCCTGTCCAAAAAATGAATCAAACACCTTAGTGCCATATTTATCCAACAGGGCAAAAATGATGCACGGGTGGGAGGCAGACCCGAAAAATTATGCTAAGCCTGATTGGCGTCAAATTTTAACGCCTGGGTCAAGGCAGGCGTTAAAATGAGGCAAACACTCCACTACTTAAGGAAAACACACACAAGCAACATCATAGCTCAACAGGACAATATGGAGGTGCTACTGATGCAGCATGCTAGACGACGAAGAGCACAGGCCCAACAGAAGCAGCTACCACCACCCACAATGTGGCCCTCAAAGGCGATGTAGAAGGCAGGAGAGGGTCTTCAGGACCAGGACAACCCTCCAGGGTCTCAGGGACAAGGACATCATCCGGAGGTATAGACTCAACCGGCAAGCCATCCAGCAGCTGCTGTGCCAAATTGAGCCACATATTACAGCCAGCCTGCAGACACCACATAACATACCACCGGTGACCAAGCTGTCCTGCATATGTTGGCAAGTGGCTCCTTCCAAACAACGGGTGCCATGGTCGCTGGGGTTTCACTGCCCTCATTCTCCACCTTTCTTCCCAAGGTCCTAGATGCCATCATCTCCCTCACACCCGCCACATCAGCTTACCCAACACCCAGCAGAAGCAGCCGGAGATCAAACAGGGATTACAACAAATACATGGCTTCCAGCATGTGCTTGGTGCAGTTGACTGCAACCATGTCTGGATCGTACCACCTGCAGCAACAGAGCATCTATTCTGGAACAGAAAGCACACCCACTCCATAAACGTGCAGGCCATAGTTGACCACCAGGGATTGTTTACCAACATCTTGGCCAAGTATCCTGGGAGTGTACATGATTCCTTCATCTTTCGCCACAGCACAATCAATCAGCACTTTCAGGACGGACGATATGACAATGGCCTTCTTGTCGGCAAGTCCATTAACCTAGTAATATACACACAGCACAGCAACCCTGTAGGACACACAATACATACATCACTACATTGACGTGGTCAGGAAGACACTGAGGTGTGACACAGGTAGTTATGTTGTACACCCTGGCACAATGGGGTACACACCTATGGACAAATGACGGCTGCCAATAACATTAGCTGCCACTCTATAGCTACAAGGAACCAATGTCAAAGCACACAGTGACAAAGACATGACCTGCACTGAAAGTACAACTTGGAAGATGAACCATTTACTATTACATTAGGTCACATAGTCAATCTGACATCCTTCCCAAGCAATATGTAGCATGGAAGGGGTGTGCAATGTGTGTTGCTGCAGGTCTAACACCATGAGACACATAGCATAATGATGCACACTCACATGTAGGTGACATGGAAATGCTGAGGCATTCCCAACATCATACGTCACTCCTGGGGTGTCATTGCCAGGTAGCAATAAGGAAGTGGACTGTGCTATGAACATATAATGATGTGCCACTAATGCAAACTGTACACTGCTGCACACACTGAAAGAGACAGTTGTCCATCAAAATAACAGATGTACAGGGAGATGGCCCTTCCTGCACAGACACATCCACCTCCACAAGGCAGTTAGCCAGGTTACCTGGAGCAAGTTTAGATGTGTAGGTGCATGGTTGCACATGAGCCACTGGCAGAGGGAACTACAAAGGTTTGCCCAGAACCAAGTCACACATGGGACAATTGTGCATTGTCAATTCTGAACACCTCAGTGCTGCCAACGTATGGAGATGTGTTGTGCATTGTCACCAAGCCAAATCAAAGGGCCTCACTGTTGCATTTCATCTGCAATGACATTTTTCAAATTGGATGGGATGTCTATACAATGTAGTGCAACCATGTTACCACCACATCGGAATCTATTGTGTGTGTGGAAGTATCATGTCCCCTCCAGTAAAAGCACACTAAAACATGTTGCTCACTACACATCGCATAGTACATACATACTGACCAGTAGTTCGGAAACAAACTCGTAGATACCAGGTCAATGAGCCAAACACAAGTGGTCAGGTCAAACAACCCACTGCAGTAAAAACATCACAAGAAGCCCAGGATCTCACACAATACCACAATCACATATGAGTCACAGACGACACAAGAAATCAAGTGCCATGCTAGATGACATTCCTGTTGCAAGCCCTAACAAAATACTCACTCCTATTTTTTTTCCAGCTGATTAGGGTTATGTGATCCAGCCATGGATCATGACCCCATTCCCCAACCCAAGCACAGCAGCAGAGCATGCCTATAACGAGGCACATCCGAGGGGACACACCATTGAGGAAAGGACCTTTGGCATCCTGAAGTCCAGATTCAGGTGCCTGGACATCACAGGAGGCAGCCTCCTATATGCCCCACACATTGTGTGTAGAATAATACTTACATGTGCTATCCTGCACAACATTTGTGTAAGGACAAACATCTCCCTATATCGACGTGAGCAAGAACTGCTTGAGGAGGTGGAGGAGGAGGATGGCGCAAGGGAAAATAAGGGGGAACATCAAAACACAGCTGCAGGAATGCACCGCAGACTGTTCAAAACTTTTTTAACCAATAGTTACTCTAAACACCTTATTAGGATATGTAATTAAACACCTTACTTTATCTCACAATCCTGCTCTGGTTACTTATTTCTCCATCACATGTTCTTTAGGAATGTGAGTATTACCTCAGTGAGCATGTCACAAAGACAGATCTGACTACTTCCGATGCAACATCACATGTGATGCGTATGATTGTACAGCAAACATCTCACACACATATAAAAATACTCATCTTTTGAATTTCACATATGAAGGACAAAATCATAGGACCACAGTATATGACACACATCCACGTTGCCAACATGGTCAACTGTAGCACATGACACACAACTATGACATCTCCAACCATGAGGTAAATAAGCGCACCATACATGAGGCAGTGGATGTGAAATATCAGAGGTAACAGGAATGTAAGAACAGACCCCTGACATAAGTAAGTGTGAAATGAGCCATCTCTGCAAGGAGCTTGTGTGACAAGAGGTGCATAATTTCAAAAAAGGCATAGCATGAGTGTCCCAGGTATGACAAGCAATGTTCACAACACATGCCCTGCATGCCCTGCACAGTCCATCCCTGAAAATAAGTCCTGCCACTGCCAAGTGTTAAGTCTCTACCCTCCCATCTCTAGAGGGTGCTATAAATGAACTATCTGTACCCTGGGAATTATCATTAACACTCAGACTCCCTTTCTGACTTCTGTTTGCTTCCCTTTTCCATATTGCATGCTATAGAAGTACTACATTAGTCTGCATGGACTTCAGGTCCCATAATGCACTGCCTGGTAGTTGATAAGACCTGTAATCTTTTGTCCATTGCTTCCTATGGGAAAAGTCTGGTTGTCCCTTTATACTGGATTCTCTCCTCCAGGACTTGTGAGAGACTGAAGCTGCACACACCTGTGACCTCTCTTGTGCAGCCAAGCCATGTGGCTCTGCTCTGGCCTTGCTGATGCCTGGAACTGCTTAGGAGCTGTCATTCCCTGAAGCTCCTCTTCGTGCATTGGAGTATGATTCCATTGCGTTCCATACCCCTTGTTGGATTGTGTTACAGTCCTGATTACGTCTGAACCTGCTCTCTGTTTACCCAGTGATGTTTCTGCTTGTTCCAGTCAGACACTGCTCCCTGTTTCTCAGCCTTGTTCATGTTTGTTTCTGCCAGGGCCTCCTTTCTGTTACTCAGACCTGTTCCAGCCTTTGCGTCAACCAGAGCCTGTTTTCTGTGCCTGGCTTTGCCTCCTCGTTGGTTCCCTTGCTTTCTGTTTCCTCTTGAGCTATCGTGTCTGGTAAGTGTCCTACCAGTCCTCTCCTGGTTTCCAGGAGGCTAATCCAGACCCCATCCTTTGTCTAGTGTTTAATGTAGTCCTTAGTGCCTAACAGTGACAGCGTGCTATGGATGTATTCCAGGAATTGTTGCTGTGTCTCCAGCCCGACCAACAAGGGCTAGTCTTGTGTATGTAAGTACAATCCTTGTATGTGCCCTAAGAGTCCAGGCACAGATTCACTTCCGATGCCACCTTTATATGGGACATGCGTGGTGACTAGCTGTGAGATTAATCTGCACAGAGGCACTGACGTTAATAATGGAACGGGTGTAAATTGAGGAGATGTGGCGCTCAGGATGCCAATCCACCCTATGTATATACCGGGGAACCTCACTAGGGAAACACCCTACCCTTAGAGGTGAAAACAACCTCAAAACTAAGAAATGCACAATGAGGAACCCCTCTAGTAAAAAAAAGAGAATTTAAATACACAATTCACATGGAAAAATAATTACATATATCAGTCCATATTGCACCAAACAGGTCCTAGAGTCAACCAAAATGAACGAGTTGCTGCTGTAGGCTTATATTTATTTATTGGTTACGGGTGTTTTATTGAAGGTCTTCTAGTGGGTGTTAACCTTTGACTTACTTTCCTCTCACTAAGCTTAGTTGGTTTTATTGTCTTAATTTCACCTCCCTTGGGCTTTGACACACACTTATCACGAACTTGACGGTTGAGCATATTGGTCTTAACTCGTTCATTTTGTTTATGATTTCTAGCCCTGAAGAAGTCGTAAGGGATGTAAACATTTCCCAAGACGAAACACGTGTTGGCTGGAAGCACAAATCTCTTTGGATTTCAGACTGTTTAATGTGAAATCATATTCTGAATAAACTTTGGACTCATCGATTATCTCTATTGGTTGACTCTAGGACCTGTTTGGTGCAATATGGACTGATATATGTAATTATTTTTCCATGTGAATTGTGTATTTAAATTCTCTTTTTTTTACTAGAGGGGTTCCTCATTGTGCATTTCAGAGGCACTGACGTTCCCTGTTGCTGTGGAAGTTCTGAGCTCTACCCTGTGTACAATCTTAGTGATAAGCTCTGCGTGTTTGTCCATTACTGACCTTCCCCATATTTGTCCACACTAAGGTCGCTCTGTATTCACTTTTCTGTTTTTTCTGCCTTACCATAGCTGCCCTATCCCCTTGTATGCCTTTAGCTGCTCTTCTGCTTTGGTACACCTCTTTCTTGCAAGATACTCTGTGAACACAAGGGTTGCCCCTAACAGACTCCTGACTAGACCTGCATGAAACCGTAACACCATGAAGCCCAGTCCTGACACAGGGTACACATGCCCACACACTTGAACTGGACACCTCTGTGGAATGCACATCTGAAAATATGTGAACACATGCAGCCAGGGTAATTTTCATGAGTCAAACTGACGTGTACATAACATTTTTATGGGTGGAATTAAGGCACAGTGTCTCAAACAATGTACGTATCAAACATTTACACATAGCCGATGTATGAGTAATTCACACACAAGTCACCATGAACTCATAGCCAACAAATAATGACATATGAGGGGTAACATATCCGACCTAGCACTCATCAGCCATCCTCAATCATCCCTGAGTTTTGTTTGTCGTGTGAAATGTAATGTCCCCAAAGTCAAACAACATCACACATCAAATGAGTCAACACATATTACAAACACATATCATGACCGTAGTATATCACTGATTGCCATCTGATGTAGAAACCCATCTGTAACACATTCATACATGAGCATTACATCGAATGTATTGCATGCCGTTCCTTCAGAAGCACACATATTGTTGTTACAGATCATTCATACACAAAACACACAGGCCATGATTCATACTTTTGCTGCGCCACATTGCCGTCATTTATTGACGCAAAAACGGCGCAAACTTACAAAATACAATTATATTTTGTAAGTTTGCGCCGCTTTTTTGCCAGAAAATGAAGGAAATGCGGCACATAGATAGTATAAATCTGGGCCACAGTTGCATGCTCTACAATCTTATCTCCATCTTGATACAGGGTGCATGCAAGTTAAATATTTGAAAATCACACAAACACAGTTCGAGTTAAAGATTTTGATGCAAATGCATCGAAAAACAATGCAAACACTAACTAAACATACATGGGCCCTTAGCGTTCCTTCCATCAGTACACCACACGCACGCGGATATCCCTTAAAATAGAAGTTTCCCGTTAAAGCGTGGTATTTTGCTGCACGTATAGGTTATGCGTCGAAAATATTCACGCAGACATCGTATACGTAAAAAAAAAATACACGCAAGACGGAAGGGGACAGGAAGTGATGTACTAGGAAATCCTGTTTACATGACATGGTACTGTGGGTGTACTTTCACTTTACAGTCTGTGCTTTTTCTTGACTGTGTGGCTGTGTCTTGCTGGTGTTGTGTCTGGATTGCATTTCTTGTATCTTATGGTGTCTCTCTTGTGTCTTTTTGTGTATTCTATTTGTACATTGTACCAGTTTAAGTGCTTTTGTGTTGTTTACTGTTTTTTGGATTGTATTTGTACTGTCTGGTGTCTGTTTGGGGGTTACATTAGTTGGTTTAGTTGGGGTTCGTAGTTTGGGTTGTAAGTTTCCTTTTTTCACATTTATTTTTCTTCCTTTTTCCCTTTTTCTGTTTAAATTGTTGTGTACTGACATGTGGGGAAGAACGAAGCTGACCCGCATGGGTGAGGAGGAGCTTGGGGCCTTTGTGTGGCTTGTGTGCCACTTTCTGCCGTTAATGCTGGAGATGGGTGGTTGTGTGATACATGGGTATCACACAGAGGCAAGGCGGCTGCGGTGGTGCAAGGTGCTTTACCACCTCAAACGTGTATTCAACACAACAAGGAATGAGCACCAGCTGAAGCATCGCTGAGCTGACCTGGTGGCCCAACAACAGGACCTGCTGGACCACCTGGATGTGGTGATCAGTGGCCCTGTTGGTTAGTATCACATTGACAAATGTGTACAGTTGAATGCTGCTGAGTGACAGTAGCAGATGTCTTGACGTGCTGCATGCAATGTTTGTGGCCATGTTGAATGCAAGTAGAACAAACTGTTAGTTACCTATTTTTAAATCTCACAGACGGCCTAGTGTTCAGATTTATATGTTTACCTCAGGAAAAATGTTCTTTCAAATGCACACCCCCAATTTTGCCATTCTGCTATCACATTGCCCAATCACAAAACAGGGTTTGCTAGTGGCATTTAGGAAGGGGCATTCTTTCCTATTAGCAAGTTGCAGTCCGCTGATTGATTCTTTGTTGACTGCAAATGCTGGCACTAAACAATTGTAGTTACCATCCGTTTCAAGCTGGTGCTAACCCATTTGTAAAAGGGGAGGGGTCCCCATGGGTTCCCTTTCCCTTTGTGAATGCATGTCCAAAAATTGTTTCTGAGCAGGAAGTTGTCCCACGGACCACTGGCTGCTTCAAAAAAATTATTTGAGTCATAATATTGTTTTTTTAAATGCTTTCTGTTTACCCCTGATGAAATAAGGCTGCATTTAAACAAAAATATATATCTCTATTTGAAAGCAGTCACAGACATGGTGGTCTGCTGAGCCCAGCAGGCCAGCATTCCTGTGAGTGCCGCCATTCCCAAGGGGTTTGCAAAATTAGACATACCTCATCAAAATTCATGAGGTAGGTCATTAGCTACCCCATTTGTGATTTTCAAACAGTGTCATTGACAGTGTTGTACCTCAGATCATCCTACTTGCAAATTGCAAGTTGCTAAGTATCGCAATGTGTGACTCACAAAACATGATCTTGGCACACGTGGCCCTGAGTAACACATTTCAGGTGCAATGACAACACCTGTGCCCATGCATACTGTCAATGATGATCAGGTAAGACACTATCAGCATACCACATTTCACTGTATTGGGACAGCAAAGTGGGCTATCCATGTTTAGCCCTACATTGTCATCATTACACACACATGATCCCTGCCATCATATTGGCAAAGGGGGCATATACGGCCTAGGGAACACTGGCAATGGGGCATTTGAAACCTACATACAACTGTGCCACATTTGTTATGGACTACTGAATGCATGATAATTACTGACTGAAAATTGAGCCACATGTCCATCACACAGTAACTCAGTGTCCCTTGATGCACAAACCACAATAGTTGAGTTACTTGTATTGGAGTGCACCAGGGAAGTGCTATTTAAATTGTCACCCAATTACAAATCATGACATGGAGTAGCATCTGACATGGATTAGCCACAAATGTTTGTAGTCAGTTTCAGCAGCACATGATTGTTAGGCCCAGTGCATGTGTGCAGATGTGTGTCTATCATTCACTGGCGTGTCAGTGTCAATGTGAGTTTGCAGTGGTATGTCTTTTGGAGTGTCTACATGCAGGGACAGCAACTCACTCACATAAAATGTTGCACACTGTGATATGTTGTCCACACGTTTGTACAGTAATCTGACATTGAGCATATATTTCCTTTCCCTGTTTTACTGGTGGACTGGCCCCCCATACCATCGGGGAAGTGGCACGATTTCAGGACCCAGACATATCCAGTAAGTGTGATAATGTCTGTCCTGTGTAGTGATTGCAGCTGTTGTGTGAGTGACTCTTGTGTGCTGTACTCATTGCAAGATATGGTGAGCTGGCACGTTATCTGATATTATTTGACTGGATGTTGACGTAGTGTTCCATGCAAGGGTTCAACATTCACAGGCAGCGAGTCATATTTTGGGAGTCTTGTGCTGCGCTATAGGCAGCAGCATGTGAACAAGGTGATTAGTAGCCACATGTAGGCCCACATTTGACTTGGAAGTGCTCCAGTGTCAGAATATTGTCACCGAGTCATACCCTCATTTTCACAAGACAGTGATGCATCAGTTTTCTGCACGAAATTGCGCATCCCTGTATTGTAATGTACATGTAGGACGCTTTGGGTAACTGTCCCCCAGCATCTAGCCCCATTAGTTGTACTCTATTTACGTCACACTTATGTGGTATGTAATAGGCGTGCATGCAGGTCAAGGCCAGACGTGTGCTGGCATCAATGTGGGTGATTTTGGAATTGTTTTGGCAGGTCAGGTATTGATGGTCGTCCACAACTGGACACATGAATGTGGATGTGATTGACCTATGGATACCTCATTCCTAAGTGGCATCCCTTCTCACATCGTTCAACTCACTAAATCGATGTACAAGTGGACATGGCTTTGTGGTTGTCCTCAACAGTTGTGATGATGTATTGCATGCCCATCCTCCCTGAGGCACAGGGGTAGGGGAACAACATATATGTAGGTAGATGTGATAGTCACAGTGTAGATGACAGACATCTCATTCAAGCATGCATGTGTTCCAAACAAAAAAATACAAAAAAATGTATATTTGTTTAGTATTAGTTAGTATCTGTTTAGGTTAGTATATGTTGCCCTACATGTGTCTCGTCATATAAGAGGGTTAGGGGGCAAATGTTTAGAGTGTATTGTTAAATGTGGTAAGTAAGCTTAGCATAGGGCAGTTAGGGCCAGTTGTGGGTAACGTATAGTTAGGATAGATTAGGTCAGTATAGGTGTGTTACATTGTTTTAAGTTCTGTTTTGTACATAGTCATTAAAGATTTAGGTACTCCCTTACTGCATGTGTTATATGCTTGGGGCTCTGGGTCTTTGCATGAGTGTACAGTGCCAATTGTCTGTTGACCTGTGTATTCCATCCTGCATCCACATCCCTCTATTGACATGTTAAATCCCACTTCCTACTGAGCTGTCACATTGGCAGCTACAACAAATCTAAATCTCTGTGCATCTGCCATCCATTGTACCCACCATTCAACATGACTATGGTTCCCATGTATTGGACAGGTAGGTGTGGTTTTAAAGCTGTCACCGTTTGTGTCCTGTGTCAGAATGTTGCGCACTGTGGGATGACTGCCTGCAACCTGATGTTCGAGTGAACACGGCTAAACTGAGTAGTGTCAAATTCAGATGAGGTCAAGAATACAAATTTCACACCTATGTTTTTAATTGTACTCCCAGCTGACATTATTGGCCAAACACTCTTAAACAGCCATTCCTGCTGTATGTTGTGGGTGAGGCATGTATGTTTTAAAGCAAATTTCACATACACAATGACTTTCTTGTAGGGGATGTAGCCAGCATTGAGTTTCATCTTGTAGATACCTTGGGCCAGAAATATACTATTATTGCACTGCGTGTGCCTCATTTTTTGACGCAAAAGCAGCGCAAACCTACAAAATACAACGATATTTTGTAAGTTTGTGCTGCTTTTGCTTCAAAAATGACGCAAATGTAGTGCTGAGGAATTAGAATTCATGGCTCTTGTGCGTAAATATCTTCCCACATTATTTCTGCATTCTGGTATTTACACTCTGTGACCATAGACATGTTACATGCATCACAAAAATCCAGCAAAGTAGATGTGTCACATTATACAGTGTTAGACTTTTCATCATTGGCGTGGTCTCCCTTAACCTTTTGCATCTGTTTCCCAGGTTGTTGATGTGTGCTGGACTCTGCTTTTGCTGTTTTTGTTACTCTGGGCACTTTACCACTGCTAACCAGTGCTAAATTGCAAGTGTTCTTTTACAAAATGTGTATGTAATTGGTTTATCCATGATTGGCATGTTGGAATTATTAGTAAGTCCCTAGTACAGTGCACTAGAGGTGCCCAGGGCCTGTAAATCAAATGCTACTAGTGGGCCTGCAGCACTGGTTGTGCCACCCACATAAGTAGCTCTGTAATCATGTCTCAGACCTGCCACTATAGTGTCTGTGTGTGCAGTTGTTAACTGTAAATTCGACTTGGCAAGTGTACCCACTTGCCAGGCCTAAACCTTCCCTTTTCTTACATGTAGACCCTAGGTAGCCACAAGGGCAGGGTGCAGTGTATGGTTAAGGTAGGACATATAGTAATGTGTTTTATGTGCTGAAGAGCTGAGGAAGAAGAGCTGCCCTGCCTGTGACTGTGCTTTGTGGAGCTATCCTGCAGTTGCTGCTTCTGCTAGAGTAAGAGGGCAAAGGCTGAACTTTGTGTGCCTTCCTTCTTGTGAAGATCTTCAAGGGCTTGATTTAGAGCTTGCCTCCTTTTGTTTGAAGTCTCAGGGACAGCAAAGACTTCTCTCTGCCAGCACCAGGAGTCTCAGGAGAGACTCCTACCCTGCCAAGTGATGCCCAGTTCCTGGGACCATGAAAGGAGAAGCTGGCAGCCTAAGAGGAAGAAATCCACACACAGAAAGCCGTGTGGGTAAAAGATCGACGCAACTCCGATCTGCGGCTGAAAATCGACGCTTACCTGCAACGCGACCCAAGGATTGACGCACGGAGTTGGAGAAATGATGCACAGCATCGCTGATGGAGGCTGGTGAGATTCCAACCCGTGCTGCATGGTTTTCGGATCATCGTGCGGTTGGGTTTCCGATGCAAACACAGCTGGGCTTGTGAAAACGATGCAAGATCTGCCCGGACCCGAGAGTGCTGACCGGATGGACGCTTCGCTCTTCTGTGGAGAGAAGAAACGACGCGCCCGAAGCGACGAAAGGAGAAACGACGCAAGGTCTCACTCGTGTGTGGAATCGACGAATCGCAAGCCCTTTCTGACGCACACTCTCCTGTGCGGGGTTATTTTTAATGCACCCAAGGTACATTTTCACGCTAACAGCGTTAGGGTGTGTTTATAACTACATGAAGACTCCTTTTACTTTTTAATTGATAACTTGACATGTGTATTGTGGATTTTTGTCGTTTTGGCCTTGTTTTGTTTAGATAAATAGCCTCTATTTTTCTAAACCTGTGTTGTGTCATTCTGTAGTGTTTTAATTAAGTTACTGTGTGTGTTGGTACAAATACTTTACACCTAGCACTCTGAAGTTAAACCTACTGCTCATGCCAAGCTACCAAGGGGGTAAGTAGGGGTTATCTGAGGGTGATTCTCGTTTACCCTGACTAGAGTGAGGGTCCTTGCTTGGACAGGTGGTAGCCTGACTGCCAACCAAAGACCCCATTTCTAACACACAGAGACAAAGTGGTTGTGTAAGTGCTGTTTATTTTAAAGTGCTGTAGTGCAATATTTACATAGCACAGGTTTGTGACCCATTAGTGTAAAGCATTCTATTGTGATGCAACACAAGTGCATGGTTGAGGGACATGTAACTGGACATGCTGAGTTGAAGTTCTATTCAGTGCAGAGGAACATGAATTGCCAATTGAGTACTGAGAGACAATTGCAATTCATGGTGGTAAGGTTAACAGTGTGTCGGTGAAGAGTGCATGTCACCAATTGTAGCAACACTGGCATGTTGTCAAGCACAGGACAAAGGAAAATCAATGCCCATGTGGCATCGGCTGGTGTTACCAGGTACTCCTACGGGTGAATATGATCTGTTCCACATCTTCATCCTCTGATATGTGTGTCATCTCCTCTGCTTTTGATGGTGATGGTGGTGGGTTTGGGGAGGCAACACACACTTCAGTGGCTGGAGAAGTGGACTCCAAATTCCCGACAGCTGCCATCTTTGGAACTACATATGGCATAACTGCAGCAAGGAGGAGATGCTGATTATTGAGTATGGCAGCAATATCCCTGTGGTAGGCAGCCATGTCTACCCCGAGGGAGTCCAGCTTGTTGTCATGCATGCAGCTGCACGATTAGGAGGGCAGGTGTTGTGGCAACTCCCTCACAGCAGTGGTGAGGTCCCTCACACACTGTTGGACTCCTTACAGTAGGGATTGCGTGACTTATATGGCTGCTGACTGTTCTGCGGACGTCATCATGCACATGCGCATCCCCTCATGGCTGTCTGCCATAGTTTGCACCCCCACCCGCACCTCCGTGGCCAGCTCCCGCTGTGCTCCCGCTACTGTCCTCTCAAAGGTGGCCCCTGTTTCATCAGAGTCCTCAGCTGTGTTTAAGCTGGCAGGTAATACTATTGGGGTGGTCCTCTGGGATGGCTGCTATATGTGTGCTCCTCCTTGCGACTAGAGGTGGTGTCTGGAGGGTTCCTGTGGGAGGCTGGCCTGGCTTATAGTGGGTACCTGATGGTACTTACACCTTGTGCCAGGTCCAGTTATCCCTTATTAGTAGATTAGTAGTGTTCTAGCAACTTAGGCGGATAGAGGTAGCTATAGCAGAGCAGCTTAGGCTGAACTAGGAGACATGCAAAGCTCCTACTATACCACTTATATAATATAGCACTATATCATAAGAAGCACAATACTCAGAGTTACTAAAAATAAAGGTACTTTATTTTAGTGACAATGTGCCAAAAATATCTCAGAGCATATACTCCCTTAGGAGGTAAGTTAAATACACAAAATATACACACAAACCAAAATCAGGTAAGTAAACAGTTAGAAACGTAGTGCAAACACTGTAGAATACAATAGGATGCAATAAGCCTAGGGGCAACACAAACCATATACTCTGAAAGTGGAATGCAAACCCTGAATGTCCCCCTAGGCTAGTGTAGTGTGTAGAGGGTTGCTGGGAGTGTAAGAAAACACTAAGGGTGTCCAAGATACCCCACCCCAAGACCCTGAAAAGTAGGAGCAAAGTGACACTACTTCCCCAGAAACACTCTAAAGGTGTGATAGGAGATTCTGCAAAGACCACACCAGACTGCAAAGCACTGAAGACGGATTCCTGGGCCTGAGGACCTGTAAAGGAAGGGGACCAACTCCAGGAGTCAAGAAAGTGTCCAGGGGGGGCAGGAGCCCACTAAACCCCAGATGAAGGTACAAAATGGCTGCCTCTGGATGGAAGAAGCTGAAGATTCTGCAACAACGAAAGGTGCCAGGAACTTTTCCTTTGTGCAGAAGATGTCTCACGGAGTGCTGGAGGATGCAGCATTGTTTATTTGGAGAAAGATCTCAAACAAGCCTTGCTAGCTGCAAAAGTGGTGGTTGAAGAAAAAGGGTGCTGCCTGGGCCCGAGAAGGACCAGGAGGTCACCAATTGGAAGAGGAAACAGAGGGACCCTCAACAATACAGAGAACCCATGCACAAGAAGGTAGCACCCGCAGAAGTACTTGAACACGGGTTCAAGAAAACTGAGCACGCTGGTCATCTCAACACTACAAAAGAGGGTCCCACAAAGCCGGTGGTCAACTCAGCGAGTTGAGCAATGCAGGACAGAGTGCTGGGGACCCGGGCAAGGCTGTGCATGAAGGATTCCTTGCAAAAGTGCACAGAAGCTCTAGCTGCTGCAGTTCACGCAGTACACAGGATTACTGTCTGGATAGGAGAGGAAAGGACTGACCTCCTCCAAATTTGGACAGTTGGACCATTGGACAGTCTGGGTCACTTGGGTCCACCACCTGTGTTCCAGGGGCCACGCTCGTCAGGGTGAGAGGGGTCCCAGAGTACTGGTGACTCTGAAGTGTGGTGCTTGCTGGAGCAGGAGGAAGATTCTGTCGACCCACAGGATATTTCTTCTTGGCTTCCAGTGCAGGGTGAAGGCAGACAGCCCCCAGAGCATACACCACCAGGAAACAGTTGAGAAAGCTGACAGGATTAGGCACTACAATGTCACTGGTAGTCTTCTTGCTACTTTGTTGCAGTTTTGCAGGTGTCCTGGAGCAGTCAGCCATCAAACCTTGGCAGAGGTTAAAGAGGGAGATGAAGAGGAACTCTGGTGAATTCTTGCACATCGTTATCTGAGGAAAAGCCAACTGGAGAGATCCTAAATAGCCCTCAGAGGAGGATTGGCCACCTCGTCAGGTAAGCACCTATCAGGAGGGGTCTCTGATGCCACCTGCTGGCACTGGCCACTCAGAGGCCTCCATTGTGCCCTCACACCTCTGGATTCAAGATGGCAGAGGTCTGGGACACACTGGAGGAGCTCTGGGCACCACCTCTGGGGTGGTGATTGACAGGGGAGTGGTCACTCCCCTTTCCTTTGTCCAGTTTTGCAGCAGGGATTGGGGGTTCCCTGAACCGGTGTAGACTGGCTTATGCAAAGAAGGCACCATCTGTGCCCTTCAAAGCATTTCCCAGAGGCTGGGGGAGGCTACTCCTCCCCAGCTCTTAACACCTATTTCCAAAGGGAGAGGGTATAACACCCTCTCTCAGAGGAAATTATTTGTTCTGCCTTCCTGGGACTGGGCTGCCCAGACCACAGGAGGGCAGAAGGCTGTCTGTGGTTTGGCAGCAGCGGGCTTGGCAGTACCCGGGTTGCATGGTGGAGCCCCAGGGATGCATGGGATTTGCACCCCAATACTAGATTTGGCATGGGGGGACAATTCCATGATCTTAGACATGTTACATGGCCATATTCGGAGTTACCATTGTGAAGCTACATATAGGTATTGACCTATATGTAATGCACACGTGTAATGGTGTCCCCGCACTCACAAAGTCTGGGGAAATTGCCCTGAACTATGTGGGGGCACCTTGGCTAGTACCAGGGTGCCCTCACACTTAGTAACTTGGAACCTAACCTTCACTAAGTGAGGGTTAGACATATAGGTGACTAATAAGTTACTTAAGTGCAGTGTAAAATGGCTGTAAAATAACGTGTGCGTTATTTCACTCAGGCTGCAGTGGCAGTCCTGTGTAAGATTTGTCTGAGCTCCCTATGGGTGGCAAAAGAAATGCTACAGCCTATTGGGATCTCCTGGAACCCCAATACCCTGGGTACCTAGGCACCATATACAAGGGAATTATAAGGGTGTTCCAGTGTGCCAATTAGAATTGGTGAAAATGGTCACTAGCATATAGTGACAATTGTAAAGGCAGAAAGAGCATAAGCACTGAGGTTCTGGTTAGCAGAGCCTCAGTGACACAGTTAGTCACTACACAGATACACACATTCAGGCCACAAACTATGAGCACTGGGGTCCTGGCTAGCAGGATCCCAGTGAGACAGGCAAAAACAAACTTCCATACATGTGAAAAATGGGGGTAACATGCCAGGCAAGATGGTACTTTCCTACATTTCCCAGGACATCTTGGAGGGTGTCCTGGCTGATGGTTGTCAGCTGGTCATCCAGGTCATCAGGGTAGTCCAGGAGAGACAGATCCACAGGAGAGCCATCGTCCTCTGCAATGGAATATTGTACAATTAGTGTGTCTGTGTGTCTGTGTTGTGCCAGCTGTGATGTGATGTCATTGACTTCCTATTGGTGGTACATTGTTATATTGGTTCCCATGCATTGTTCCTGTCATCAATGTTTGCGGTCTCTCAGCCCTACGCCCTACACCCCATCTGCATGTCACATGTAGTGTGGGCAGTTTGGGGAATTGTCTGCATCACATCTTCTAGGTGTGGGTTCTGTCCAAAATTGTGGCTTGCCACCTTCTAGTCCTAATCAACCCTCCCTCTGCTTCGATTAGCATGGTGAAGCTGTGCAATGATTGTTGGTGTGCTGCTGCCACATGCACCACACATAACAATATGGCCCTGTCCCAGTCTATCATTTTTCACATACACCTCTGCAGTTCTGAGACCTAGCACCATACCATGTATTGCATGTCCATGAAATGATACAGGGGTCACAATTGGTAGTTGATGTTTGCGTATGTGTGCTACATTGCATTGCACTGATGGGCCTGTCAGAGTTCCACTTCCTCCCCCTCAATGCTGTTTTCTTAGCACTATGACACCAGAGATTTTGGATGGTGGCATTGCAGCTATTGTGGCACAGGCATAGGGGTAAACCCAGTAATGAGCAGCATGGGTATGAGATTACTGCTGTGTACATCACAATGTATGTGACTCTGCCTGATGGTTATTGAGTCTATGTACATGAGTAGTTGACAGGAGTTGCACTTGGATAAGGATTGATGGGGATTGATCACATAGTCATACTGAACCCTCATTTTGAGTGTGTTTGTGCCATGGGCACCTAACTGGCATTTCCCAATTGACCAGCACACACAGCACAGGTAGTAATGGCAAGTGCTGTCAATGGTAAATTCCACTTGAGCCAATGGCCTGAGCATTGTCATCTAGTTTACATTCTGACAATACCAGCTGTTTTGTGACAGCAGACCAGTTTTACATTCTACCCTACCCTCCTGGTGTGCTTCAGCAGTTCCAGCATCCTTGACATGGCGGTGTACCCCCATGCAAAGGTTGTTGGTGTTGTGTTGTGCTGTGCCCCTGGATGCCCCTGCACAGCCCATGTGCCTGGCATGGGCAGTGCAGGGAGTCCCGTGCCGTGCCCCTTTGCCCTTTCCACTGCCTGATTTTCAGGGCTGACATGCATTGTGTAGTAGGTATGTGCCTCCCCCTTCTTGCACTTGACATTTAGGCATTTTGGTCTCCTATGCAACTTACCCTACATATGTCTTGTTTCCTGGTAGTCTGCGCTCTCCTGTCCTGTGATACCAATGATGATTTCCTCCGGGATGACGGCTGCAACCATCACCTCCATCTCGTCCAGGTCCTCTTGCTGTGCTGGACTCCCACCTCCGGTCTGCAGTGTTCCCTTTCTATTCCTTGCCATTTTCTCCTTTGTCCTGCGCTTGCAGTCCTGCCAGTGTTTCTTGCACTCCGTGACAGTTCTCCTGACCTCTGCCACAGTGTTAATCTTGTCCACAATCTATTGCCAAATTACCTCTCTCCTCCCAATTCGCAATTTAGAGGTGATGAAGAGTTGATGCTGGTTCTCAGTCACCTCTCTGACCAGGATTTCATGCTCCTCTGCGCTGAAGCGACACTTCATTTTCTTCTTGTCTCTCCCCTGGGTCTTGTCTGTGTCCTCCTGGCTGGTTCCTGGTTGTGTGGGGTCTCCCTGGTGTCTCTCCTGGCTTCTGGGATCCATTTTGGGGCTCTTTAACACTGTTTGCTGTGTTTAAGTCTCTTTTTGACGCTATTGCGGTGAAAAATCAAGCATATTCATTTTGCAACATTTTTCCATGTCGCAAACCGGATTAGAGTCATTTTTCCTGTGTTAATTTCATTTTGCCTTACGACAAGGCGCAATGGTTAGCGTTAGGAAAAATGACTCTAACCTGTTCTTAGCGCCACCCAGAATCAAAGTATAAATTTGACTCCTGGGTGGCGTTAAGAAATGACTCTAGCCAGCACAAAAATGTTGACGCAAAACTGTGTTAGCGCAGTTTTATGTCAAAAAGTATAAATCTGTCTTAATAAATCGTCTAAATGACGATCTGCACTGCACACAATAGTGTGAAATGTAACTTTCTGCTGACCTCACTTGCTGTCCTCCCCTTCCAAGCAACAAGTCGACAATCCTTAAAAAGTGTAGAGGTCCTGTTTAATACACTCAGTTATCTCTGCAACTCAAATAAATTACTAGTGTTTACAGTATACCCACTTGGCTTTAATAACTGTTGAATAAGGTGAGTGACGACCACATGACGTCTGATACTCACCTGCCCATTATAAATTCTGATTAATCTCCATTGCTGAGCTTTAAAGATGCGGATAACATTGTAAATGCTTCACAGTCTCTCCCATGTTGACACTGATTTTTGCTAAGAAATATTCATATATTCTGAATGTTGAACCTGCATAGAAAATGAATTAATATAGAAAATAATACGCAACTTTGAAAATGTGCCTATTTGAGTGGCCGTCAGCATCACAAAGTTTCCTTATTAACTGCCCATTAATATGAATGTTTATGTATTATGTATTTGCTTTATAAATTGTAGATCTTGAGTTAGCAAGGTCTTGGGCCTAGCTGCACAGCCTCATGTTAAGTTGCACTGCTTAATTAAATCACATAAAATGGCTGCGCAGAGAAATAGATTTGTAGTTTTCCACTGTGTTGACCAAATGCTAGTAAATGATTTTCTTTCCCATCAGAACTGCTTGCTAGAAAATGCTGTATTAGCTATTGATAAATTGTAGAGTTTTGTGTGTGTGAAAGCAATCCTACCTTTAACTTTATTGCTTAGACTTTGATGCTGAAGGCTGATCCTTAGACAATGCCTTACAAATGGTTCGGATAGCTTAGAGTCCCCTGTTCTGAACCATTTCCTTTCATGGTCCGAAGCTGATGCTGACCGAACAGATGTCCAATTGATGAAGACAGTCGCAGCTTGCTGATCCATGACGAGTAGAGGTACTAGCCAAATGTTATTGATGATTGTTGGACTTTTGCTTTTGCAGGGTCATCCCCAGACTTTTTTGCCTCCTGCCTCCTATATTTTTCTGACATGTTGCTGTTGGCTTTTCAACTCTGAGCACTTTACCACTGCTAACCAGTGCTAAAGTGCATATGCTCTCCTGTTTAAATTGTATGTAAGTGGTTTATCCATGATTGGCATATTTGATTTACTAGTAAATCCCTAGTAAGGTGCACTAGAGGTGCCAGGGCCTGTAAATCAAATGCTACTAGTGGGCCTGCAGCACTGGTTGTGCCACCCACATAAGTAGCTCTGTAATCATGTCTCAGACCTGCCACTGCAGTGTCTGTATGTGTATTTTTACACTGTAAATTCGACTTGGCAAGTGTACCCACTTGCCAGGCCTAAACCTTCCCTTTCCTTACATGTAAGGCACCCCTAAGGTAGGCCCTAGGTAGCCCCAAGGGCAGGGTGCAGTGTATGGATAAGGTAGGACATATAGTAATGTGGTTTATATGTCCTGACAGTGAAATACTGCCAATTTCGTTTTCACTGTTGCAAGGTCTGTCTCTCTCTCATAGGATAATATGGGGGCTACCTTTAAATATGATTAAAGTGTAGATTCCCCTAGAGAGTAGATGGACAGGTGGAGTTTGGGATCCCTGAACTCACAATTTAAAAATACATCTTTTAGTAAAGTTGATTTTGAGATTGTGCGTTTGAAAATGCCACTTTTAGAAAGTGAGCATTTTCTTGCTTAAACCATTCTGTGACTCTGCCTTGTTTGTGGATTCCCTGTCTGGGTCAGTTTGACAGTTGGGTTGTTTTTCACCTCACACCAGACAGTGACACAAAGGGAGCTGGGGTGTGATCTGCATTTCCTGATTAGCCATCTCTGCTAGGAGGGAGGGGTGGAGTGGTCACTCTCATCTGAAAGGACTGTGCCTGCCTCTGACAATGCTGTCTCCAGCCCCCTGGTGTGTGTCTGAGGCCTTGCCTGGGCAAGGCAGGATTTCACAAGAAGGTGTGAGTCCCCTTTGAAGGAAGGTGACTTCAAAGACTAAAATGGGTATAAGAAGGGCACCCAAACTTACAAACTTTAGAAACACTTCTGGAATCAAGGGGAACCTCTGCCTGGAGAAGAGCTGATCGCTGAGGAACAAGTGCTGCCCTGCCTGTGACTGTGCTTTGTGGAGCTTTCCTGCAGTGCTGCTTCTGCCAGAGTAAGAGGGCAAAGACTGGACTTTGTGTGCCTTCCATCTTGAAGAAGAAATCTCCAAGGGCTTGATGTAGAGCTTGCCTCCTGTTATTGAAGTCTCAGGGATAGCAAAGACTTCTTCCTGCCAGCACCTGGAGTCTCTGGAGAGACCCCTACTCTGCTCTGTGGTGCCCTTCCAGTTCCTGGGACCCTGAAAGGAGAGGCTGGCAGCCTAAGGACAAAAATACACGCACCGAGCACCGTGCGGAGAAAAGATCGACGCGAATCCGATCGCGGCTGAGAAAACGACGCGACGCCGGCTCCGCAGCTGAGAAACGACGCCGCTGGAAACGCGACCGGAGAATCGACGCCCGGAGCAGGAGAAACGACGCGCAGCATCGCTGACGAAGGCTGAGAGATCGCAACCAGCGCCGCGGGACTTCGGACCGTCGCGTGGCTGGCTTTTTCGACGCGCCTCGCCGAGCCGAGCGGTTTTCGACGCATATACCCGTGCCGGGTTATTTTCGACGCACACCGCCCGTGCGGGGTTATTTTTGCCGCAAACCAGGTACATTTTCACGCTAGCAGCGCTAGTGTGGTGTTACAACTACCTAAAGACTCTTTTTATTTTAAACCTTTAAAAAATCATAACTTGACTTGTGTATGTTGGATTTTTGTCGTTTTGGTCTTGTTTTGTCTAGATAAATATTTCCTATTTTTCTAAACTGGTGTTGTGTCATTTTGTAGTGTTTTCATTAAGTTACTGTGTGTGTTGGTACAAATACTTTACGCCCAGCACTCTGAGGTTAAGCCTACTGCTCTGCCAAGCTACCAAGGGGGTAAGCAGGGGTTAGCTGAGGGTGATTCTCTTTTATCCTAACTAGAGTGAGGGTCCTTGCTTGAACAGGGGGTAACCTGACTGTCAACCAAAGACCCCATTTCTAACATTGGTGACCAGCGGTCGGGATTGGACTTGTATTTGTACTTGACATACAGTAATTAAGTGTACACTACTGTTTTGATCTCAGACCACTACGTGACCACATACTACTTGTCTTGTGATTCTGCTTTTTGTTCTCTGATGTCCTCCTGGAAGTATTGATGATATTTTTGGACTTTGTTTTTTGGTTGTGAAGCCTTTGCAGAAATGGAAGTCAATTTCTGGCACCTATCTATGTATAAAAAGTGGCAGCTTAAAGCATTCTGCATGGAAAGGGGACTGGCTGTGAACAAGGAATCCAGAAGGGAGGATCTTGAGTCAGCCCTGCTTCAGGATGAATTGAAACGTTGTCAGGCAACACCACCAAATGAGTCTGAGGAGGATAACTACTCTGAGGAGGAGGATTACTCCAAAGAGGAGGGCAGTGGCCCTGAGGAGGGAACAGAAAGAGAGGATAGGCTCCTAGCTCGAATCCGGAGTCTGGAAGAGTTTAAGAGGGCCGAGGAGAAGAGAGCCTTAGCCCTGGCAGAAAGGAGGAGGGACTTAGAGATTAAAAAAATGATTTATGCTTACGAGCTTAAATTGAAAGAGCTGGAAGTCATGAGGGCTGAGTCCAGCTGGAATGGTGGCAGCAACAATTGTATATCCAGTGATGCTGCAGAAGTGCACATGCCCAGAGAGGTGGTGCCCTACTTGAAGGAGGGAGTTAACACACGCCAGGAGGTTCAGGGGTATGAGGTAGCTCCAGTGATGCACAGGGTCTCTGAGGTAGATTGGGGAACTGGCATGAGGAGTCATATTCCTACTGGTGGGAGGGACACTCTACTGACTCTAGGTGAGAGTGACAGGGAGAGGGGTTCCCCCCAAGTAGAAGTCCTGGTTATGGAGTGTGAAGACATCCCAGAAGAGTGTGGGTTGAGTGTCAGGGACAGTCAGGTACTGTCTCACCAGTCTCAGGAGGGTGATGTGGGGTGCTTTGTCAAAGCAGAGTCACTGGATGGTTGGGTGAAGGGTACTTTGGTTAATTCATGTGAGGGGCTGAGTGATGTAATTGCTGGAGAGCATATGTCTAGTCCTTATTTTCCAGAGCTATGCCAACACCAGGTGGAGTGTGAGTTCTCTGACCCCAGGGAGCTTACAATGGAGGCAGACTTCTGGGTGAGTACCAGAGAGTCTGAAGAGGCATTTGGGGGTGCTCCTGAGAGGAGTGGTCTAGGTAGTTCCCAACCAGGTGAGGTAGGGAAGGATTGTAGTGTCCCAGGTAGGTCCCAGTGTAGTGGGATGGGTGAGGGACCCCATGTCCAGTCTCAGAGGAGAGGGAATGGGGATGGGTTGAGGCCCAAGGTGCCCGAGATCCGGTCCCAGGTCCTGGAGGGTTCCCTGCGGGAACCCCAGGAGGGGAGCCTAGCCTGTACCATAGGGCCATCTGTTGAGGGAGACCCCACAGTGTCAGGAGAACTTGGGGGGGCGGCTGTAGCCAGCGTCCCACCAGTTCTGGTGTCTGGCAGTACCACTCCTAGTGAGGGGTTGCAGAAGTCCAGACAGAGGGTTGAGAGGGGGTTGCGGACCCCAGTGGAGAACCTGGAGGGTCAGGGGTCAGCTCTGAGTGCAGAGCCCCCCAGGAATGACCTTGGTGAGACCATTTCTGGGCTGGGGGGAATCCAGACTCTGTCAGATGGGCAGAGGTCAGGAGACCTGCGCCAGCCAGACTCTTGTATGGCCCTTGGGGAAAGTGTTTCCCTTGTGGGGGGTAGGTGTGCCCCCCAGGAAGTCCTGGTGCGCCAGGCAATGATTCAACCGCAGGATGGTGACTCTGGGTTGAATGATCAGGTTCAGGGGGTAAACTCTGACCTGATGGGGGGTAAATGTGCTCCCAAGGAAGTCCTGGTGTGCCAGGCAGTGGTTCAACCGCAGGGTGGTGACCCTGGGTTGGATGACCAGGTTCAGAGGGTAAACTCTGACCTGGTAGGGGGTAGGTATGCCCCCCAAGAAGTCCTGGTTTGCCAGGCAGTGATCCAGTCTGTGGGTACAGACCCTGGATTGGGAGGCCAGGTTAAGGGTGTCCCCCCTGACCTGGAGGAAGGGGCTACTGCTAACAGTGCCCCTACCATGTTGTCTTCTGGGGGGGCCGCTCCTAGTTGGGTGGTTCAGGACCCCAGAAGAGAGGGCAGGGGGAGGGAAGCCTCACCCCTGGCCCTGGTCCAACCTGAAGGTACAGACCCCAGGTTGGAGGATCAGTTGCAGGTTAACATCCCTGCACTGATGGAAGCATTGTGCAGGACTGCTTCTACAAGCACCCTGACAGTTTTTGACTCTGGGGGTGCCGCTTCTGCAGGGAGGGTACAGAGCCCCAGAGGGGAGGACCAGGGTCAGGTTAACATCCCTGACCTGGTGGAAGAGAGAGTGGTCAAAGGGTGCCAGGCACCTGGGGCTACCACCCCCCACTCTCCACAGTCACAGTGGTTAGAGAGGCCTGAGGTCGGGCTCTCATCCCTGACAGTTGTCTGGGGCCACTGTGGCTTGCTGTCCTGGTGGACAGAGTTGCCCCTGGGGGGGGAAGGACGAGAGTCACACCCCAGGGGTGGAGTGGGCAACACCATTGTGTTGGCCCTGGTGGTACTATCTGCCCATTGCAATACATCTGTGAGCAAAGTAAAGTTAGGTGTTGCACAGATGGTGTCTGTAGATGTGGAGAAGGGTTCCCCATGGGTTAGCTTAGTGGGCCCTGAGAGTATGGACAGAGGGATCCAACTGGAGTCAGGAAGGCGTAGAACTGGAGCATGCCCCTGCTGTTGTGGGCCTGGGTCCCTGTTCTATCGCCCCAATCAGGGAAGTACATCAAGGTATTGATTGTTCTCCCCTGGCTTTAGGCTGGTAGGGGGTCGTGTTGGACTTTTGCTTTTGCAGGGTCATCCCCAGACTTTTTTGCCTCCTGCCTCCTATATTTTTCTGACATGTTGCTGTTGGCTTTTCAACTCTGAGCACTTTACCACTGCTAACCAGTGCTAAAGTGCATATGCTCTCCTGTTTAAATTGTATGTAAGTGGTTTATCCATGATTGGCATATTTGATTTACTAGTAAATCCCTAGTAAGGTGCACTAGAGGTGCCAGGGCCTGTAAATCAAATGCTACTAGTGGGCCTGCAGCACTGGTTGTGCCACCCACATAAGTAGCTCTGTAATCATGTCTCAGACCTGCCACTGCAGTGTCTGTATGTGTATTTTTACACTGTAAATTCGACTTGGCAAGTGTACCCACTTGCCAGGCCTAAACCTTCCCTTTCCTTACATGTAAGGCACCCCTAAGGTAGGCCCTAGGTAGCCCCAAGGGCAGGGTGCAGTGTATGGATAAGGTAGGACATATAGTAATGTGGTTTATATGTCCTGACAGTGAAATACTGCCAATTTCGTTTTCACTGTTGCAAGGTCTGTCTCTCTCTCATAGGATAATATGGGGGCTACCTTTAAATATGATTAAAGTGTAGATTCCCCTAGAGAGTAGATGGACAGGTGGAGTTTGGGATCCCTGAACTCACAATTTAAAAATACATCTTTTAGTAAAGTTGATTTTGAGATTGTGCGTTTGAAAATGCCACTTTTAGAAAGTGAGCATTTTCTTGCTTAAACCATTCTGTGACTCTGCCTTGTTTGTGGATTCCCTGTCTGGGTCAGTTTGACAGTTGGGTTGTTTTTCACCTCACACCAGACAGTGACACAAAGGGAGCTGGGGTGTGATCTGCATTTCCTGATTAGCCATCTCTGCTAGGAGGGAGGGGTGGAGTGGTCACTCTCATCTGAAAGGACTGTGCCTGCCTCTGACAATGCTGTCTCCAGCCCCCTGGTGTGTGTCTGAGGCCTTGCCTGGGCAAGGCAGGATTTCACAAGAAGGTGTGAGTCCCCTTTGAAGGAAGGTGACTTCAAAGACTAAAATGGGTATAAGAAGGGCACCCAAACTTACAAACTTTAGAAACACTTCTGGAATCAAGGGGAACCTCTGCCTGGAGAAGAGCTGATCGCTGAGGAACAAGTGCTGCCCTGCCTGTGACTGTGCTTTGTGGAGCTTTCCTGCAGTGCTGCTTCTGCCAGAGTAAGAGGGCAAAGACTGGACTTTGTGTGCCTTCCATCTTGAAGAAGAAATCTCCAAGGGCTTGATGTAGAGCTTGCCTCCTGTTATTGAAGTCTCAGGGATAGCAAAGACTTCTTCCTGCCAGCACCTGGAGTCTCTGGAGAGACCCCTACTCTGCTCTGTGGTGCCCTTCCAGTTCCTGGGACCCTGAAAGGAGAGGCTGGCAGCCTAAGGACAAAAATACACGCACCGAGCACCGTGCGGAGAAAAGATCGACGCAAATCCGATCGCGGCTGAGAAAACGACGCGACGCCGGCTCCGCAGCTGAGAAACGACGCCGCTGGAAACGCGACCGGAGAATCGACGCCCGGAGCAGGAGAAACGACGCGCAGCATCGCTGACGAAGGCTGAGAGATCGCAACCAGCGCCGCGGGACTTCGGACCGTCGCGTGGCTGGCTTTTTCGACGCGCCTCGCCGAGCCGAGCTGTTTTCGACGCATATACCCGTGCCGGGTTATTTTCGACGCACACCGCCCGTGCGGGGTTATTTTTGCCGCAAACCAGGTACATTTTCACGCTAGCAGCGCTAGTGTGGTGTTACAACTACCTAAAGACTCTTTTTATTTTAAACCTTTAAAAAATCATAACTTGACTTGTGTATGTTGGATTTTTGTCGTTTTGGTCTTGTTTTGTCTAGATAAATATTTCCTATTTTTCTAAACTGGTGTTGTGTCATTTTGTAGTGTTTTCATTAAGTTACTGTGTGTGTTGGTACAAATACTTTACGCCCAGCACTCTGAGGTTAAGCCTACTGCTCTGCCAAGCTACCAAGGGGGTAAGCAGGGGTTAGCTGAGGGTTATTCTCTTTTATCCTAACTAGAGTGAGGGTCCTTGCTTGAACAGGGGGTAACCTGACTGTCAACCAAAGACCCCATTTCTAACAATGATGAAATTTGTCTTTTGTTTCTTGGTACCAACCTCACATTTTGATACAGCCATAGCTAGATGTTTTTCCAAATTTGTGTTGACTAAATTGTTTTGCATCAAGTCCAAACTTGCTGTTCTAATCAGAAGGTTAGTTAGAAGACTCACAGGAGATGTTTGCTAATTATTAGCAACAGTTGATGTCTGTTCTTTGCTGTATCTAAATGTATGCTATTTCTATTGTACAGTTATTCCTGCTATTGATTTGTACTGCCATTTTAGAGTGTGTAACCATACATGCTTTGATTAAATCGAGATTATTTCGAAGATTTGGTCAAGCAGTATTGTTTCTGTATGTTTATCATTTGATTTTGAGACTAAGGCCTTCATTACAACCTTGGCGGTAAATGCCGCCTACCGCCGTGCTGATGGGCGCCAACATACCGTGACTGCGGTGGTATACCGCTACGGGTATTATGACCCACACAGAGAAATCCTCCACTATACAGACACCCACACAAGTCCGCCAGCCCAAAGATCAGTAATAAAATGGCGGTACCAAAACCCACACCGTTACGCCAACAGAAATAAGCCCACAGTATCAGGACCCACGAATCACCGCGGCGGTCTTTCAACCGCGGTAAACCATTGGAGGTACACACCGCCGCGCTCAACATACACATACACTAAGAAAACTACACCACATTGGACAATTCAAAATACACATACCTGACACACATACACACACCACACCCATACAACCAATCCAATTTAAAACACACACCCACATTACCCACAACCCTTTCAACAAAAAAAAAAGATTGCTAACTGAGAGAGAGACAAGCCAGGAGCACCCACTCAATCTGAGCTACAGAACATCATCACCCATACACCATCCATGCACCTCACAACACACACCCCAACACATCACTCCACACACCCTCACACATACCACTCACAACGCATCCATGGCATCCCAAAGACACCCCAGGTTGGGAGCTAAGGGTCATGGTGGAGGAAATCTTCCTGGTAGAGCCACAGCTATTTGGATCACAGGTGCACCAGACGTCCATTGCTAGGAAGATGGCGCTTTGGCGGAGAGTCGTGTACAGGGTCAACGCTGTGGGACAGCACCCCAGAACAAGGAATGACATCAGGAAGAGGTAGAACGACCTATGGGGGAAAGTGCATTCCGTGGTTGCAAGACACCAGGTAGCCGTACAGAGGACTGGCGGTGGACCCCCACCTCCTTCCCCACAACTAACAACATGGGAGGAGCAAGTCTTGGCAAAAATGCATCCTGAGTGCCTCGCAGGAGTAGCAGGAGGACTGGACTCTGGTAAGTCAAATATTTACTGTTATATCCCCCACCCTACCTGTATGCCATCACAAACTCCCACCCCTACCCTCACCGCTATCACTCCACCACCTCACATATACCCCACTATCACAACCCACCCATCCCAAAACCAAGCCCTGCATGCCACACCAATGCATGGAAACCCTTCAAAGACCTGCATGGACACCCATCACTAAAGCATGCACATTAGAGAGAATCACCTAGCCCACAAAATCACTACTCACACATGGCAAAGCTGACAAGGCAATCACAAACATACAAGGAAACACACCCATGCACAAGATGGCGCATGCAGATGTAATAACACTGCATTTACATCCCCAAAGGACCCCCACTCAACGTCACTGGAGAGGAGGTGCCACCAACATCCAGCCCCCCCAGAAGAGGCCCACAGTGATGACAGCAGCTCTGCAAGCCTGGATCACGATGATCACCCTGGCCATCAGGGACCTCTGGACAGTCGGTTACCCTGCTACAGTCCCATACCACCACAGAGCCTCCACCCTCAGGAAACACCAGCACAGCACCCACCCAGCGGGCCCATACCTCTGTCCCCAGGACATGTCAATCAGCAGTGTGTCCACCACTACAGGGACCCCAGGCAACCCCACAAACACAGGATGATCAGGGACCTGGGGTCAGTGGCAGTGGGCACACGGTTCAGGGGACAGAGGCACAGGAAAACAGGGACACTGGGAGGACTGCTGTGCGACAGGGGGAGGACAGGCCCAGGGAACCCACTCTTCACGAGGCACTTGCAGGGATCCTGGGAGCATACCAACATTCCCAGGAGACCTTGGGCCAGATACTGTACAAGTTGCAGGAAACCCAGCAGATGCAGGAGGTACAGTACCTGGGGATCAGGGAGAACCTCAAACACATCCACACCATCCTGGTCACCATTGCAGGGGTGCTGGCTGACATGGCCTACACCATGAAGGAGGCAGTGGCACACCAACGGGCCCCTGATACCAGCCACACCGTTGAACAGCCCTCCACCTCCGCCGGCGCTAGTAGACAGGAGGCCCTGCCACAGGACCAACAGGCCACCAGCACCCCACCCCCTGAAGAAGGAGAACCACCCTGCAAATGGTCCCTGCAATCCAGCCAGAAGCCAGAGAGCATTGCCAAGACCCCCCCCCCCCCCAGGAAATAAGACTCGCCTGATTGTCACCCTTCTGTCCCACTCTGTTACCCTGTTCACCTTCAACTGCTATTGCTCCCCTTCTTATGCCCCATTGGACAATGCATCTGTGATACCAATAGACTGAACTCTACCCTGGACTTTCCTCCATCTTCAACCCAGCCCATTGCAATACCCCCTCCACTTATTTGCACATAAATAAACACCCTTGGAACTAATACAAGTATGGAGTCTGTCAATTGAATCAAATATGTATTTTTTTAACAAGCTGTAAACATTGCAATTCAACTGTACAGTCATGTATACATAGGTATGACCTGTAGTGGGCGGTAGGGAACACACCAGGCGCCAGAGTGGGGCACAGAGATCTGAAAATAGAGATGCCAAAGGGTACAGTGAGTGGCCATACAATATGGAAAATTAGGCTGACATGTACAATGCCCCACACTAATCAGCAATGGAAAGTGAAGTTACAGTGTCTTACCTGTGTGTCACTGGAAGTACTGTTGTATGAGTGATCTTCTGATGTCCACATCTTCTTCCTCTGCCTCCTCTTCCTCACTGTCCACAGGCTCCACCGCTGCCACAAGACCATCTCCCGTTTCATCTTCCTGCAGAAAAGGCACCTGGTGTCTCAAGGCCAGTTTGTGCAACATGCAACATCAACAATGATCTGGCACACCTTCTTGGGTGAGTAGTACAGGGATCCACCTGTCAGATGGAGGCACCGGAACCTGGCCTTCAGGAGGCCAAAGGTTCTTTCAATGATCCTCCTTGTTCGCCCATGTGCCTCATTGTAACGTTCCTCTGCCCTTGTCCTGGCATTCCTCACTGGGCTCAGGAGCCATGAGAGAATGGGGTAACCAGAGTCACCTGCAAATATTCGAGGGATACCTGTTAGACATACACTCGCCCTTAGGGACAACCCACACCCATATACCTACATCGCTGGGTGGGGACTATGGGCTCACCTATTAGCGACACCCTGTGCCTCTGTAGTTGAGATCACATATGGAATGCTGCTATTCCTCAAGATGAAGGCATCATGAACAGAGCCAGGATACTTGGCCTTCACATGGGAGATGTACTGGTCCGCCAAACACACCATCTGCACATTAAGAGAGTGATAGCTTTTTCTACACCTTTTTTGTTCATTCCTCCGGGAGGGGGACAAATGCTACATGTGTACCATCAATGGCACCTATGATGTTGGGTATATGTCGCAGGGTATAGAAGTCAGCTTTTACTGTTGCCAAATCCTCCACCTGTGGGAATACGATGTAGCTCTGCATGTGTTTCAGCAAGGCAGACAACACTCTGGTCAACATGTTTGAGAACATAGGCTGTGACATCCCTGATGCCACGGCCACTGTTGCTTGGAAGGAACCACTTGCCAGGAAATGGAGCACTGACAGGACCTGCACTAGAGGGGGGATACCTGTGGGGTGGCGGATAGCTGAAATCAGGTCTGGCTCCAATTGGGCATACAGTTCTTAGATTATGGCCCTATCAAGTCTGTAGGTTAGGATAATGTGACTGTCCTCCATTGTCGCCAGATTCACCAGGGGTCTGTACACTGGGGGATGTCTTCCTCTCGTATTCATCCTCAGTGGTTGAAGTCTAGGGAGAAAAACGGTGAGCAGAGGGTCATATTCACACATCTATTGAATTAATGATGCATCTCTTCCTTTTCAGAACCAATATGTGAAGTGAAGAGTCAGTTGATGTGGCAATGTGTGCTGTGACGCAGTTAGGTGCCATGGCCTGTGCCCCCCTGAAATGGTGGCTGCCTGACCTCTCAGGAGAGACAAGTGGAAATGAGGTAATTCCGCGGGCGTTGTGTGCCAAAGCGGTCAGTGGTCGATGACCGCCGTGCAACTTCGCATTGGTTAACATTAGGCCCTATGGGTTCCAGGAGCCAATGGCGATGTACGCCTGTGGTGACGGTACGCACCGCCACAGACGTGACCGCCATTTTCTATCTGCTCACTTACTTGCTACCTACCTTCAACAGGAGAGGACCTTCACTGCAAGTGCTGTTGGGACCTGTGTCTGGAAGCGACAATGGCTCATGTGTCTGGGGAAAGGGCCCCTGCCTTCTCTTCGGAGGAGTTGGAGAGACTGGTGGATGGGGTCCTACTCCAGTACACTTTACTCTATGGTCATTGTAGGAAGTTGGCTCTGTATGTGCTATTTCAAAGTAAGGAATAGCATGCACAGAGTCCAAGGGTTCCCCTTAGAGGTAAAATAGTGGTAAAAATAGATAATACTAATGCTCTATTTTGTGGTAGTGTGGTCGAGCAGTAGGCTTATCCAAGGAGTAGTGTTAAGCATTTGTTGTACATACACAAGACAATAAATGAGGTACACACACTCAGAGACAAATCCAGCCAATAGGTTTTTATATAGAAAAATATCTTTTCTTAGTTTATTTTAAGAACCACAGGTTCAAATTCTACATGTAATATCTCATTCGAAAGGTATTGCAGGTAAGTACTTTAGGAACTTCAAATCATCAAAATTGCATGTATACTTTTCAAGTTATTGACAAATAGCTGTTTTAAAAGTGGACACAGTGCAATTTTCACAGTTCCTAGGGGAGGTAAGTTTTGATTAGTTTTACCAGGTAAGTAAGACACTTACAGGGTTCAGTTCTTGGTCCAAGGTAGCCCACCGTTGGGGGTTCAGAGCAACCCCAAAGTCACCACACCAGCAGCTCAGGGCCGGTCAGGTGCAGAGTCCAAAGTGGTGCCCAAAACACATAGGCTAGAATGGAGAGAAGGGGGTGCCCCGGTTCCGGTCTGCTTGCAGGTAAGTACCCGCGTCTTCGGAGGGCAGACCAGGGGGGTTTTGTAGGGCACCGGGGGGGACACAAGTCCACACAGAAATTTCACCCTCAGCGGCGCGGGGGCGGCCGGGTGCAGTGTAAAAACAAGCGTCGGGTTTGCAATGTTAGTCTATGAGAGATCTCGGGATCTCTTCAGCGCTGCAGGCAGGCAAGGGGGGGGTTCCTCGGGGAAACCTCCACTTGGGCAAGGGAGAGGGACTCCTGGGGGTCACTTCTCCAGTGAAAGTCCGGTCCTTCAGGTCCTGGGGGCTGCGGGTGCAGGGTCTCTCCCAGGTGTCGGGACTTTAGGTTCAAAAGAGTCGCGGTCAGGGGAAGCCTCGGGATTCCCTCTGCAGGCGGCGCTGCGGGGGCTCAGGGGGGACAGGTTTTGGTACTCACAGTATCAGAGTAGTCCTGGGGTCCCTCCTGAGGTGTTGGATCGCCACCAGTCGAGTCGGGGTCGCCGGGTGCAGTGTTGCAAGTCTCACGCTTCTTGCGGGGAGCTTGCAGGGATCTTTAAAGTTGCTGGAAACAAAGTTGCAGCTTTTCTTGGAGCAGGTCCGCTGTCCTCGGGAGTTTCTTGTCTTTTCGAAGCAGGGGCAGTCCTCAGAGGATGTCGAGGTCGCTGGTCCCTTCGGAAGGCGTCGCTGGAGCAGGATCTTTGGAAGGCAGGAGACAGGCCGGTGAGTTTCTGGAGCCAAGGCAGTTGTCGTCTTCTGGTCTTCCGCTGCAGGGGTTTTCAGCTGGGCAGTCCTTCTTCTTGTTGCAGGAATCTCATTTTCTAGGGTTCAGGGTAGCCCTTAAATACTAGATTTAAGGGCGTGTTTAGGTCTGGGGGGTTAGTAGCCAATGGCTACTAGCCCTGAGGGTGGGTACACCCTCTTTGTGCCTCCTCCCAAGGGGAGGGGGTCACAATCCTAACCCTATTGGGGGAATCCTCCATCTGCAAGATGGAGGATTTCTAAAAGTTAGAGTCACCTCAGCTCAGGACACCTTAGGGGCTGTCCTGACTGGCCAGTGACTCCTCCTTGTTGCTTTCTTTGTTCCCTCCAGCCTTGCCGCCAAAAGTGGGGGCCGTGGCCGGAGGGGGCGGGCAACTCCACTAAGCTGGAGTGCCCTGCTGGGCTGTGACAAAGGGGTGAGCCTTTGAGGCTCACCGCCAGGTGTTACAGCTCCTGCCTGGGGGAGGTGTTAGCATCTCCACCCAGTGCAGGCTTTGTTACTGGCCTCAGAGTGACAAAGGCACTCTCCCCATGGGGCCAGCAACATGTCTCTGGTGTGGCAGGCTGCTGGAACTAGTCAGCCTACACAGACAGTCGGTTAAGTTTCAGGGGGCACCTCTAAGGTGCCCTCTGTGGTGTATTTTACAATAAAATGTACACTGGCATCGGTGTGCATTTATTGTGCTGAGAAGTTTGATACCAAACTTCCCAGTTTTCAGTGTAGCCATTATGGTGCTGTGGAGTTCGTGTAAAACAGACTCCCAGACCATATACTCTTATGGCTACCCTGCACTTACAATGTCTAAGGTTTTGCTTAGACACTGTAGGGGCACAGTGCTCATGCACTGGTACCCTCACCTATGGTATAGTGCACCCTGCCTTAGGGCTGTAAGGCCTGCTAGAGGGGTGTCTTATCTATACTGCATAGGCAGTGAGAGGCTGGCATGGCACCCTGAGGGGAGTGCCATGTCGACTTACTCATTTTGTTCTCACTAGCACACACAGGCTTGTAAGCAGTGTGGCTGTGCTGAGTGAGGGGTCTCTAGGGTGGCATAATGCATGCTGCAGCCCTTAGAGACCTTCCCTGGCATCAGGGCCCTTGGTACCAGAGGTACCAGTTACAAGGGACTTATCTGGATGCCAGGGTGTGCCAATTGTGGGATCAATGGTACATTTTAGGTGAAAGAACACTGGTGCTGGGGCCTGGTTAGCAGGGTCCCAGCACACTTCTCAGTCAAGTCAGCATCAGTATCAGGCAAAAAGTGGGGGGTAACTGCAACAGGGAGCCATTTCTTTACACAAGCCCCCCCCAGCCCACAGGCCAGGAGACTCAGCCCAAGCTGGGAGAGTCTTCCTAGTCTGTCAGGCGAGGAAGAGTAGGAGAAATAGGCTGGTTAGTTGCAGGGCCTACTCTGCCTTACATCCTTCTGTTCAGGTCATTCCCTTTGGGGAACTGACCCACTTCCACAGTGATAGGACCTAGTCTGAATTGCCTCTTGTCTGCCTCTTCAATGTCTCCACCCATTCTTTCTATTTTGGTCTTAGAGGTATCCACCTCTGCTAACCTTATCTTGGCCAGGGTTACCCCTAGCTTACCCAAAGAGGTTACCCAGAGCTGGAGTAACCCCACCATGACCAATAGGGTCAGGGGGCCTAACTTGCTATTTGGCATGGGGTCAGACCACCATGCTAAGGATAGTGCAGCCATAAAGGCTAACACCCAGCAGAGGCCACTGACAGCTGTCAGTGCCCAGAACCACACCTTTAGCTCTTCACCTAAAAGGGAAGGGGCTAAGTTACAGGCTTCTTTGGGTTCAGGTTGCCTGTCTGCTGTATTAGAGTGGGGGGTTACCACATCTTGTAGTAAACACCCTTCTTCCACTCTTTCTTCTGTTAGCTGAGGAGCCATCCACTCAGGTTTAACAGTTGCCTGACTAGCCAGGACTTCTTGTGGGTCAGGTTGGACTTTATCAGGGCCATTTTTGGAGTTCTCCCCTACTGGGGCAGAATCTCCTTGGCTTGCTGTAACCTTGGCTAAAGGTTGTCCACCCTTCCTACTCTGTTTTCTTTTCTTCTTCTTCTGGGGCCTGCTTGCATTTACTGCAGAGGCAGGACTTCCAGAATCCTTGGGAGAGGACTGGCACTGGACCAGTTCCTCTCTTGGGCTCTGACTAACCTCTGGGTAGTCATTTCCAAGGAGACAATCAAGGGGGAGGTCTGTACTGACTACTACCCTTCTCCAGCTAAGAGTGCCACCCACTTCTATGGGCACTAAAGCCACAGGCCTCTTAGTGACCCTGTCTAGGCTAACTCTTACCCTGGCAGTCTCACCTGGGATGTACTGGTTTGAGAGCACCAGCCTGTCATGCACAATAGTGTGACTGGCACAAGTGTCTCTCAGGGCAGTGGTTGGGATTCCATTCACCAGTAGGTGGTGGAAGTGTCTACTTCCCTCTGGAATCTCCAACTCACCTGTTGGGCCCTGTTTCCAGTTGAAGGCTATGAAGACCTCCTCATCTGAGGAGTCATCTCCCATGGCTACACTGGTTACCCCTGGAATCTTGTTCTGGGGTTTGTTTTTGGGACAAGAAGTGTCCTTGGTGTGGTGCCCAGACTGTTTACAGTTGTGGCACCATGCCTTAGTGGCATCCCAGTTCTTACCCTGGTACCCACCTTTGTTTTGGGTTGTGTCTTGGGGCCCACCCACCTGTTCTGGTTTTTGGGGGCCTACAGAGGACTCTTTTTCTTTGTTTCTAGTGTCACCCACTTTCTCCTGGGGAGTTTTTGTAACCCCTTTCTTTTGGTCACCCCCAGTGGAAGTTTTGGTTACCCTAGTCTTGACCCAGTGGTCTGCCTTCTTTCCCAATTCTTGGGGAGAAATTGGACCTAGGTCTACCAGATACTGATGCAACTTTTCATTGAAGCAGTTACTTAAAATGTGTTCTTTCATAAACAAATTATAAAGCCCAACATAGTCACACACTTCATTTCCAGTTAACCAACCATCTAGTGTTTTTACTGAGTAGTCTACAAAGTCAACCCAGGTCTGGCTCGAGGATTTTTGAGCCCCCCTGAATCTAATTCTATACTCCTCAGTGGAGAATCCAAAGCCCTCAATCAGGGTACCCTTCATGAGGTCATAAGATTCTGCATCTTTTCCAGAGAGTGTGAGGAGTCTATCCCTACACTTTCCAGTGAACATTTCCCAAAGGAGAGCACCCCAGTAAGATCTGTTCACTTTTCTGGTTACACAAGCCCTCTCAAAAGCTGTGAACCATTTGGTGATGTCATCACCATCTTCATATTTAGTTACAATCCCTTTGGGGATTTTCAACATGTCAGGAGAATCTCTGACCCTATTTATGTTGCTGCCACCATTGATGGGTCCTAGGCCCATCTCTTGTCTTTCCCTCTCTATGGCTAGGATCTGTCTTTCCAAAGCCAATCTTTTGGCCATCCTGGCTAACTGGATGTCCTCTTCACTGGGGCTATCCTCAGTGATTTCAGAGGTGTTGGTCTCTCCTGTGAGGGAACCAGCATCTCTGACTATTATTTTTGGAGTCAGGGTTTGAGGGACCCTGTTCTCCCTAGATAGGACTGGTAGGGGGGAATTTTCCTCCAAGTCACTATCCTCTTCCTCTGAGTTGCCACCCTCAGAGGGGTTGGCCTTTTCAAACTCTGCCAAAAGCTCCTGGAGCTGTACTTTGGTAGGTTTGGGGCCCATTGCTATTTTCTTTAGTTTACAGAGTGACCTTAGCTCTCTCATCTGTAGATGGAGGTAAGGTGTGGTGTCGAGTTCCACCACATTCACATCTGTGCTAGACATTATGCTTCTAAAAGTTGGAATACTTTTTAAGAAACTAAAACTGGTTCTAGAATCTAATTCAAACTTTTACAAACTTTTAAACTCTAAAAGAAATGCTAAACAGGATCTAACACAAGGCCCTAGCAGGTCTTTTAAGAATTTAGAAAACTTTTCAAATTGCAAAAATCAATTTCTAATGACAATTTTGGAATTTGTCGTGTGATCAGGTATTGGCTGAGTAGTCCAGCAAATGCAAAGTCTTGTACCCCACCGCTGATCCACCAATGTAGGAAGTTGGCTCTGTATGTGCTATTTCAAAGTAAGGAATAGCATGCACAGAGTCCAAGGGTTCCCCTTAGAGGTAAAATAGTGGTAAAAATAGATAATACTAATGCTCTATTTTGTGGTAGTGTGGTCGAGCAGTAGGCTTATCCAAGGAGTAGTGTTAAGCATTTGTTGTACATACACAAGACAATAAATGAGGTACACACACTCAGAGACAAATCCAGCCAATAGGTTTTTATATAGAAAAATATCTTTTCTTAGTTTATTTTAAGAACCACAGGTTCAAATTCTACATGTAATATCTCATTCGAAAGGTATTGCAGGTAAGTACTTTAGGAACTTCAAATCATCAAAATTGCATGTATACTTTTCAAGTTATTGACAAATAGCTGTTTTAAAAGTGGACACTTAGTGCAATTTTCACAGTTCCTAGGGGAGGTAAGTTTTGATTAGTTTTACCAGGTAAGTAAGACACTTACAGGGTTCAGTTCTTGGTCCAAGGTAGCCCACCGTTGGGGGTTCAGAGCAACCCCAAAGTCACCACACCAGCAGCTCAGGGCCGGTCAGGTGCAGAGTCCAAAGTGGTGCCCAAAACACATAGGCTAGAATGGAGAGAAGGGGGTGCCCCGGTTCCGGTCTGCTTGCAGGTAAGTACCCGCGTCTTCGGAGGGCAGACCAGGGGGGTTTTGTAGGGCACCGGGGGGGACACAAGTCCACACAGAAATTTCACCCTCAGCGGCGCGGGGGCGGCCGGGTGCAGTGTAAAAACAAGCGTCGGGTTTGCAATGTTAGTCTATGAGAGATCTCGGGATCTCTTCAGCGCTGCAGGCAGGCAAGGGGGGGGTTCCTCGGGGAAACCTCCACTTGGGCAAGGGAGAGGGACTCCTGGGGGTCACTTCTCCAGTGAAAGTCCGGTCCTTCAGGTCCTGGGGGCTGCGGGTGCAGGGTCTCTCCCAGGTGTCGGGACTTTAGGTTCAAAAGAGTCGCGGTCAGGGGAAGCCTCGGGATTCCCTCTGCAGGCGGCGCTGCGGGGGCTCAGGGGGGACAGGTTTTGGTACTCACAGTATCAGAGTAGTCCTGGGGTCCCTCCTGAGGTGTTGGATCGCCACCAGTCGAGTCGGGGTCGCCGGGTGCAGTGTTGCAAGTCTCACGCTTCTTGCGGGGAGCTTGCAGGGATCTTTAAAGTTGCTGGAAACAAAGTTGCAGCTTTTCTTGGAGCAGGTCCGCTGTCCTCGGGAGTTTCTTGTCTTTTCGAAGCAGGGGCAGTCCTCAGAGGATGTCGAGGTCGCTGGTCCCTTCGGAAGGCGTCGCTGGAGCAGGATCTTTGGAAGGCAGGAGACAGGCCGGTGAGTTTCTGGAGCCAAGGCAGTTGTCGTCTTCTGGTCTTCCGCTGCAGGGGTTTTCAGCTGGGCAGTCCTTCTTCTTGTTGCAGGAATCTCATTTTCTAGGGTTCAGGGTAGCCCTTAAATACTAGATTTAAGGGCGTGTTTAGGTCTGGGGGGTTAGTAGCCAATGGCTACTAGCCCTGAGGGTGGGTACACCCTCTTTGTGCCTCCTCCCAAGGGGAGGGGGTCACAATCCTAACCCTATTGGGGGAATCCTCCATCTGCAAGATGGAGGATTTCTAAAAGTTAGAGTCACCTCAGCTCAGGACACCTTAGGGGCTGTCCTGACTGGCCAGTGACTCCTCCTTGTTGCTTTCTTTGTTCCCTCCAGCCTTGCCGCCAAAAGTGGGGGCCGTGGCCGGAGGGGGCGGGCAACTCCACTAAGCTGGAGTGCCCTGCTGGGCTGTGACAAAGGGGTGAGCCTTTGAGGCTCACCGCCAGGTGTTACAGCTCCTGCCTGGGGGAGGTGTTAGCATCTCCACCCAGTGCAGGCTTTGTTACTGGCCTCAGAGTGACAAAGGCACTCTCCCCATGGGGCCAGCAACATGTCTCTGGTGTGGCAGGCTGCTGGAACTAGTCAGCCTACACAGACAGTCGGTTAAGTTTCAGGGGGCACCTCTAAGGTGCCCTCTGTGGTGTATTTTACAATAAAATGTACACTGGCATCGGTGTGCATTTATTGTGCTGAGAAGTTTGATACCAAACTTCCCAGTTTTCAGTGTAGCCATTATGGTGCTGTGGAGTTCGTGTAAAACAGACTCCCAGACCATATACTCTTATGGCTACCCTGCACTTACAATGTCTAAGGTTTTGCTTAGACACTGTAGGGGCACAGTGCTCATGCACTGGTACCCTCACCTATGGTATAGTGCACCCTGCCTTAGGGCTGTAAGGCCTGCTAGAGGGGTGTCTTATCTATACTGCATAGGCAGTGAGAGGCTGGCATGGCACCCTGAGGGGAGTGCCATGTCGACTTACTCATTTTGTTCTCACTAGCACACACAGGCTTGTAAGCAGTGTGGCTGTGCTGAGTGAGGGGTCTCTAGGGTGGCATAATGCATGCTGCAGCCCTTAGAGACCTTCCCTGGCATCAGGGCCCTTGGTACCAGAGGTACCAGTTACAAGGGACTTATCTGGATGCCAGGGTGTGCCAATTGTGGGATCAATGGTACATTTTAGGTGAAAGAACACTGGTGCTGGGGCCTGGTTAGCAGGGTCCCAGCACACTTCTCAGTCAAGTCAGCATCAGTATCAGGCAAAAAGTGGGGGGTAACTGCAACAGGGAGCCATTTCTTTACAGTCATCCAGACAAACAGGTGAGTACACTGTGAGCATAATGCTTTGGCCATGAATGTATGGAATGCTGTGTGTGTCAGCCTCATGTGGGGGGGCCTGAGGGTTCCTGGGCAGAGTGCTGCATGTATGGTGGTCAATGTATGTCCATTATGGGATGGGAGGGATATGGTGAGCCATGAGTATGACAGTCCGGATGGTATGACTAATCCCTTTTCTGCTGTATTTTTCCTGCAGGTCAGTGCCCATCAGAAAAAGGGTATTTGGTGTGCCATCGCCAAGGAGGTGCGGACCCTGGGGTTCTTTGACATGCGGAGCACCCACTGCCGCAAACGGTGGGAGGACCTGTGCCGCTGGGCATGGAAGACGGCGGAGGCCCAGCTGGGGCTGGCCTCCCAACGAGGAAGGGGTGCCTGTCATACCATGACCCCCCTGATGTTCCGCATCCTGACGGTGGCCTTTCTGGAGTTGGATGGGCGATTGAGGGCATCACAGCAGCCACAAGGGGGTGAGTACAAATTCAGAATCATGACTTTGCGTGCGTTAAGGTTTTTACCTGGGTGGGGATGTGGACTGTGGGTGCCCCTAGGCCAGGGCGAACATGGCAGGGTAGGTCCCTTGTTGGTTAGGCTCTGAAGCACTCCAGCCCCAATGGTGTTAGTGGGCATCTACTACTGGGCAGGGCCCTGTTTGTTTCAGGTGTGCAGCTGATGGCGTTATGCTATGTACCCCATGGGCTGGTGACTATCTTTGTAACTGGTAGTGCATAGCCTAGTACATAGGGCTGCTCCCTGTGTGTTGTGTACGCCAACGGTAGTGTTGTTGCTGGCATTGAACAAGTGTATCCTCTGTCTCTCCCCCATTTTTTGTTTTCTCACCCTGTCCTTGTGTGCATTAGCAGCATCTGGCAGACGAACAGAGGCACCGGCGATGGAGGGAGCTGCATCCCACATGGGCCTGGAGGCCGAATCCACCGACGGTGAGGGCACCAGTGGGAAGGAGGGTGATGGTAGTACCACGACGGAGAGAGGAGGGGACACTACAGACAGCGACTCCTCTTCCGATGGAATCTCCCTGGCGGTGGCGGAAACCTCTGTGCCCACCCCAACAACAGGTACAGCTGCCAGCCCCCCTACCAGCACCGCCCTCCCAGAAGCCCCTCAGCGTGTTTCCCATGCCCGCTCATCCAGGAGGGTGGGCATCTCCTTCACCCCAGGCACTTCAGGCCATGCCCCAGTCAGCCCTGCTGCCCTCAGTGAGGAGGCTATTGACCTCCTAAGATCCCTCACTGTTGGGCAGTCAACCATACTGAATGCCATCCAGGGTGTTGAGAGGCATTTGCAAGAAACAAATACCTACCTGAGGGAAATTCACTCTGGCGTGGCGACCCAACAGAGAGCATTTCAGGCTCTGGCCTCCCCACTGATGTCAGCCATTGTCCCTGTCTCCAGCCTCCCCCCTCCAACTTCCTCTACCCAGTCCCAATCCCCTCAACCCAAGCCTATCCCAAACACACCTTCAGACCAGCATTCACCCAAATCAACACACAGAAGTGGCTCAGGCAAACACAAGCACCACACTTAATCTCACAGGCACTCACACAAGCACCATCCCCATGCAGACACACCAACATCCACGGCCTCCACTGTGTCCCCCTCCTTCTCGTTGTCTACCTCCCTCCCAGTAGCATCTCCACTCACACCTGCATGCACTACATCCTCATCCACTACCTCCATCACCAGCACGCCCATCACTACACGCCCCTCACTGGCAGTCACCACACCCACATCTATGCACATATCCCCTGTGTCCTCTTCTACTGTGTCTGGGACCCCTCCTCCCAAAGTACACAAACGCAAGCACACACCCACTCAACAGCCATCCACCTCCCAACAGCATCCAGCTCATGCACCTGCACCCAAACACGGCAGACTGACACCTCCGACACCCACTCCCTCTTCCTCCACTCCCAAACCTTCACCCTCTTCCTGCCCCAATGTCTTTAAGAAGCTTTTCCTAGCCAACACGGACCTCCTCCCTACACCCCCTGTCCTTCACCTCGGGCCAGGCTGGCCAGAAGCCAGCCCAGCACCTCAACCACCAAGTCCACATCCGCTGTGGTTTCTGCAGCTGTCAGAGGCTCTAAGGGGGCACCCATCAGCCCAGCCTGTGTGACACCAACCCCTGCCAAGGCCAAGAAGCTTCCACCACCTGGAAAGGTCAAGAAGGGGACAGCATCCAGGAAGGAGAAGGAGCCACAACCACCCACCAAGGCCACATCAAAGACTCCAGCTGCCAGACCCACGGTGACACCACCATCTGCAAAGGGGAGAAAGGGGCACACAACACCAGCCAAGGCACTTCAGCCATCTGAGCCTGCAGGTGAAGACCTGGTGTCTACCAGCACAACCACCAGCACCGCCACCTGCACCACGGCCAGCATAGCAACCTGCACTGCCACAAGCACCACCACCTGCACTGCCACAAGCACCACTACTGTCAGCAGCAGCAGCCCCAGTGGGCAGCCGTCCGAGGCTGCAGGGGAAGGGCTGGAGCCTCCCTCCACCACTGGCAGCACCCCCACCAGCACCGGCACTACCACCACTGTGCAGCCGTAGCTGGCGACGGATGGACTGTAGCCCTGCCTCTATGTAGTATCATACATCCTGGCCACTGCAAAACTCATGGCTCTGACACCCAAGTGAGGGACTGTAACCTGGCACCCCCAAGTGCTGCATCCCTGGGCACAAGGCCCCCTCCTGAACCAGTGGAAGAATGCATCCACTCACTTTATGCTTGGCAGGATGAAGCACACTGGGTACAAGGCCCTCTGCAGAACCAGTGGAAGAAGGTATCCACTCACCCTCTCCTTGGCAGGATGAAGCACACTGGGCACAAAGCCCTCTCCAGAACCTGTGGAAGAAGGCATACCCCCAGCCCCTCCTTTCCAGGAAGAAGCACACTGGGCACAAGGCCCCCTCCAGAACCAGTGCAAGAAGGCATCCACTCACCCTGTCCTTGGCAGGATAAAGCACACTGGGCACAAGGCCCCCTCCAGAACCAGTGAAAGAATCCACTCACCCTATCATTGGCAGGATTAAGCACACTGGGCACAAGGCTCCCTCCAGAATCAGTGGAAGAATGCATCCACTTACCCTATCCTTGGTGGGATGAAGCACACTGGGTACAAGGCCCTCTGCAGAACCAGTGGAAGAAGGTATCCACTCACCCTCTCCTTGGCAGGGTGAAGCACACTGGGCACAAAGCCCTCTCCAGAACCTGTGGAAGAAGGCATACCCCCAGCCCCTCCTTTCCAGGAAGAAGCACACTGGGCACAAGGCCCCCTCCAGAACCAGTGGAAGAAGGCATCCACTCACCCTGTACTTGGCAGGATGAAGCACACTGGGCACAAAGCCCTCTCCAGAACCTGTGGAAGAAGGCATACCCCCAGCCCCTCCTTTCCAGGAAGAAGCACACTGGGCACAAGGCCCCCTCCAGAACCAGTGAAAGAATCCACTCACCCTATCATTGGCAGGATTAAGCACACTGGGCACAAGGCTCCCTCCAGAATCAGTGGAAGAATGCATCCACTCACCCTATCCTTGGTGGGATGAAGCACACTGGGCACAAGGCCCCCTCCAGAACCAGTGGAAGAAGGCCTCCACTCACCCTCTCCTTGGCAGGATGAAGCACACTGAGAACAAAGCCCCCTCCAGAACCAGTGGAAGAAGGCATCCACTCACCCTATCCTTGGCAGGAGGAAGCACACTGGGCACAAGGCCCCCTCCAGAACTAGTGGAAGAAGGCATCCACTCACCCTATCCTTGGCAGGATGAAGCACACTGGGCACAAAGCCCCCTCCAGAACCAGTGGGCACACCACCCACTTGAGAGACTGTGGCTTTGCACTCCCCAGGACCAAGCAGTGGGAAAACCACCCACTTGAGAGACTGTGACTTTGCATTCCCCAGGACCAAGCAGTGGACAAACCCCCCACTTGAGAGACTGTGGCTTTGCACTCCCCAGGATGAAGCAGTGGGCACACCACCCACTTGAGAGACTGTGGCTTTGCACTCCCCTGGACCAAGCAGTGGGCAAACCACCCACTTGAGAGACTGTGACTTTGCACTCCCCAGGACCAAGCAGTGGGCAAACCACCCACTTGAGAGACTGTGGCTTTGCACTCTCCAGGACCAAGCTGTGGGCAAACCACCAACTTTAGAGACTGTGGCTTTGCACTCCCCAGGACCAAGCAGTGGGCGCACCACCCACTTGAGAGACTGTGGCTTTGCACTCCCCAGGACCAAGCAGTGGGCAAACCACCCTCTTGAAAGACTATGGCTTTGCACTCCTCAGGACCAAGCATTGGGCATGTAGCCCCCTCCAGGAGCAATAGCGTAGTACCATCTTCCAGCTGAGGTGCCCCTCCTTCCCCGTCCCCCTGAGGTGCCTGTGTGTTTTCGACCTGATGCCCCTGCAGTGTTCTCTCCATTTTGAGGCAGGAGTTAAGTGTGGGCTTGGCCTATGTGTTATGCCCAGTGGGCCACGGACTATTTTTGTGTGGACATTGTCCCTCATTTTGTATATATTGTATATATTGTACATACTGTTCTTTTATTTATGTACGTATTTCTAAGTATTTGTAATATTACACTCATTTGACTCCATTGCTTTTGTCCTTGCGTTCCTCCAGAGGGTTACGGGGTGTATATGTAATGTTGTTGCATGTGTTTGTGTGTATGGTGTTGGGGTGTGAGGGTGGGGGTGGGGGTGTTGCGTGTTGCGTGTGTGTGTGTCACTCTCTTTTTCCTCCCACCTCCCCTGTGTCCTAGGTGCAGTACTCACCGTGGTCGTCGTCACCTGCTTTGGTACTCCTGGTTTATAAGCTGATAAACCAGCATGGGAAAGACGTGCAGCTCATGCTCCATGGCGTCCTGGTTCATCCTTGAGTGTCGAGAGGTGAGTCGTTTCCCTTCAGAACACTGTTTCTGCTGTGCTTTTGAAGGCGTTGGTACAGCCCCGGAAAAGGTGGCAGATAGGCCTCTTGTAATACAGTGGGCGGAACCTTGTCTTCCGTCTGACTATTGGCGGTTACCGCCGCAGTGTTTGTTGCTACCGCCGTGGCAGTTGGAGTGTTAAAGTGGCTGTCTGTGTTGGTGGTTTCTGCCGTGGTCATGATTCCACCGCCGGCCTGTTGCCGGTGTTACCGCCGCTTTAACACCGACTGCCAGCGTTGTAATGAGGGCCTAAGTGACATGATATTAGCATTGTTATTATAGGGAAATAAACGTTCTAACTTCTACATAAAGGTGTGGTTATTCATGGCCAAAGGGGTCATGGTGTGTGGGATTACTGACTCCAAAGATTATTGAGTCTATTGATTGACATTGTTGTTGCTTTTATTGAACTGAGTCTCAATGTGGAAATTACTCTAAGCGCAGTCAAAAGATCCATCGAACCTCTAACGCGTTCCCTCATAAATGAAAGATAAGAAACCAAATAAGGTCAGATGCGCTAACAGAGATGGTAGCAGAGTGTAATGGTTAGTCTCCTTAAAAGCCCAACATAAAGGTTCAATACATGGTTTGTCTCCTTAAGAGCCCATCAGAAAGCATTTTGCCCTCTAGGGAAGTTAAGAGTGTAGCATGGTTACTTTCCTTTAAGAAGCCACCACAAAAGTTCCCCCTTTGAAAATAGGTGATACCCAGAGATTGTAATAGGGTAATGGTCAGTCCCCTAGAGAGAAAATAATTCAAAGATTTGGTAAAAGAAATTGGTGAAAGTTTAGATTTTCAGATTCGATGATACGAAGTGGAAAGAAAATGTGCCCATAAGAACTTAGAATGACTTTCCCAGAACCTTGGAACTTGCCAATGATTATCGGAGGATGTTCTCTGAGTTCTAGTGACAGTTTGAATGGAATAGGTTTCACGCTTGCACAGCTTATGCAACTCGCAGGTGAATTGTGATGTTTGTGAGAGGTTTAGGGAGTTTATGTACTCCAAATGAAGTTGTTGAAGGAGTTTGCATACTCAGAAGAGTGGGAGTGGGTAAGTCGTCGAACTTCACAAGTGTGTGGCACTTTGTGCTCAAAAATTGTCCACGTAGTTGTTGGTATATGGGCCCTGCGAGGTCTAAGACTCCGGAGTATATTGAAAAATGTATGAGACACTTGGTTTTTCTTGTAATATGTCTTGTTCAATAGGTCAATTGGGCGTGGTTGACAAACTCGAGAGTATGTGTTAAAGAGAGTGAAAGGTTTTCGACTGAGATCTGGTGAGTTCTATGTTCACCAGGACAGACCCACTGATCAGTTGGGAGTAAAATTTACGGGTTGAAGTTTGCTTGCGAATCAGGGAAACTGAGAAAGAAAGACTAGCTGCTAGAGCGAAAGGCAGTCAGTGAAAAATCCGTAAGGTTTCTGCCGCATTCGTTTTATCCTACCTGTAGTAAACAGACAAATTGGGTTTTGATTTGGTTTAGTGCTCACAACAATTTTGCATTATTTTGTATGAATCTGAGTATATGAGGACAAGCCGAAAGAATTTGTCAGCCACTGTACGTGTGAATGTGACGTCATTGCAGCCACGCTGGGATAGGTCGGTTAGTGAGAAGGGTCACGCACGGTTTGGTGGACAACCATCAAATGCAATTGGTTGAGAAGGTTGGTGAAAAGGATTTTGGGATTGGAAGTCACTTCCTGATTTGATTGAAAGTACTATAAAAGTCACAGAGATGACATTTTTCAAAGCTTTAAAGAGTACCCTAAGGGAAGTTACTCACATTTCGATGAGTATAGGAGAAATTACCCTGCCTGAATGTGCACCAGCCTATATTGTAGAAGAGAAGGGTGCTGTGCCATGGCTTTGGCTGAAACAATGGTGAAAAGTGACAGAGAAAGATGGGAGTTTAGCATTTCCTGCCCACAGAACATTTAATTTGAGGAGCTTAGAAAATTTGAGGAGGGTACTGTATAATCTGAAACCTCCTTCAAGACCAGCACAGTTCGAGGCATTAGCAATTTGGGAACTAGTAGCCAGACAGCAACAGCAACAAAAATTTGAGAGGAGAATGAGAAAAGCTGAGAAAACACTAGCAGATGCTAGATGGGACAGTGATTTGTAGAACCGCGATTTTACAGAGAATTAAGTTGTTTCCTACGAGTACACAGGAAAATGAGAACAAAGCTAGAAAGAGTACTAGAAAGATGGATTTGTATTCTTCTGATGACAAAGAGCAGGAATCCACAAGATCTAGGAAGTCTCTGACATTTGATGAAGAGTCAGATGATGATGAATTCATTTTACAGTTACTGAGAAATCGTCCCCCGTCATGTGCAGCGCATGAGAGAAGTTCAAGCACCAGTGTAGATCCAATAGCCCCAATATCAGTTGAACCAACCCAGAGCCAGATAGAGGTTAGCCATAATTCTCCAGTTACTTCGGCAGTTAAGAGGCCTATGCCACAAATGGATATTCCAAGAATTTACCTTGATGTACCCATTGTACACACTGCAACAAAGTTGACAGTGCCGACAGGACAAGTTTACCAGAAGCCAGCACTGGTCCAGATAGAGTCCACCCTGAATTTGGTGTCCCCAATACAAACACAGACAGTTCTGAGATACACCCCTATAACAGAATCACAGACAGAAATGATCTCCTTGACAAATCAGAATACAGGACTAGTGCATCCACGAGAGCCAAATGTCAGACCAAGTTACCTGTCAGTGTCAGTACTAGTTACCATAGGTCCGGTCATACAGTTTTTTCCCAGGGAAATAATGAGAGCAGTGAGCAGAAATCTCTGAGCCTGAGCATAGAAAGGGAGAGATACAATGTGAATACAATAATGACAACTCCCATTATACCAACATTTGAAGGAACAGGTCAGTTAATTGACCTAAGTCCTTTCAGGACTCCTCCAAATAATGAGGTGAGGTCGTACATAGGTCCAAATCCAAGCGTGGTGACACAAGAAACCCCAAATCTGACAGTGCAGAAAATGCTAGATATTTGTCACAACAACGTTACGTTACAGGATTGACAGCTAAGCAGTTAACTGAATGGTTAGAGAGATTGAGTAGCACTCAAGAAGATTCTAGCGGAGGAAGTGGTCTGAATTTGACCAGGCTTAGACTAAAGGCAGAAGACCTGATTGAGGGAACCATGGGTTTGGACAGGATTGACACGTTCTAGTAAAATGAGTTGCAATACCTATGCAAGCTGATTACTAACAAAGCATGAATAGTACATCAGAAATTAGCAGACCTAGCACAGACATATGATATAGAGGTTCAGAAAACAAAACACCTGAAGAAGAATTGCACATTAGATTTTGATTCAAAAGATTTTGGGAACATGAGAATACCAGAAATGAAAATTTATCTTAGAGAATTAAAACAGAGCATTCAAACATGGGGAGCATTAGACAATTAGGAAGGCAGATGGGTGAAGAAGAGAGACAAGAATAAAAGGGATCCTGCAAATCTTACTGCAAATATGCAGCAGGTTGAGAACCCAGTGAAAATTCTACCAAAGAGAGAGATTCCAGGAGGGAATTTGGTCCATGTCCCTTGGAGCAGAAGTGGCATTCGGTCATTTACAAACTATTATCCCAGGTTGAGAGAGAAGCCAGCAGAATGGTACCAACAGACAGACAGGTTTGTAAAACTCGCAAAATGCCTGTGGGAGGATTTGAGCACCCTGTTAGAGATAGTAGTTCCAGCAGATTTATGGATTAAATGCAAGAGGAGCATAGATTGATGGGCAGAGAATGAAGAGATTGTTGTCATGTCACACTTGCGGAGGGCTCGAACATTGGAAGCGGGAGTGTCTGACGTTAATACAGGATAGTGTTGTTCAGCAAACAAGTGACATAAATTCTTTCTAAAACATAAGAGGACTGAGAATGAGAGGTCATAATCCAAATTTTCAAAACAATGTGAATCCGATGCTAGGTTTTCAGCCCATGCAACAGGTGCAAATGCCACATTTGCAGATGCCCCAGTCGCAGCAAATGCACCCTCAAGTTCAAATGGAACCTAGACAGCAAATTCAAATACCTCAAGCCCCATTGGAGCAGCAGCATGCAATGCTTCCTCAGCAGGTCACCGGTCAAAGTTTTAACCAGAGTAATAATACAGTGCCCCAATTCCTGTTACACAGTGAGAATGGAATAAACAATGATTGGGTGAGTGAGAGTTCAGACGAAGAGGAATGTGTGCTTGCAGCTTCCCCAAAAGTAGATAAGAAAGGTCCATATGTAAGGGGAAAAGTAATGGGTCACAAAGTTTAATTCTTGGTTGACACAGGAGCTACACGCCTTACAGTAAGAACTGCAGAATTTCAGGGAAAACAGTCCAGATTGTAGGAGTCGCGAATCAGTATGTGACCAACCCAATTACAGAACCAGTTCAGGTTAAAATTGGCAACTTTAAAGGATTACACAAATTTGTAGCTTGTGACTCGATTACTTGCTTAAATTATGGAATTGAAATTCAGACAAACAGTGATGATGAGGCTGGCACGGCTCCAGAGACAGGTTGTGGGACAATAAATTAGGAGTACCCTTTGATTAGCTTCTTTCCAGTTTTTAAAGAAAGAGATCTTCCTTCTGACTTGCAGGGAACAGTTAAAATGAAGGTGTGGGATTTCATAGGAAAAGACATTGGTCTAATAAACATAGTTGAGCCAGTTAAGGTCCCAGTCAAACCAAACGTGATTTTTCCTAAGACTCCTTAGTACCACACGACACAGGACACAATAGAAGGGATTGCACCCATAATTGCATAATATGTAAACCGAGGAGATTTGAAAGAAGTGTTGAGCAGTCCATGTAAGTCATTGATAATGGGATGGTGAAAGCCCTGTGGGAAATTTCAAATTGTCCAGGATTTGAGGAAGGTAAATGACACTGTGATTAAATGTTGCCCCGTAGTGCCAAATTCATCAGCAATTCTGTTATAGATCCCATGCGATGCTGAATGGTTCACCGTGGTAGATCTGTCACAAGCATTATTTTCTGTACCTCTTGATGAGGATAGTCAATTTTTTTTCTGTTCCAAATGTTTGGATCGAGTCTATTGTTGGTGTAGAATTCCCCAAGGGTTTTCAGAGTCCCCTTCTATTTTCAACCAAATCTTGAAAAAGAACCCAGAGTCATTGGAAATGCATTTCCAATCAACATTGGTACAAGACATTGATGATTTGTTGATTTCATCCAAAACAAAAGAGGAATGCAAGTATGAAATGATTGCCTTACTGAATCATTTAGGGAAGAATGGCCATAAAATGTCCCCAGCAAAATTAAAAATTACAAAAATTACAGTACTGTCAGCAAAAAGTGAAATATTTGGGCCACCTAATTGAGAAAGGAATTAGGAAGATATATAGAGATCTGGATATGGATCTGCGTGCAGCTTTTGATCTAGTGCCAAGAGACTCCTTATGGGCTGCACTAGGGAAACAGGGTATGCCAGGGTATGCCAGGGAACCTCTTGAGCCAGCTAGAGAGACTACATGAAAATACATTTGCAAAGGTTTGGTGGGGGCCAAAGGGTGAGTTGACAGACCCAATACCTATTAAGAGGGGGGTGAGACAGGGTTGTGTGCTTGCCCCAACCCTCTTCTCACTATACATTAATGATCTGGTTCATTATCTGAAACAAAGCAACCATGACTCACCAAGATTGAACGGTGATCCTGTCCCCGCCCTCCTCTTTGCAGATGATACCATCCTATTATCCCAAACTCCCATGGGCTTGCAAACTCTATTAGATAAATTTAGCGAGTATTGCAGCCTGAAGGGATTAGAAATTAATACAAACAAGACCAAATACCTGACTGTTAACCCTCATAAAGCACTCAAGAGAAACATTCGGATTAGAGGGCAGGCATTGGAACGAGTAACAAATTTCAACTATCTAGGGATACTCCTTGATGCCAAATTGTCATGGGCACCGCATGTTAACAAAGTTGCTATTTACTTAGCGCATAGCTCCATGGCAATTGGCAAAAATTACAAATGCTCAAGGTCTAGTATTGTTTCACCAGTATTTGAGATTTATAGGTGCAAAGCACAAGTTGCTGCCCTATATGGTGCTGAACTCTGGGGATTTATAAATCTAACTCCATTGGTTACCCAGGAAAATAATTTTATGAGGGGGGTACTGGGTCTCCCTCCATCTACTCCACTGATTCCTTTAACCTATGATATTAACATGAAACAAATAGGTAAATTGGCAGCCTTGAGGCCCTTGCTTTACTGGTGTAGACTCTGGTCTACCCCTGAATTAATCCATTATAGGCAAGCGCTAATTGAGATTATAGACTTGGACAAGGCAATTTCCCTCCCGTGGCTCCATTATATAAGACAATGCTTTTACACTCTTGGCCTGAAATTTTACTGGGATGAACCACATACACTAACAAAACAATCTAAGAATCAACTAAAACAAGTATTTTGGGACTTTACCCTAAACAGCCCTCTTTACAGCAAGGATCTAGGTAGACTTACTTTAAGTTTCCTGGATACTAAACCATTACCATATGCTGAGGAATGGATAGATACAATTATGGTCCCTCACTCCATTGAGGTTTTGCTCACATGAACCAAAATGCAATTCCTTACAAGTGCCAGGCTGACTCACTACAAGACAAACATCCTGGGTTCGCCAAATGTGTCATTAAAGATGTATAGTGCTTAACCCAGCAACCTTACTCCTGAAAGAGAATGTTGAAATTGACAAAGTGGAAGATGTTGAACATGATTGTTTCGAAGTAACTGATCTATGCACAAAACTGAGACCTGATACTAGTGATACCCGATTGGAAGAAAATGGCCAAATTATTTTTGATAATGGTTCCTGTTTAAGAGACAACACGGGAACACTGAGAGCAGGAAATGCCATATGCACCATTTTTGGTATACTTGAAGCGTCCTGGCTTTGAGGAGTATATTCTGAACTGGTAGCCCTTACTAGAGCATGCCATGTTTCTACACAGCTTAAAGTTACCATCTATATGGATAGCCAGTATGGATTCGGAATAGTACATGATTTTGGCCAGTTGTGGTCACAGAGAGGTTTCCTGAACTCTTCTGGTTCACCAGTCATAAATTGTGAGAGAATTAATAAGTTGTTGCAACCTATTCAAATGCCTGAGAAGAATGCTGTGGTGAAATGCAGTGCACACCTGAAATCACAAGACCTTTTGTCAATGGGAAATGGACATGCAGATTGTTAGAAATGGGGTCTTTCGTTGGCAGTCAGGTTACCTCCTGTCCAAGCATGGACTCTCACTCTAGTCAGGATAAGTCACACACAATCCAAATTATCCTGTGCCCAGCCTCAGGTAGCTTGGCACTGAGCAGTCAGGCTTAAACTTAGAAGGCAATGTGTAAAGTATTTGTGCAATAAATCATACAATATAGCACCACAAAAAATATGCCACACAGTTTTTAGAAAAATATATAATATTTATCTGGATATTTGCAGGTCAAAACAATCAAAGATGCAATAAGTAAATGTAGAGATATAATTGAAAAGTGATGCAAAGTGTCTTAAGTCATTTTAAAGCAAACAAAGTCTCTTTCAAGCACAAAGAACCTGGTTTGTGTGAAAAATCTCTGCAAAGGGCCACAGAGGAGGAGAAGCGTGGAAACAAAGGGGTGTGGGTTCATTTCTCGGGCCACACATGGCGATGCGTTGTTTAGTTTCCACGCAGGGACGGCTGTGCATCAATTTCCAGCACTCGATCGTGGATCCTCTTCGGGTTGCGGGGTTTTTCAGACGCCCCGGAGTTTGTGCGTGGAATCCTGGGCTTGCGGAGGAAGTCACAAGCGCTGCATCGATCCGGTGGGCGTTGCATGGAATTTTCTTCCGCACAGCAGCTGTGCGTCAATCCGGTGGGCCGTGTGTCAAAGGTCCAGACGCAACGCAGGTGCTGTGTCATTCTTCTCTTAGCAAAGTCACGCTGCGTCGTTCCAGTTCGGCGGGAGGTGAATTTCTCACCGCAGGGTAGGCTGCACGTCGGTTTTAGCAAGCTGTGCGTCGAAATTTCACCGCACAAGGAGTACAGTTGCAAGAGAGATTTTTTTTGGTCCTGAGAATTCAGGGAACCGGAGGCAAGCTCTATCTAAGCCCTTGGAGAGCACTTCTAAACCACAGCTAGAGAGCAGCAAGGCAGCAGGCCAACAGCAAGGCAGAAGTCCTTCACAGAAAGCAGTCAGGTGAGTCCTTTGGGCAACCAGGCAGTTCTTCTTGGCAGGATGCAGGTTCTGGTCCAGTTATCTTCTCCAGGAAGTGTCTGAGTTGGAAGGGGCAGAGGCCCTGTTTATATACCCAAATGTGCCTTTGAAGTGTGCGAGAGTGGCTTAGAAGTGCACCAGATCCCCTTTCAGTTCAATCCTGTCTGCCAGGGTCCCAGTAAGGGGTGTGGCAGTCCTTTGTGTGAGAGCAGGCCCTCCACTTTCCCAGCCCAGGAAGACCCATTCAAAATGCAGATGTATGCAAGTGAGACTGAAAATCCTGTGTTTGGTGTGTGTCTGAGTGAATGCACAAGGAGCTGTCAAGTAAACCCAGACAGACGTGGATTGTAAGGCACAGAAAGATTTAAGTGCAGAGAAATGCTCACTTTCTAAAAGTGGCATTTCTAAAATAGTAATATTAAATCCAACTCCACCAGTCAGCAGGATTTAAATCACCATTCTGGCCATTATAAATATGACCTTCCTACTCCTTTCAGATCAGCAGCTACCACTCAAACAATGTATGAGGGCAGCCCCAATGTTAGCCTATGAAGGGAGCAGGCCTCACAGCAGTGTAAAAATGAACTTAAGGGTTTTACAGTACCAGGGCATGTAAACTACATAGGTATGTGTCCTGCCTTTTGCCTACACAGCACCCTGCCCTATGGGTTACCTAGGGCAGACCTTAAGTACTTTTAAATGCCAAGTCGAATTGGCAGTGAAACTGCAAACACAGGCCTTTCAATGGCAGGCCGGAGACAAGGTTAAGAGGCTACTTAAGTGGGTGGCATAATCAGTGCTGCAGGCCCACTAGTAGCATTTAATCTACAGGCCCTGGGCACATATAGTGCACTCTACTAGGGACTTATAAGTAAATTAAATAGTCTAATTTGGTATGATCCAATATTACCATGTTTAAAGGGAGAGAGCATATGAACTTTAGCACTGGTTAGCAGTGGTAAAGTGTTCAGAGTCTAAAAACCAGCAAAAACAGTGTCCAAAAAGTGGAGGGAGACAGGCAAAAAGTTAGAGGTGACCACCCTAAGGCTGTCGGGTCTAACACGGATCAAGTTGCAAGGGCTTGCGCTTTGAACTGTATATCGTTCAAAGATAAATGGTAATTGTTACCTGAGGAAGACGAGATGTGCCCAAGTTATGCATTACATGTTATAGATACCTTGGAAGAACGGAAAGCATTGCAGGATAAGGTCATGGGTCAAATTGAAATGTATCCAGCGTGAGGATGAACTATGGGTTTCAGAAGAGGGTCAATTGGTGTTGCCAAACAGGTTGTTGACTCAAATGGCTAAATGTTATCATGGTCAAGCACTTGTTGGGAGGGATGCTATGATTCGAGTGTTTAAACAGAATTGGTTCAATACAAAGTTTAGACAGGTTGCCGAAGCAGTTTGCCATTGTTGCATCATTTGTCAACAGATGAACGCAGGTAAAGGGACAGTGGTCAATTTGAGCCACATTAGAAGAGGAGGAGATCCATTCAGCAGAACAGAGATGTATTTTTGTGAGATGCCTGTGTGTAGATGATTGAGATAAGTGCTGGTGATTGTATTTTTACCAATTGGATTGAAGCTTACCCTACACGGAGAAATGACAGCCTCACAGTAGCGAAGTTACTGCTTAGGGAACTGATACCACGGTTTGGGATTTCGGTCTCTTTAGAATCAGATAGAGGTAGACACTTCAACAATGAAGTAATTAAATTGCTATGTTCAGCTTTAAACATTGAGCAGAAGTTGCAATGTAGCTACCGCCGTGAAGCATCAGGACTTGTGGAACAGATGAATGGTACTTTGAAATCAACAAATCTGAAATGGCCCGACACACTACCATTAGTTCTGATGACAATGAGGAACACACCCGAAAGGAAGACAGGACTGTCACCGTATGAGCTCCTCACTGGCAGAGCAATGAGGTTACCAGCGGTTCCTGCAAATGTTCTTGGAAACATGACAGATGATATGGTGTTGGACGGCTGCAAAGGTCTGGCTGATGTGGTTCGCTCTTTCTCTCATCACGTTGAAGCCACCACTCTGCAACCATCTGAAGATCAAGGACACAACCTGAGAGCAGGTGATTGGGTTGTGATCAGAAAGCACGTGAGGAAGATGTGTTTGGAGCCTCGGTGGAAAGGCCCTTACCAGTGCTGATCACTACCACAGCTGTGAAGTGCACTGAAGTTCCAAACTGGATCCATGCAAGCCACACGAGGAAAGTGGCATGTCCGTTGGACAATGAAGAGGAGTTGTTGAGAGTACTAACAACTTCCAGGCCAACTCCAGAACTGGAGAGGGGGGAAGGAGAAACTGAGACGGAGTCTGAGCAAACTGAGAGCGGGTTAGCCACTCCTGTGAGAAACGGAGGAGAAGAAGCACAGGAAAGAGGAAGGGAACCAACCTCTACTGAGGCAGCAGGAGAGTCTAGTCAGAGGAGGGCTCTCCCAGAAGCAGACGCTCTTGAGAGACAAACAGAGCAAACAACAGACCACAGGGGGGAAGGAGTTGAGGCAGATCAAAGCCAATGTGGTCTGACTCCTCCTGAACCAGTTGCAGGTCCGTCAAGAGAAAATCCTGCAGAGTAAAAAAAAAATTACAAGTCCACCACTGAAAAGAGCATTAACAAAAGGCCAGCTGAAAGGGAATAAGTGGCTGAAGTCACAAGCAAAAACAAAAGAAGTAATCACAGTGACAGCAATTGAGGAGGAAGTAAACACGACAAGAAGAGAAGATTTGAGTGATGGAGAATCAAATGGAGATCGAATGTTGAAAAGAAAGAGAATTGCAAGTCGAAGGTATGCTGGTCCTAAATTGGTGTATGCAACAACAAGTGAATTACCAAGATAATTTTTTCTTTTTGTTTTAATCAAGACATTCCTGGTCAATATTTTGGCACTTGAAAGAAATCAATCAACTGAACTGTGGAAAGCTGTAAAGATGAGAGAAGTGCAAGAAAGAGACTATTGAAAGGAATCTGGAAAATACTTTTTTGAGAACCTGATTTGACAAAGCTGCTAAACCGATTTTGACAATTTACAGATTTTTTTGATAAAAAAGTATCCTAGAAGAAAGACTGAAAGCTGTAAATAATTGCTGGCGAAGATTGAAGGTTTTGGTTTTGATTTTTGCTGCTTAGTTATATGTTTTTTCTCTTCTTCTTTCTGATTCTTTATTGTTCATGAGTAACCTTAGCCAGCAGGGTCAAAGAATAGGTGCTGTAAATATATGAGTATTGGTTTGGCAATTCCATGCCTGATATTGTGCCTGGTATTGATTGTTGGAATGGCTGTCCTTGGCATGAGTAAAGCCAACCATACCTTAGCATTAGAGACAACTACTACACTCCCAGAAATAGAGAAGTTTAGGTTAGATGAGAAATATCTGCACATAGATGGCACACAAGGAGAACTTTTTTCTTCTAATGTTTTCTATTGCTTATTGAGTGAGTGTTTTGAGACAATGAATTTGAGAGATTGTTATGTTTGCACGCAGATTACTTTATCAGTTAAGGAAGGAGTTACTTATCATAGTTTGCCCATCAATTATGGGATAAGTTGTAGTCTGTTACTAACTAGATTCTATAACAAGGAGTACGTTCAGTATTTCTATTCCAATTATGATGTTGTGTTTTCATTTGTCCCTATAATAAAGTACCTGAGTAGAGTAGCTAAGGAGAACACTACAGAATTAGTGAAAGGTTTCATTGAGCCTACGTTGACCTTTGGCACCGCATACGCCGCACTGCAGCAATTTGACATGCTTGCTTACACCCATAGAAAAAAGCTTCTTAGATCAGACAGATGCCAGAAGAAAGGCATTAAAGGAGAAGTTAGAAAAGGGTTTAGAGAAAAGGACATTTAGAAATGGTTATGCATTTAGGAACAAAAAGACACAAGGACGGTTAGATTTAGATGTGCAACACATAGGAAAGCTTTGTGTACATAGGCCTAAATCTAGAACTGATATGTTGTTTGTGGGAACGAGTAAATGCAGACATGTTTTTGTTTCAGAGCAAATGGAAGTTCATGTTGAATGGACAGGATCGGGCAATTCCTAGAGTTTATTACATCTGTGGACCAAATGGATATTACTGTCTTCCAAGAGGATGGTATGGCATAGTTTTCCCAAAGATATTTCAGATAGAGAACTTGAGTAAATTACCTAAAATGACTGAATTACATCCTATTAGGCAAAAGCGAAAATCATATTTTGGCATAGTTGGAGACATATTGGGAACAATCATTCCTTCAGTAGAAGTTGTTCTGGATTCATTCAAAATTCGAAAGTTGTCTACTATTGTGGATAACATGCTGAAAATTTTTCAGGAGCCATAATCCTAATGGATGCAGAAATGGCTGCAGTAAGATCTATGCCTCTTCAGAACCGCCTTGTGTTAGACATTCTTTAGCAAAGGATGGCGGAGTTTGCAAAATGTTGAACTTGAAGCATTGTTGTTTGTGTATTCCTGATAATAGCAAATAAATTAGAAGCTTGAGTAATCTGACCAATGATAGTGGTGATTTGAAAGAGCTGAGAGAACCAGAAGTTTGGGAAAAAGTTGGCAAAGGATTTGCTTCCATGGTGAATTGGCTTGGCAACCTAGAAAAAAAGATAATATTGAAAATAATACAAGGGATATTGATTATTGTGATTTGCATAATTGGAGCATGGGAAATATGTAAATTGTATCATGTGATTAAATTAAAAAAAGAAAAATGATCAGAGAAGGGAATAAATTAAATTGAAAAGATTGTTCATGGAAAATTTGAAGGGGGAAAGAGAAAAATTAAAGGAGAAAATATGTGTGGGAAGATGTAAGTGTGATGACATATTTATTCATCAAAGGAGGGATTGTTAATGCTGAACTTTAACTAATAAATATTCATGTAATCTGAATGTTGAATCTGCATTGAAAATGAATTAATATAGAAAATAATACACAACTTTGAAAATGTACCTACTTGAGTGGCCATCAGTAATCACAACATGTCCTTACTAACTGCCCATTAATATGGAATGCCGTGCTCATGTGTAGATTAATGTAGTAGTATGTTATATTAATGAATATGTATTATGTATTTGCTTTATAAATTGTAGGCCTTAAGTTAGCGCGGTCTTGGTCCTAGTTGCGCAGCCTCATGTTAAGTTGCACTGCTTAAATAAATCACATAAAATGGCTGCGTAGAAAAATAGATTTGTAGTTTTCCACCGTGTTGATCAAAGGCTAGTAAACTATTTTCTTTCCCATTAGAACTGCTTGGTAGAATGTGCTGTATTAGATATGGATACATTGTAGAGTTTTGTGTGTGTGAAAGCAATGTTCCCAGGAGCTAACAATGGATGCACCGACTGGAGAACGGAGAGCTACAAAATTGCTACCTGACGAGTCCGATGATGGGAACGGGTGAAGAGGAGCCAATCATCGACATGCGAAAGACAGTTTCGTTATATCTCAGATTTGAAGTTCTGTCTTCATTGGACTAAATGTAAATGTATGATTCTTTGACCAATGGCAATGTGGAAAGTGTTCTGGATGGTTTTAACTTAGCCCGACTGCACTGAGAAGAGAGAGGATTTTCCCACTTAGATGTCCTCCTGAGAGGAGCTTGTTTATTCTGTCTGAGGAGCTGAAGAGTTCCTGAGGACTTTAATCCTACCTTTAACTTTATTACTTAGACTTTGCTGCTGACAGCTGATCCTTAGACTATGCCTTACAAATGGTTCGGATAGCTTAGAGTCCAGTGTTTTGGACCATTTTCTTTCATGGTCCGATGCTGATGCTGACCGAACAGATGTCCAATTTACAAAGACAGTCGCAGCTTGCTGATCCATGCCGAGGAGAGGTACCAGACAAATGTTATTGATGATGTAATTTGTCTTTTGTTCCTTTGTATCAACCGCAAATCTTGATAGAGCCATAGCTAGATGTTTTTCCAAATTTGTGTTGACTAAATTGTTTTGCATAAAGCACAAGCATGCTATTCTAATCAGAAGGTTAACTAGAAGACTCACATGAGATGTTTGCTAATTATTAATAACAGTTGATGTTGGTGATTCTTTGCTCAATCTAAATGTATGCTATTTCTATTGCACAGTTATTCCTGCTATTGATTTGTACTGTAATTTTAGAGTGCGTAACCATACATGCTTTGATTTAATTTAGATGCTTTAGAAGATTTGGTCAACCAGTATTGTTTCTGTATGTTTATCTTTTGATTTTGAGACTAAGTTATGTGATCTTAGCATTGTTAGTATAGGGAAATAAACATTCTAATTTCTACATAAAGGTGTGGTTATTCATGGCCAAAGGGGTCATGGTGCGTGAAATTACTGACGTGAAAGATTATTGATTCTATTGATTGACATTGTTATTGATTGGTATTGAACTGAGTCTTTTGATGGGAATTACTGTAAGTGCAGTCAAAAGGTCCTTCAAACCTCTAATGCGTCCCCATATAAATTAAAGATTAGAAACCAAATAAAGTCAGACGCACTAACACACACGCCGGCTGCCCAACTTAATCCGAGCATCGCTGCCTGGATGCAGGCGGTACTGTGTGTGCAATCACATTGCCGGATTAGAGGATTTCTACGCATCAGCCAATCTTAGTGCACCATAGTTAATTGGTAGTGATGATTGGATATGGGGTCCACATATGCCTTTGTTTTGAGCCACTCTCAATGGCATCACCTTGTTTGGAGCTAACTCCTTTTGGTTAGGGCTCAATAGGAGCTACTAGCTGCCTGTGCAGCCCCGCCACGGGCTAGCTCTACTGCCCTTCACCCTGCCCTACATTGTAACTTCATTCAGCACAGTCTTGGATGCCTGTGCTGTGTTGTGCTGCTTCTTGTAATGCAGTACGAATGCCACTACTTAGTTCACCCAGGCTGAGGCTCCACCACATGTAGGTGCTCAAGGCGCTAAAATGAGTGATGATTCGTTTTAATACAGTGATGTGGACAGCCACATTAAAATGCATTAGTCTAACCTCTGATGCGTGGTACTTGGCAGGGCTGCTTATTATTATTTCTGGTGCCTCTTTAGCATTCCTTATATCTCAGCAAATAATCATCGCTGAGTTCATTAATGAAAGTGGTTCATGAGATACGTACAAAAACAAACAAAGGAAAAAAAAGAAAAAGAAAAAAACACTGCAATTGACAATATCGCACACGTATAGCTCAGTATTGGAACTACTTAGTTGTAATTATTTACTTTGGCCTTCTCGTCACTTCCTTCCCCCCCTCTCCACCCACTAACCATCTGGGTTAGCCATACTCCTTTTGAAGCGTGGAAGGTTTGTGGACTCCTCTGGCAGGGGTCTTAGAGTAATGTTGCCTCGTTTTCTTCCTCCCAGGTCAGTCTCCACAAGTACTACAGGAGTCCTCCTCTCTGCAACTCAGTCGGCATCAGTGTGCTCACTCTCTGCTCCAGTTCCCAGATATGTATTCTCCCTTCTAATATGCCGGATTCCAACTCCTCCACTTTTATGCCTTTTTAACTTCCTGGCCCTTTGTCACTTACTGTACCTCCTTCTTCCTGTAAAAACAATAGTCCTTCTTTTGTTTCTCCCTGATTCTGCTCTGCCCTCACTATTCATTACTTTTGCTTAATTTTGTCTTTTTACAGGGTCCGTTTCAGAAGTAGACCAACATGGAAGCTCCGTCAAGTCCTCTCTTTTTTCTCTCTCTTAAATCTCCTGACAAAGCTTCTCTGTAATTCAGCAGTCTTCCAGCAACTCACTCCCCCTTGTAATAGCCAGTGGTGGCTCCTTTGCAAAAGCGGGAGACATCGCCCCACTGCTCTGACCAGTGTAAAAAAGGAAAAATAAAGTGATAATTACACAATTTTATTGTCATTTTATTTTTCAGTGTAGAGCCAGGTTAGGGCAGAGCTAGGCTGGGCTGTGTCACAGGGAGGAGGAGAGGTATGTGAACAATAAGTGCACATGACAGTTTGTCCAGCCATCTTGGACTGGCCAAACAGAAATCCGCACTTAGCATTTCTCCACCTGGCTGTATCACACAGCCATGTGGTGAACATGCACAGGCTCCCACTCCCTGTCTGAGAGCCGAACCTGGCTGCTCAGACCAATCACGATGCTGAGGTCATGCTGGTGACAGCAATGTTGTGATTGGCTTGTGAAGTCTGGGAGCCTGCGTGCTGCCAGGCAGAGAAGAAGATAGAAAGGCGCCAGCCATTCACAGGTAAGTGAACTTTTATTTCATGTATTTATTTATTTAATCAAGACCCCTCCCTCCCCCACGCCGCCCTACCATTACTTTTCCAAAGCTGCTGTCATTGGTAATAGCATGCTACATGTCTGCTAAAGTGCTTCAGCATCTCGCTGGGGTGTGAAGCACTATATAAGTGAATTTATCCTACTGCATATCACAGAAGATCAGAGAGTATACTTTCAATTTCATGTGGAATTTGTTGTGTAAAATCAATTTTCTCATAACTACTGACAACAACGTATGCTATCAAGTATGCAACCGAAAAAGCAACAACAGTTAATGCACCAACACTCCCATTTTTTAAGGGTTATTCGTAATTGTCGTAGGTAAGTTACAATGGAGAAAAAAAAGGTGCTATTCGGTTGGTGGAAGTGGATAGGAAAGCTAAAACTGCAAGAGGAAATGCGTCCACTGAAACGACCAGTCTCCGATGCAGACAGCTTTGATATTCTCGGTGAAATGAGCTGTCGTTAAAGTAATATTTTCGCATGTCCGTCTGCCAAGTAGTAATTATTAAATCAACGCGTCCTTGCCAGCAGTTATCCTACAGTAGCTGGCACTGCCTAGAATGTTTTGCGTAGCTAATCAATTGAATTTTCCCGCTGTCATCATTATCCTGTATTTCTTATGTTCAGCTCATTGCAGATTACTGCTGAACAGAGATTATGAGCAGATTTTGAAGCAATTGTTAGTGATAGTTTTATTTGTGGAAGGCCATATTCAGCTTGCATTTGAATCATGCCAGTTTCTGGTACTATAATTACATAGCGTGAGGTTTTGGTAAATTGGTGAGAGTTGCCGTTTGACAGTGGAAATAGTCAAACACGTTACAACGAGAGGAGTAAAGGTAGAGGAAAAGATAAAAAGTAGATTTTGAGATGTAAGGGCCTTTCATCTCACCTTCAGACATCGAATCCATCTTCCTTTGATTCACATGAACCTTTTTCCTTCTCCACTGAGCACGTGTAAACTTCTCTCACAACCATCTTGTAACGTTCGAGTACAGACCCTGGCCATATTACTGAGACTTTTCTAAGGTGCCTCATATTAGTGATGTGCCCAATTACTGAATGAATATTCTCTATGCATTGATTAATTGTGTTTTAAATTGCTAATTAGAAGAGTTCTAATGAGGTTTATTGCTATTGAGATTAACAGAGATGACATTAGATTGTAACCAACAGGGAAATAAATATCCTAACACTTAATTAACTTGTTGTGGTTATTCATGGTTGAAAGGTCATGGTGTGTTCAACTATGGATTCTTATTAAATGTTATTGATTAGCTTGTTGATTAGTTACTAAGAATATTGATTGGGTTATTGATCTATTGATTTGTGATGCCAAAAAGACATCTCCTACTGGGAAGTCCCCGAACGTGGTCCAAAGGTTCGTCAACCTAGACGTGTCTCCTTGTAAGATTACTTATCAAGGCTCTGACGCGCTAGCATTTTCAAAATTAAGGAAATGTAAACAATGCTATAGAAGTATGGGAGCTGATCAAAGCTGCCATCTTACCAAAACCCATGAACTGTGCACCTATCTCTAACACTTCTTCACCCATCACACAGCTAGGCACTGTAGCTCATAACACAATAACCTCATCTAGGTGGCCATTACAATGTGGAAACACTGCTCACAAAGGATTAAAACAAAGACAATGCTGCTCTAGCCACCGAACCAACATGATGTGTGTGTGTATATATATATACATATATATAAATATATATATATATGTATACTTGTATATACATACACATATTTATTTTCACGGAAAAAAGGTAACAGGACGTTATAGCTAGGTTCTAAATTTACTTGTACAAAACCAAAGAATTTCAGTAGTTATAGTTAGAGTTATTTCACGTAACTATAACACGCCCTAAGGCAACTATAACTGGTGCGCTCACCATGCAGAGTTTTCTCATCAATACCTTCATTGCAAATGTTGCAGTGATAATATCAATGATGTCATAGAAGATGTCATCAATGATATAATATGTGGAGTAATTAGCTGTGCATGGCGAAGGCACAAGTTATAAGTACCTTAGGGTGCGAGTTATAGTTACTTGAAATAACTCCAAATATAACTGTTGAATGTATATGGATTTGTGCGAATAAATTCAAAACCTAACTATAACATCCCTGTAACCTGTTTTTTTTCAGTGAATTTCTACGTTGTTTTTAACGTAAAGTAATTTTACTTACTATACATTAATCCAACACTGTCGCGCACGGCCTGGGCCTGATTAAGTTGGACACAGGGCCTACAGCCAATCCCTGTAACCATCCAACCCCACGCCACATGGGTTGGCCACAGGGCCTTTTTGTGAGTGGATTTCTGAATGGGTGCTTGAATGTCTGAGTGGGTCTGAAAGTGGGAGTGGGAGTCTATAAGTGGGTCGGAGTGGGTGCATGAGTGTTTGAGTGGGCACATGAGTCTCTGAGAGTATCCATGACAGAATGAATTAGTGTATAAATGAGTCTTTGAATGTTTTTTTAAAAATTTTGTTTTTGTGTATTCGCGAATATCATGCAATGTAAAAAAAAAATATTTTTAATGACATAGTTTCACTCTCACAGACCCCTATATCACATCTCTGGGATCAGGGTACCTTCACCCTGACCCCTCATGCCACTTTTCATTTTATTTCTCATCCACGGGCACCGTCTCCCGGGACCTTAAAATGGCATCTGCAGCTTTCTGGTCAGGCTGCGGACAGCCAATCACAGCATTCCTGGTGGTAAGAGAATTTGCAAATTTGCTGCGATCGTTGCGAAATCGTCGCAAAGGATTCGCAGCCCTAGATATCTAAATTTATTTTCCCTTTGAGATCTCCAAAACTACTGAACAGATTTACACCAAATAAATGAAAGCATAATCTGTGTACTGACAGCTAGCTTTCTGCCAAATTTGGAGTCATTCCATCTAGTGGTTCCGGCTGTAGTGTGTTAAAAGTTCCTATGGGAATTAACATGGAAAATGCACGTTTTCTGACCCCCTTTTTTCTCTGCCCCCACTTGATGGATCACCCCAACATTTCTGTGTGGAACAAGGATCACCTGCACACTTTTTGTGACATTTTTGTGAAGATTCGTCAAACTGTGCCAAATATTTAGGCAAGTCAAAAAACACTTTTTCTATAGAAAGATGTTACTAACAATAACTACCACTGTCATTTCCTAGTTCCTCTCTCCTTTATCAATCACACCATATGCTGGAGAAGTTAGAGAAAGGTACTCAGAAGGGGATGGTTCTCTAGTTCTTGCTGACAGTCCAAATTACAACTGTTGGGAGCATTACAGAAAGGAAATAGTCGGGAGATAAGAGCAGCAAGGTCTTCCTATAAAATAGTGTTTGAAAAATGCCAACAAAGAGTGGGAAATCAAAGAATGGAATGTCCTGGTAGGCGCCCTTCAAGAGGGGGATACAAAACTGTTCTGGAAATTGGTGGTAGGAAAGGAACATCTTCAAAAAGCAGAGAGTTATCCAACAATTTTGCCAGCAATTTTGGTGTCACATTTTGAAAATCTTTATAGGGCGGACTCGAACAACTGTACCAGTGAACACCCACTTACACCTGAAGGGCTCTGTATCCCCCATACTTTATCTCTTGGGAAAGATAACCCGTCAAGTTTTGATCGGGTTTTTTCTCCTTGAAAGAAACTACTTTGGCTCTTCAAACACTACGTAAAGGAAAGGCCTCTGGCCCTGATAGTGTCCCAGGCGACTTGTACTTATCTCGACCTAGAATCTGGTCTTTGTATCTAAACACACTTAGCAATGCGACCCTCTACATGGCGAGGAGCAATAATAGTCCCTACTCACAAAAAGGGAGACAGGGAATCACCAGCTAATTTTAGACCAATAAGTTTAATCGATGTGAGACAAAAGGTATTTTCTAAGCAGTTATTGACCAGACTGCAGACATGGATGGAGGATATCCAGGTCCTCTCTGATTTTCAAACAGGATTCAGGAAAGGAGTTAGTACAATAGATCAGGTATTTAGATTTAATCTCCTTTGTTGGAAATACCTGAACCTAAAAAAAGACCCTCTGTACATAGATTTTATTGATTTAAAGACTGCCTTTGATCTGGTCCCATGTGACTTGCTGTGGAATGTCCTGGAGTCTTACAATATTAACAGCGAATTACTGAGATTTATAAAACACCTTCACGAGGGAACTCATGCCCAGGTCCGATGGTCACAGGGTGGTAACTTGACAGAGGCTATACCCAATGCAAAAGGGGTCAGGCAAGGTTGTGTACTAGCCTCTACCCTGTTCGCTGATGAGATGTAATCACAATGCACCTAAGTTAGCAGGAGCCCCAGTCCCTATTTTAATGTTTGCAGACAACACTCTACTGATCTCAAGAACCCCAATGGGTCTCCAAAACGAATTGGATGCTTTCTCTATGTTCTGTGAGAAGAGGGGCCTTGAAATAAACCCAGATAAGTCCAAATTTATGGTTTTCAACTCGCATAAGAAATTCAGGGGGAAAATGAACGTAGACACCCAACTGATAAAACGAGTCAGCCAGTTCGATTACTTGGGGATCAGATTAGCGGACGACCAACAATGGTCAGCACAAATTGGAAAGAGTGCCTCTGTCCTTCGGCAGAGGTCAGCAGTGATAGAGAAGAAAATTAAAAACTCTTTAGAGGGGGAAATATTGCCGGCTATCACTGTATATAAGGCTGTGGCAGTGGCAGCCTCAACCTATGGTGCGAGCTTTGGGGTCACTGTAACTCCAGGAGCCTGACAATGGTTGAAAACCAATTCATACGTAATTTGTTGCGCTTGCCGATGAGCACACCTCTTATCCCCTTAGATTTGATCTAGCGCTAAATGAGATCCATAACGAAATCGCTTTGAAACCACTTTTGTATTGCAAGTGCAGGTGAACTTTGACAAGTGTGAATACTGGTGCATGTGATCTCTACAGAGAAATATAAACTGTCAACTGGCTAGTAGTACAATTTTGACAGTGCAGAACTCCCATGTTAAATATGCTGTACATTCATCTACAATAAATGACAGTCAACAGTTCAATATGATGATGTTTTGACCCCTTACAAGCACTTTATTGAAGTCTTCATTAGAACAAAAAATGGTAAGAACCCTGAGAAAATGTGCACTATTCCTGCATAAGGTTCCGCACTGTCAAGACTCCAAAACCCCTCAGTATGTAGAAAATGTATATTCTCCTAACCACACACACTGGAATATGATCAATGTAACTACGGTAAGCACTAAACTCCCAAGTTAAGTATTCTTTATATCGATGTACAATTAACAATGTTTTGCAGTTCTATATGCCGGCGCTTCAAGCCCCCCCAAACACTTCATCTGGTTCTTCAACAGGACACAATAATGATGACACTGGTAATGAGTCCTCTTCTCCTGCATTGTCATGACTCCAAAACCCTTCAGTATAAAGAAAATATTTAGGGGCATATATATACTTTTTCACGCAAAACTGCGCCAACGCAGTTTTGCATAAAAAAGTATACCGCCTCGTAGCGCCATTCCAAGATGCCGGACGGGTGTCCTATTTAAGGAATTACAGTAGCCGGCGATAAGGCCCAGCTAGCATCATGAAAAAGGACACTAGCTAGGTCGGGGAAGGTGTAGGGGGAACAGGAGGTTGTGCGTCAAAGGATGACGCTAGTATGGGCAAAGGCATAAAAATGCCTCTAATCAGACTAGCGTCATCCTTTGACGCACAACCCCCATGGGCATGATTCCTGTCTTAGTAAAGACAGGAGTCATGTCCACCGCCCGAATGGCCATGCCCAGGGGACATATGTCCCCTGGGCATGGCCCTTAGTCCCAGTGCCATGTAGAGAGTCCCAAGTTAGGCCCCCCATGGCACTTTTTAATAAAATAAAAAATACTTACCTGTACTTACCTTTCTCGCCAGAGGATGGGGTCTTCCCAACACTGGTGTCCCTTTGATGTGGGTCGGGGTGTCCCTGGGGCTATGGAAGGGCACCTGTGGGCCCATTCCATGGTTTCTGACCATGGAAATAGGCTCACAGGTCATCAAACACCTGCCCTGACCCAGGCATTTAATAATGGAGCTGAGCAAGCCTAGCGCCATTATTTAAGGTCCCCTTCCCCATGCTTGATTTTAGCATGGGTGGGATAGATATGACGCTAAGGCCATATCGTCACTTTTTGCCCGGGAATGCCTACCTTGCATCTCATTGACGCAAGGTAGTTTCGTGCTTGCAAATAATTACTTTAACTCCAAAACTTTGGTGCTAGACAGGTCTAGTGCCAAAGTATAAATTTGGAGGTATGTTGTGCCGAATTTGCTGAAAAAAAAATTACGCAAATTTGGCGCAAAGCAAGTATAAATCTGGGCCCTATTCTCCTAACAATCCACACCGTCATACGATCAGTGTAATGACTTGTAATTAGGCAGCAGTATGCATGGTATCCTGTCATACCAAGCACAATGCTCCCTAAATGGCCGTCACTGCCTACAACATGTAGGCAAGCACTTCAGACCCCCAAAAAGAAATATGAAGCTCTATATAAATGTTACAATCCAGTACAATACAATCATTTTCCATATTACGTCTTGAAACATGGCAGCAGCTAAGCAAAGTTTCAGAGTCGTGGAGGCAGCTCTTCTGAAGGCACAGGGATGTATGCATGGCTGGAGGAGGTCTTTAAATACAGAGGGCACATGTCCGACCAGGATGGCGGTAGTAGTTACCTCCGCCACTCAGACAAACGCTCTCCATACTCTGAATGAGGTCCAATGTATTGTACACAACATTTTGGCCCACATTACAGTAAAGGGATAACACTGCGAAAATAGCCAAATGTTGAAACACTGCTACATCATCAATGAGGATGCAAATACCACAGTAACTCTAGCTCACTGTCTTTCCATGCTCAACTATACAAAAACACGATGTAAAACAGCAGTAAATACTTCCTGTTGTAAATCCATGTGAGTCAAAAGTGCAACTGGTCAGAAATTACTGTGCCATGATAACATGTTACTAATGTCAGTGCCCCATTCCTTACATGCACTGTGAGGAAGAATGTCAAAGGAATTCTAGACTCTCATTTGCTGAATGGTAGCTCGGCACCCTATTACATGAAATAAATAGATATGCGACAAAGTCTGTAACGCAGCAGTTCTAGGGGCATTTGATGCTGCCATCATGTCGGCTTATGTTAAAATGGCTCCAGCTTATGGAGCGTTGGTGATGGGCAAGTGTTTACTGCTTCCTTCTTCGTGGATATATCATAAGGGAGCTACTATTGCTGGCTCTCTAATATGGGACTCCCATTAATAGTTGTAAGCATTGAATATCTTCACCAAGGTTCTGTATCTCAGGACACTTAGAAAAATAAGTGCCAGTAAACTGTGCGTCTTTTATTTATTAACAGCCCCTATTTGGACTTTTTCACATTGCAGCAGCCATCCTAACGATAATCTAACAATACGGTGCAATGCCAGTTAGCCTCAATTCAATTTTCCACTTTTTGAGTAGGAATCCGTGCACACTAGTGAGGTAACTGGTTTGGTGCGTCACGGGGCAATCGGGGTGTACTTGGCTTTGATTGTGTCAATTGGAACTTTATACCTCTGATGTCCTGTGTCCACCTAAATGTTAAACTCAAAATTGAGCAACAAGAACCCTTTATCGATAGACTTTCAAAGGAGGTAGGTAGAGAGAGTGGTCCACACCTTACTCGTGGAGTTTTATGAAGTACATAATAAGATATCAGCACATCCAAAAAAAAACAGTAAATCAAGTTCAGCTTGTACTTTGTTTTAAAAAAGAAAACAAATACTTGATTTTGCATAGAACTAAATCGTGCTCATAGAAATATAACTAAACATGAAGAACAAGTAAGCACTGTAACATCAGATTTTAAGCACTGCCTCACCCTGCCTTTTAACACCAATTTTTGGTCTCTGCAATCAATAATTACTTAACTATTTGCTTTGACACAGGATTTCAAGAAGAGTTAAGACTATAATGCCAAAGAGTCTCTGGGGAAACCCATGCTTGCAGTGTTTTTGTTGATGAATACATCTTCTCCTTCTCTATAGGAGATGCCAGTCAGTTTCAGCTTCAGCTCTTGTGAGGGGCACATATGTGTGCACCCTTGTTCAACAGAGGTGGGCTTTCTGCTGTACAGAATGGCTGCACGTGCCAGTGGCGGGAATTATAGGTGATGCCCCGCTCTGAGTCTCCTCTGTCTAGCTAAGCACCGGTCCACCACTCTCCTCCACTGATCAGGCTCAGCATGCACCCGTCCAATTAGCCTTTGGGCACACCCGGCCTCACATTTGTGATCCTTATGGGTGGAAAGAGGGGTGGTTAAGACACTGTGGATAAGGTAGTCCCCATTGGGGAACTAGAACTGAGTTAAAGGCCGAAACAATAGAATCCCCTTGCCTGGCAGTGTTGCAGGGGTGTGTCCTTGCCCCCACGCTATTCAACCTCTTTCTTGCTGACCTAACAGAAAAACTGGATCACCCAAAGCTGGGCGGTCTAGCCACTCAAATCTCCTCTATGCAGATGATCTGGTGTTAATAAGTCACACACTGGTTGGTCTGCAGCACTTTCTTGGCATCATCCACGCATACTCAATTGAAAATTGCCTAAAAGTCAACTTAGATAAAACACAACCAATGTCTGTGAATTTTTGTATCGCTGCTCAACGTTTAGAGAAAGTGTCTGAATACAAGTATTTAGGAATCATCATTGACTAAAAAAGATTGTTCAAACCGCAGAATGTTGCCCTGAAGAGAAAGGGCATCGCCCTAGCCTTGGCTTGAAAGAATTTAAAGAGGAAAATGGCCGGCCCTAATTTAAGTCCATTGTTTCGAGTAATTCAAGCAAAATTTATTCCATCAATAACTTACGGTAGCGAGCCGCTACGTGGAAGGGATGTTTCAATACTTGATGGTGATAACGCGTCAAACCTTGACAATTTAGCTTGCAAGGAGACACGTTTTAGGCCAATGAAACTTTTGACCACGTTTGGAGACTTCCCAGAACGAGGTGTCTTTGGCATCACAATCAATAGGTCAATAACTCTATCATATACCCAATAACTGATCAAGCGAACCAATCAATAGCATTTAATATAGATCAATACAACGAGCGCATCATGACCTTTCAGCCATGAATAACCACTCAAATCTAGTGAGAGTTAGGATATTTATTCCCTATTAGTTACAATCTAATGGCATATTTAATAGTCTCAATATCAGTAAGCACATCAAAACCACTACAATATGAAAACTTGTGTAAGACGTTAGCAGAGTATAGATCATGAACATTAAAACAAAGCACGACATTAACATGAATCAAAGTTAGCAGAGTATCATTAGCACGTTATTCAACAAAGCATGGATTCAGTCACTTGTCTATTTGCATCTGATATTAGTGAACTCCTTAACTAATCTCAAATTAGCATCAGCATGTTGGGCTTCATGCAAAACAATTTAGCAACACGAATTTAGAAAAACATCTATCTATGGCCTCTATCAAAAGAGCAGTTGGTACCTAGAAAGAAAAGGCAAACAGACAATTACAATATATCATCAGATAGTTACCCATCCAAATGGGTCAGCATATAGCGTCAGTCTTCGTCCTCGGGACATCAGTCAATTCGCCATCAGCCAGGATAGGACAGGCAAGTTCAATAGGGCATAGCTAAGAATAGGACTCTTCCCTCATAAGGAGGATAAGTAAGCATTAGGCAGGGAATAGGATGAGGATGGTATAAAGCATCAAACAGCTAAAGTCACTCAAAGTAGCAAGGCAAGGTAATGGCGAGGAAGAATGCTCGGTAATGGCTTCAAGAGTGGCAAAGTAATGGCAAAGAATGGCTAAGAAGAATGGCTGATTTCTCCTCGGGTCACGTTGTTATATCAAATCTGTCAAACAAGTCTCTAATTTTCCCATTGGGCAATATTTGGTGTATCGTTATCTATGCCCAATGATCCTTCACACACCTTACTAGAATTTTCACCTAACACAGTTCTCACGTAGTTTATTGGCTCCTGTGATTGACATCTTCACCTGGTGGAATGTCAGGTAAGAAAAGTTACACTTGTTACTCCAGTCAGTAGTTCCATTGTCTTCCCCTAGTCCAGGCGACCTTGCACCTGTCGTGAATTACACTGTTGCATTCGGCAAGAATGTCTCCTTGAGCAAGTCGAGTCCCATGAGAAAGAATTTACTACGGCTACACACATATCTCCAGCTTCTGGAAAAGTACATCTCCTTCGTGTCCTTCAGGAAAGCAGCACATTGCACGTTAGAAAAACACAGTTAATATGAGAACAGGCAGCTAGGCCCAGACCTTTGCTAACTAAGGCCTAGTGATTAATTTAGCAAAACCTTAATACATAAATCTTAATGCCAATATAAAGTCATACATTAGTACATTGTTAATTCATCATTAGTCAGTTTAATTAACTATCGTATACATTGGTGGCCACTCCCCGTGGGCCCATTTCAACGCGTTCATTATTTCTACATTAAAACATTTCTATGCAGTTTCATTACACATTATATTGCAAGCATTTCATGTTAATATTAATTTCAAAGATCACGCTCCAACAATGGGATTGTCTCCAGGGCCTTTAGGATGATCTTTGGCTTCCCCAAATACATCTCTCTTTCGCAGATAAGACTGGAGTTTGGCCTTCAGAGACAAACTATCACCAGGAGAGGTGCGTACATTAACTGTTAGCACAAAATAAAGAACACTGATCCAAACACATTAAATTCACACTTATGGACAGAATTAGAAACCTGAAGCAGCTCACCTGCCCAAGCCTACCTTAACAACTCCCTATTGCTGCTTGGTTTACATGATCTCTGGGCAACATCTGCAAACCATGCCAGCTTTAACAAGGCAGTAAATAAAACAACTAAATCTGTCTTGCTGATTCAGGACAAGGCAGCAGTTGTCGGCAGAGCTCACGGCCAGCTCGTACTGTAAAACTAAGACAAAACTGTACCCCAACTCTGCTTTTATGCAGGCTTCTCTAACTTATTAATTGAAAAATTCCTAAGATAATGACTGGGCATTCTACCCTCACTTGTACACCTGCCTCCATGGAAAGGTAATCAGATCGCAACAGACTGTCATCTATGCGGAAATGGCAAAGAAGACTCACTGCACCTGGTATGTGTTATGTTTACGTCATTGGTGCATACCAGGTATGCGAGGGATGGGCTTAGAGCGTGTGGTGTAACACGTGTTAGCCATCACCCCTGTTAGAGGAGGGGAAGTTGGTTTGACCGGGAGTTAGGAGAGAGTTAATAAAAAAGCCGAGAGCTGCGCGCGAAAGCAGACGGAGCGAGGCATGAAAGCCGATGTCAGCGTCTGAGTGTTTTTATTCCAATGCGCGTGGTGCCCGTAATTACCATGCAGAGTAATAGCCACTGATTCAGGCCCTCCAGGGACGTAACAAATTGGCGACGAGCGGGAAAGAACAATGGGGCCGGTCGAGCAGTATTTGTCAGCTGCGTGAACTATTAACGTGCGCTGAAAAGGAAGGAGCGACTGCTCGGAGGAACGATCAACACGGCGCCTGGGGAGAGAACGGGCTCACGGCCGGAGCACAGAAGGTGAGCGCGCTCACACGCCGATAAATCAAGCCAACAGCTGATGCTGACTCAGAGGCAGAACAAACGGTGACATCAGACGAGTAGATCCTTTGGGGCGGTGAGTTGAAAGCAGTGGCCCCGCCCCCCGAAACAAAAACAAAAAAAGAAAAGAAAGGGGGATATCACGAAGGAAAAGAGTGCACTAATCGCACTCATGCACAGGAGAGTTTTGGTCATAAAACACGAACTCTAGTCAAAAAAAAAAAAAAAAAAATGAGGAAAAGATTTATTTTCTCAGTTTCCAAGGAAGACTCACCTAAGTGGAAGAATCAACAATATGGCCACATTCCCAGCATTAGAACCTTTTGTCATGGAGGGGCCTCCATCAGCACAAGCCGCTAAATGGAAACTATGGGTGGAACGCCTAGAAAACTGTTTTGCAGCCACCGCGTTACACCCGGAGAGACAAAGGCCGATGCTTCTTCATATGGGAGGAGTGATGCTGCACAAAATTAGCAAAACAGTGACGGAAGAAGGACCCCCATTCAATTACCAAACTCTAAAAAGAGCGATAACGGCATACTTTGAACCAATGGCGAATCCTGACTATGAGCGTTTCATACTGCGACAAGCCAGACAACAACCAGATGAGTCGGTAGACACCTACTAAGCAAAACTAAGGGAACTGGCCAGCACATGTACACTACCAGATAGCAATGATGAACTAAGGGCGCAATTTATTCAAGGATGTCATTCCACAAAACTCAGAGAGCACATTCTGCAGATCCCAGGCATGACAATGGAGGACATGCTGACCATGGGCAGGTCAAAAGAACTATCCAGAGTTAGAGTGGCACACATGGAGTCGGCGCTTGCACATCACAGTAAAACAGAACCGGTGAATGTCGTGGCCGCAGGAATCACAACAAGAAGACAAGACAAAACCAACCGGAAATCACCGATCATGTTACATGTGCGGAGGACTGTTCCCACATCAAGGCAAATGCCCAGCTCTGGGGAAACAATGCACAAATTGTCAAAAATTAAACCACTTCGCAAAGGTCTGTCGTTCAAAATACAGAGCAAGGGGAGACACGCAAAGGACAAGTCAAGGAGTAAAAGCAATCCAACCCCCAGATCTTATCCCCGACATGGATGATGACGATGAGCCAGAAGGGACGGTGTACATTATTCACGCCGCGGAACCAGGTAGTCAAATCCGGAAGAAAATCCCAAAATGCAAAGTGCAGGTGGCCGGACACCAAGTAACAGCCCTAATTGACACCGGGGCCTCAATCAACATAATAGCGCAATCAGCACTGGACCAAATGCCAAATCCTCCGACTCTCCGCCACACGGCAGTACAGGTGTTCGCGTTCGGATCAACTCAACCGCTCCCAATGGCAGGAGTGTTCAGGACAAGTATCACTCATGACGAGACAACTGTGCAAGCCAAAGTGTACGTCACCAAGATCGGGACAGGAATGTTACTCAGCTGTCGAACGGCTGAAGAACTGAAGTTGGTAGCGTTTGCATTTAGCATACACGCGGAAGAGTTGGAGAATCTGCAAGAAGAATACGCCGGGTTGTTCCAAGGGATAGGCTGTTTCAAGGACCGTCAAATAAAGCTGCACATAGACCACTCCATAGAACCGGTGGCCCTAAAACACAGGCGCATAGCTTTTCACCTCAGGGCACAGGTGGAGGCTGAGTTAAAGAAACTGGAAGAGGCGGACATCATTGAAAAGGTGGAAGGACCAACTCCATGGGTGTCGCCCATTGTCGTCACACGAAAACCAAAGCAACCAGGCGAGGTACGCATATGCGTAGACATGCGCCTTCCCAATGTGGCCATTCGGAGGGAACGTCACCTAACTCCCACGGTTGATGACATCGTGACTGAAGTCAGCGAATCCAAATGGTTCTCAAAAATGGACCTAAGACCAGGATATCATCAGCTCGTGCTAGCCCCTGAGTCTAGAGCAATCACCACGTTCTCCACCCATGTGGGACTGAGGAGATACAGACGCCTAAGTTTTGGCATTGCCAGTGCGGCAGAGGTTTTTCAGGACACAATAAGAGGAGTGCTGGCTGGATTAGAAGGAGTCATCAATGTGAGTGATGATATCTTAGTGCATGCGCCCACGGTGGAGGTCCATCTACATAGGCTGAGAGCAGTATTCCAAAGACTACACACAAATGGACTGACATTACACAAGGAAAAATGTGAATTCTTGAGGCAGGATATTGCCTTCTTTGGGTACCATTTTTCAGAGAAAGGTGTCCAACCCGATCCAGAGAAGGTGGCGGACATTAAGTCCGCGACTGCCCCCACATCGGTCATAGGTGTTCGTAGTTTCCTGGGAATGGTAACTTACTGTGGCAGGTTCATTCAAAATCTGACCTCCCTCACTGCCCCACTGCGTGAATTGACAAAAGCCCACACCCCATGGGAATGGAGCCGGACACACGAAAAGGCATTTCAGGACACAAAAAAGGCATTGTCTGCAGAGACAACCTTAGTCTTCTTTGACCCTACCAAGGATACGGAACTGTCAGTAGATGCCAGCCCCGTAGGGCTCAGAGCCGTGCTGTCACAAAGAGGAAAAGAAGGCGAGTGGGCACCAGTGGCATATGCCAGCAGAGCTTTGATGCCCACGGAACAATGATATTCTCACATAGAGAAAGAGGCACTAGCGGTAAACTGGGCATGTCGCCACTATCATCTGTACATTTACGGTCACCCCTTCGAAATATATACAGATCACAAGCCACTCATTCCGCTGTTCAACAAAACGGGGTCGCAGCCTCCCCCGAGAATCGAGAAATGGGTTCTTCAACTACAGGGATATCAGTTTACAGTCATATATCGCCCAGGTACTCATAACCCTGCTGACTATCTATCGCGACATGCCCGGCCCGTCACAGCAAGCGAAGAAGAGGAAATAGAGCATACCGAGGAGTATGTAAGACTGATAGTGGAGAGATCTCGGCCTTTGCCCATGTCCCTCAACGAAATACAAGAGGCCACAAAGGAGGATGAAGTATTGCAAATGGCTATTTCATGTGTCAGTGATGGAAGGTGGCACCTGCCGAAACAAAACCTATCACTGAGAACCGCAAAGGCCACCAACACATTGCAAGCATTATTTTGAGTCAGACACGAACTGGCAGTGTCGTCAGAACATTGCCTTTTGCGAGGTCACCGTCTTGTCATACCTGAACGGCTGAGACAAAGGACAGTTGACTTGGCCCATGTTGCTCACCAGGGCATCGTGAAAACCAAAGCGAGACTGAGGAGCAAAGTGTGGTTTCCGGATATGGATGCACATGTGGAGCAAACTATACAAAGGTGCCATGTTTGCCAACTGGTGGGGCCGGTGGAGCCGCCACCCCCCCATCATTACTGAGCCCATCCCGACCAATCCCTGGCAGAGAGCCAGTGCAGACTTAGGAAATTTACCAGATGGACGACATATGTTGGTACTGATTGATGATTTCTCAAAATACCCGGAGGTGGAGCTGCTGGAATCCACTGTCACTGAGAGGATCATACCCTGTCTGGAGAAAATATTGGCTACCCATGGGATAATACAAGAGCTCAGAACGGATAATGGTCCCCCGTTTTCAAGTCATGACTTTGCATCATATCTGTGCCATTTTTGAATTCCTCAGAGAGTACCGTCTGACGCCACACAGCACGTCGGGAGTGTCCCCGAGTTCAATCTGTATCCAACGGGAGGTAAGAGATGCTATCCCTCAGGTGGGAAGCACAACAGTGAAACAGAAACAAGTGGAAGCGAATTTGCGACAAAGACACATTCAAAATGAGCGAATGTCAAAAAAAAGGAGGGCTCGGATGAGGTATTTCAAAGTTGGTGATGTGGTCCTGGTGAAAAACAGACATCCGGGTGGAAAATTCAAAACACCGTTTGAACCAGTAGTATGGACAGTCACCCGAGTAAAAGGAACGCTGGTAACAGCCATGCAAAAAAATGAAATAGTAATGAGAAATATCTCATGGTTCAAGTTATATCATGGGAAACCCCGGGAGTCCGAAAGGTTTGAAATAAGCAACGAACCATCTCTGGGTGATGAGGAGTCCGTGATAAATGGTCCCGTCCAAGCCGGTGGAGAATCGGAAGAAAGGTACACCACCTCGTTGAAAGCGCCCGACAAGAGTGAGGAGCCATCAGCGGTCGGTCAGAGAGGAGGTATGGACAGGTACAGCCTACGACCCCGTACTTCGGCTCCTGAAAAACTGAAAGACTATGTGAGGTATTAGTTAGACTTTTGAGGAGGTACGGGGGTCCCTCAGTGCCCGTCAGGAAATTGTAGACTGAACGCACCAGTGCTCAATGTGGGTCGGGAGGTCATATGCCATGATTCTATCGATTGCGTGGGTGTTTTTTTCAGTTCATGTTTGTTTTAAATCCAAGTTGAGAAGGAATGTTATGTTTACGTCATTGGTGCATACCAGGTATGCGAGGGGTGGGCTTAGAGCGTGTGGTGTAACACGTGTTAGCCATCAACCCTGTTAGAGGAGGGGAAGTTGGTTTGACCGGGAGTTAGGAGAGAGTTAATAAAAGAGCCGAGAGCTGCGCGCGAAAGCAGACGGCGCGAGGCATGAAAGCCGATGTCAGCGTCTGAGTGTTTTTATTCCAATGCGCGTGGTGCCCGTAATTACCGTGCAGAGTAATAGCCACTGATTCAGGCCCTCCAGGGACGTAACAGTATGCATGTGTAAGGAACTACTGGAAGAGAGAAAAGCAATGCTATGATCACTCTTCAACCAAAGAGGAATTGGATCATGAAGGCAGTGATTCTGTCCTGCTTCTCCCCTACAGACATTTATTTGAACTGCTGTTTCGCGAGATTTCTGATCAAGGTTGAAAAGAAACTAATAGCATTGCAAGGAAGTGACAAATAAAGCCAACGCAGAAGCCCCTGTACACCCAATATATGTCTGGAAATAGGGAACACTGTGAACACTTGATTCCAGCTCAACAATTAATTACATTGTTAAAAAGCCATCTTACGTACTGAGTCAACTCGCTCTACGCATAAATACATATTCTCTTTTTATTTCATTTTTCTTCTTTTATAAGCCAATCTGCAATCTCAGTGTCGATCACTGTGCGCTTGGACATTTGCACAGAGGATTCGTCTCTACAGTGTATTTAAGAATTTTCTTTTAATTAACTTGTAGTGACACTTCCACATTTTACTTTATAAATATTGTTTTGTGGAACTATTGTATATGTTTGTATGATAATGCGGTTTTACTGATGCAAAGCTTTTAATTAACCATGCAAATAAATACATCTATTTATCTATCCTCTTCCTCTCCTCGCCTGGCAGTGAGAAGTAGGTGACAAGTGGAAACAGTCTAATGTGATTTAATTCTTCCAGTAATAAAACAAGACTGGGGCCTGCACACAGAACACCACTCATCAAAGTGTAGATCTTCTCAAACCAGTAGCACTCAGAGGATAGCTCAGTCTTCTATTGATGTGGTCAACGTTCAGTACGTTTGGGACACCCATAGACTGATGGAGATGAGGTGGCTGCCACCAGGTTCTCAATGGAGCTATCTTTAATGGTCTATGAATAATGGATGGTATTTGTCTGACAGGAAAACGTACCCTACACTGACAACCTCTCCAAATGCTCCCAGGGCACAGACGAGGGTCAATAAGGCTCAAGGTCCTGCTCAGGTATACCTGGAGCCACAGTGATAGATCTAAGGATAGTTAAAAGTCACCACAGTTCCTTGTCGGGCTGCCCACCATCCTGAGTAATGCGGCGTAACTGATGTAGGCTCTAATCCTCCTATGATCAACTCTTCTGTGCTGACCTCTTCCTCTAGGCTTCACCCTACTGAAGGGAGAGCCCCATAAGAACTTTTAATTTTCAGCACCAATATTAGCTCCTCTCCTGAGATTTGTTCACAGCATTTTCATCAGGACCTTTTCAGGGTCTGTTACAAACCTGACAGGGGAGCTGGACTGTCAGTCATGCCAGCATTGAAACTCAGAAAACTTTCTTTCCCTCACAGGCCTTTGGAACCTATCATCAGTCATTGAAAAATCCCTGGAATACCTACGTGGTACTGGTGTGTAGCATTTGTCATTGGCTGGTAGATGTCGATATGAGTCTTTTTCTCTTTTCTGTGATGCCTGGTTTCAGGGTAGTGGGCATCTTTCACACAGGCTGCGTAGACATGTGTCCTTTGAATTGCATGTAATGCAGGAAGAGGGAGTGTGTGTGTTTGGTAAGAGCGTTCCTTGTCAGAGACTGTGAAACAATGACTTAAAGGGAGAGGGGTCTTCCATACCTGTCTGAAAGCAGCACTAGCCTGTGGAATGAAATTACAATGAGGTAAGAAAAGGACAGGGGTGTAAGTATCGGGCTATCTAGGGGACAAATGTGTCCCTCAATTCTCCGTTCACGGGAACTTGGTTCATTTTAAATGGAATGTAGGCAACATGTGAGAGGCCTGCTCCTTCTGCTATAATCATTTGTTGCCACCGCTACCCATTCTTCTTGAGTCGCAAAAGTAGCTGTCACTCTCAGAAAAGAAGAAATACACTTGGTCGTGGTGTGTCCCCGCAGAAAATAGATCTCTTCGCTTTCTCTCAAACAATTTCGAAGGCCCACAGCGGGCAATTAGGGTTGCACGTCCACTGAAGCGAAAATCAAAATTGTTAGCGAGGCATGCTGCAAGGGGAACTATGGGCTAGAGAGCATGCTCACTGATCCATGAAGGGGGACATTTTCATCCCAACAACTAACCTTTGCCCTTTCAGTTATTTTAGCATTAAAATCTGTTTTGGAATAGATTTTGCTTCACCCAACATAGTTTCAGTTTTCTTTCTGTTGAAAGCATTTTATTTTTATCGGATGTAAGTCATTTGAAACCCTTTTTTCCTAATGGTTTTCTTTTTTCCTCTCCTGTTTTCCCAAGGCCAAATCTAAGGGATGTTCCGGCTAATCTCAGACATTATTCCCTTGCTGAGACTCTAGATCAAAGGCATCTTTCTACACCAATGAGACTGTAATTCTCTACAAGAAGCAAATTACTGCAAAGAAGTTAGAGCTTTGTGAGGTCAAAGTGCTCGGTCACAGAGAGAAATAGTTTTATGAGCTTGGACTCTTGAAACTCACCTGATTCCATTCATTCAATGACTGCTCTAACTTGTAACTTAATTTCTTTTAAAGGCTTTAAAATGGTATCTGCTGTTGACTCCATCACCCTCGTCTTCTCCTTGTCATGAAGCATACAGTGTTTTGTAGACCTTGTGTTGGATCTGGCCCTTTTACACGGTCATTCCCCAGACTTTTTGCCTTTTGCCTCCTTATTTTTCTGACCTTTGTTGGCTGACGTTTTGACTCTGAGCAACTCTTCACTGCTAACCAGTGCTAAAGTGCATGTGCTCTCCCTTACAAAATTGGTATGATTGTCTTATACCTAATTGGCATTTTAAATTTACCTATAAGTCCCTTGTAAAGTGGTATCCCTATACCCAGGGCCTGTAAATTAAATGCTACTAGTGGGCCTGCAGCACTGCTTGCGCCAACCACTGAAGTAGCCTGTCAAACCTATCTAAGGCCTGCTAGCGCAGGGCCTGTGTGCGCAGTTTTCTGCCACAGGGACCTGGCATATAAATTTACTTGCCAGGCCCAGAACTCCACTTTTACTACATGTAAGTCACCCCTAAGGTACGCACCAGCTAGCCCTATGCAAAAACAACAGATGATGAACGGAATGCAGAGCAAATCAAACATTCACCCCCAGATCTGGGTTTAATCCATCAGCTTTTTTGCTTGCCATGCCATTCCAGTTGGGCAGGGTGCCATGTATATAAAAGGCAGGACATGTGGCAGGTTGCGTGGCCTGTCCTGGTAGTGACAAACAGCCTAACTTGGTGTCTCACTGCTATGAGTGCTGCCTTCTCATAGTATTGCATTAGAGATGCCCTGCCTTATGTGTAAGGGGTATTGTCTGATTTATGAGGGGTAGGGAAGGCATGTTTTGTATGGTTGTGATAGTGATGAGAAATGCTGCTTACTGGTGTAGGTGCATTTTTTTATTACTATTACAGAAATGCCACTTCTAGAAAGTGCGCATTTATATGTGCTTATGACTCTGGTGTTTTGATGCTTGCCTCCAATCCACGTCTGGGCAGACTGACAGTTGGGCTGAGAGAGCGTAGCTTATATAATTAGTATTAACATGAAATGTTTATGAACTAATGTACAATAATGCTGCATAGAAACTGTATTAATAGGCTTTGCTAAAAACGTGCGTTTGAAATGTGCCCACGGGGAGTGGCCACCAATATATACACGGACTAATAAAACTGACTAATAATGTTGAAATGATATGTTATGATATGATTTTACACTAATAATAATAGGCATATGTAAGAGTTTTGCTAATAAATCATTAGGCTTTAGTTAGCATGAGTTGAGGCCTAGCTGTCTGGCTCTCATATTAAATGTGTTTTTTTAAACGTGCAGTGTGCTGACTTGCTAAAGGACATGAACTCTTGTTTTTTTCCTTCAAACTAGAAGCTGAATGTAACTATAGTAGATCCGTTCTCATGAAGTTCATTGCGGTTGTAGAAATGTATTAAGTGAATGCAACAGTGTAGATTAATGTTAAACACAAGGTCGCCCAAACCGGTAAAGACAATGGAGCTACTGACCGAAGATGCGCAAAGAATTACAAAAGGATGAAATCATACCGGACATTCTACCTCTAAAGACGTCAATCATTTGGACCAATAAAATGCCTGAGAACTGTTATAGGGTGACAAATTCAATGACCTAATGTAAAGTTAATTGGTTAAAGATAATGGGGTGCAACCCCTTGTCCAACCAGATTTTAGGGGAATGTACAACGAAAAGGGGATAAAAACCCTTGACACCAGGAAGTAAATCAGAACAGGAGGGATAGGAGAGAGATTAGGGGAGATGCGGATCGAAGTGCTATGATCCAGACACTTTGTCACTTTGACTAGTGAGTTGATAATTTTAGTTAGAACTGTCCTTGTCCTTAGCTTACCCATTTTACACCTTACCTCCTTATGAGGGAAGTGCCCCTTTTCCTGAGAGCTGAGTTCCTGACTGATGGCGAATCAACTGATGCCCTGAAGACAAAGACCGAACCTGAGTGCTGACCCAAACTTGGAGGGTAACTATATGACAATGAAATTGTGATTGTCAGTTTGGTTTCCTTTTTAGGTACCAACTGCTTTTCTTTTGACAGAGACCATAGCTAGATGTTTTCCAAATTTGTGTTACTAAATTGTTTTGCATGAAGCCCAACATGCCAATGCTAATTAGAGGTTAGTTGAGAGGAGTTCACAAACTGACGCAAATAAGACAAATGACTGAATCTATGCTTTGTTGAATAACGTGCTAATGATACTCTGCTAAGGATAGTCTATGTTCACGTCTTGCTATAATTTGATGTTTGTGATTCTTGCTTTGATGAAATCTTATCAGAATTGCCATATTGTGACTATGCTATTATGTTTCTTGGTTTTGAGACTAATAAACTTGCCAGTAGTATTGTAATCAATAGGGAATAAATACCACAAAATTCATATTAAACTGGTGTGGTTATTCATGACTGAAAGGTCATGGTGGTGTCTTGAGTTTAATTAAATGTCATTGACTAAGGTGAAATGCATTATGGTAATACATATTGATGACATTATTGACGTATTGATTGACATGTTGATTAGCTATCTCGTCCTAAGGGGTCTTCAATCAGAGTCAAAAGATTCATTGGCCTAAAACGAGTCCCAATGTGTAAGAATTAGTCATAAAGGGACGCGTTAGCAGTTCTGGTAGCAGAGCGACGGTTTGGCCCTTTGTGGCCCTAGGACGGAGAACCATTGTTTAATTTTGTTTTTCGAGATGATGCAAATAGGAGGTATGATGTGTTTCTAAATTCCCCATGACTTTCCCGGAATCTCGGAGCCTGCCTAAGTGAGTTGGGAATGTTCTCAGCGTTTTAGCATGTGTGGTATAGAATTTGCGCTTGCTCAGCTGATGCATATTGCAGGTGTTATGTGAAGTTTGTGTGTTCAGATCAGGTAATGTTGTTTTAGTAGGAGTGGGCGTACTCCGCAGTATGAGAGTAGGGAAGTCGGCGCACTTCATGTGAGTGTGGCGCTTTGTGCTAAAAAATTATCCACGTGGTTGGTTGGTAATGTACGGACCCGTCGTGGTCTAAGACTCCGGAGTATATTGACAAGTGTATGAGACACTTGGGTTTATGTTGTAATTTGTGCGGTTTAAATAGGTCAATCGGGCGTGGTTGACAAGTCAAGTTTGAGTCAAATTGTATGAGTAAAACCTTTGATGGAGATTTGGCAAGTTCTAAAGTGCACTAGGACAAACCATTGACAAGTCGAGAGTAGGATTTGCGGGTCGAATTCTGCTTGCGTATGCGGGAGCTGAGAAGGAGAGAGTAGCGGCCGAGGCTTCAAGTGAAATCTCAGTAAAGTTCTGAAGTGATTATGTACCCTTCCTGTAGTAAACCGGCAAATTTGGGGTTTTGTTGTTAAAGGTGCTCGCAGTAATTTTACATTAGTTTGGTGTGAATCCAGTGTAAGGAGGACAAGCCGCAAGACTTTGTCAGCTGCAGTGTGTGAGTGTGACGTCAGTGGTGCAGCACTGGGATAGGTCAGTTGCCGATAGGGGTCGCGCACGGATTGGCAGCCGTCCGTGAGTGGCAATAGGTTGAGAAAGGTGGGTGAAGAGTGTTCTGGGAATTAAAGTCACTTCCTGATTAGATTCAAAACAAAAATAAAACACGCAAAAATGAATTTTTTCAAGGCTTTAAAGAGCGCTCTGAAAGGAGACGCATACATTATGGCGAGTGAGGGGTAGCTTATACCGCCTGAAGGTACTCCAGCTTATATAGTAACAGAGAAAAGGGAGTCGCGCCTTGCCTATGGATGAAGCAGTGGCACAAACTAACTGAGAAAGAGAGATGTTTGGTGTTTCCGGAGCACGGAACATTCAATACGAGAATTTTAGAGAGTTTGAGGTGGATGTTAAGTGCACAAAAGCCGCCTCCGAGACCAGCTCAGGTTGAGGCATTAGCAGTTTGGGATTTAATGGCCATACGACAAAGACAGCAAAAATTTGAAAGGAGAATTAAAAAGGCAGAAAAGACTTTAGCCGAGGCTAGAGGGGATAATGAGAGCAGAATGTGGAGAAGGGAAATAGTTGACGGGCTGTTTTCAGCAATAACACAGGAGGATGAGACACAGGGAAAGAAAGCCACCTGTAAGACAGATTAGGGCTCTAGCAAGCCAAAGGAGACTTAGAGATCTTGGGTGGACGAAGATGACTCAGACGATGAAGAGTTTCTTAATCAGTTGTTACATGACCGCCCACCACCATATGCTATAAACAACACTGCTCTAAGCACTAGTGCGGGTCCTGGGAATCCGACACAAAGTAAGGAAGTTACAAATGCAATGCAGACAAGTGATACAGCTTTGATATAGAATGGTGTCAGTGTACCCACTGCACCAGACGCGCAGATACAGTTGCAACCTCTGCCGATACAGAGGCTCTATTCAGACGTCCCAGTACTAGAGACAAGTACGAGTCTGATGGTGCCGCCTAATCCGATATATCTGAGATCAAAGCTAGTACAGATTGAGCCAACTCCGCAATTGCTGCCCCAGCCGCAGCAACAGCTGATTCCGGGTTATAATCCAGCAGCAGGGCCTCCGTTAGTACCTGCACCAGCCACAGTGAGCCAAGCTTTGGGAGTTACTGCTCCACGGGGTTTGGGACCTGGTCAGACACCAGCTGCCATATCATTGCCAATCACTGTTGTTCCCCCAGTACCATTGTATGCACAGGGTAAGCCTGATGTATGTGATCAAGGGGTGAGAACCCTAGAGGTAGTAAGAGGAGGGTTCACAGAAAATCCTCAGCCAATGACACCAAGAGAACAATCAGCAGAAGGACTCAGGTCCTTGTTAGACCTTAGTCCGATTGGGGCTCCTTTGGAGGCAATGAGGCAAGTAGGGTTAAGCATGCTAGCCCCACAAACAATGAGTACAAATACATCACAGTCACCACTGATGCATTCTGGGAACATTTTGTTGCAAGGTTTTTCTGCGCAACAATTAAATGAGTGGTTAGAAAAGACTTATGCTTCACAAAATACTGCGGTATCCGCAGATAAATCAGAAAAGGAAGAATATCTGATTTTTTTTAGACTGGGTGTAGAAGCTGCGGAACTAGTGGAAGGGACAATGGGGGTAAATAAATTAGAGTCACACACAGAAGCAGAATTGAGGTATCTGTGTCCTAAGATCACTAAAGAAGTGGGCAAGGTACATCAGAGGTTGGCAAACCTGGCAGACAAATACAACATAGACATTGGGAACACTAAACATTTGAAAAGAAGCTACAGATTAGACTTTGATTCTAAAGATTTTGAGCACATGAGATCTACCGGAATGAAAGAGCATCTTAAAGAAATACTGCAAAGTGCGCAGCTCGGGGGAGCTTTAGAGAAATGGGAAGGCAGATGGGCAAAGAAAAGAGATAAAGAGAAAGGTGAAAGTCCAGAACCAAACCAGGCTAAAGCCGCGCCGGACACGGGGACAGTAAAAATGTTACCAATGAGAGAGACAGCCGGAGGGGTACTAGTCCATGTACCGAGGTCTAGGTGTGATATCTTGTCCTTTACAAATGATTATCCCAGGTTGAGGGAGAAGCCGATAGAGTGGTACCAGCAGACAGATAGATTTGTGAAGGTTGCGAAATGTCTTTGGGAGGACTTGAATACCCTATTTGAGATCATTGTTCCACCTGACTTATGGCTTGAGTGCAAGAGAGGTGTGGACTGGCCGACACAGGAACCGGCAAGGGATAAGGTGACTGGAGCACCATCTGAGGAGGTGATGAAGTACTATCATAAAGTGATTGAGTTCTTGAAGCAGAAAATCGATCGGACCTCACAGGAGGCCAAAGAGTCGATTCATGCTTACTATGAGAGACTGTTGAAAGCGTTCAAGCACTACAGTGGCACTGAGGCCATAGAACTAAAAGACATGAATCATCTTGTGTTCAGGTTTGTTGAAGGATTGAGACCAGAGGTTAGCCAGATGATTAAGAATCATTTGATCTGTTGGCAGGCAAAACCGATTGATGAGGTGTTGCAGTATGAGAAATACTGCAGTGACGAGATTGAGTTGAAGCAGAGAAAGTTGAAAGAGAAGGTGATGCAGATTAAGGCAGCGCAGGCAGGGATGCAGGGAAATGGAATCTAACAGATGGTACAGCAGCAACCGCAAGGGAATGGCATGTTACAGGCACAACCGAGAGGTCGAGGTTTTGTTAACCGTGGTCCAGACCTGAATACTGTTGTGGTTCAAAATGATATGCAGGGGATGAAAAAGGTATCACCATGTCACGCGTGCGGGGGCGTGGGGCATTGGAAGCTGGAATGCCCAATGGTGGTGCAGGATGGTGTTGTCCAACAAAGCACTGATATCGGTACATTTCAAAATGTGAGGGGTCCAAAGATGAGGGGCCAAAATCAAAACTTCCAGAATAACATGCTTCAGATGCAGGGGTTACAGCCCGTGCAGCAAATGCAAATGCCGCGTCTCCAACCAGCACAAATGCAGCAGGTTCCCATGGTACCTGGACAGCAAATGCAATTACCATTGGCTCCAAAGGGACAGCAACAGGTGATGCTTCCTCAACAGGTCACAGGCCAAATGATGAGTCAAAATAACACAGTACAACAGTTCCCATTGCATGGTGAGGATGAAATAAACGATGAATGGTCGGATGACAGTTCAGATAGTGCGGAGTGCAGGCTTGCAGCGTCCCTAGAAGTAGACCAGAGGGGACCCTATGTAGACGGAAAGGTAATGGGTCACAAGGTTTCATTTCTGGTTGACACGGGAGCTACACGCTCTACAGTCAGAAGTGCAGAGGTTCCGAAATTGCCACTTTCAGGGCGTACCATAAGAGTGGTAGGAGTAGCAAATCAGTATTTGACAAATCCGAATACAGACCCGGTCCAAGTTGAGATTGGCAACTTTTAGGGATTACATAAATGTGTAGTCTGTGATTCTAGTCCGTTATCCCTACTGGGAAGAGACTTAGGCCCTCATTCTGACCTTGGCGGGCGGCGGAGGCCGCCCGCCAAAGTCCCGCCGTCAAGTTACCGTTCCGCGGTCGAAAGACCGCGGCGGTAATTCTGACTTTCCCGCTGGGCTGGCGGGCGGTCGCCTTCAGACCGCCAGCCAGCCCAGCGGGAAAGAGGCTTCCACGATGAAGCCGGCTCGGAATCGAGCCGGCGGAGTGGAAGCTGTGCGACGGGTGCAGTTGCACCCGTCGCGTATTTCACTGTCTGCGCAGCAGACAGTGAAATACATGTAGGGGCCCTCTTACGGGGGCCCCTGCAATGCCCATGCCAGTGGCATGGGCACTGCAGGGGCCCCCAGGGGCCCCGCGACCCCCCCTACCGCCATCCGGATCTCGGCGGTCCGACCGCCGGGATCTGGATGGCGGTAGGGGGGGTCGGAATCCCCGCGGCGGTGCAGCAAGCTGCGCCGCCGCGGAGGATTCAATGGGGCCGCGGTACACTGGCGGGACCCCGCCAGTGGTGCCGGTCCGACCGCGGCTTTACCGCCGCGGTCGGAATCCCCATTGGAGCACCGCCGGCCTGTCGGCGGTGCTCCCGCGGTCCTCCGCCCTGGCGGTCAAAGACCGCCAGGGTCAGAATGACCACCTTACTGTGCAAAACGAGGTGTTAAATTACCTGTTCCAATGAGGGAATTGAGGTGCAGACAAACAGTGATGATGAGGGAGATGATGGGCAGTCTTCAGAATTGGAGACAGAGACCGCAAATGAAGAATACCCTCTGATAACTTTTTTCCCGATGCTTACAGTATCTGACTTACCAGCCGAGTTACAGGGTACAGTGACAGAGAAAGTGTGGGATCTGATAGGAAAGGAAGTTGGACTGATAAAAGTAGTAGAAACGGTTAAGGTACAGGTAAAGCCTAATGCAGTGTTTCCCCAGGTACCGCAGTACCACATGGCACAAGATGTCCTCATTCAGGTATCACAGATAATCGCGGACTTTGTGAAGCAAGGGGTTCTGAAAGAGGTATTGAGCAGCCCGTGTAATTCACCAATAATGGGTCAGAAAAAGTCTTGTGGGAAGGTTCGAATTGTCAAGACTTGAGGAAAATGAATGAGATTGTGGTAAAATGCTGCCCCATAGTGCCAAATACAGCAGTAATCATGTTTCAGGTTCCGTGTGATGCAGAGTTGTTCACAGTTGTGGACCTGTCTCAAGCATTCTTTTCAGTACCTCTTCATGAGGACAGCCAATTTCTTTTCAGTTTCAAATTCCTGGACAAGGTATACAGTTGGTGCAGAATTCCTCAAGGGTTTTTTGAGACACCTTTCATCTTGAATCAGATATTGAAGAAGGATTTAGAGTCATTGGAACTGCCTTTCAGTTCGACTCTGGTATAGTACATTGATGATTTGTTAATTGCGTCCAGAACAAAAGACGACTGCAGGTATGACACAATTGCCTTACTGAACCATTTGGGAAAGAACGTACATAAAGTGTCCCCCAAAGAAGATGCAGTACTGTCAGAAAGAAGTGAAGTACTTAGGTCACTTGAATGAGAAGGGCTCTAGGAGAATATTCAAAGAAAGGGTGACAGCCATACTGCAGATGAGTCTCCCGACAACTAAGAGAGAAGTCAGAATGTTTTTAGGAATGGTGGGCTATGGTCGTCAGTGGATTCTCAACTTCTCGATTATCTCTAAACCATTAGTGAAACTGACAGGCAAGGAGGTTCATGATGACCCGGGTACCATAATCATGTCAGAGAAAGAGATGGAGGCATTCATGGAGTTGAGAGAGTGTATGTGCAGGGCACAGGCTTTAGGTATGCCTGACTACACAAAGCCTTTCCTACTGTTTTGTCATGAATGTGATGCTTGTTCTTTGTCTGTCTTAACACAGGTCCATGGAGATGCAAACTGCCCAGTAGCATATTTTTCAGCTACTTTGGACCTAGTTGAGGCAGCCTTGCCGGGTTGTTTGCGCGCAGTTGCAGCAGTTGGTCAGAGCCTCACACAATGTGAAGGCATAGTAATGGGACATCCCTTAACAGTAATGGTTCCAAATTCAGTTGAAATTCTGTTAACACGAACTAAGACTCAGCATATGACAAATGCTAGGCTGACGACATATGAGACCATCATACTGGGGTCTCCGAATGTTTCTCTCAAGAGGTGTACTGTATTGAACCCGGCAACTTTACTTCCTGTTGAAAATGCTGAGATTAGTAATACTGAGGAAGTAGAACATGATTGTCTTGAGGTAACAGAACTATGTACCAAACCCAGACCTGACATTCAAAATACACAGTTAGTAGAAAAAGATTACATTGTATTTGTCGATGGTTCATGCTTGAGAGACTCAGTCGGAATACTGAGAGCTGGTTATGCTGTGTGCACAATCACTGGTATCTTAGAAGCTTCCTGGCTCAAAAGAGTGTACTCCGCACAAGTGGCTGAATTAGCTGCCCTTACTAAGGCATGCCACACAGCTAAAAACCTGAAAGTCACTATCTATACTGACAGCAGATATGGATTTGAAATTGTGCATGATTTTGGCCAATTATGGTCTCAGAGGGGTTTCATGACCTCTTCTGGCTCACCAGTGAAAAATGGCGAAAAGATTAAGGATTTGTTGCATGCGATTCAGTTACCTCTTGAAATTGCCATGGTGAAATGCAATGCTCATGTTAAGTCACAAGACTTTGGGGGTCATTCCAACCCCGGCGGGCGGAGACCGCCAGAAGACCGCACCGCCAAAAGGCCGCCCGCCCAGCGGGAAAGCCCCAGCAACGATGAAGCCGGCTCCTAATGGAGCCGGCGGAGTTGCTGGTGTGTGACGGGTGCAGTGGCACCCGTCGCGATTTTCAGTGTCTGCTAGGCAGACACTGAAAATCTTAATGGGGCCCTGTTAGGGGGCCCCTGCAGTGCCCATGCCAGTGGCATGGGCACTGCAGGGGCCCCCAGGGGCCCCACAACACCTGTTCCAGCCAGCCTCTTCCTGGCGGTGTAAACCGCCAGGAACAGGCTGGCGGGAAGGGGGGTCGGAATCCCCATGGCGGCGCTGCATGCAGCGCCGCCATGGAGGATTCCCTGGGGCAGGGGAAAACCGGTGGGAAACCGCTGGTTCCCCTTTTCTGACTGCGGCTTTACCGCCGCGGCCAGAATTGCCCCGGAAGCACCGCCAGCCTGTTGGCGGTGCTTCCTCTGCCCTGGCGGTTACAAACCGCCAGGGTCAGAATGAGGGCCTTTGTGTCAATGGGAAACGGCTATGCAGATCAAGTCGCAAGGTTTTGCGCATTGAACTGTATATCGTTCAAGGATCAGTGGGAGTTGTTCCCTGAAACTGAAAATGAAACATGCTTGAACTTTGCATTAAGAGTGGTTGATACATTAGATGAGCTAAGATCACTGCAGGGCCATGCTAGCAGAGAGGCAAAACGCTCCTGGCAGAGAATGCAATGTGCACTAAGGTCTGACGACTTGTGGGTCTCAGAGGAGGGGAAATTGGTTTTGCCAAACAGTCTTTTGTCACAGTTTGCAAGGCTTTACCGTGGACAAGCACATCTAGGGAGAGACGCAATGATCAGATTATTCAAAATTGATTGGTTCAATCCGAAATTCAGACAAGCTGCAGAGGTTATCTGTCACAGGTGCATCATCTGTCAGCAGATGCATGCAGGAAAAGGGACCGTGGTGACTTTGAGCCACATAGGGAGAGCTGGAGGTCCGTTTAGCAAGATGCAAATGGATTTTATTGAGATGCCTGTGTGTGGAGGTTTGCGGTATGTGTTGGTGGTTGTGTGTGTTTTCAGTCATTGTATTGAAGCATACCCTACACGGAGAAATGACAGCCTCACAGTAGCAAAACTGTTGCTCAGAGAGTTAATATCATGTTTTGGATTCCCGATCTCTTTAGAATCAGATAGGGGCAGACACTTCGACAATGAGGTGATAAAGCTCTTGTATGCTGCATTAGACATTGAACAGAAGCTGCATTGTAGCTACCGCCCTGAAGCATCATGACTAGTGGAACAGATGAATGGTACCTTGAGTCAAGGATGGCAAAAATGTGCGTAGCTACCAATATGAAATGGCCAGATGCATTGCCCTTAGTGCTGATGTCAATGAGAAACACACCTGATAAGAAGACAGGACTATCCCCCCATGAGATTCTCATGGGCAGAGCCATGAGGTTGCCCGCAGTACCTGCAAATGCTCTTGTGAATATCACGGATGATATGGTGTTGGACTACTGCAAGGGTCTGGTTGATGGTGTCCGCTCTTTTTCCCACCAGGTGGAGGCTAACACATTGCCACCGATCAGTGATCCAGGTCACACCCTGAAAGCCGGTAACTGGGTGGTTGTCAAGAAACACGTGAGGAAGTCGTTTTTGTATCCGCGTTGGAAGGGGCCATATCAAGTAATACTGACAACAACCACTGCTGTGAAGTGTGCAGGTGTTCCAAACTGGATACATGCCAGTCACACAAAGAAGGTGACGTGTCCGACTGATGAGGAACTTGAAGTTTCCAAAACAACAACAACAGAAAAGGAAGTCTCAGGGCCGGAGAGTATTCAAAGGGGAACTGAGACTGAAGGAGAGCCCACTGAGGATGGCTTAGTCCCTCAAACAGTAAACGAGTTCGAGAGAGGTGACAGTGAGCCTATTTCAGCTGAGGCAGCAGGAGAACTGAGACAGGGAGAGGTTCTCCCAGTAGTAGACAGATACAGGTTTGAAGTTGAGCCCGTTACAGACCGTGAAGACGAGGGGGAAGAAGCAGAGGGAGGTCAAAGTGAATCAACTCCTCCTGAGCCACTTGCAGGTCCGTCAAGAGAAAACACCTTAGCACTAAAGGAGGGTGCTGTTCAGCGTTCTGAAAGGCCAAGCAGGAAGAAAACGTATAAAGGTGATAACTGGCCAAAGAAACAAGTGCAAGGGAGAAAGTCGTGATACAATAGAGGAAATAGTTGACACAATTAGGAAAGAGGATCTCAGTGAAGGAGAGTTGCAAAATGAATGCAGACTGAAAAGAAAGAGAGTCACAAACAGAAGGTACGCAGGTCCTGAATGGGCGTATGCAACATCAGCTGAATGGCAACAAGAATTCTTAGCATTCTGTTTTGATCGAGAGGTACCAGGTCAATACTACGGCACCTGAATTCAAACAGAGAAAGAGACTGTGTTAAAATTGAAATTGAAAGCTGATAAGCTGAGAAAGGAGACTGATAAATTACCGGATGTGACACTTAAAACCTGAATTGACTTTGAAAAACCGATTATGACAAGCTGCTAAACCTGATTTGACAAAGGGGTGCTGGGGTGAGTGAAACGCTGTAAATACTTGCAGAGAGAGAGAGACTTTTTGCATTAAGAAAAAAAAAAAAGGGCTTTTATATCATCCTCAAGTTGATTGTTTGTTTTGTATTTTTCTGCTATCTGATTTTTACACTAAGAGTAAGAAGGGTAGGATGTGTGGTTGGTTTGGTTTTGTGTTATTCTAGGTATTGTGTGTGCAATAATAGTTATAGGTGTGATTGTGGGAATGCCATGGATTGACAAGAAAGTGACTAACAATGCTTTAAAACCTGAGACTGCTACACTAACACCGTTGGGAAAAGTTTGAGCAGGATACAAAATACTTTCATGAGGAACTAATTCAAAAGGGGAACTTTCTGCTAATGTCTTCTATCGCTTGCTGAATGAGTATGTTGATACTATGGATGCGAGAAACTGTTATGTGTGCACAAAGATTCCTTCATCAGTACAAGAAAGGGTCACCTATCATAGTTTGCCTCTAACTTACGGGATAAGCTGTAGCTTGCTGCTAACAAGATTCTATGACCAGGAACATGTGCAATATTTTTATTCTAATTTAGATGTAGTGTTTTCTTTTGTGCCTGTGATTGAGTTTCTGAACAAGTTAGCTAAAGAGCATAATATAAAATTAGTTAGGGGTTTCTTTGAGCCGACACTGACATTTGGGACAGCTTATGCGCACCGCAACAATCTAACCTGCTTACTAACGCCTGTAGAGAAGAGCTTCTTAGATCACACTGATGATAGACGCAAAGCACTGAAAGAAAGGTTAGAAACGGGATTAGAAAAACGCACAATTGCAAATGATTATGCTTACACCGCAATAAAGACACAAGGCAAATTAGCTAAAGATGCATTACATGTAGGTAGGCTTTGTGTATAAACAGGCCAAAATCTGAGCATGACACTTTATTTGTGGGAACGAGTGAATGGACATTTATGGTAAATGGACAGGATCCAGCGATCCCTGGGATCTATTATATCTGTGGGCTTAATGCTTATTACCGTCTCCCTAAGGGATGGTATAGGACATGTTATTTGGGGATAGTTTTCCCAAAGATCTACCAGATTGATGACTTAAAGCAAATACCTAAAATGTCTGAATTACAACATACTAGACAAAAGAGAGAGACAGCGGCTGCTGTCGTTGGTGACATATTTGGAGCCATAATTCCTTCAGTAGGGGCTATTTTAAACTCCATAAAGATTCGAAAGTTGTCTACTATTGTGGATAGCATGCTGACAAACTTCACAGGAGCTATACTCCTGATGGATACTGAACTTGCTGCGGAAAGAGCTATGACTCTTCAAACCGGCTTGCTTTAGACATTCTTTTAGCGAAGAACGGCGGAGTCTGTAAGATGCATTATGAGCGCCATTGTTGTGCGTTCATTCCTGATAATAGCAAAAAGATTAGAAGTATGCTTACTAACCTAACAAGAGACAATACAGATTTGAAGGATTTGAAGGAACCTGGAGTTTGGGAAAAGGTTGGGAAAGGAATTACCAGAGTAGGGAATTGGTTTAGTAATATTTGGAACGGGGTTCTTGCAAAAATATTAGGGGGTCTATTGATTGTTCTGATTTGCCTATTAGGATTATGGGGATCATGCAAAATTAATGAAAGAATCAAGAGAAATTTGACAAAACAAAGCAAAAGAAATGAAGAAAATGAAAGGGAGAAAATGTTTAATGAAATTTGGGAAAGTTCACACAAAGGTCAAGATGTTGAAATGTGAGTTATGAGGAAAGTGAGAGGTTGAAAGGGAAAGGTTTGTGTGATGACAAAGGTCATCTGAGAAGGGACTGAGAGAGCGTAGCTTACATAATTAGTTTTAACATGAAATGTTTATGAACTAATGTACAATAATGCCGCATAGAAACTGTATTAATATGCTTTGCTAAAAACGTGCGTTTGAAATGTGCCCATGGGGAGTGGCCACCAATATATACGGGGACTAATAAAACTGACTAATAATGTTGAAGTGATATGTTATGATATGATTTTACACTAATAATAATAGGCATATGTAAGAGTTTTGCTAATTCATCATTAGGCTTTAGTTAGCATGAGTTGAGGCCTAGTTGCCTGGCTCTCATATTAAATGTGTTTTTTTAAACATGCAGTGTGCTGACTTGCTATAGGACATGAACTCTTGTTTTTTTCCTTCAAAATAGAAGCTGAATGTAACTATAGTAGATCCGCTCTCATGAAGTTCATCCTGCTTGTAGAAATGTATTAACTGAATGCAATAGTGTAGATTAATGTTAAACACAAGGTCGCCCAAACCGGTACAGACAATGGAGTTACTGACCGAAGATGCGCAAAGAATTACAAAAGGATGAAATCATACCGGACATTCTACCTCTAAAGACGTCAATCATTTGGACCAATAAAATGCCTGAGAACTGTTATAGGGTGACAAATTCAATGACCTAATGTAAAGTTAATTGGTTAAAGATAGTGGGGTGCAACCCCTTGTCCAACCAGATTTTAGGGGAATGTACAACAAAAAGGGAATAAAAACCCTTGACACCAGGAAGTAAATCAGAACAGGAGGGACAGGAGAGAGATTAGGGGAGATGCTGATGCGAATTGCTATGATCCAGACATTTTGTCACTTTGACTAGTGACTTGATAATTTTAGTTAGAACTGTCCTTGTCCTTAGCTTACCCATTTTACACTTTACCTCCTTATGAGGGAAGTGCCCCTTTTCCTGAGAACTGAGTTCCTGACTGATGGCAAATCAACTGATGCCCTGAAGATGAAGACCGAACCTGAGTGCTGACCCAAACTTGGAGGGTAACTACATGACAATGAAATTGTGATTGTCGGTTTGCTTTCCTTTCTAGATACCAACTGCTTTTCTTTTGACAGAGACCATAGCTAGATGTTTTCCAAATTTGTGTTACAAAATTATTTTGCATTAAGCCCAACATGCCAATGCTAATTAGAGGTTAGTTGAGAAGGGTTCACAAACTGATGCAAATAAGACAAATGACTGAATCTATGCTTTGTTGAATAACGTGCTAATGATACTCTGTTAAGGATAATCTATGTTCACGTCTTGTTATATTTTGATGTTTGTGATTCTTGCTTTGATGAAATCTCATCAGAATTGCCATATTGCGACTTTGATATTCTGTTTCTTGGTTTTGAGACTAATAAACTTGCTAGTAGTTGTGTGATCAATAGGGTATAAATATCACAAACTTCATATTAAACTGGTGTGGTTATTCATGACTGAAAGGTCATGGTGGTGTCTTGAGTTTAATTAAATGTCATTGACTAAGGTGAAATGCATTATGGTAATACCTATTGATGACATTATTGACGTATTGATTGACATGTTGATTAGCTATCTCGTCCTAAGGTGTCTTCAATCAGGGTCAAAACAGTCATTGGCCTAAAGCGAGTCCCAATGTGTAATAATTAGTCATAAAGGGACGTGTTAGCAGGGCCTTGTGCATACTTTTCAGACAGCCTGTACACAGGGAGGGCGGAGGTATCACAGAGGTGCATCTACATATTGTTTAGCCATCCTGGGATGAGAGAAGGGAGAGGTGGGGCACTCCTGCATTTGTAAAGGCTGCACCCTGACACTCCCAGAACCAGTTGTAACTGGTTGGAACCCCCTCTCCTCCCTATTGCAAAACACACTGTAAACCTAGTATAAGTACAGGGGAATTTTCCCCACAATTTAGACATCATTTTGGCCATTCTTGGAACTCCAGGAACCTTAGCTTGAGCTGGACGCAGGACGCTGTAGAGAGGACTCACCACGACCACCTTGGGCTGCTGCTGCTGTGCTGAGCTGTGACCTGCTTGGTCATAAGGAGGAACTGACACTGCTTGCACCCCCTTGTGGTGCTCACCTGCGGCTGGGTTCGCCAGCCCTGGGCCCTTTCTTAATTTTTTGTCTCCAGAGGCAGGGTGCTGTGGTCCTGACCTCTGTAACTCCCTCCAGGACTGCTGCTTTTATTGGTTAGCACTTTAGGAGCGCTCTTGCGTGACCTTAATGTGCTTTTCAAAGTGCGTCTTGTCTGCTGGATAAATCACTGCCGCAACTTGGGCTGTAGATCGGGTCTCCGCGCGAGGGAAAAAACGCTCTTTGAGGCCCCAAAATCACTGCCGCTGCCCGGGCATCCTCTGTCCAGAAAGCGCGAGGATCGCACATCCCCTAGTGCCACCGGGGCACGAGAAAACCAAAAGCGGAGCAAGCGTGCTCCTATTGGCGCCCCCCAGGGCATGGTCCGCTCCTTGGAGCGCCCCCGAGGCACTAGCCGCCCTCTACTTCTAATGAATCACAGCGGCAGCCCAGGAACCTTTTTAAACACTCGCGCAGCACATCGGGTGCGGGCGAGTGTCTTCACGGGCCCCAGGAGGGGTCCGATCTCCAAACCTCAAACAGCAGGACACGGGGGAAGGTGAGGGGAAGGCCCCATTCCCCCGGTCTCTGCTGTAGGAGCAGGACACTCCTTTCTCATTGAATCGGTTATATTTTCTTACTGGAATCAGGGAAGGGAGACCTCGACGGAGGCCCCTTCCTCTTGCCCCATAACTGTCAGTTGGGCCTGCCTGGCCCCCACCCCACGTGCAGGGTGTGTGGAGGCCAAGGGAGGCCTCCACTAAAATCGCGGGCCCCAGGAGGGGTCCGTTTATCGCATGGAGAGGGTGCCGACCACCCCTCTCCCCACAGAAGCACTGATTGGCCCCCGTTGTGCGCATAGGAGCATCGGGGGCCCCCATGCTCCTCTTCTAGGCACTTTGAGTGCCCTTCCTTCAGAAAACAGGTATTTTTGAGAAAGTATTGGCTCAGTGAGCCTAGTATGAACCTTGGGGGGGGGTTGTTATATGTTTCTAGCTGCTTTCCTGATATTACATTTATGTGTTGATGTTCCTTTTATGGGCAATACATGCTGATATGTATTTTTTATGACTTGTGATACGTTATCTAATGTTCCTTTTATGGGTATTTTTGAGGTATTCATGACAAGTACATAGAATTCTTACTGTAATTTCTGACTACTGCTTACGTTGCAGAATCCTGAGTACTTACGTGTTCTAATGTGGCAACTGCTTATTCTTGCAGAGTATTAGTAACTTGTGTAACATTCTGACAACTGCTAAGGTAGCAGGGTATTACTTACGTGTAGTGTTGGTCTAATTATGTTTTGTGCAATACAGTTTATTTTTACATAGCTCAGTGTTGTATTTACTTTGTGGTGTACATTTTGAGTCATGTGTGTTATGTGTGTTGTGCAAACACTTTACACTTTGCCTCCGAGTTAAGCCTGACTGCTCGTGCCAAGCTACCAACGGGGTAAGCAGGGGTTATCTTGGACGTGTAACTCTCTTGCCCTGACTAGAGTGGGTGGGTTCTGCCTGGCTTAGGTGCATACCCTAGCCAACCAGAAACCCCATTTCTAACACCTTCCAATCCAGAAAGCCATCTTGGATAATGCTTCAGCTTGCTACTGATCTTCTGGAATCCACAACGGGAACTTACCTGACTCCAGAGTCGGAGCGCTGTCCAAATGGAGCAGCCCACTTCTGAGCTTAGGTTTTAGTTCTATAGGTGTAATGATCATTTCACTCTCTTCTTTCTCCATTAACTCCCAGGCAGGTAAAGCTATTTAATAGATGACATAAGGAAGATGGTTATTATCACTTTACTCATAACCATGAAATAAAAAAATCAGTAATATTAATAGGTGCTGTATCTGGTCTAAAAAGAAATGTACAGGGATAAAGGTGCACATTTCTTGGTAGTAGTAAAAGAGGGAAGTGCAGTTTCCTTTGAGGAAATGTGTTAAAAAGTATGACCTAAAGGATTTACTATGGCATTTCCACAATGAAATCTATGTTATTACGTCATAGAGTATTTAAAATAGGTGTCTACGGCCAATATTGAGCTTTCTATTTTAAGACTGATCTGTATTTGCGTATCTTACTGACAGTTTAGAATTCATAAGGATGAAAACAGATGCTGAAACTTTGAGCTCCTCAGGCCCGGTTAGAGGAAGGGGGAACTTGTGAAAATTTAGTATTTGTATAACCGGGTTGCTAGCGCAGGTGCTTTAATAAAACAAATATTAATGAGTGTTTATGTATTTTGAATAATAAGTTTATGTAGACAAAGAAATGAAGTAGAAAAATAATGCACGCATTTTAAAGAGTGATCACGAAGAATGGTCAGCAATGTTAAAGTGTACTAATCAAAGATTATTACTTATGAAATATTGAATATATGTTAGACTAATGCAGTAATATGTCATATTAAAGTTTATGAACTTAGCTTTAGCTCTATTCATTGTAGGCCTTAACTTAGCGAGTGTCTTGGCCTATTTTGCCAGGCCTCATGTAGAAGCTGTATTTCTTAGCATTTAATAAAAATGCTGACCAAGTGAATTAAACAGTGAAATGTCCATTGTATTGTTTAAATGTGCTCACAATGGAAGCTTTTCATGTGAACCGACTGCTAGGAGATGATGTTCTTGCTAATGCAACATTTTGGGCCTGATTACAACTTTGGAGGACGGTGTTAAACCGTCCCAAAAGTGGCGGATATACCACCTACCATATTACGAGTCCATTATATCCTATGGAACTCGTAATACGGTAGGTGGTATATCCGTCACTTTTGGGACGGTTTAACACCGTCCTCCAAAGTTGTAATCAGGCCCTTTATGTGTAATGTGTGTGAGACTGACTTTCCCAGGACAAGAACAATGAAGATACTGACTAGAGTGGAAGCTGCAACAATATTGTTACCTGACAAGCCGGATGAGGAAGACATCGCAAGACCAACCAATCAACAATATGAGAATGGAGAACTATTAGAATTCACAGATTTGGGAGAGTAGTTTTATTGGACAGAGTGCGAACATATGATTAACTGACCAATAGGGAATTAGGGGATAGTTTAGGTGACTTTAATATAACAATGCTCATTCTGAGAAAAGACGGGTCTTTTGGATATTCCAGTCACTCTTCCCACATTTCCTGACCAAAAGGTTATTACTTTCTTATGAGACTTTACCAGAGACGTGCTTAACTTTAATGCTTAAATGACTTTGCCCTTTTTGAATTCTGCTGCTGAAGCCTGATGCTTTTCTGATCGACTGATGTCCTGAGGACAAAAACGGATTCTGCTTTGCTGATCCATACCGAGGATAGGTATATTTCTGAAATGTGATTATTATGCATATTTGCTTTTCCTTTCTAGGTACCAACTGCACTATTTTAATAGAGCCATAGTTAGATGCTTTCCAAATTTGTGTTACTAAATTGTTTTGCATGAAGCCCAACATGCTGATGCTAATCTGACCTTAGTTAAGGATCCCGACCTATGATAACAGGGACTAATGCTTGAGGAATTTCTCTGCTCAACTTCATGTACTTCATTTCATTAACGCAGTTCACTTTGCTATTGATTTGCACCATAACTTTAGAATGTGTAGTAGTTCAAGCTTTAATTAGAATGCATTTCTTCTGCCGTTTTGAACAACCAGTATTGTTTCTATATGTCTTTCATTTGATTTTGAGATTAATCTACATGACCTTAGCATTGTTAATATAGGGAAACAATCATTCTAAACGTTTACTAAGGGTGTGGTTATTCATGACTGAAAGGTCATGGTGCGTGACAATTACTGACTCCATTGATTATTGCTGTTATTGACTACTAATGATTATTGATTATTGTGTATTGATTATTGATTATGTACTCGGGCTACAGTAAGAACTTCTTAATTGCGAGTCAAAAGGTTAATCGACCTATTTGGGTCCCCTTGTAAGTTTAAGGTCAGGCATGCTAACAGTTATGGTAGCAGACTGATGGTTAGTCTCTTTAAGAGCTTGCCATAGATGTCCGGTACAGAGTGATAACACAGACGGAAAGAGATTGATGGTTCATCTCCTTAGGAGGTTACCATAGACATCCAGTACACAGTAACAGATGTTCCCAGAAATGGTAGCAATTTGATGAGTTGGTCCCTTTTGAGAATACATTTTTATTGAGACTTGGATTTTGTTTTTCAATGATGATAACTGGAGAGAAACTGATGTTACGTTAAGCCCAGATATGACTTTCCCAGATCCTGGATCCTGCTAATGGTTGTTTGAGGATGTTACCGGCATTCTAGTGATAGTGTGAGTGAAATAGTCTACGGTTGCAGAGCTTATGCAAATTGCAGGTGAATTGTGAGGTTTGTGAGGGTTTACGGGAGTTTGCGTACTCCAAATGAAGTTGTAGTAGGAGTGTGCGTACTCCGCAGTGGGAGAGAAGGGAAGTCGTCGAACCTCACATGAGTGTGGCACTTTGTGCTCAAAAATTGTCCACGTGGTTGTTGATGTACGGACCCTGCGTGATCTAAGACACCGGAGTATATTGAAAGGTGTATGAAACATTTGGTTATATGTTGTAATTTATCTAGTTTAGCAGGTTGATCGGGCATGGTCAACAAATCAGTGTGTGAGTTCAAGTGAGTGTAAGAAAATTTCAACTGAGATTTGGGGAGTCCTATTTGCACCAGGACAGATCCATTGATCAGTTGAGAGTAAAATTTGTGGGTCGAATTTTGCTTGCGAATCTGGGATACCGAGAAAGGAGTAGCTGTAAGTGTGGAAAGAGCCATCAGTGAAAAAATCCGTAAGGTTTCTGAAGCGATTGTGTTACATTTCCTGTAGTAAACCAGCAGATTTGTTTTTTGATTAGTGCTCGCAATATTTTGCATTAGTTTTGTGTGAATTGAAGTTTGGAAGGACAGGTTGCAAGACTTTATCAGCTGCAGTACGTGTGAGTGTGACGTCATTGGAGCCGCGCTGGGATAGGTCAGTTAGTGAGAAGGGTTGTGCATGAATTGGAAGCCGTCTGTGAGAAGGAATTTGTTGAGAGCGTAGGCAAAAAGAATCTTGGGATTAAAAGTCACTTCCTGATTTGAACAAATAAAAAGTAGAAAATATGAAGTTTTTCAAAGAGTTGAAAAGTGCCCTAAAGGGAGATACGTATATTACAGCGAGTGCAGGCGAGGCTACACCACCAGAAAATACATCAGCTTACATTGTAATGGAGGAATGAGGTGTCGCACCATGTCTTTGATTAAAGCAATGGTGCAAATTGATGGGAACTTAGCGTTTCCTACAAATGGGACATTCAATTTTAGGGTTTTGGAGCATTTAGGGATGGTTCTGTGTGAATTGAAGCCCCTTCTGAGACAAACACAGTTTGAGGCATTAGCAATTTGGGAGCTGGTAGCCAGACAGACACAGCACTTGAGATTTGAGAGGAGGATGAGAAAGGCAGAAAAGGCTCTAGCGGAGGCTAGATGGAGTTGTGTTCAGAAGGCATGGCGAATGGAGACTTTGTAGGGGATTGAGTTGTTCCTGGCAATAATGCAGGAGAATGAGAAGGAAGGAAAGAAGGCTACTAGGAAAACTAGTAAAAGTCCGTCCGAGACTAAGAAGGCTAGAACGTCTTCAGCAGTGGAGGAGGAATCGGACAATGAAGAGTTTATTACACAGTTATTGAGAGATCGACCACCATCATATACAGTACAAGAGAGTGATCCAAGTACTAGTGTTGATCACAAAGCCTCGACACAGGTTAATGGAACAGTGAGTCCGGTACAGGTTAATGCTAACCTGACAGAGAATGTGGTGCAAAGTGGTCTTAATGTGCCAACTACTCCTATAGTACAGACGCAGATGCTACTGTCACAGGTGCAGAGAATTTATCCTGATGTGCCCATTATGGAAATTACCTTGAACTTAGTGGTGCCCATGGAGCAGGTCTTCCCGAGACCAATACTGGTTCAGACTGAGCTAAGTCCGATTTTGTTGCCCCAAGTGCAGCCGCAGGTAATGCCAAGATTTACACCTGTGACAGGAACACAGTCAGACATGACTCCGATGATGAATCAGAATATGGGAGTTACTCTCCCATGGAGTGTAGGTGCCAGAGCAGCCCCAGGTGCTGTATCGCTACCTATTACTGTTGGTCCAGCTGTACCAATATTTGCACAGATGAAACTGACTGTAAGTGAACAGGAAGCAATGTCCCAGAGCCTAATGGGGGGAGAACATAATGAACATGTTCAGGTAGTCTCTCCTGTGGGTCAGACTTTTGAAGGATCAAGATCATTGCTAGACCTTAGTCCATTTGTTGCACTTCCAGATACAATGACAGGGCCAAACGTTAGTCAGAGCACGAAATTATTGAAACCGCAGAATCCGAACGCAGTTGCACAGCAGGTGCCATCAGTCCAAGCAAGTAACATCTTGTTACAAGGATTGACAGCTCAGCAGTTAACTGAATGATTAGACAAGCTAAATACCCCACAGAGTGCCCCTAAAGGAGAGGAGCATCTGAATTGTGCTAGACTAAGCATGGAAGTGGGTGAACTCATTGAGGGAACTATGGGGGTGAATAGGTTAGAGTCCTACAAAGAGGACAAATTGAGACACCAGCGCCCAAAAATTACGAGAGAAGTGAGCAAGGTGCATCAGAGATTAGCAGACTTAGAGAAATACGGCATAGAAATTGAGAAAACTAAGCATTTGAAAAGGAGTTACGGATTACATTTTGAGGCAAACATTTTGAACACATGAGATCTGCTGGAATGAAGGCACACCTTAAGGAATTGCTTCAGAGTGCTCAGACCTGGGGAGCATTAGATAAATGGGAAGGCAGATGGGTAAAGAAAAGAGACAAGAGAAAAAGGGATTCTTTGGAGCTGACTGAAAATGTGCAGCAGGATAGAGATCCGGTAAAGATTTTACCAATGAGAGAGATTCCATGGGGAAATTTTGTTCACATCCCTTGGAGCAGAAGCAACATTCTATCATTTACAAATGATAATTGAAAACATTACTAAAGATAGTGGTTCCACCTGATCTGTGAATTGAGTGTAAGAGGAGTGTAGACTGGCCAACAAGTGAGCCGGAGAGAGATAAAAATACAGGTGCAGCATCTCCTGAGATAATGAAATGTTACTATAAGGTGATTGAGTTTCTGAAATCGAGAATTTCGCCTAAGAATATTGATTGGCAGAGAATTGACAGGACAGCTCAGGAAGTGAAAGAGTCAAAACATGCATATTATGAGAGATTGTTGCAGGCATTCAAGCATTACAGTGGTACAGAAACCATTGAGGCGAAGGACATGCTATATTTTGTGTTTAGATTTGTGGAATGGTTGAGCCCTGAAATTAGCTAGATGATTAAGTGGCAAGCAAAGCCGATTGATGAGGTGTTGCAGTATGCGAAATACTGTAGTGATAAGATTGAATTGAAGCAGAAAAAGTTGAAAGAGTAAGTGATGGTGATGCAGATTGAAGCGGCTCAAACAGGAGTGCAAGTGAATTTTCTGCAGCAGTTACCCGAGCAGCAGCAGGGAAATATGATGTTTCAGCCTCCGATGAGAGGTAGAGGTCGTGGAGGTAATATGAATTGTGGTCCAGACTTGAATACTGTAGTGGTTCAGAATGATGTGCAGGCAATGAAGAAACTATTGCTGTGTCACATTTGCGGAGCCGTGGGAAATTGGAAACGGGAGTGCCCGATGATGGTGCAGGAAGGTGTTGATCAGCTGAGTAATGACATCAATTCATTCCAGAATGTGGGAGGACCGAGAGTAAGGGGTCCAAATCCAAATTTTCAGAATAATGTGAATCAAGTGCAGAATTTTCAGCCCATGCAGCAGGTGCACATGCCCCATGCACAAATGTCACAGTTGCAGCTGATGCAGTAGCAGGTTCCCATGGTACCTAGACAGCAAATACAAATACCTCAAGCCCCGATGGAGCAGCAACAGTTGAAGCTTTCTCAGCAGGTCATAGGTCAGAGGCATAACAGAAGTAGTAACACAGTGCACCAATTCCCGTTACAAAGTGAGAATAGAATAAATGATGAATGGACCAGTGACAGTTCAGATGAGGAGCCATGTGTGCTTGCGACTTCCCTAGAAGTAGATCAAAGAGGACCACATGTGAATATGTGAAACGTTATGGGTCACAGAGTTCTACTCCTGATTGACATAGGAGCTACGCGCTCTACAGTTAGAACGATTCAGGTTGTGGGAGTAGCAAACCAATATTTGAAAAAACAGATTACAGACCCAGTTCAAATTGAGATTGGCAACTTTCAGGGATTACATAAATTTGTAGTCTTCGATTCGAGTCTGGTATCCCTACTGGGAAAAGACTTGTTGTGTAAAATGAACTGTTTGATTACTTGTTCAAATGATGGAATTGAGATCCAGATTAATAATGATGATGAAGAGGACCAAGCCCCAGAAATGAGTGTGAAACTACAAATGAGGAGTACCCTTTGATTGAGTTTTTCCCGATGTTCACAGTGAAAGAACACCATCCTGATTAGCAGGGAACGGTAGCGGAGAAAGTGTGGGATCTGACAGAAAAAGGAAGTAGGTTTGATTAAGGGAGTGGAGCAAGTCAAAGTTACTATAAAACCGAGTGCAGTTTTCCCTCAACTTCTGCAGTACCATATGCCACAAGATGTTCTGATGAAAGTGTCTCAGATAAATGCAGATTTTTGTGAAGCAAGGGGATCTGAAGGAAGTACTGAGCAGCCCATGTAATTCACCAATAATAGGTTGAAGAAACCCTGTGGGAAGGTTTGGATTGTTCAGGGTTTGAGAAACATAAATAAGAATGTGGTCAAATGTTGTCCCGTGCTGCCAAATCCAGCTCTGATAATGTTCCAGATTCCATGTGATGCCGAGTGGTTCATTGCCATCAATTTGTCACAAGCATTCTTTTCTGTGACTCTTTCTGAGGTTAGCCAATTTCTCTTTTGTTTCAAATTCCTGGATTGAGTCTATTGCTGGTGCAGAATTCCTCAGAGTCACCTTCCACATTCAAACAGATTTTGAAAAATAATTTGTAGTCGTTGGAATTGCCTTTCTAATCGACCTTGGTGCAGTACATTGATGACTTACTGATTTTGTCCAAGACAAGGGCCGAGTGAAAGTATGATACGATTGCCCTGTTGAACCATTTGGGAAAGAATGGTCATAAAGGGCCAGATGTAGCAAAAGAAAATGTTGCGAGTTGCAAATTGGGAGTCAGACCGACTCGCAATTTGCAACTCGCAAAATTGTATGGAGAAAGGTGTCTCAGACTAATAATGAGGTGGGTCGCATTTTGCGACCCCATAGCGAGTCCATGCATTCTCAGGGATGGTGGCCTGCTGAAGACAGCAGACCTCCATGTCTGTGACTGCTTTTTTAATAAAGCAGTTTTTTTTTTTTTTTATTGCAGCCCGTTTTCCTTCAAGGAAAACGAGTTGCAATACAAAAAAATAATGAAACCATTTGGTTTCATCTTTTCAGAGTAGGCAGTGGTCCATTGGACCACTGCCTGCTCTGAAAAATTATTTTTAGCGACATTCACAAAGGGGAAAGGGTCCCATGGGGACCCCTTCCCGTTTGTGAATGAGTTACCACCCACTTCAAGTGGGTGTTAACTGCGAATTGCTTTGCGACCGCTTTCGCGGTCACAAAGCAATTCTGCATCGCGGTACGAGTCGCAAATAGGAAGGGAACACCCCTTCCTATTTGCGAGTCGGATTCACATTTTGCGAGTCGGTACCGACTCGCAAAATGTGAATCAGCATCGCGATGGCCGTTTTGCATGGCGCAAACTGCGTTTTTCGCAGTTTGCGACATGCAAACCGGATCCTACATCTGGCCCAAAGTGTCTCCGCTGGAATTACAAAATTGTCAGAAAGTAGTGAAGTATTGGGTCACCAGATTGAGAAGGGTTCAAGAAAAATATCCAGAGAGAGGATTACAACGATATTGCAGATAAGTCCCCCAACCACACAGAAAGATGTCAGGATGTTTCTGGGAATGGTGGGCTATTGTCACCAATGGATTCCAAGGGCCATATGTACGAACACTTTTTCCCATAGACACAGAATGGGTAAAAACCTTTGCTACATCTGGCCCCAAATGTTTCAGTTATTTCAAGACCATTGCAGAAGCTAACTCATAAGGAAGTCACTGATCTCATAGTGTTAGGCCAGGATGAAATGAGAGCCTTCACTGAATTGAGAGAGAGTTTGTGCAGGGCTCCAGCATTGGGTATGCCTGATTACATGAAACCTTTCACATTGTTTTGTCATGAACATGGTGCATGATCTTTGTCTGTCTTGAAACAGGTCCATGGAGGTGCAAACCGCCCAGTAGCATGTTTTTCAGCCGTTTTGGACCCAGTTGCAGCAGCCTTACTGGGTTGTTTGCATGCAGTTGCAGCAGTTGGCCTTCTTTACTAGAGTGTAGTTAGCCACTCTCACTTTCGGGCCTCATGCCTCTGCCCCTGCTGGAACTAATGAAACGTAAACTGATGGCTGATTAATGGGTGGAAGAAAGGCAGGCTAAGGGTACCCTTGGAGATGAATGCATAATTAGGGGACAGGGGATAAAGTAATTGTCAATGCTTGACTGCAGTTTTGATGAAGAGCTAATCTACCTTCCAGAATATGTTTGAGTTAACCATGAAGAAGCCAAAGGATGCAGATTCGTTGAGAAAGCATTTGGTATATGGCTGAAGCTGTGTTTCACGTAGAGCAATGAAAGTGATGATGGACCAAAGAAAGGGAGTCAACACATCCTGTGAGGGAGGGCTTCTTGTATGTTGATGTACAAACCAAACAACCAGAAACATGTAAGACAATGAAGACAGCTATAGTGCTTTTCTGTAGTGGCATCTCTCAAGGGAGAGGTTCACCTTTCATCAAAGGGAATGGTGCCTGGACGGGAATATGTATGCACCCTCACAGTACTGATGGTCGATTGACAAAGGTGTCAAGAAATAGACAAGCAAGGAATTAATTTGAGTTAAAGACAAGCAATTCCTGTGTGTATGTCCTGTGCAGGGTGCATAATTTAATAATACGGCCCAAAAGGCCAGAGAGCATAAATGCAGGCTACTCTGTCACAAGCAAGGCGTTAAGGCAGTGTTGGATTGGTGTTTTGCTTTATTTATATTCTTATGCTTAACTTGAGCGTTGAACTTAATTAAATATCTCACTTTAAACAGGTTTGTGTGCTTTTAACTGTTGATGAATTAGCGTTCTGTTTCCTGGCTTCTGCTGTTCTATGGTTGAGCATTCCACCCGGTATGTTCGGCTGATCAGCAGTATACGCCAGAGTCTCCTGCCGCTCTTCGTGGGCACTATTCACTTTCCAACATGGAATATACTTTTCTAACAATGGGAAGTGACTTCCTGCTTCGTTTGCTCTTGGATTCAACATATTTTTGCTCACCGAAGATTTCATTTTGTTACTGCGTTCACAACAGGTGTGCGATCTTGAACTAGGGTGAAGTGTTCCTAATCTGCGGTTGATTCCTATTGCTTCACTGCTCACACAGATCCATCTAAGGATTTCCTATCAGAGGTAAAGCGTGCACTCATTCTTTCTGGTACTAATTTAAAAGACGCGACGTTCGCAAGCTCCTTCGCCAAGGATTTTGGGGTGACCATTATTTCAGCAATGTTACTCGCAAAGCATTATGGGGCGACTCTTGTTTACACAGTGACAGACTTCAGACATTGTGCATATGTAAGCACCACAGCAGTGCTGGCACCATGAAAACGAGTAATTTTGGTATCGAGTAATCGTTGTTCTTGTGTCCCATCTTCATGGTTATTGTGGTGAGAATCCTTATTCTTAATATAATGTATATTAACTCAAGAAGCAATTTTATTGATATTAATTCTGCTATATTTATATTTGTACTGCTTATTGTTGACAATATCACCTATTGCAGAAACATGTCTAACAGCTTGCACCCTGTTCAAAATTGTCCCTTTTTGCAAAATCGACAAAAAACACCTAATAAATAGCAACAATTGTACAGAGCTTTTGAAAATGTGATTGATGCTATTGAGGAAAGGAGCTACTCTAACAAAAGATTTGGACTTTTGTGTGATGCTGGGCAGGAAATGTTTGATAATTTACCAGAGAGCGACCCTCCCTCCTTGAGATACTCCTTGGAATGACAGGAGAATATTTTTTGCGAACAACCTAACATCGTGATAGAAAGACATAGGGGCTCATTACGAGTGTGGCAGTCCGAGGAACACCACACTTGTGGTGACGGTTGGACCTCAGCACTCCAGGCTGTACAACCATCACATTACAACCCTGGCGGGCAAACCCGCCAGGGGACCCCTATCACTGCCAGGAACATTGTTCCGGACAGGCTGATGGCGGTCTGAATTACTCAATCACAATCACTCAATCACAGCAGTGCTGAACTCAGCGCCGCCATACTGATTACAACTCAGCTTTCTTCCGGCCTTTCCATGGTGGTCACCACCCCATGGAAAGGCTGGTGAAATGCCAGTGCCAGGGCCCCCCTGCCCAGCACCATCTAAATGTGCACTGTCTGCAGACAGTGCGTATTCAGATGGTGCTGGTGTGCTACGGTATAGGCCTCGGCTCCCTTAAGGGAGCCGAGACCAATAGGATGGCACTGTTCCCACCGGTCAGCCTGGTGGGAACATTGTGATATGTTTGGGGTGAAAGCCAGTGTCATGACCTCCAGGGAGGGTTTGGCAGTCAGCTCGTCCGACTGCCAAACTCATATTAGGCCTATCGTTTTTTTCCATATACTACCTTCTAAATGTGAATTTGGGGAAAACTTGAGCAGTTATGTACATGATCAGTTTATTTTCAACTGCCATGGTAAAAAAATACAAGAACATTTACTTGCTTTCAGGAACCCAACGTTGAGCAAAGTTCTTGATATAGCGAAAGGTATAGAATGTTCAATTCAATATCAGCAATGGCTTTTTCTATGGACAAAATTGAACACTGATGCTGTTTGTGTTGTGGTGGACAAGAGCTGTCTACAGGACAATTATAAAATATAATGCTGGAAATTCTAGAAAACTTGTTTGTTACAGGTGTGGATGTGAACAAAATTTTGGAATTTCTTCTAAGTGCCCTGCAATTAACAGAAAACGTAACAAATGCAAAAAACTTGGACAGTGGAAAGTGTTTGTAAGTCCATGAATAAGTCCAATAGTACGCCAGTTAGAGTCAACATGTGTTAACCTACTACAGATGATTTTCAAGAGAACATGGGTAATACTCTTGTGTTAACAATTGATGGCAATACTATGACTTTTTCTTTCAGGGCTTCCTTAGGCACTGCACATATTGGTAAAGTAATGGTAGAAATAATGGCTCACTCAGGTTCACCTCTACCAATACTGCCGGATACTGACAAAACTGAGTTCCTCCTCCTCGGCTCCTCCCCTTCCACATGGGACGACTCCTGGTGGCCTGCCACTCTGGGAACCGCACCGACACCCACCGACCATGCACGCAACCTGGGATTCATCCTGGACTCACCGCTATCAATGACCCAGCAAGTCAACGCCGTCTCTTCCTCCTGCATTAACATCCTATGCATACTTCGGAAGATCTACAAATGGATCCCCACTGAAACCAGAAGGACGGTCACCCAGTCCCTCGTAAGCAGCAAACTGGACTACGGCAACGCCCTCTACACAGAAACCACGGCCAAGCTCCAGAAAAGGCTACAATGCATACAGAACACCTCTGCATGCCTCATCCTGGACATCCACCACAACAGCCACATTGCAGCCCACCTGAGAGACTTGCATTGGCTCCCCGTCAACAAGAAAATCACCTTCAGAGTCCTCACCCATGCTCACAAGGCACTACACAACACCAGACCAGACAACAGACGGCTGTCCTTCTACACCCCAACCTGACAGCTTCGCTCCGCTGACCTTGCCCTCACCACCGTCCCACGCATTAACAGAATGACCACCAGTGGCAGATCGTTCTCCCACCTCACTGCCAAGACGTGGAACACTTTTAACACCCACCTATATCAGACACAGGACCTACTTACCTTCATGAGACACCTCAAGTCCTGGCTGTTTGATCAGTAGAATCCCCCTCCCCATCAGTGCCTTGAGACCCTCACGGGTGTGTAGTGTGCTTTACAAATGATTTGATTGATTGATTGATTGACTGTTACATTTAACAAGAAACAATTCAATAGGGTATTAAAAGAAACAGATGTTCACATTAAAGCATTTGATGGTCAGGACTTCGAAATGTTAGGTTTAATTTGAGGATGAACTGAATGTTTTAAGATGTAAAATCATAACCAAGATATATGTTGCTAAGAAAGGACGTAACATTATGTGTTTGCATGATTTGGGAAGGATGGTGATGATGCATCATTGAAAAATATTGTAACATTTTTTAAGCTAAAGTTGGCTGTGTAAAAGGAGTTGTACATGATATCAAAATGAAACATAATGCTATGCCTATGAAACATAAATTCAGTCTGGTTTCACTGTGTGTTACAGCCAAAATAAAGAAACTTTTGGATTAAATATGTAAGCTCCCAATGATTTGTCTGAGTGGGTTGAGGCAATAGTTCCAGCTAATAAAAAACCCAGAAAGTTATGTGTATGTACTGACTTATGCTCCCTGAACAATAGTTCCAGCTAATAAAAAAACCAGAAAGTTATGTGTATGTACTGACTTATGCTCCCTGAACTACAAGATTGTGGTTGATTGTCATCTTTTGCCAAAAATTCAAGAAATGCTCATGGCAATTGGAGGGACAACATATTGTTCTAATATTGATTTAAGGCCAGCCCACCATCATGTTTCATTGTCAGCTCGTTCGCAGGAACTTACTACGTTAGTCATGCCCTTTGGCGCCTTAAAATTTCGGAGATTACCATTTGGATTGGCTTCTGCAGCCAGCATTTTCAGAAGCTAATGAACTCATTATTTAAGGTGTCAAGGGTGTGCAGGCGTTTCAGGATGACATTCTCATATATGGTAAACGTGTTGCTGAACATAATGCCATCTTGGAAGGAAGTCTACGCATTCGGAGTGACAAAGGGATGACTACTTCAGAAAAAAAGTGCAAGTTTCTTGTTAAAGAACTAAGGGCCAGATGTAGCAGCATTTTGCATGGTGCAAACTGCGAAAATCACAGTTTGCGCCATGCAAAATGCCGATTGCGATGCTCATTCACAATTTGCGAGACAGTACCGATTCGCAAATTGTGAATGCAACTCGCAAATAGGAAGGGGTGTCCCCTTCCTATTTGCGACTCGCATCGCTATACTAAATTGCTTTGTGATCGCAAATGCGGTCGCAAAGCAATTCGCAGTTACCACCAGTGTCACACTGGTGGTAACCCATTCGCAAAAGGGAAGGGGTCCCCATGGGACCCCTTCCCCTTAGTGAATGTTGCCAAAAAAGGTTTTTCATTGCAGGCAGTGGTCCAATGGACCACTGCCTACTCAGAAAAACCGAAACCAAATGGTTTTGTTATTTTTTTTTATTTTGCAACTCTTTTTCCTTTAAGGAAAACGGGCTGCAAAATAAAAAATAAAAAAACTGCTTTATTTAAAAAGCAGTCACAGACATGGAGGTCTGCTGTCTTCAGCAGGCCACCATCCCTGTGAGTGCAGGGACTCACTATGGGGTCGAAAAATGCGACCCACCTCATTAATAGTAATGAGGTGGGTCTTTGCGACCCCATAGCGACTCACAGACGGTGTCTGAGACACCGTTCTGTATCCGATTTTGCGAATCATAAATTGCGAGTCGCACCGACTCGCAATTTCCGATTTGCAAAATCGGAAAATGCTATATCTGGCCCTAAAATAATTAGGTCACACTATTATTGAGGGAGGCATAGAACCAAAGAAAGACATATGGGATGCCATCAGTGAAGCACCTTCACCGATGGATAAAGATTCATTCAGATCCTTTTTGGGCCTGACTGAGTACTATGCTAGATTTGTGAATGGTGATGCTACACATGTTCAGCTATTACGACGTTTACTTTGAAAAGAAGGAAAAGTTCATTTGGACAGAAGAACAAGAGAAGGATTTTAAAGTTATTAAAGAAATTATTATGACAGCACCTGCATTATAACCATTTAGTAGCTCTGACAAATGTGCTGTAATTGTGGATGCCTGATTCTCTTGGCCTTGGAGCTATTCTAACTCAAATTCATCAAGGACGAGAACACTGTACAGCTTTTAGTCCCAGATCATGAAGTAAATCGAAATAGCATTATAGCACCATTGAGAGAGTGTCTTTGGCCTGTGCATGGGAGGTAGAAAAGTTTAAGTCATATTTATGGGGACAAAACTTTGACCTGATCACCGATCACAAACCGCTCATTTATCTCATGAGTGGAAATGGAACTGGTACAGCTTCAGCTAGGCTCGTAAGATTATTATCCAAATTACAAGAATAAAAAATAATTATTAAATACATACATGGTGGAAGAATTATAGGGCTGACTGTCTATCTTGCATGCTTATCAAGAGTGAAGCTAAGGATTGTCAAAATCTAGAGTGCTTGGTATCTGCCATTGATGCCTCTCAGTTTTCAGGTGGAAATATTAGGAGGAGGAATAAGTAGGTTATACTCAGGAAGATACGGTTTTGTCTCTTGTCAAGCAATACATTTTAATAGGTTGGCCACCAGTAAGAAATTTGGATAAATGTTTGGTTCCTTTTGAGCAATTTTCTTCTGAGTTGTCTTTAGAGAATGGTTTAGTAACCAGAAAAGGGTTATTCGTATCACCAGAGAACAAGTTAATGCAAATTCTCATGAGGGACATCCGCCCATGTCGGGCACAAAAAAACTTCTGAGGAAATACTATTGGTGGCCAGTGATGGATGCCCAGGTTGAACATTTCATAAACAAATGTTCGGATTGCCTTGTTTGTGATATAAATTGGAAACTAACAAAGTGTAAGACAAGTGTGAATCTCTTACCTGAAGGAGCTTGGATTAGCTGGCCATCAATTTTTCCAGACCTTTTCAGAAACTTCCTGCAAACATGAAATATTTAATTGTTCTGACTGAATATTATTTTAAGTGGATCACTAATGATTTCGTGCCTATGCCCACCACTGATATAGTTATTGAATTTTTGGAGAAAGTGTTTACTACTGGCGGAAGCCCTAAAATTTTGGTTTCCGATGATGGCACTCATTTTATTTCTGCTAAAATGACTGCATTTCTGCATGAGTATGGTATGAAGCATGAAAGAACACCATTTTATTTTCCAGCAGTGAATGGTCTAGTAGAAAGGTACAGTACATTTTTCAAGGAGGGGATTCAAACAGCTCTTGCTGTGAATCTTGATGTTCGCACACACATACGTGAAAAGGTCTGGAGTTATTTAAACACTCCTCACTCTATCACTGGATTTTCACCGTTACTTTGTTTAAAGGGAAGAGAACCAAGAACTATTCTTTCCCCATGTTGGAAAGGTGGTGATTTTGCTATGGCATATGAGAGACAACTGAAGGACTAGTCTAGTGTGGATGAATGTGCCAGAGACAACTTTGAATGTAAATTTCAAAGGTTGAAATCTGACTCGGAGGCACCTCAGATTAAAACTTGCAAAACATTTGGGAATGTGTGTTGGTAAAATAAAACAGCGAAAACAGTTAAAGGTTGTTCCAAGTTTCTGACTCTGCACAAATGGTTAAAGTCACATGCTCTGCAGTTTTACTTAAGAACCCTGGATGGTGGAATAAAGGAGCAGTTTTAAGTATCAGACCATTTAAAAAAGACATCATAGAAAAAAAAAAATATAAGGAATGGTAATTCAGAGGAAAGTTGTGTTGGATGGGGGTTGAATTCTATTATTAATGTCCATAATTTCATAAATACTGGCTCTTCTGTTAGTAGTACTAAGAGGAAGATTGTATCACCAGTTAAGTTCAAGGAGTTTCATTTGTATTAATATATATTTTTTTGTTTTTAGTTTGAAAAGAGGGAGATGTCATATTGGTGTTTTCTTTTCTTTATATTTTATGTTTACTTGAGTGTTGTACTTATTTAAATATGTCGCTTTAAACAGGCTCGTGAATTTATGACTGTCAAGGAATTAGCATAATATTTCGTGGGCACTATTAATGGATTTATTTTTCAAAATAGAATAAACTCTTCTAATAGTGGGATGGGGCTTCCTGCTTTATTTGCTCTTGAATTCAACAGGCAGACAGGATATCTACCACCTTTGTGTCGAACTAAACCGTTCCCCAACTTCTAAATCAGGCGCAAAAAGATCAAAATATCCTTATTATTATGCGCAGGATTGATCCATATTTCAGGTATAATACTCATTAGAGGACACCTAATTTTGCTCCTTTTCTTTGACATTCTTTGTAGCTGTTCAAGTTCACAGAACATTTCAAGGTTCATAAATTAGAATATCTACTGAGTTAAATCATTTTTTACAACCATTGCAGTAGAAAATGTAATTATTACAAACTTGCTACTAAGAAATCTCATTAAAATATATTCTAAGCTGGAGGGTGAGAAAGGAGAGGGAGTTTGCAGTGACTTGCAAGGGGCAAGTAAAATGCCCTCTTAATTGTAGGTTGATTATTTCCAGTGATTGAAAGCTGAATTTAATCAGCGCCTCCACCACAGACAGGTTTTCAAAGTTACTAGAAGGGAGAGGACGGGCACGGACTGGAGATATATTGCTTCCTGTGGCACCAGCTTCGGCAGCTTGACTCACTGGCATGGACAAGTTGACAACCAATAGTAGTAGCCCAGTAGGAGAGAGGGCAACACTGTCAAGGACAACTTTAATTACTTTTTTGTGTTAATGTTTTTATATTTAAATATTTAATAATTTATTGAAGTGTAAAGCATTGGTTTTGATACGAAAATCACATTACGCCTACCAAAATTTGAGGTAAGACATTTAGGAGCAGTGTAAAGGTCTCATGGCAGATACATGGCGCATTGAAAATCATTTGCTTATGCAGTAAAGACATAATTTAACTATGCTCCCTGTTTTGGCATCATGTACCAAGCTTTTAGTTTTCTTCCTAGGCTAGAGTATTTGGAGAAATCAAAACAGACAGCATTTCAAAAGTCCAGTATGGATGAGAGTAATGTTGAATAATCAAATTATCACAAAAGACAGGCAGCAAAGGGAGAACACGAGGCGTGAAGATGTTTGGTTGTTGATTTAGGACTTGAATGATATAGTGGGACCAAATACTATTTTAAATTCTGAGCAGTCAGTGCATGAATGCTGAATGTAGTCAAGCACAATGGACATATATCAAGCTCACCCTGCAACATTCACACATATATGTCCTACATGGAAGGAATGACTCAGATAAATGGAAAATAAGGAGAACGTTTACCAGGCGTGGTCAATAGGCATTCACCCATGCAGGGAACAGTCATAAAGGGCCTGTCCATCTGCCATAAACACATGCTGTCACCAATGTCATTATCTCACAGCTTTGAGAAATGAAAGTAGTTGCTCAATACAGGAATGGCAGAACCTCCCCCACCCTACACGACCTTAACTCCTAACTGCAGTTGCAGATTTACCTCCAGATCGGAGCGGATAACAAATCTGAGCAGAACATCTGTGGAATCACAGAGAATCTGCTGAAAAGGATGCTCATTCAACATTCCTGGAACTAAAACGTGGGATGCTCAGAGTGTGGTGAGAGGGATGCGCACATGAACTTGTAATTCCAGCCTCATTACCCCCCTTGTTAACTCTGGGCTACTCATAATGAGGTTCACGATATCTTGCTTTATGTGCATACAGGGCAAATGCGTGCGCTCTCCAAGGAAATGCAGGGGCATTTCAAAGGGAAGAACATGAATAAGAGGATCTATGTCAGTTTTTTAGCACAATTTACAGAATTGCTTTCTATCAGAAAAAAGGAACAGTTGCAGGATGCAAAGGTTGCAGTTTTTCATTGTAGGGGTGCAGTGATGTCTGGGGTGCCTTTTATGAATTTAGAGGGAATTCAGAAGTGAGGAAAATACGCTGCATATACATTTTCAATACAGAAAGTGAGACAGTCAATGTGAATGATTGACAAAGAAGTTAATTGAATGAAGAGTAAATATCTGAAGAGGGCAGGTTAAAAATAGTCCCTAATATGAACAACCTTGGTTAGTAAAAAAGATTAAGGTTCTTCATAAAGCACTAAAGAAGCAAGATATAGAACTTGAATTATGTAGGATTTGCAAGTTCAGAGAAGTAATGAAAAGACTACTGTGGAAGAGAGAGGTGTGGTACAAATACAATGAGAATAAACTTTAGAGCAGGCTTCGTGGAAGCCAGGTTTGTGTAAATTAGGTGCCAAGACATAGTTTTGCCCGGCAAAGACGCAATAGGGTTTGCCAATTCCTTTCCGTTTGTATGCACTTAAACCTACGTTTCTGCTGCTTTGAGTTGTACGATGCTGCAGCAGGACAGATAGGCATGTCTTAGCTGATCTCCCCCTAGGGAGTGGGAGAGCAGCAATGGCATTAACAGCAGTTGTTAGCAATCATGAGTAAATATCTCCGGCAGTCGAAGGGTTACTAATAATGGATGGTGTTGATAAAAATGCCAAAGAAAAACATGCCTGAACAGCCAGTATGAGCCAAATGACATACAGAATTCCACAGACATGTACAGCTTTACAATCAGTAGAAGGGTTTAGAAACACAGAACACCGTGGTATTGTCAGCTTTTGGCCAGAAGAAATTGACCAGAAGAAACCAAAGGAGACAGTGAACACCACTCTGATGCAAAAGCTTTGCAAACAATTAAACATTTGGAGGCCTTTTCTGTGGGGCCTGTCGTTTGTCAGTGACTAGTGAGCATTTGCATTTACGTAATCTGACAAGGTGACAATCATGGTTCACCCCAAAATTGGACAGCCATGAGATAACCTGTAAGCACGCCACTCTTTCTGTATAGTGATAGAAAACAATCACAACATTTCTGAATGATGGGGAAGGCCTAGACACTCACACACAGTATGACACAATAGATAGCACTCAATACCTCCAATGTCCATTCAATGGTTTACTTTACAAAATATAAAGGACTTGTATCAAGAAGTAAATATTAGATTCTAAATAAGTTAAGCTTTAAAATGCAGAGGGCCCCAGCACCTTACAAGCGTCTACCGTACCATGCCTTGCATGGTGGATCAAGACAAGGAAGCTTCAAAGGTGGCAGTCCTGTGGCAGATGGGCTGCCCCCAATGTTAAACCACCAGAGGTTACGCTGAAAATCAGTTAGCTGTTACGCAATTCTGAGTGGGCAGTGTAGTCACAACATTGATGGAGCGAGAGCTTTGCCAATTTACAGTATGGCTTACTCTGCCAAACTCAAAATGACCCACTATGGCCCTGATTTATGCCAAAGTGATACAGCGCTGTGCTGCGCCACTTTTTGAAACGCAGGTGTGTGCCATATTTACAGGAATATGGCACACCCCTGCAGTTCCCCCTGCGCAAAATTAAGTTGCCTGCGCCAACTCAAGCATCCTTGCACCATAGTGCAAGGGTGTCTGCATTGAGGGGATAGATTGTTTATGTGCAGGAAGATGTCCCTTCCTGCACACACACAATCTATAATGGTGATTTGGCACTTCTACCTGTGCCGAAAAATGCAGTACCAAAGTGTCATTTTGGAATGATTGTTTATGTGCAGGAAGGGGCTCCTTCCTGCACATAAACAGTCATCCAAGGCATTTTGCTTCTTTGATGTGTGCTGCAGAACGCAGCACACATAGAAAAAGCAAAAAACGAGGAGAAATAAAAGCATTCCTCCTCGTTTTGCCATGCTAACATCTCCCCTGGGGTGGTGTTTATTTTTGGCGCTGCCACATATTTACAATTACTCGTAAATCTGGGGCAGACTCAAAAGCAAAGGGTTCTGGGGTGAAACGCCACTGCAGTACCCATTGCATGCCCCTCTGATGCGGAAAACTAAATTGGAGGGGCCCATATTTACAAGGAGGCGTATCGCCACAAAAAGTGGTGTTACACCTTCTTGCAAATATGAAGCAGTGGTTAGCGTCACAGGAGAATCACAAAAAGTGACGCTTGGGTGGCGCTAGGGGCTCTGAAATCAGCCCCTATGTTTTTAGTTACCATTAAGCTCTATGGTAACACTATTCTATACGGAATGTTTCAGGTCAACTCAGGTCTCTGAAGAGTGATTGGAATATTTATATAAAAATAATGGATCGATTGATGGGATACAGCAAGGGATAATGGTATGCGGTCTTCAATTTGGAGTACCAACTTGGTACTTAAAGATACTTTGTATAAAATGTGTTACACAAATATTGCACCTCATTACGAGCCTGGCGGTCCAAGGACCAACAGACCCGCAGTGGCAGTCGGACTACTGCGCTCCAGGAAGTCCGACCACCACATTACAACTCTGGTAGTCAGAACGCAAGGAGACCACTGTCACCACGAGAACAATGTTCCTGATGGGCTGACGATGATTGGACTCATGGTCAGCCACGATAGCACTGAACACAGCACTGCCATGCTCATGTTTCCGTCAGCCTTTCCATGGCGGGGACCCTACAATGGAAAGGCTGGCAGAAACACAGTGCTGATGGTCACAGGGAGGTCCCTACACTGCCTATGCCCATGCCCATGGTATGGGCAGTGCAGGGTCCCCCTGCACAGCACCCTTGGAATGCGCACTGTATACGCAGCAAACAGTACACATTCCATGAGTGCTGTAGTGCTATGGTATTGACCTTGGCTCTTTAAAAGGAGCCGAGATTAATACCTTAGCACTGTTCTCGCCGGTCACTCCGGTTAACCCGGTGGGAACATTGTAATAGGACTGGGTGGACTGCTGCCGGCATGATGGCCGTGCCCTCCCCTTTGGCAGTCCTGTGGTGGGATCACCAAAGTCGTAATAACCCCCTCTGTCTCTGTCCAGAAGATACATGCACTTTTTTATTTCTGCTCTCACAAGCCTACCATTCAAACAACAAGATCTCTATCTACCACGAAATGTCTCAGGTGCTCTCACCATTGTCCTTCTGGGAACACAGTCCAGTTTACTTCTGTCCAGAGGTCAGATAATGGTCACTTTATTATATTATATATATTTTGAATTTAAAAGGTGAAACTACACTGCACTGCCATTTTGACTGGCTCAAATGATATGTGTGTTAACCTCCATGTAAAGTCTCTTCCTATTCCCGTCACCATGAGAGAGGGCCAGAGAACAGGGCATTAGAGAGGGATGAGTTGCTAATAGGAAGTGAAAACCAGCATTTGAGATAAAAGGGAATGACTGGAGGCTTCTTGCATCCACCAGGTAAACAGATGTTAGGAAGGGGGGCAGCAAGAGTGTATACACCTGCTAGAATGTCCCACGTGGAAATCACCAGCCCAGGACAAGAAAACTATTTTTCATGCAGTGCATATATGTCGAATCTTAATCCCCACACAGTCCCTAAACATGCCACAGGCATTCTTCATGCATGTACCAGGCACGATGAAGACAAAAGACTAATGTTACTGAACATATCTTTTGCACGGATTATCTCTTAGGCATTACCAGCTGCACAGGTCACCACGAAGCCTAGCATGAGAGGGCAGCATCAAATCTGTTTCAGAATAAGAGTAGACTTTGGGGGTCCTCCTAACATCAGATCTCAGTTCTCATGTTGATTAAAAAAAAAGCGCTGGTCTGATTTGGAAATGCACAAGGGCTTGAAGGTGTTGATGCTATCTTATCAGATAATCATGATAAAGTGCCTACTCAGGATCGGAGAAGGCGTTAACCTCAAGAACATTTGAAAAAATCGTGTCCCAACAGACAAATGTTTTTACAGCAAAAAATGTCAGTATAGTTAGTTAAGAATATCTCAAAACAAGCAAGGTCATGAGCATCTTAAATATTCAAAGCCATGAAAACTTAATAATTAAAGTACTGCACAAAAGGCAAAAAGGTAATAGCCAAAATGCATAATTGATTATTATACTGAATTAGCCTAAGCCTCAATTAGATGCAGCATAGATAATGACAACGTAAAGTCTGAGAGCTAAAATATTATAAGTCCAAATCAAGAGATAGACTGATGCAGTTTGGCACTCAAAAAGAGCAAGCAGACTGGTTCACCACAGTAAAAGAGCCTTTTTTTATTGAAAAATACTTAGCGAAAAATTAACTGTCAGCAAAAGGCGAATATATCGTAACAAGAATTGGGAAACCATAACACAAGATGTAATATGGCATCAATTAGTAGAATACCAATACCATCTCCTAATATAAACATTGAACCCCACCCTCCTTTTGAGCTAATATCATTGGATGTGTGAATACAATTCTGATTGTGCTCAAAACAATGAGAGTCCCATAATGAATAGGCCTACAGTAATACAGCCAGGAAGAGCTTTGAATGTTGCAAAGACCTCCCCCTGAGTACTTCAAGATCAGTACGCCAATGCAGCAACACAGAGCGTTAGACTGGTGCACATTTAGGTATGTGCAATGAGAGGAGAATGAAAACCCATTTTGTGGCTGCCTTGGGATTTAAGATGGTGTTTAGGCCTAGTTCAGGCCTCCTTGTGTCAGGGTCAAGAAATATAGGCCCTCATTACAACCCTGGTGGTCGGTGTTAAAGCGGCGGTAAGACCGCCAACAGGCCGGCGGAAAAAAAAATGGAATCACGACCATGGCGGAAACCGCCAACATAGACAGCCACTTTAACACTCCGACCACCACGGCGGTACAAACAAACACCACGGCGGTAACTGCCAGCAGACAGGCGGAAGACAATGTACCACCCACAGTTTTACTACAGGCCAATCCGCCATCTTTTCCAGGGCGGATTCACCGCGAACAAAAACACAGTGGAAACAGGACTTGGAAGGGAAAACGCTCACCTCAACACACCCCACGAGGAACCAGGACTCCATGGAGCCAGAACTCCATATTCTACCTGCCTTTGTCTTCCTGCTCCTCTACCAGGAGCACGAACACCGGCGGCGAAGACCACAGTGAGTACTGCACCTATGACACAGGGGAGGGGTGAGGGAAAAGAGAGTGACACACACATGTAACACGCAACACCACCACCCCCACCCTCACCCACTACAACACACACACTAATACATGTTGGTACATTACAGTTACACCCCTCCAGCCCCCCTGGAAGAATGCAAAGACAAAAGGAAATGATTGTACCGATTGTAATCAATTAAAGTCCAGTACTCAAAAATATATATACACTATTAACAAATATATACACCAAGAACACAAGTCCAGGTACTGCACCATTGATAGTCCGTGGACCACTGGGCCCAAAATGCATGGGCGAAGCCCACACAAGATTCCCGATCAAAACGGAGAGAACACTGCAGGGGCATCAGATAGAAATACAACAGTTACCTCAGGGGGGAGGGAAGGGGTGGCACCTCAGCCGGATGAGTGCACGACGCCAGATACACGAGGGGGCTCCATGCCCACTGCTGTATCCTGGGGAGTGCAAAGCCACAGTCTCTCAAGTCTCTCCAGTGGGTGGTTTGCCCACTGCTTTATCCTGGGGAGTGCAAAGCCACAGTCTCTCAAGTCTCTCCAGTGGGTGGGTTGCCCACTGCTTTATCCTGGGGAGTGCAAAGCCATAGTCTCTCAAGTCTTTCCAGTGGGTAGTTTGCCCACTGCTTTATCCTGGGGAGTGCAAAGCCACAGTCTCTCAAGTCTCTCCAGTGGGTGGTTTGCCCACTGCTTTATCCTGGGGAGTGCAAAGCCACAGTCTCTCAAGTCTCTCCAGTGGGTGGGTTGCCCACTGCTTTATCCTGGGGAGTGCAAAGCCATAGTCTCACAAGTGGATAACAGTCTCCACTGGTTCTGGAGGGGGCTTTGTGCCCAGAGTGCTTCATCCTGCCAAGGACAGAGGTAGTGGATGCCTTTCTCCACTGGTTCTGGAGGGGGCTTTGTGCCCAGAGTGCTTCATCCTGCCAAGGACAGAGGTAGTGGATGCCTTTCTCCACTGGTTGTGGAGGGGGCTTTGTGCCCAGAGTGCTTCATCCAGCTCGTGGCAGCCTCAGTAGCGGCGGTGCTGGTGGGTGGCTCAGTGAGCGTGCTGCTGGCGGCGGTGTCCTGGGCAGCAGTGCTGGTGGCGGGGTGTCCTTGGCAGCGGTGCTGGTGGCAGCGGTGTCCTGGGCAGCGGTGTCCTGGGCAGCGGTGCTGGTGGCAGTGGTGTTGATGAAGCAGAAAAAGAAAGGCTAACAAACGCTTATATACCATGTAAAAAAAATCGTATAAGGCAGTGTGATTTTAGCAAAAAAAAATAATGTATGTAGAAAATGTGCCCACGGAGTAGTTTGCCATTATTATATCAAGCTTAATTAATCATGAAGAATCGACAATGTAGTAATCCGTCATAATTACAAATGTATTTTATGATTTTCTTGTTGAAACTGTTATATGCTTAGCTTAAACTTAGCAGAGGCTTTGGCCTAGTTGCCTGGTCTCAAATCTAACTGGGTGGTTTTCACTTGTATTAACAAAGACACATTTTAACTTTAAAAGCTGTATTTTTCCAGTAGAAATGACTAATACACTTATCTCAAGGTTTCGTGCTAGGCCAGTTTTATCCCCTTTTGAAGCAAGTTCAGTTTCTGCAGGTGCAGACAATAAAGACACTGATACAGAAATAATTGGCAAACTTTGTTGCTACTTGTGTTCCAAAACTCCAAGGACACCTTATGCATAAATGAGTGCTAAGAGAAAGACACTATTCATTGGTCAAAGAGAAACCACCCTATGGACCCTCCAATGGAAGACCCAGAAGAATTTGGAACGTTTCTTACTTAATCCCACCGGACAAAGAGAAGTCAGCCATTTTCTTTGATGCCATTTTGAAGCAAGATTGAAGAAGCCATTTTGATAACTCTTTGATGCTTTTTCCCTATCCTAGAGAGAGAGAGACTTAAGAATTCTCACCCTAGAGACTTTAACTATAGTTTTTCCCCGTCCTGCCCATGCGATAACTTTTGCCCCATTTTCCTTGCTGCTGCAAGGAAAACTTGCCTTTAACTTTGCCCCCTTGAATTCTGCCCCATGCTGATCGAACCGGTACCTGAAGGACGAAGACTTACCTTGAATGCTGATTGTAATTGGTAATTATAAAAGGATAAATGTATTATGCATTGTATTTTCCTTCTTAGGTACCAACTGCTTATTTTGACAGAGCCCAAGCTAGAAGTTTTCTAAATTTGTGTTGACTAAATTCGTTTTGCATGAAGCCCCACATGCCAATACTAATCAGAGGTTAGTTGAGGTATTCATTTGATGCACCGTGCTGAATTGAAATCTTGTTATGCTGACCGATGTATGAAATTAGTCAAATTCAGTTACTCTTGTTAATGATTTGCATTGCTACAGCCGAGTGCATTATAATCCAAATTCTGCGTAGATTGCGTTTCTTCCGTCGCTATGGACAGCTAGTAATGTTTGTATACGTATATCATTTGATTTTGAGACTTACTTATATTGTATTAGCTTTGTTAATATAGGGAAATAAACAGGTGTGGTTATTCATGACTGAAAGGTCATGGTGTGTCAAATTACTGATTACTATTGATTCTGAAATTGTTGATTGATTACTAATCGAGTATGGATTGTTGATTATAAAGGATTATTAACTATTAATTTGAGGGATCCGACTAGTTTGGATGTGGAGAACCCAACTCGGTCAAAAGGTTCACCGACCTCCGGCGTGTCCAAATATAAGTAATTTATAAGGACTGGACGCGCTATCAGTGTCCTTGGCAGCGGTGCTGGTGGCGGTCTTGTCCGACGTGCAGGTTGGCGGCGACTTCCCTTTCTTTCTGTGCCCCTTCCCCACCTTGGATGGTGGCGCAGCTGTCTTCCCACTCCCAACTCTAGTCCTGGGAGAGCCCTTGGTGGCAGGTGTTTTGCCCTTCTCCCTCCGGGCAGTGGCCAACTTCTTATGCTTCTGAGGTGGGGGACTGTCCGTGGTCTGGCTCCTTGGCACATTGGCTGCCCTGCTGCTTGGCGCACTCCAGAAGCCGGTTACTGCTGGCACCACTGTTCCCGCTGATGTGGTGGCTGAGGTGCTGGGTTGGGACCTGGAAAGGCGTTCCCTAGGGGACTGAAGGGGTGGGAGAGGTGAGGGGAAGAGGTCAGGGTTGGACAGGAAAAGTTTTTTAGACACACTGGGACTGATAGATGGAGGGGATTTGGGAGTGGAGGAAGAGGTAGTGGTTGTAGGAGGTGTACGTTTGCTGACTTTGGATGAAGGTGCATGGGCTGGAGGCTGTCGTGAGGTGGATAGCTGTTGGGTGGGTGTGTGACTGCGTTTGTGTACCTTGGGAGGTGGGCTCACAGACACACTGGGAGAGGACACAGGGGATGGGTGAATGGTAGTGGGGGTGGTGAGTGCACGTGAGCGGTGTGTGGTGATGGGTGTGCTAGTGATGGACGTAGTGGCTGAAGATGTAGTGCATGCAGGTGTTAGTGGAGACGTGACAGGGAGGGAGGAGGGGGACTCAGTAGAGGCAGTGGCTGTTGGTATGTCTGCATGGGTATGATGCTTGTGTGAGTGCCTGTGGGATGTGTGGTGCTTATGTTTGCCAGAGCTTCCCTTGTGTGTTGAGGTGTGTGAATGCTGGTCTGATGGTGTGCTTGGGATAGGCTGAGGTGCAAGGGTTTGGGTCTGGGTGGAGGAGGTTGGAGGGGAGAGGCTGGACACAGGGACAATGGCTGCCATCAGTGCTGAGGGCAGTGTCTGAAAAGCTCGCTGTTGGGCTGCCTGACCAGAATGAATGCCCTCCAGGTATGCATTGGTCTGTTGCAACTGCCTATCTACACCCTGGATGGCATTCAGAATGGTAGACTGCCCAACAGTGAGGGATCTGAGGAGGTCAATGGCCTAATCACTGAGGGCAGCAGGGCTCACTGGGGCAGGGCCTGAGGTGCCTGGGGCGAAGGAGATGCCCACCCTCCTTGGTGAGCGGGCACGGGCCACACGCTGAGGGGCTGCTGGGAGGGCAGTGCTGGTAGGGGGGTGGCGGCTGTACCTGTAGATGCGGGGGGCACAGAGGGTCCCGCCACCGCAAGGGAGCTCCCATCAGAGGAGGAGTCCGTTTCGCTGGTCTCAGCTGCTGTCCCCGCCATGGAGCTCCCCTCTCCCTCCATCCCATTGGCGGCTTCAGACTCTGTTGTTTTGCCCTCCAGGGCCATGTGGAATGCAGCTCCCTCCTGCTCCGGTGCCACTGCTCCTCTGCCTGATGATGCTATTGCACACAAGAACAGGGAGACCAAAAAAAGGGGGGGGAAGACAGAAGAAAGACATGTTCAGTGCATGTAGTACTGCTACTGTTGGCGGACACGACAGACACAGAAGCCCCCTGCACTACGCCGTGCACTTGGAGTCCACTATTCAATCCCTGGGACATGGCTTACAAGGCTATGGCCGATTTCTGCACACATGGATGTCACAGGAGCCTGACTAGGTGTAGTTGGCACTGTACACAGGTGGGGTGGGGTGCCACAGGGCCTGCCTGAAAAAGGGACCTTAACTACTAAACTCGCCCTGGCCTAGAGGAACCCACAGCCCACCTCCCCATCCCAGACACCTTCAATGCGTGCTTGATCAGCAGAATAAGAGTGTACTCACCCCCTTGTTGCTGCTGAGATGCCCTCAAGCGCCCATCCAACTCCGGGTACGCCAACGCCAAGATCCTGAACATCAGGTGGGTCATGGTGCGACGGGCACCCCTCCCACGTTGGGAGGCCATCCCCAGCTGGGCCTCCGCCGTCCTCTTGCTCCAGCGGTGAATGTCCTCCCATCTTTTCCGGCAGTGGGTGCTCTGTCTGTGGTAGACCCCCAGGATCCGGACTTCCTTGGCGATGGCACGCCAAATGTCCTTCTTCTGGTGGGAACTGACCTACAGGAATTGTACAGGAGAAAAAGAGAAGTAATTAGCAACTGCACCATCACAGTCATTGGCCCGCATCCCTACCCTTGCCATGACGCACATGCACTCACCGTCGTTTCATGCACGCCTCATTCTCACCCTCCCTATCTTTCATCCACCCCACCCCACAAAGACATTGCCCATACAGCATGCTCACAGTGTACTTACCTGTTTGTCTGGAGGACCGTAGAGTAGCGTGTACTGGGGGAGGACCCCATCCACTAGTTTCTCCAACTCCTCCATGCTGAAGGCAGGGGCCCTTTCCCCAGACACACAAGCCATTGTCTCTTCCAGACTGAGGTCACAGCAGCACTTGCAGTGTAGGTCCTCTCCTGTCAAAGATCAGGTATCGAGTGATTGAACAGAGAGAAAATGGTGGTCAAGTCCGCGGCGGTGCGTACCGTCACCTCCGGCGTACATCTTCATTGGCTCCTGGGACCCATAGGGTCCAATGTTAACCAATGCAGAATTGCGCCGCGGTCTTCGACCGCCTACCGCAATGGTGTACAACGCCAGCGCAGTTACCTCATAACCCATTGTCCCACCTTCCAGGTCAGGCAGCCGCCATTTCAGGGGGCCACATGGCATTATTTTTGATTGCGTCACACATACCAAGGCCTTGTCTAAACACTCATACAGGAAAGACAGAAGAAAGACATATTGAGTGCATGCAATACCGCTACCGTTAGCGGACACTACAGACACAGAAGACCTCTGCACTACGCGGTGCACTTAGAGTTCCCTAATTAATCACAGGGACATGGGGTACAAGGCCTATGCCCGATTGCTGCACATATGTAAGTCACACGAGCCTGACTAGGTGTGGTTGGCTCTGAACACTGGTGGGGTGGGGTGCCACATGGCCTGCCTTACGAAGGGACCTTGCCTACTAAACTCGCCCTGGCCTAGGGGAACCCACAGCCCACCTCCCCCACCCAGACACCTCGTAATGCACTCTGATTCAGCTGAATGAGATTGTACTCACCCCCTTGTGGCTGCTGTGATGCTCTCAAGCGCCCATCCAACTCCGGATACGCCACCGCCAGGATCCGGAACATCAGGGGGTCATGGTGTGACGGGCACCCCTCCCACGTTGGGAGGCCATCCCCAGCTGGGCCTCCGCCGTCTTCTTGCTCCAGTGGCGAATGTCCTCCCATCTTTTCCAGCAGTGGGTGCTCCGTCTGTGGTAGACCCCCAGGGTCTGGACGTCCTTGGTGATGGCACGCCAAATATCCTTCTTCTGGTGGGCGCTGATCTACAGGAATAGTACAGGGGAAAAGGAGAAGATAGAACCGTCTGGACTGTCACAGTCATTGGCCGCGTTCCTACCCTTGCCATGGCGCACATGCACTCACCGTTGTTTCATGCACGCCTCATTCTCCCCCCCATCTTCCATCCACACCACTCCACACTGGCATTGCCCATACAGCATGCTCACAGTGTACTTACCTGTTTGTCTGGAGGACCGTAGAGTAGCGTGTACTGGAAGAGGTCCCCATCCACTAGTTTCTCAAACTCCTCCGTGGTGAAGGCAGGGGCCCTTTTCCCAGACACAAGAGCCATTGTCTCTTCCAGACTGAGGTCACAGCAGCACTTGCAGTGTAGGTCCTTTCCTGTCAAAGATCAGGTATCAAGAGAGTGAACAGATAGAAAATGGCAGTCACGTCCTCGGCGGTGCGTACTGTCACCACCGGCGTAAATCGCCATTGGCTCCTGGGACCCATAGGGTCCAATGTTAACCAATGCAGGATTGCGCTGCGGTCTTCAACCGCCTACCGCGACGGTGTACAACGCCAGCGCAGTTACCTCATATCCCCTTGTCCCACATTACAGGTCAGGCAGCCGCCATTTCAGGGGGCCACATGGCATTATTTTTAAATGCGTCACACATATCTAGGCCTTGCATACACATTAAGACAGGGACATAGCGGATTGAAAAATGTGTGCAAGAAAGTAGTGTTTTCGTACCTCAGTGTTGGCTGACCCTCTGCTCGCTGTTCTCCTCCATAGAGCACGTCCGCTGGGGCAGGTGAGGAGATGGTGGCATCCTCCGGGGTACAGACCGCTGGTGGACCTGTCGACAATGGAAAAGCGACATGTAATTTTCACCTACAGACTGGACCGTGCCACAATCCAGGAACTGTGTGCCCAGTTGGAGCCGGACCTGATGTCAGCTATCCGCCATCCCACAGGTATCCCCCCCCTAGTGCAGGTGCTGTCAGTACTCCATTTCCTGGCAAGTGGGTCTTTTCAGACGACAGTGGCCATAGCATCAGGGATGTCCCAGCCTATGTTCTCCAACGTGTTGTCCAGAGTGTTGTCTGCCCTGCTGAAACACATGTGCAGCTACATCGTTTTCCCTCAGGTGGAGGATTTGCCTACAGTGAAAGGTGACTTCTATGCCCTGGGACATATCCCCAACATTATTGGTGCCATTGATGGGACACATGTGGCCTTGCCCACACCCCCGCATGAGTAAACAGGTGTACAGAAACCAGAAGAGTTACCATTCTATGAATGTGCAGATGGTGTGTTTGGCCGACCAGTACATCTCCCATGTGAATGCAAAGTTTCCTGGCTCAGTGCATGACGCTTACATTCTGAGGAACAGCAGCATCCCTTATGTGATGGGGCAACTCCAGAGGCACCGTGTGTGGCTATTAGATGAGGACATGGACCCTATACAATGTGACTAGGTGTCTGGGCCTGGGGTTGTCGCTAAGGGTAAGTGTGTGTCTAACAGTTGTCCCTCGACATTTGCAGGTGACTCTGGGTACCCCAACCTGTCATGGCTACTGACCCCAGTGAGAAATCCCAGGACAAGGGCAGAGGAACGTTACAATGAGGCCCATGGGTGAACTAGGAGGGTTATAGAGAGAACCTTCGGCCTCCTGAAGGCCAGGTTCAGATGCCTCCATATGACAGGTGGTTCCCTATTCTACTCACCAAAGAAGGTGTGCCAGATCATTGTGGCCTCCTGTGTGCTTCACAACTTGGCTTTGCGACGACAGGTGCCTTTTCTGCAGCAGGATGGTCCAGATGGAGGTCTTGTGGCAGCTGTGGAGCCTGTGGACAGTGAAGAAGAGGAAGCAGAAGAAGAGATATCGACAACAGAAACACGGTGATTCATCAATACTTCCAGTGAGGCACAGCTAAGAAGACATCACTGCCTGCTACATCTGATACACTTGTTCTACCTCTCATATGTCTGTCACTTTCACCCAGTGTATGGACCCTAAGTTGTCACTTTCCCTTTTGATTTCACAAATGTGGGGCCCACTGTGTGACATCTGCTTTGTTTCCTCATGGACTAGAGCTGTGTGACATAGGTATGTTGACAGTACAATGGATATTGCATTTTGCCTCAGTTATTGCAAATACACATTTTCGAAAGCACAGACTGACTCCAGATAGTTTTGTGATTTAAGGGTGTTTATTTAAGTGCTAAATAGTGGAGGGGGTTGTAAAATGGTCAGGGGTGATGGTGGAGGAATGTCCATGGCAGAGTCCAGTCTATTAGTCTCACAGGTGCATTGTCCAAAGGGGCATAGGAAGTGGAGCTGGGGCAGTTGATGGATGGACAGGGTGACAAAGTGGGACAAAAGCATGAAAATCAGGGTGGTCTAATTTCTGGGCGGGGTCTTGGCATTGTTCTCTGTCTTTGTCCTGGATCTCAGGGACCGGTTGCGGGGTGGTTCTCCATCTGCAGGGGGTGGGGTGCGGGTGTCGTGGTCCTGTTGAGGTGCCTCCTGTCCACTAGCGCCGGCGGAGGTGGTGGGCAGTTCATCGTCCAGGCTAGTGTCAGGGGCCCCTTGTTGTGCCACAGTGTCCCTCCTGGTGGTCACGAGTTCCTTCAGCACCCCTACAATGATACCCAGGGTGGTATTGATGGCTTTGAGTGATGTGGGTATGTGTTTTATATTGTATTGAGTGTGTGGGAGTGGTGTGTGTATGTGTATCAGGTGTGTGTTTTGGAATTGTCCAATGTGGTAGTGTTTTGTAAATGTGTGTGTATTTTGAGCTCGGCCGTGGGTACCGCCAATGGAATACCGCGGTTGAAAGAACACCGCGTGGATTCGTGGGTCGTAATAGTGTGGGCGTATTCCTGTTGGCGTGACGGTGGAGGTTTTGTTATCACCAGTTTATCACTGACCTTTGGTGTGGCGGACTTGTGTAGGTGTTTGGATTTTGGCGGATTCCGAGCTGTGGGTTGTAATAGCTGTGGCGGAATTCCGTGGCGATGTGTTGGCGGACTTCTGCGCGTCAGTAAGCGGCATTTAACGCCAATGTTGTAGTTTGCAAGGGGCAGTGTTTTTGTGCAAATGTTCCTATGTTAGGCACATGATTTTGATGAATCTGAGAGAGCAAAACTTGCTTGTGCTATTGTGTTCTTCTAAAATGTAAACGCGGGAGTAATCAGCTTCATATATGGCGTGTGTAAATGACTTTCATATATTGTGGTGCACTGAAATGCATATTAGTTAGATGCACTTATGATTAAAGCCTATGAATGTTTCCATGTGAACCACATTTATTAATCCTTTTTCAAGTATGTTTGTGTTACAATGCTTAGAAATAATATTTCCATAATCATTTATATTCATTGCATTATGAGATAATATATATTTTTATATATATATATATATATATATATATATATATATATATATATATATTAGTTTAAATCAAGTATGCATTTATGTCTGTATTAATTTGGCTAGAGTGAAGGCCTAAATTTCTGTTAATGGTTTTACTTTCCATGAGAAGCTTGTTTTGCTGCATATTTCTTTGAACTGCAGGTGTGATAGTACCAGCTACTGGCTAATGAATGAGTTATTGTTATTCTGTGATAAGGGACCTACAAAGATGTGTTACCAAGGACAGAAAGAGCAGTATGGGGATGGAAAATGAACTCCCTTCTAAGTCCCCAAAGTGCTGGAGAGACCAAGGAGAAGCACATTGTGGATGAAAATATGAAAGTGGCAATTAAATATGGATTTATAACTTTGTTTTTGCGAAGGAAAGTTTTAGCCCTGAGGTCAGCCTTTTTGGAGATCCAGTGTTTTATGTATTGATTAGTTATCTGAGGCTTCAGATTCCCTTTGCCCCTTGATTTCTATGAGAATTACAGAATTCTCACACTTTGCTAAATTCTGTGGCTTTATGCTGCGCACATCTCTCTTGCCAGGACCTCTACAGAGGATTCTGTAGTGCTGACAATTTTTCTCTAAAATCCTTTTGAAATAGAATGGCTAGGAACATACAATAGATGGTTAGGCAGGAGGACTTAAGCCTGATTTCAAGGTACCATGGCCCAGATTTATGAAAAAATGATAGAGCGTTACTCTGTGCAAAATTTGGCAGCGCCACGCTCCATCATTTTTGAAACGCAGGGATGTGCCATCTTTAACCCCTTTGCTGCCAGGCCTTTTCCCCCTCCTGTGCCAGGCCTTTTTTTGGCTCTTTGGGGCAGTTTGCGCTTAGGTCCTCATAACTTTTTGTCCACATAAGCTAGCCAAGCCATATTTGCGTCCTTTTTTTCCAACATCCTAGGGATTCTAGAGGTACCCAGACTTTGTGTGTTCCCCTGAAGGAGACCAAGAAATTAGCCAAAATACAGTGAAAATGTCGTTTTTTTTTTTTTAAATGGGAAAAAGTGGCTGCAGAAGAAGGCTTGTGGTTTTTTCCCTGAAAATGTCATCAACACAGGGTTTGCGATGCTAAAATCACCAGCTTCCCAGCTTTCAGGAACAGGCAGACTTGAATCAGAAAACCCAATTTTTCAACACAAATTTGGCATTTTACTGGGACATACCCCATTTTTATGATTTTTTGTGCTTTCAGCCTCCTTCCAGTCAGTGACAGAAATGGGCATGAAACCAATGCTGGATCCCAGAAGCCTAAACATTTCTGAAAAGTAGACAGAATTCTGAATTCAGCAAGGGGTAATTTGTGTAGATCCTACAAGGGTTTCCTACAGAAAATAACAACTGAAAAAAGAAAATATTGAAATTGAGGTGAAAAAAAACCAAACTTTTTCTCTACGTTTTACTCTGTAACTTTTTTCTTGAATGTCAGATTTTTTAAAGCAATATACCGTTATGTCTGCTGGACTTTTCTGGTTGCGGGGATAAATAGGGCTTGTCGGTTCATCAAGAACCCTAGGTACCCAGAGCCAATAAATGAGCTGCACCCTGCAGTGGGTTTTCATTCTATACTGGGTATACAGCAATTCATTTGCTGAAATATAAAGAGTGAAAAATAGCTATCAAGAAAACCTTTGTATTTCCAAAATGGGCACAAGATAAGGTGTTGAGGAGCAGTGGTTATATGCACATCTCTGAATTCTGGGGTGCCCATACTAGCATGTGAATTACAGGGCATTTCTCAAATAGACGTCTTTTTTACACACTCTCTTATATTTGGAAGGAAAAAATGTAGAGAAAGACGAGGGGCAATAACACTTGTTTTGCTATTCTATGTTCCCCCAAGTCTCCCAATAAAAATTATACCTCGCTTGTGTGGGTAGGCCTAGCGCCCGCGATAGGAAATGCCTCAAAACACAACGTGGACACATCACAATTTTTGACAGAAAACTGAGGTGTTTTTTGCAAAGTGCCTACCTGTAGATTTTGGCCTCTAGCTCTAACTAGGGAAACCTACCAAACCTGTGCGTGTTTGAAAACTAGTGACCTAGGGGAATCCAAGATGGGGTGACTTGTGGGGCTCTGACCAGGTTCTGCTACCCAGAATCCTTTGCAAACCTCAAAATTTGACTAAAAAAACACGTTTTCCTCACATTTCGGTGACAGAAAGTTCTGGAATCTGAGAGGAGCCACACATTTCCTTCCACCTAGCGTTCCCCCAAGTCTCCCGATAAAAATGATACCTCACTTGTGTGGGTAGGCCTAGCGCCCGCGACAGGAAATGCCCCAAAACACAACGTGGACACATCACAATTTTTGACAGAAAACAGAGGTGTTTTTTGCAAAGTGCCTACCTGTAGATTTTGGCCTCTAGCTCAGCTGGCCCCTAGGGCAACCTACCAAACCTGTGCATTTTTAAAAACTAGAGACCTAGGGGAATCCAAGATGGGGTGACTTGTGGGGCTCTGACCAGGTTCTGGTACCCAGAATCCTTTGCAAACCTCAAAATGTGGCTAAAAAAAACACGTTTTCCTCACATTTCGGTGACAGAAAGTTCTGGAATCTGAGAGGAGCCACACATTTCCTTCCACCCAGCGTTCCCCCAAGTCTCCCGATAAATATGATACCTCACTTGTGTGGGTAGGCCTAACGCCCGCAACAGTAAATGCGCCAAAACACAACGTGGACACATCACAATTTTTGACAGAAAACAGAGGTGTTTTTTGTAAAGTGCCTACCTGTAGATTTTGGTCTCTAGCTCAGCCGACACCTAGGGAAACCTACCAAACATGTGCATTTTTGAAAACTAGAGACCTAGGGGAATCCAAGATGGGGTGACTTGTGGGGCTCTGACCAGGTTCTGTTACCCAGAATCCTTTGCAAACCTCAAAATTTGGCTAGAAAAACACGTTTTCCTCACATTTCGGTGACAGAAAGTTCTGGAATCTGAGAGGAGCCACAAATTTCCTTCCACCCTGCGTTCCCCGAAGTCTCCGGATAAAAATGGTACCTCACTTGTGTGGGTAGGCCTAGCGCCCGCGACAGGAAATGCCCCAAAACACAACGTGGAAACATCACATTTTTTCACAGAAAACAGTGCCTACCTGTGGATTTTGGCCTCTAGCTCAACCGGCACCTAGGGAAACCTACCAAATCAGCGCATTTTTGAAAACTAGAAACCTAGGGGAATCCAAAATGGGGTGACTTGTGGGGTTCTGACCAGGTTCTGTTACCCAGAATCCTTTTCAAACCTCAAAATTTGGCTAAAAAAACACTTTTTCCTCTCATTTCGGTGACAGAAAGTTCTGGAATCTGAGAGGAGCCACAAATTTCCTTCCACCCAGCGTTCCCCCAAGTCTCCAGCTAAAAATGGTAACTCACTTGTGTGGGTAGGCCAAGCGCCCACGAAAGGAAATGCCCCAAAACACTACGTGGACACATCACATTTTTTCACAGAAAACAGAGGTGTTTTTTGCTTAGTGCATACCTGTGGATTTTGGCCTCTAGCTCACCTGGCCCTGAATTTGCCCTGGCGCCTAGAGGATTCTGCCCCGCCTGTGGGCAGATCGGCCTAATAACAATAGGCCGGGGCAGAAATGGCTTAAAATAAATTTGACCCCCCCCCCAGGAGCGACCCTTGCCTACGGGGTCGCTCCCTTTGCGTGACATTGGCGCAAAAAAAAGGGGGTCGCTCCCTTATTGCCAATTTCTAAAATGAAACAAAATCCCTGGTGTCTAGAGGGCGTTTCAAAATTGCTTTGCAATCCGGCTTTTGAAACGCTCAGAGAGACTTCAAAGGGAAGGAAATTCCTTTCCTTCCCTTTGAAGCCTCTCTGGGCTTCCCCCACGTGATCGAAGAGCTTCCAGCGCAATGGGAGGAGGCCCTCTGTGAATGTCAGCGTGCGATGCGTGCTGACATCACATGGGGGGTGTGGGGGTGGGGGGTGGAAGGGGAAGGGCTTCCCCTTCCATCCACCACTGAGGGGGGTGGGTGGGGAGCCCATGGGGGGAACCGGTGCCTTGGGCGAGATCACCTCGTCCAAGGCACCGTAGGGGTTAATAGAATATGGCGCATGCCTGTGTTGCTTCCTCCACCAGTGCTAAATTAGCTGCTGAGTGCCAATGCAGCCACCCTTGTGCCATGGTGTAAGGATGGTTATGCTGCTGGGGAGATTGTTTTTGTGCAGGAAGGGACATCTTCCTGCACAAAAACAATCTACAATGGCCTTTTGCTCTTTCTTATGTGTGGGGCAGAATGCAACACACATAGAAAAAGCAAAAAATGAGGAGCAATGAAAGCATTTCTCCTCATTTCTCCATGCTAATGCCAACTTGTGGATAGCATTAGATTTTGGGGCTGCCTCCAGTTTATGAAAACTCGAAAATCTGGGGCAGCGTCAAAATGCACTGGGTGTTCCAGCAGCACTCATTGTACTCCCATTCCACGCAAAGTGCTGCGTGTGAAGGGGCCTTATTTACAAGGTGGCGTTAAGCCACAAAATGTGGTTTAACGCCACCTTGTAAATACGGCGCAGTGCATAGGGCCACCAGAGCATCACTAAAAGTGACGCTCCGGTGGCGATAGGGCCTTGTAAATCTGGCCCCATATGCTTTTCCTCATTGTCTGTATTGTTGCTATTGAAATATTGTTCTTCTACATCCTAATCAAGTTTTATGTTCTGCACCGCTTTGATTCAACCTTTGGTAATACTTCACATTTATAGGATGCTTTCGAGATTCATGTATCTAGGTCTGACTTCAAGTCTGTCATAAAATACTTTAAAACTTTACATTTGTCTCTAATGTTGAATGTGTGACCAAATGGGTTACACTGAAATTAATGCTTGAAATTTTATGTTGATCTCTTCACCCCTCGAAACAGAGAGAAAAAGGTTCATTGGCCTAAGAATTGGCAATAGTGTAAATCACCTAACAGATGGTAGCAGATACAGATGGTTATCTTTCCGAAGTGAGGAGAACTAGAAGCAAGTTCTAGAGTAGTTAGTCCCAGAATCAATCTCTATTGCCTGTGTCTAGAGTTGGAGGATCAGTAAAATTGCAGAAACGTGGAGGAGAGTCATGTTGGCGGCAGAGGTGTGAGTACTATAAGGTTTGTGAATTGTGGCAGTTCATGTTTAGGATGTGGTGTATGTGAGTCTGGATGGAGTCTTGCAGAGATGTTTTATATGTTGTTTGAGTGTGGTGATTAATAAAGATGTTGTAGAGGTAATCGGGTCCTACATGACCTAAGATCATGGGAAAGTATTAAAAGGTGTACAAGACACCATATTAAAATGTCTGCTAAGTGGTTGTGTTCATTGTGAGGGGTTGTCTAAGCCACAGTTAAGATAGGGATTTCTTTTGTGTGAATGTGAGGTGATTAGTTTAGTGGATCTAAATGCACAGAGAGAAGCTGTACTGATCTAAATGATACCCAACACGTTGAGGTTTCATTTGAAGTTTTGGAAACTTCTTGTGTGTTAAAAAAAAAACTATTAATTTCCTCAGTGGATCAGACAAAAAGTTATTGTATTATATTTTTGTACATGTGACATATGGTGGAGAGAGTGTGCTTGCAGATTGTCCAAGGGAGGGAACTGCCATGAGGAGTGAGGTCTATGTCATAGTGTGCTGCACTGGTATAGGTTGGTTGGTGAAGTGCTGTGTTGTTAGCGGCTGACCACATCATAAGTAGTCCTCCTGCAATTGGTGGTTGCCTCAGAGCAGGGAATTGTGTATTCAGCATTGTTTTGAACCAAATGGAATTTCTGAAAATTGTTGACACTGATTAAGAAAATGAAATGTTAAAAAATGATGCACGATTTGTTTAGAGGAGTTGTTCATATTCCTAGTAAGGAGGACAAAGAGGTGCCTCCTGAAGATACCCAGGTCACTATATGGTGAATGGCACAAGATCACCGAAAAAGGAGGGCACATTGAGATTCCCCGATATGGCACATTTAATTTGAGAATTATTGAAAATGTAAGTAGGGTGCTGCCTGAAATGAAGCCGCCTTTTAGACCTGCAGAATATGCAACACTTACTGCTTGAGAGATGTCAGAGAGAAAGCGAAATACGAGGATAGAGCACAGAAGATATAGGCACCTATTCAGATGCTAGGTGGAATGCTGAACTGAAAAGATGGAGGATAGATATGATCGAGAGAGTTAGGCTGTATCCTACCATAACCATTGAGAATGAGAAGCAGAGGGTGATAAGGGAAAGACCAGGATAATGAAGAAAATAAGATAAAAGGGACTGGGTGATTTGAACGAAGCTAGTGATACTGAGTCTGGAGATAGTCTCTTGGACGCACTACTTTCCGACGGCCCACCTACATATAATGAAGACAGAGGTGAGGGTGAAAGCAATGGTGCTGATGGTGATGGACCAATTACTTTTGCAATACACATGGAGAGAGTATGTGGGAGAAAGGGATTTAAAGGCAACACAACCGTACTCAACTCCCAATATAACTGAAAACACACAAAAAGGAGTACGGGTTCTTTTATTGTGACAAGGGGCAGACCTCTGGTGCACCAGTTGTGCCCCAGGTTCCTCGTGGTCCTCTAATGGAGGAGGGGTATCAGTGTGAGGTGGGACAGCAGTGGGTCTGGAGAACAGGGGGGAATTTCCTTTACGGACTAGGTGGTCTCACACACTATATAGTGTCATGCTTCATCATATGACCACCTAGCCCCACCCAGGTAGGACAGTGCCACCTGGGCGGACTCAACCTCACTGTTAAAAGAACAGGAGGGAATGCGTAAATCAGTTCTAGGTCTAGGCATCAAAGAGGGCGCTCGCTGTGCGCCGCTGGGTCCAGGGAGAGGACGGTATAGGCGCACAGCGAGCGCCCTCTTTGATGCATGTCTGACTATTAGGGGACACTCCCTCTCCTGGATACCAGAGGCCATTATCCTCTAGGGATAGGGCCCACTCCCGGTAGTTCCTTGGTAAGGTAGACCCCCCTCCTTTGTTTCCTTTTCTTAAACTGTTAACTACCGGACAGTGTTTTCTTATACTCCTAGCATGAGTCTTAGGGATTCTTTGCCCTGAGGAATGCCCCGAGACCTCTCTAGGCTCACCCCTTCAAAGACTGCTGGGGTAACTCCCAAAATCGAGTAAATGATACAGAAGGGAATTTTAAAAGAAATAATGGGCAGTCCTTTATTCATCAATCATGGGTCTTCAGAAACCAAGTGCAAATATAGGATTGTGCAGGACCTTAGAAAAACCTAGCTGTGATCTTGTTTCAGATTCCATGTGAGGCTGTGCGATTCACTGTAATTGATTTGTGTCAGGCGTCTTTTCAATTCTGTTGCATGAGGATAGCCAATTTCTCTTCGCATTCCGGTTCAGAAATAGGGCCTTGGTATTGTGCCAAGTTCCACAAGGGTATACAAAGAGTCCTTACATTTTTAATCAGATTCTAAAGAAAAATCTGGAATCCTTGGTTATGCCCTGCATCTCAGCCTTGATCTAGTATATCGACGACCTAATGGTGGCTTCAAATACACAGGAAGCTTGTTGACAGGATACTATTGCATTACTGAACCACCTGGCTGAGAATGAAAAAGGTATCCCCAGGAAAGTTGCAATATTGCCAAAAAAAGGTCCAATATCTTGGACACCAGATTGATAAAGGATCGAGAAAAGCATCACAGGAGAGAACCCCAGCCATCTTGAAAATGTCTCTGCCAACCACACAGAGAGAAAACAGAATGTTTTTGGGAAGGATGGTCTACTGTAGACAGTGGATACCTAACTTTTCCGTGGTGGACAAGCCTTTACAGAGAGTAATGTACAAGGATGTGTTCAATCTGGTATGGGATAACGACTGCTTCATTGTATTTCTAGAGCAGAGAGAATGTCTCTATCATGTCCTGGTTCTAGGGATGCTTGATTATAACAAATCTTTTGCATTTTTCTGCAGTGAGAAGGAGGGCTGTGCTCTCTCAGTGCTGATACAAATGCATGGAAATGCCAAGAGACTTATAGCTTATTTTTCTGCCATGCTGGACCATGTAGATTCTGCACTGCCTGACTGCCTTAAAGCAGTGGCTACAGTCAGCACTAGCATAGAGAGATGCAAAAATAGTGTTATGGGTCAACCATTGACTGTGTATGTTCCCCACTCCGTTGAATTGTTGTTGACCAGAACTCAACACCTTACAAGCAGCTGGCTCACTAAATACGAGCTGGTTATCTTGACTACAAAGATCGTGACTGTCAAACGTTGTGGTATTCTGAATCCTTCAACTTTTTTGCTGATACTGGGACAGGAAAGCAATAATGATTGTAAAAGGGACTATGATTGTCTCGGTGTCATTGAATTGTGCACCATACTGAAGACCAGACTTGTATGATGAACAACTGTCTGAATATGATTTTGTGCTCCATGTAGATGGTTCATTTTTATGAGACAGTGGTGAAAGCCTAAGAGCAGCTTATGCTGTCTGCACACTTTCAGGAGTTGTGGAAGCTTCTTGGCTACAAGGAGTATTCTCTGCACAAGAGGCTGAGTTGATTGCTCTTACTAGAGCATGCTATGTTTCTGATTAATTGAAAATGACAATCTTTACCAATAGTCGGTATGCCTTTAGTGTCTTTCATGACTTCAGACAACTATGGTCCCAGCAGGGGTTTATGATGTCCTCCAGATCTCCAATTCAGAATGGCGAAGAAGTGAGAAACTTCCTCGACACTTTACGATTACCTAAGCAGGTTTCAGTGGTCAAGTGCCCTGCACACCATTCTGGAGATGATCATGTGACTTTGGGTAATAGGTACGCTGATAAGGTGGCAAAGTATTACACCCATAATGTGTGTACATTTAATGGTGAATTTACAAATGAGGGTGTGGATGAGACTAACTTAAACCTCTTTTTGAAACAGCTGATACCTGGGAAGAAGTGAAGCGGTTGCAGAAGGAAGTGTCTGAGGACGAACAGAAGAGTTGGGTAGAGCAGGTTGTGACAAAAGAGATGGTGACATGTGGGTTTCAATGGATAGAAGACCAGTCTGTTACCTCCGATGAGTAGCCATTGCCATGGTCCAATTCACATTGGCAGGGACACAATGGTGAGGTTGTTCAGACAAACTTGGTTTCATCCTAAATTTAGGTTGATAGCTGAGGTGTTGTGTCATGTGTGTCAACAGAACAGTGTCGGTAAAAGAACTACAGTTACTCTGAGACACATAGGAAGGTCAGGTGGGCCTTTTATGTTTAACAGGCTGCAGTTAGGTATTAGAGATGCCTGTATGTAATAGATTATGATAGGTTTTGGTCGTGGTGTGCATCCTTTCCCATTGGGTAGAGGCATATCCAGTAAGGCAAAATGATAGTCTCACAGTGGCTAAATTGGTATTAAGGGAACTTTTTCCCGATTTGATTTTCCAACCTTTTTGAAATCAGATCAAGGAGCTTATCTCAACACTGAGGTCCTGAGATTCTAGTGTGCAGCTTTGCAAATGGAACAGAGGTTGCATTGCAGCTATCGACCTGAGGCTTTGGGTCTAGTGGAGCAAGTTAATGGCACGCTGAAATCCAAGCTGATGAAAGTATATGCTTCAACATTTTTAAAATGGCCAGATGCTCTGCCTCTTGTGTTGAGTCTTCGAAGTGTACCTGATCAAGAGACTGCACTGCCCCCCCACTAGATAATTATGGGGAGGACGATGAGACTGCCAGCGATTGATACAAATGCACCTGTGAACATTACTGATGACATGGTCCTGGACTATTGCAATGGACTAACTGATGTTGTGTGCTCTGTGCCCCACCATGTTGCAGCAGCTACAGCCTCTCCACATGAAGAACAGTGACATGATCTCAGTCCCAAGTGACAAGAATTAGCAGCACCTGTTCCAGGAGAACCTGTGGTGAGACAGAATTGCAGGAGCAGGTTAGTCAAGCTGTCAGGGACGAACACGAGCCAGAAACAGCACCTGACCAGTCTGAATGGGGCCGTGAGCAAGCTATAGTCCAAGCTGAAACAGAAGTGACCTAGCCTTGTCTGGTAGTGAACAAGCTGAACTCAGAATTAGACCCTGATGAAGGACCCAGTGCTGGAGGCCGATGGCCCAGAAGGCATGAGAGAACAAAAGTGAGTTTGTTAAAAGAAGGCATGCCTCAGACAATCGCTGAAAAGGACTCTAATCTAAGTGAAAGGTGCTGTTTTGAGAAGGTCAAAGAGAACAAAAGTGCATAGTTGTAGGTATTCTTTACCTGAGTGGACCTAATTGGCAAATGAAACAGATAGGAGTTCTGTGAATAGTGAAGTCAATATACAATTTCAGCTGAACCTCTTTAAACTAAACTTTGTGGTTGAACAGTACATAACATTTTCTTTGCCATTTCTAAACTTGGTCTGTGTGAACATTATAGACATTTGTATTGACTGGGACAGAGAATTGAGAAAAATATCTAGGCCTGAGTAGAAGAAGAAAAAGGATTGTTATTTTGAAGAACACGGAGTAGGGCTAGGGATGTCTCTTGAAGATTTGTATGCGTTAATGAACTTTTGAACATTTGAACTCTGTTGCTGTTTGCATTACTGAATCAATGAATACATATTTTGCTGCTGCTGAATTTAGTTGATAATAGATCTGATTCTGTAGATGTAATGGAGCAAATCAGAAGAGTATACCCAGATACAAAAAGGTGCTTTAGTGCTTATTTTCTTTGTGATATTAGTTGTGTTGTAATAGATGTGTTTTCCCCTACATTTTCCACAATGAAAGAGTTAACTCCTAGTTTTTCTCCACAGACTTTAAATTCTGAACACATAAACATTTACGAGTTAGATGAGAATGTATTAGATTTAGATGAGTCTAGAGGAGATTGTTCAGCAAATGCGTATTTTAGGTTGTTGTATAAATATATTAACAAGATAAATGCTCCAGACTGCTATATTTGCACACAGTTTGCTGTTTCTGTGTCAGAGAGTATTACCTATCATCACATTCTGTAGACCTATGGCATCTCTTGTTGTCTCTTTTTGAGCATATCATACAATGAGGGACTTTTTAAATCCTATTTTTCAAAATATGAAGTAGTGTTGTCAGAGGTTTTATTATTTAACCATGTAAATAAAAATCCTTATTTCAAAGGTGCAAAAATAGCAGGGAAATATTTAATTTCATTGAAACCTTTAGACACTGCATATGCCCACAGACAAAATCTGACCTGTTCTATGACTGAGATAGTAAAGAAGTTTTTGAATTTAGCAGCAGACCGAAAGGAGGGAATTAGAATTGTGATCCAAGACAGATAATTATCCCGGAGCATAACACAAGTTGAATAAGGAACAAATAGAACATCAAGTGTAAGGGGATTTACACATATTAACTTTAGGTTGGCAACACAAAGGGAACTTGTGCATTGACATTGTTAAACGTTGCATAGGCCCATTGTTCATAGGGAAAAGTGATTGTGAACATGTTTTGGATATTAGAGGCAGGATTGATTTTTTTCTGTATGTAAAGGATTCTGTGATTCCTGAAGTATATTTAATTTGTGGACAGTATGCATATTGTAAGTTACCAAAGGGATGGCATGGTATGTGGTAAATGGTGATATAATTTCCAAAGATCTATCATGTGGAGCATCTTGAGGATCCTGTGTAGAAGATGAAACCTAGAGCTATAAGAGGAGCTAGTGCTTCAGAAATAGTTGGAGATATCTTTGGTGTGTTGATTCTATCAGAAGGGTGATCTTGAATGATCCGAAAATTAGAAAGCTGTTTACTATAGTGGATAAGTTAGGTACTAGCACAGCAAACTCTTTGTTGCCTGTAATCACAGAGATGGTGGCTATAAAATCAATGGTTTTACAAACTTGACTTGAGTTAGACTTGATACTCGTAAAAGGGAGTGGAGTCTGCTAGATGCTGAAGGCTCAGCATTGTTATACTTATTTTCCAGACAAGTATTCAAGGTTGACAAAGTGTTTGAAGGAGCTGGAAGCAACAGGTTCCTGGGAAGTAATTGTAACAGGCAGATGGTTTAGGCACTTGGGGAGTAAAGTTGTGGGGTTAATTCTGAATCCATTATTGATTATCACAATAGTGGCAATGTTTCTTTTGGTTGCATATAAGGTTTTTCAGAAGGGAAGAAAGAGAAAGAGAGCAGAGTTTGAAATGGAAGACAATCACTATAAACAGTATGATGACATAATGGGCCTGATTACAACTTTGGCGGAGGGGGTTAGTCTGTCCCAAATGTGACGGATATCCCGCCTGCCGTATTACGAGTCCATTATATCCTATGGCACTCGTAATACGGCGGGTGGGAGATCCGTCACATTTGGGACAGATTAACCCCATCCGCCAAAGTTGTAATCAGGCCCATAATGTTTAGAGGAGTCCAGTTGAAAGTTGATGAAGACAATTAGGTTTTAGAGTCTCATCTGAGAAAAAATAGGGTTTGATGACTTAAAACAAAATCAGAGAAGAAGTTGAGAGAGCATAACTTGGTTGTGCCATTGTGTTCTTCCAAAATGTGAACAAGGGAGTCATCAGCTTAATATATAACTTGTGTAAATTACTTTTGTACAATGTGGTGCACTGAAATGCATATTAGTAAGGTGCACATATGATTAAAGCCTAGGAATGTTTCATGTAAACTGCATTTATTAACCGTTTTTCAAGTAAGTTTATACTACAATGCTTAGAAATAATATTTCCATAGTCATTTATATTCATTGCACTATGAGAGAAATAGGTATATTTGTTCAATTCAAGTGTGCATTTATGTCTGTATTAACTTAGCCAGAGTGAAGGCCTAAATTTCCTTCATTGGATTAACTTTCCATGAGAAGCTTGTTTTGCTGCACATGTCATTGAACTGCAAGTGTGATGGTACTGCCTACTGGCTAATGAACGAGTTATTGTTATTGTGTGATAAAGGGGCTGTGAAGATGTGCTACCAAGGGCAATAAAAGAGCAGTGTGGAGAGAGAATTCCTGAAGCCAGGGCAAGACCAAGTACAAGCATATCTAGGATGAAAGTATGAAAGTGGCAATTAAATGTGTGATTTATAACCTTGCTTTCCAAAGGAAGGTTTTCATCGTGAGGTCAGCTTTTCGGAGATCCTGGGTTTTAAGTATTGTTAGTAAGTTGAGCTTTCTGATTCTCTTTGCCCCTTGATTAGAGTGGATCTATGAAAAGTACAGTTTTTTCACTCTTTGCTAAATTCTGTGGCTATATGCTGCTCACAACTCTCTTGACAGGACTTCTACAGAGGATTCTGTAGTGCTGACACTTTTTCTCTAAAATCCTTTTGCTATAGAATGGCCAAGAACATAGAATAGATGGGTAGGCAGGAGGACTTAAGCCTGATTTCAAGACATTGGGCCAGATGTATCAAAATATTTTGCACTCGCAAACGGCGAAATCGGCCGTTTGCAAGTGCAAAATCGTGGTCTGCAATGCATCAAAGGCATTCGCAGACCACAAAATGAAAATCGCAAAAATTGTGATTTCCTGTGTTGCGACCTGGATTTTGTGAATCGCAATTTGCGATTCGCAAAATCCAGGTCGCAAGGCAATTCTGCAAAAAATCGCAAATTGCGATTTTTGCCACATGATGGTATTTTGCACATGCAAAATACCATTGTCTGCAACCAGGTGGTAACCTGGTGCAAAATTAAAAAATGCAGTAAAACTGCATTTTTAAATTTAATCTGTAAAGCACACATGCCCTTTTGGCATGCCCCCAGCACCCTGGCCTTTTGCATTTCCCAAATTACGATTTCTGGTTCAGAAATCGCAATTTAGGAAATGCAAAAAATTCGCAGCTATGGGCCAAAAGGCCCATAGCTGCGAATGGGGCCAGTATCGCAATTTGCGATTCGGTAATTGCATTTGCGATTTTTAAGAAATCGCAATTACCGAATCGCAAATGTGATACATGGCCCTTTGCGAGTCGGTAATTGCGATTTCTTAAAAATCGCAATTACCGAATCGCAATGGGCCAGAATCATACATCTGGCCCATTATGTTGCATATTTATACTCTGTCTGCGTCGAATGTGCGTCGAAATTTTTGACGCACGTTCAGCACAAACCTTGCCCCATATTTAAACTTTGACGCCCGAGCCCGCGGATGTCAAAATCCCGCTGTGTGCGTCATTTTCTGGATGCTGGAAACCGCCTTGCGTTAATCATATGCAAGGTAGGCATTCCCGTCCCAAAAATGACTTATACACCAGTGCATCGTATTTATGCTACCGGGCAAAAATCCCGCACGGCTGGGAGGCGGAGTCGGAAAATGACGCACAGCCCAATTTGCATAAAAAATTAATGCCTGGGTCAGGGCAGGTGTTAAATTGGGGCTAACACACCTGTATTTAATCAGAACACACAGAAGCAACAGCAGAGCAGCAAAAGGGAGACATGGAGGTGCTTCTCATCCAGCGTGCACACAGACGCAGAGCACAGCAACAACAACAGCAGCTACCACAACACCAGCAGGGACCCCAAAGGCAACGCAGAAGGCAGGAGAGGATATTCTGCACCAGGACAACCCTTCATGGCCTCAGGGAACATGACATCATCCAGAGGTACAGGTTGAACTGGCAAGCCATTCAGCAGCTGCTGCGCAACATTGAGCCACAGCTGGCACCCAGCTTGCTGACACCCCGCACCATCCCAACAGAAACCAAGCTGCTAGCTGTACTACACATGTTGGCAAGTGGCTCCTTTCAAACCACTGGTGCCCTGGTTGCTGGGATATCACAGCCATCATTCTCAACCTTCCTGCCCAAAGTACTGGATGCCATCATCGGACTCCCACCCGCCACATCTGCTTCCCAAACACACAGCAGAAGCAGCAGGAAACAAAACAGGGGTTTTACCTCATTAATGGATTCCCACACGTCCTTGGTGCCATTGACTGCACACATGTACGCCTTGTGCCACCTGCTGCTACTGAACACCTATACCGCAACAGAAAGCACACCCACTCCATCAATGTGCAGGCCATTGTGGATCACCAAGGATTGATGACCAATATCGTGGCAAAGTATCCTGGAAGTGTACATGACTCATTCATCTTCCGTCACTGTACCATCAATCAACACTTTCAGGATGGACGATATGGCAATGGACTATTTGTTGGTAAGTACAGAAACCTACTTATATACACACTGCACAGCAACCCTCCAGGACAAACAACACATACACCACAACAGCGACATGTGAACAGGAACACACTGAGGTTGTGACATCGCTAGGCATGTTTGATAGGTCTGCAGTGAATGTGCCACACAGCTGAAATTTGTGTACAGTCCAATGTCAAGACGTCATTGATCACAACGTATGGAGAGGTTTGGCTAATTGTCACCTTGCAAAATGTAAGCGTCTCACTGATGTTTAAATTAATCCATTGCATATGTCTAAAGGTATGGGATGTCCAGGGTACATAGATGCTAACGTGTTACCACCACTGTCAAATTGAATCTTTGTATGGAACTATCATCTTACCCCCAGTAAAGACACAGGAACACCTGTATCACAAGTGCACACTGTACTGCAAATCCCAAAACATACTGCTGACAACCGGTCAGCAGGCAAACACTTGTTCAGCCAAGGAAACAACCCAATGCAGATGGTACATCCTAGAAGCCTAGGAATCAACACAATAACACAGAGGAGTCACAGGCAACAGAAGACAACTACAGCCATGCAAGGTGATATTAATGGGGCAAGCTACATCACCATGATCCCAATCATTTTCTCTTTCAGCTGATCAGAGGTATGGGATCCAGCCATGGATTATGACACCATTTGGCAACCCAAGCACTTCAGCAGAGCGTGCCTACCATGAGGCACATAGGAGGACACGCACCATAGTCGAGAGGACCTTTGGCATCCTCAAGTCGAGATTCAGGTGCCTTGACATCACTGGTGGCAGCCTCATATATTCACCAGAAATGGTCTGCAAGATCATTTGAACATGTGCCATCCTGCACAACATTTGTGTACGAAGGAACATTCCCCTATTAGAACCAGAGCCACAAATGCCTGAAGAGGAGGAAGAGGAGGATGCTGGCCTGCAACATGAGGGGGAACAACAAAACACAGATGCTGGATTGCGTAGGCGCCAACATATTGTGAACAATTTCTTTTGAAACAACTCACCATCACCATTGTATCAACATATGTAAATAAACACTGATAATAATCACCATATCATGGTCTGGGTAATCATTTTTGCTCACCTTTATCTCTAACTATCAGAATAAAAGTGTAGCCTCATGGAGTAATGCTGACCTACTGATCAGGACACAGACATTTCCAAAGCAATTGTGATGCGTATTATACAACAGACACATTCACACACACTGTAAATTACATATATCCTGTACATTTCCCCTTTGAAGGGCAATAGCAGAGGACCACACCTATTTCACACATACATGTTGGCAACATGGTTCATCACAGCATATTGCACACAACTAAGACACCATCAGTCAATAAAGGAAAAAAAGCCTCATACATGAGGCAGTGGATGTGCTATTGCATTGGTAACAGGAATGTATGACCAGACCCTTGACAGCAGTAAGTCGGAGAGCACCTATCTTTGCAAGGACTATCTGTGACTAGAGTTCAATATAAGCAGAACATAGACAGCACAAGTGCCACACCTATGACAAGCATTGCGCATATGACATTCCATGTACATGTCAGCCCATGTCCTAACTCCTGACACACCCATGCTCCTGGTCTCACCCACCTGTCTTAAAAGGTCCCTGAAATGGTAATATGTGTACCCAGATATTCCCTCCTCTACACACACACAGACTAACAATAGTAATCCAGTGTGCTTCACCCTTTCGCATGGTGTGCCATAGTCATAGTACATCTGTCTGCATGGACGTCAGGTTAAATAATGCACTGGCTTGTAGTCTCTAAGACCTGTTATCACCTGTAGATTGCTTCCCATGTGAACGGTACTGTTGGCCATTTGAACTCAAATCTCACCTACAGGACTTGTGAGAAACTGATGCAGCACACACCTGTGAGCACCTCCATGCAGACCACCCATTTCAACATGCACTGCCCTTGCAGATGCTTGGACAGCATAGAAGCTGCCATTTTGTTGATGACACTGTTATGCATTGCTAGAAAAATAAGCCGTGTAACACAGCCCTTGGGTTTATGTGTCACCTTCCAAAACACAGGACAAACACAGTTTTCCATGTCAACTGTCTTGTTTTTCCTCCGACCAGTTTTAGTCAGACCACTGAGTATGTACCTTGTGAAATTGCTGGATCCTGATTGACCCTGCATCCTGTCAGCCTGACTGGCACCTGTCTGTGCGTTACCCTAAAGGTTTCTTTTGGCTACATATGTAGCATACTTGCTTTCCCAACCCTCACATTCCTCCGGAGGTATTTTGTCAGGTGCTTCCTCAATGCATACTCAAATATATTGTATAGCATAATCCGCTTTTTTATTGTACTATAATTGGGAACTTGTCTCCAAATACCCAAATCATGGCCTATCCCATGTCTGGGTCTCATGTATGCATGAGCGACAAAGTGTGACAGTGTACCAGGGCCGTATGCAGGGATTGGGCATGGTGCCTCCAGCAGAACCAGCAACCTCTGATAATGTATATGAAAAGTCAACACATGTTAGGACCCTGACAGTTCACACGCTGAATCAGATTGCTCACAACATATTGATGGCCTGTGCGTGCTGAATAGCTGCAAGATTAATAAACACAGAGGCTATGGTGTACCCAGATGCAGTGGGAACTTTACAGGCCAACCTGTGTACAAATGTTGTAATGACACGTGCCGGAACATGACCCCTGAGATATGATCTCACTCAGCACACCAAGGTTGCCCTGTTGACAGTCTCATAACACGTCTGCAGTGACTGGGTGGGACCATCCCCATGTAGATTCTTATGTCCTCATTGGCTTTACTGCCATTGATCTCCGAAGGATACTCATTAGATCCAGGAATAGACGCCACTGACTCATGATGAGACCTGGACATAACTGTGACAACATAGACCCTAAAAATATACAGGATCAACATTGGACCACACACATGAGCCAGACACCTCTGTGCAATTGATAACTGGAAATATGTGGCCACGTGCTGCTTCAGGAGAGCTGTGGCTCAGTCATATGACCACAACTGTGGCGTGATATTACATTTGTGGTTCACCTCTGGCTTTCTGTGTCAATAACATGGTACCCACTTAGTCTGTACATGTGCCTGACTCACAGTGGGTTCACCAACAAGTGCCTAGGAAGCAGTATCCAAAATTCCAGGACATGTGATGGGCAAGTTTGGGAGCATTGACATGAACAAGCGTCTGCCATCTATCCGGTGCATGCTTTCTCATTTGTGGTGTTTACGTTACCCAAAAACTAGGAAGTGCACACAACAGATGTTGCTACATGTATGACTAACTCATGTCCGCTCTCATTTCCACACTGACTTGCATCTGAGGGTTGGACACATTGACTTCACATTCATACAATCATATTTGCAATTGGCACACACACTGGGTCAACAACTACATTAGTAGCCAATGCACACACATTGAGCCATAGGCATTGAGGTATTGTACTTATGTGCGTCACATTGCTATCCTCTCCTGATGCCAAACATGCCCAATTTGTGCAATACATATATGTAGGCCACACGTATGGCCATCTAGTGCGTCAGTCAAGAGTGAAAATCCTGTAAATTAAGTAGCGGATCATGGTCCGCAGTAATATGATGTCTCACATGTGCCCATACACCGTCATGACCAAAGTGGGTGCAATCAGCCTATCTCAGTTGTGTCACAAATGTAACATAACATTAAAATGGTAAAATGACCCAAACCCAGTTAATGACCTGAAATTTTGATGCATACGCGTCACAAAATGACGCAGAATGCCTGAAAACACCATTGACTCTTCCACACTGTAACTCAGAAAATTGGTTAACTGTTAAACTATTTCCAAACATATGGAGCAGGCTCATTTCTACTCTTGTGTGTCGAAAAAAATTACGCCCAGACTGTATGCGTCAATTTTTTTACGCATAACGATAAAAACGGCCGCCATTTTAGGCAGGAAGTGATGTAATAGGATATCCTGTTTACAGATCATGTACAGTGGGTAGACTTTCACTTTCACTTCGCAGTCTGTGATACTTCCTGACTGTGTGGCTGTGTTGAGAGTTTTGTCTGGTCAAATTGTGCTTTTGTCTCCTGTGTGGTCCATTTCTTGTCATTTTGTGAATAAAAAATTGTTGTTGTATCCTGTCTGAGTGTTTTTTGTATACAATTGTGTTGTATAGTATTGATTTTGTTTTGTTGGGAGTGTTACTTTGGGTCTAGTTGGGCTGTTTCAGTTGTTTAGTTTAAGTTTTTCATATTCTACTTTCCCCCTATTCTCCTTTGTTCCCCTTTATCCCCTATTTGTCTTTTGCTGCTAAGATGTTGGGTAGGCCTTGTCTTGGCAAGATGGGTGAGGAGGAGCTGGGTGGTTTTATATGGCTGGTGTGCCATTTCCTCCCCCTTATGATTGAGGCAGGTGGGTGGGTGATACAGGGGTATCACACTGAGGCACGGAGGCTCCGGTGGGCAAAGGTCTTGCATCACCTGCAACGCATTTATTGGACACCAAGGAATGATCACCAGCTGAAGCACCACTGGGCTGATCTCATCTCCAGGGAGCAAGATCTGCTGGACCACCTGGGGATTGTGATTGGTGGCCCTGTTGGTGAGTACAAATCATGTAAATGTGCACGATTAAATTCTCTGTAGTGATATCAGATGATTTGTACAATATCTGCCGGCAATGTTGTTGAGTGTGTGGAATGCTTTGGAAACATACAGGGTCATTTATGTACTATGCTAAGGACCACAATTGCTAGCTGTTAGGAAGCAAGAGCTCTGTAAACTTACTGAATACTTTTGCTTTACGTAAGTTTGTGCCGCCTTTGTGTCAAACTGCAACACAAATCAGGAGCCAATTATGTATAGATATAGGTCACATTTGCCTGTGAGGTATAGAAATTTCCAATTCATTACCAACATTTGTTGACGCAACAGACTGACTTTTGAAACACTACATGAGGCTGAAAATGAGTGCAGGCTTCACGTCAATTGATGATAGCAATGTGGCCCAAACATATGTCCCATGTGTGTCTGGTGAGTGTGTAAGGAAAGCAATCACGGAAATTCCAAAAATCTTAGGGATTATTGTGGCCCTTCTTCATTTCGGATACATGTCAGATCTGGATTTGGAGACATAGGGAACAAGTTCTAGCTGCCCTCAGCTAACATCTTAGACTGGTATTTGGTGTTTGTTGTTCCACCTTTCGTTTAGGCCAAAGGTATGCACATGGGTTCATATCTCTATGGTTGGTGTAACTCATCATAGCTGGGCCACATCAAATGAAGAAACTGTAACAACATGAGGGCTAACAGCTCTACCTGCCCCTCTGTACATTGTACCTGTGTGTCATAAATTTGTCATGGGCACAATGGCTGGTTGACTGGTAATGCACTCCTCAAGGAAAATGGCTTTGGATGTCTCTCTTGGATACACATGATGAGACGAATACACTCCATTATTATGTCTGCTCACTAATGAAGGAGCATGTTTGCCACCACATGATAGTTAGGGCCACTGCATGTGTGCAGATATGTGTGTAACACTCACTGGAGACCCATGGTATGTACATGTTAGCCGTGCTATATCGGATGCAGTATCATCATGTCTGAGTGGCTTTACTTACTTATGTAATCTTACACATAGTATTTGACTTTGGAATTGTTGGACAGTGCACAGAAATTGAGCACATTTATCCCTTCCATGCCTTACAGGTGGACCAACACACTACACTGTTGGCGAGGTGGCTAGATTCGAGGACCCAGACAACTCCAGTAAGTGTTGATATGTCTGTTATGTGTTGTGTTTGCTGGTGATGTGTGATGGACTCCTGTGTGTTAAACACATAGCAAGGTGTGATGCACTGGCCAATCATTTGTTTTGTTCCATGAGTGGAATTTCATTTTATCACCATCTTTGAGTTGGCCACTCCTTATCCTATTGTCTTATTTAGGGATTCTAGGTCAGTCCTGTAGGCCCCGCAATGTGAATGGGGATGAGTCATGTGGATAACACTTGTATCAGAAAGAGTCGCACTGGACCTAATTTGTGATTTAGTCAGCCTGTCAGACCCACATTCCCCAGAATAGGGCTGCTAAATGCTTACCCACAGACTTCTGCTTCCCAATTCACTAATGTACTTATTAAACTGTAGGTTGAACTTCCTAGCAGCATGTAGCTCCACATGTAGTGCTAAGAGTATGTGGCACTTGAGTGCAATGGCCTAGGTGTGCATGCAACTAATGGCCAGGGGTGTTCTTGCATCTCTGTGTTTGTTGTAAGTCATAGCTTACTGGAAGTATATGATGTGGACAAAGGTCTGCATTTCCAGACATGTGTGGCGCTGGGATTGGTCAAGGGTTTGCTGTCTCACATTTGTAGATACTCCTTACCTGTGGTGTGTGTGTTGAGCCAAACACATGCCCAGCTTTCCTAAGCTTCCTGGGTGTCCATGTTGTTTGAAATTGTTAGTTGTTAGTCCATCCCCCCCACCCTCAAACACAGGCATGGGTTTGTGAATAGTGTACCTAGGACTGATGATACAAGTTTGGTACACAGACATGTAAATCAGTGAATCTTTTGTCCGAACCTAGTATACACACTAATTTTTCCCACATGAGTACTATACTAGCAAGTCCATTTACAACTTGCAGATCATGTGGCCCTAGATTTCCAACCCGTACAATGACATTTGTAGCCCTGGCATTGGCGGAGGATGTGCTGCATGATTGTTAGCTGACAACTGGCAGAACTATGATGCCAAAAGCATGCCAGTTGTTACCCATCTTGTAGGGTTTGGATGTGCTATGTGTGATAGAACCTTTGTAGGCTGGCTTGCCATGTACTTCCTCAGGGACAATCAATGATCTGTATGATGATATGAGCTGTTACAAGTACAATAGATGTATTGTCTGATTTACTTCTTGTGCCATTTCACACAATGCAGTTCCTAATGTTAGTTTTTCTATTTGTCTTCACAGCTACAAATATGAAACCCATCCAGGTCAGGGAGTTTCATCGGTGGGCAATGAGGTATCAGCACATACTTCAGGTAGAGTCTGGGTACCGAAGAATGGCCCGCAGATACCATCACAAAGGGCCTCCGGAGCCTGGAGGGCATTCCCACAAGGCGGACCTTCTTTGCTCACCACAGACACCACCAGCGCCACCACCACCACCACTACCACCCAGGTGGCACCACCAGTAGCTGGGACCGTTGCGGCAACCACCTCAGCAAGTGCTCCAGGCCCTAGCACAGCACCACCTGCAGGGCAGCCCACAGCCATGGACATTACACGGCCCCACACTTCCTCAGCTGGCACCCAGACCACCCCAGCTGCAGCTATTGACCCTTCTGCTTTTGTACAGATGCAGCGTAAATTGGACCGTGTCCTGCATAAAATGAGTCCACTGCGGCAGAAGGTGTGACATGTAAACCGGCGGGTGCGGTCAATCAAGAGGACCCTCCGGAGGGCCAACCTTTAGCAGTGTTGACAGACATGATTCCCTCCCCTCCCTCCTCTTTCCTGATTCTTATACTTTGTGGGTTTAGGGGGCTTAGTGTGAGGTTAGTATAGGATGTTAGTTTAGTTAGTGTTAGTGGGTGGGGGGTCCTGAATATTTCTACTGTTTCTTTTTGAGTGTGTGGGTGGGTGGGTGGGGGGCAATGTTGGGGTTCTTGTGTGTTAAAAAAAAAAAAAAAACTAACAAAAAAAAAAAAATACAAAAAGATATATATTTGTTTAGTATAGGATAGTATGTGTTTAGGTTAGTATCTGTTGTCTTCCATGTGTCCCGTCTCATAAGGGGGTTGGGGGTTGATGTTTAGAACGTTTCGTTAAATGTGATAAGTAAATTTAGCTCAGGTTAGTTAGGGACAGTTGTGGGTAATGAGTAGTTAGAGTAGATTAGTGTAGGTAAGGCTTTTCCCCAAGTTTTCACTTCTGTTTTTACAGTTTAATAAATATGTAGTAAACCCTTTACAGTATGTGTGACATGCTTGTAGATCAGGGCCTTGGCATGAGTGTACAGTATTTCTTTTGTATTACATTTTGTGTCCTATGCTGCAAACAAATCCCAAATGAGCTGTAACATTGGCAGCTACCCCAAAGTTACCTTGCAAAGATTAGACCATTCATTGCAACCACCAATCACAGTTACTATGGATCCCAACGTGTTTTTTTCATGAAGTATGTTTTCAATGTCACATACAGTGCTTCCAGATTTATGATTGGGGACACTGTGTTATGTCTGACTGCAGTCTGATGTCCAAGGAAACCCTTATAAGGTGAGTGGTAGTAAGCTCTCTGGTAGTATAGTGTACATGACTCACATAGATCATTTGTTACACTGTTCAGCATGATTACTTATTTGGATGTAAACTCACACACCTCCATTCATGCAGTTTGGTGACTGTTTGCTTAGATTTGTGGGCAATGTTACATGTGTTAGTTTTGCATGGAGGCAACATTTTGAAGAACTATTTTAAGGTTTAGATATTCCTTGAGGAAGCATTATTCTGTCCAACACAGTATTATGGTGTATAGTTTCTCTTTTCCTCAGATATAACCATCAGGATGGGCAGAGTATGGTCGAATCCAGGCCACTGTGCATAGTTATCAGCCTACATTATTTCAGGACAGTTGTATTGACAAGCTATGTAATTTGACAGGAGGCAAAATTCAGTGGTCTACTGCACGGTTGATGTGTCACATTACACAGAGACAAAGTTGTTGTGCACGTGCTATTTATTGAAAAGTGCTGTAGTGCTATATGTACATTGTCCATGATTGTGAGTCCATTATAGTGACATCTTCCATTGTGATCCTACACAAGTGCTAAAGGACAATTCATTGGACATGCTGGGGTGATGTGTCAGACAGTGCAGAGGGACAGGATTTGCCAATGAGTTAGTGATAGGCAATCACAAGGCAGGCTGACAAGATAGACAGTGGTTTGCAGAACAGTGCTTGAGTACAGTTGTTGCAAGATTGACATGTTACGAAGCGCAGGACCTTGGTAATAGGTGGCCATGTGGCAGGGACTAGTGCTTCCGGGTACTTTTACGTGTGAAGGTGATCTGTTCCATGTCTTCATCTTCTGATGTGTGTGTTGCCTCCTCTGTCCTTGGTGGTGGTAGTTGTGAAGGGGCAACACACACCTCAGTGTGTGTAGACGTGGAGTCAGACATCCCGGTAGCTGCTACCTGCGGGTGTCTTAGGGGCAGTACTGCTGCAAGGAGGATCTGCTGGTTCTTGAGAATAGCAGCCACATCACAATGGTAGGCGGCCAGGTCGGCCCTGAGGGGGTCATGATTGCATTCCTGCATGCAGTGGAAGGTTTGGGGTGCGAGGTGTTGTAGCAACTCCCTTACTGCAGTGGTGAATTCCTTTACAGTTTGTTGTAGTCCTTGCAGGATGGATGTTAGCGCTTGCATGGCTGCTGCCTGATCTGCAGATGACATCATGCACAAAAGCATCCCCTCAAGACTGGCTGCCATATTTTGCATCCCCACCCGCACCTCCTTGGCCAGCTCCCACTGTACTCCGACTACAGTTCTCTCAAAGCTGGTGCCTGTGTCGTCTGAGTCCTCAGCTGTATTGGAGCTGACAGGTCTTACAATTGGGGTGGTGGGTCGGTCCTCTGTGATGGCTGCTTGTTCTGTGCTCCTCCTTGTGACTGAAGGTGGGGTCTGGAGGGTTCCAAGGACATCTTGGAGGGTCTGGTGGCTGATGTTTGTCAGCTCGTCATACATGTCATCAGGGTAGTCCTGGACAGGCATATCCGCAGGAGATCCATCGTCCTCTGCAATGAAATAGGGTACAATTAGTGTGTCTGTGTTGTAGCATTTGTGATGTGACATGCCTGCCTTGTGATGATTTCACATTGTGATCTTGGTTCCTGTTCATTGTTCCTGTCTTTCATATTAGCATTCTCCCAGGCCTATGCCCCACCTGCATGTCACATGTATTGTGGTCAGTTATTAGACTTGTCAGCATCATCTCCTCTAGGTGTTGGTTTTGGCCAAATAGTGAATTGCCACCTTCTTGTCCTACTCAACCCTCTGTCTACTTCCATTCTCATGGTGAGACCTTTCACTGGCTGTGGGTGCTCTGATGGCACTAGCAGCACACTAAACAATCTGGACCTGCCCCTGTCTCTGATCTTTCACATCCACTTATATGCAGTTGAAATGTAGCATATACTATGCATAGCATTGTTATGGCACGATGTGGATGTCAGCATTTGTAATGTGTACAGCTGATGTCGGGGAATGTGTGGTACATTGGATTGCCCTAATAGTAGTAGCAGTGTCCTATTTCCTCCTCTGACTGTGCAGGTGTATTTCAGTGACAAGTTACATGTGTCCCCCCCTCAATGCTATTGTCTGAGCAGTATGACGTTTGGAATGTTGCATTGTGACCCAGGCACAGGATGGACCCTGACATATGCAGCATGGGTGTGACCTTAGTGCTGTGTAGCTCCTAATGTTGATAACATTGGCTGATGTTTGCGGCAACTATGGGCATTCACATTTGACAGGACTGGAACATGTGTGTCTTGTTTCAGGGGCTTTTTAACGTTGTCATCCTAAACCCTCTAATTTAGGTGGGTATGATCCATGGGGACGTTACTGCCATTGGCTACTTGAGCTGCACACATAGCGGAGGTGGTAGTGGCAACTGTTGTCAATGTTATATTCCAGTTGTCGGTATGGCTAGAGGTTGCTAATTGGGCCCTAGTTAATGTAGGGGGTATAGTGGCTGACGTGTGACGGGATGTCAGTTTGACGTTGTGCCCTTCCCTCCTGGTATGGCTTTACCTTTGCTACATCGTTGGCATGGCAGCATACCCCCATGGAACTGTTGTTGGTGTTGTGTTATGGTGTGCCCCAGCTTTTCTCTGTACAGGTCATGCCCCCGTGCCATACCCCTTTACCCATGCCACTCCATGTATATGATGACTTGCATGCATTGTGTAGTCGGTATTCCCCCCCCCCCGGTTGCAGTTAACATTAGTGTATTTTAGTTTCCCATGCGACTTTTCCTGCATGTGCGTTGTCTCCTGGTAGTCTGCGCTGTCCTGTCCTTAAATCCCTGTGACAATCTCCTCATGGATGATGGCTGCGAACATCTCCTCCATGTGGTCCAGGGGCTCCTTGTGTGCTGGACTCCTACCTCCAGTCTGCAGTGCTGCCTTCCTGTTCCTGGCCATCATTTCCTTGGTCCTGCGCTTGCAGTCATGCCAGCGTTTCTTGCACTCGATGACTGTTCTGCATACTTCTGCCACACTGTTAATCTTGTCAACAATTTGTTGCCATATTGCCTCTCTCCTACTGATTGGCAACTTTGAGGTGACAAACAGTTGATGCTGGTGTTCTGTCACCTCTTTTACCAAGATTTCCTGCTCCTCTGCACTGAAGCGACACTTTGTTTTCTTCTTCTCCCTGTCCTGGTTCTTGTGTGGGTCCTCCTGGCTGGTTCCTGGTCTGTTGTCATCTTCCTGGGGTCTGTACAGGCTTCTGGAATCCATTTTGGCTCTCCTATCCTGAAATGGCTGTGTTTGCGGGGAATTTTGATGCTATTGCGTCAAAAAACGCTGCATATCCGGTTTGCGGTGTCATAAACCGGCTCACAGTCATTTCTGCTGCGTTAAAGTCGTTTTCCTCTACGACGTGACGCTGCGGTGTGCGTAAATAAAAAATTATTTACACCTGTGGTTTGTGCCACCGTGCGTCAAAGTATAAATGTGACGCCCTCCCGGCGCACAGTAATGGCGTTAGCCGGCAGTAATATTTTTGACGCAAAACTGCGTAAATATGGGCCTATATGCTGTTCCTCATTTTATATCTTGCTGCTATTGAAATATTGAACTTTTATATGCTGATCAAGTTTCATTCGGAGCGCCTCTTTGATTCGCCTTTGGTAATACATTACATTAATGGAATGCTTTTGAGACTCATGCACGGAAGTCTGACTTTAAGTCTGTCATAAAATACTTTAAAACTTTAAGGCCCATATTTATACTTTTTTAGCGCTGCATTTGCGTCATTTGGTGAAGGAAAAGCGGCACAAACTTACAGAATACAATTGTATTTTGTAAGTTTGCGCCGCTTATGCATCAAAAAATTACGCAAATGCAGTGCTAAAAAAGTATAAATATAGGTCTAAATTTGTCTCCATGGTTGAATTTATAACCAAATGGGCTACACTGAAATTAATGTTTGAAATTTAATGTTGATCGCTTCACCCCTCTGAAAAGAGAGAAAAGGGTTCATTGGCCCGAGATTTGGCAATTGTGTGTACTGCCCTAACAAATCTAAACCAGATCCCTCAGTGGCATAGTGTCACAAACCCATGCCAAAGATATTTGGGCCTCCAGAACCAGAGAAGACTATTGGGCATCCTCATGGACAGTTGGAGTATTTTCAATTAGGATCAAACTTTAAATCAGGCATTTGTCACCACCCCTTAAAACACAGATTGTGTCACACTTCTCTAATGCACATGGAGTGCCATCTCGGAAACCTCTTCGAGCCTCACTGTTCTTTATAAATACAAAACCCAAATACCTCTTAGAATAAGGTGATTACGTCTCATCTCTTTAATTTAGGTGGGGATGCCTGTCTTTCATTCAGGAGCTATAGATCCTATAATCAAAGAAGACTGCACCCTTAGGGCCCTATTTATACTTTTTGACGCAAAACTGCGCTAACGCAGTTTTGCGTCAAAAAAATTAGCCCCGGCTAACGCCATTCTGAAGCGCCATGCGGGCGCCGTATTTAATCAATGACGTTAGCCGGCGTTAGCCGCCGGCGCTGCCTGGTGTGCGTGGAAAAAAACGACGTACACCAGGCAGCGCCGGCGTAGGGGGATATGGAGCTTGGGCGCCAAAAAATGGGGCAAGTCAGGCTGAGGCAAATTTTTCGCCTCAACCTGATTTGCGCCATTTATTTCGACTCCCAACCCCCATAGAAATGACTCCTGTCTTAGCAAAGACAGGAGTCATGCCCCCTTGCCCAATGGCCATGCCCAGGGGACTTCTGTCACATGCCAGGCCCAAACCGTCCCTTTCTTACATGTAAGGCATCCCTAAAGTAGGCCCTTGGTAGCCTCATGGGCAAGGTGCATTGTATATTAAAGGTGGGACAGGGACTGATGTGTTTTACATATCCTAACAGTGAAATACTGCCAAATTCGTTTTTCACTGTTGCAAGGCCTATCATCTCTCATAAGTTAACATAGGGGCTTCCTTTAAATATTCTTAAAGTGCAGTTTCCCTTTAAGAGCAGATAGAAAATTGGAGTTTTGGGGTCTCTGAGCTCAGAATTTAAAAATACATCTTTTAGTGAAGTGGGTTTTTAGATTGTTAGGCCCATATTTATACTTTTTTAGCGCTACATTTGTGCTGCTTTTTGATGCAAAAACGGTGCAAACTTACAAAATACAATTATGGTGCTAAAAAAATATAAATATGGGCCTCAGTTTGAAAAAGGCACTTTTAGAAAGTAAAAAGAACAGATGATGGACGGAATGCTGAAAAATGCAAACATTAACCCCCAGTCACAAAGATCCTGGTTTAATCCAAGGTTTGTTGCTCACCACACCACCCCAGTTTGCATATCAGTCTTGATCCTGTCCCTCATGAGAACAGTCCAGCCCAAACTGCCAAGCCAGATCCTACCTGGAACAGAACCAAGCGTCCTAGGACTAGTTTCAGGATATCACCCTTCAAAAGCAAGGCTAGCTTGAATCTAGTGGCACAGCGAGCACAGGACCCATGTCTGTGCATACACTTCCCACTTGGGGCAACAAATGCAAAACGAACAAATGATGGCCGGAATGCTGAACAAGGCAAACATTCACCCCCAGTCAGAAAGATCTGGGTTTAATCCATCGTTTTTTTGATGACCACGTCACCCCAGTTTGGACTCAGCCATATGCAAATCAGTCTTGACCCTGTTCCTCCTGGGAACAGTCCAGCCTGAACTGCCAAGCCAGTTCCTCTCTAGACTGGAAACAAGGGCCCATATTTATACTTTTTGACGCAAACCAGCGCTGGCGCTGGTTTGCGTCAAAAAATTTACTGCTGGCCAACGCCATTCCTATGCATCATGCGGGCGCCTTAGTTAAAGATTGATGTTAGCCGGCGCTGCGGGCTGGTCAGAGTTAAAAAAAAAGACTCAAACCAGGCAGCCTGGCGTAGGGGGAAATGGGGGTTGTGCATCAAAAAATGGTGCAAGTCAGGTTTGAGGCAAAAATCATGGCTCAAACCAGACTTGCGCCACTTTTTGATGCACAACCCTCATTGAAATGACTTCTGTCTTAGCAAAGACAGGAGTCGTGCCCCCCTGCCCAATGGCCATGCCCAGGGGACTTCTGTCCCCAGGCCATGGTCATTGGGCACAGTGGTATGTAGGGTGGCCCAAATTAGCCCCCTCTATTCCACTTTTTAAAAAAAATACTTACCGCAACTTACCTGTACTTATCTGGGATGGGTCCCCCCCATCCATGTGTGTCCTCCAGGGGTGGGAGAGGGTGGCAGGGGATGTCCCTGGTGGCAGGGAAGGGCACCGCTAGACTGCTTCCATTGTCTGAGACCATGGAAGTGAGCCCACAGGTCCCTTAACGCCTGCCCTCACCCAGGTGTTAAAACACAGCGCATATCAGGCTGTGCACCGTTTTTTAAAGCCCGCCCCCTCCTGTGCGTCAAAATGACGCGGGAGTATGAATAAGGCGCTCAGGCCTTAAAGTCATTTTTTGGACGGGAACGCCTACCTTGCATGTCATTAACGCAAGGCGGTTTCCCACATCTAAAAAATGACGCACACAGAGGATTTTTGACATCTGCGGGATCGGGTGTCAAAGTATAAATATGGGGCAAGGTTTGCGCCGAATGTGCGTCAACATTTTTGATGCACATGCGGCGCAAAGAGAGTATAAATATGCCTCCATGATTCTAGAACTCATTTCAGGGTATCAACCTTCATCAGCTAAGATAGCTTCAATCCAGTGGCACAGTGAGCACTTAACCCATGTCTGGGCATATCCTTCCTACTTTGGGCAACAAATGCAAAGAGAACAGATGATGGATGGAATACTGAACAATGCAAACATTCACCCCCATTCACAAGAATCTGGGTTTAATCCATCATTTTTTGGCTCACCACTCCACCACACTTTGGACCCAACCATATTTAAATCCGTCTTGACCCTGTTCCTTATGGGAACTGTCCAGTCTGACCTGCCAAGCCAGGTCCTCCCTCGACCAGAAACACGCAGCCTAAAACCAGTTTCAGAGGATCATCCTTCATCAGCTAAGATAGCTTGAATTCAGTGGAGCAGTGAGCACTAGACCCACATCTGGGCATACCCTTCCCACTTGGGGCGACAAATGAAAAAAGAACAGATGATGGACCGAATGCTGAACAATGCACATATTCACCCTCAGTCACAAAGATCTGTGTTTAATCCATCGTTTTTTTGCTCACCACTCCACCCCAGTTTGGACCCAACCATATGCAAATCAGTCTTGACCCTGTTCCTTATGGGAACAGTCCATCTCGAACTGCCAAGCCAGGTCCTCCCTGGACCGGAAACAAGCATACTAGGAGTGGTTTCAGGGTATCATCTTTCATCAGCTAGGCTAGCTTGAATGCAGTGGTGCAGTGAGCACGGGATCCACATCTGGGCATACCCTTCCCACTTGGAGAAACAAATGCAAAAAGAACAAATGATGGACAGAATGCTGAACAACGCAAACATTCACCCCCAGTCACAAAGATTTGGGTTTAATATATAATTTTTTTGCTCACCAACCTTGTTTGGACCCAGCCATATGCAAATCAATCTTGACCCTGGTCCTAATGGGAACAGTCCAGCCCGAACTGCCAAGCCAGTTCTTCCCTGGACCAGAAACAAGCATCCTAGGACCCATTTCAGGGTATTTCCCTTCATCAGCTGAGCTAGCTCGAATCCAGTGGTGCAGTGAGCACGGGACACACGTCTGGGCATACCCTTCCCATTTGGGGTGACAAATGCAAAAAGAACAGATGATGGACAGAATGCTGAACAATGTAAACATTCACCCTAGTCACAAAGATATGGGGTTAATCCATTGTTTTTTTGTTCACCACGCTGCACCAGTTTTCACCCAAACATATACAAATCAATCTTGAACATGGTCCTAATAGGAACAGTCCAGCCCAAACGGCCAAGCCAGGTCTTCCCTGGAAATGATACAAACATCCTAGGTCCAGTTTGAGGGTATCACTGATATCAGCAAAGCTAGCTTGAGTCCAGTGGCGCAGTGAGCATGGGACACACGTCTGTGCATACCCTCCCCACTTGCGGCGACAAATGCAAAAAGAACAGATGATGGAAGGAATGCTGAACAATGCAAATATTCACCCCTATTCACAAAGACCTGGTTTAAATCCATCATTTTTTTGCTCACTACGCCACCCCATTTTGGACACAGCCATGTGCAAATCAGTCTTGACTCTGTTCCTCATGGGAACAGTCCAGCCAGAACTGCCAAGCAACGTCCTCCCTGGACCGGAAACAAGCATCCTAGGACCGGTTTCAGGGTATCACCCTTCATCAGCCAGGCTAGCTTGAATCCAGTGTCATAGCAAGCACGGGACCCACGTCTGGGCATACCCTTCCCACTGGGGTGACAAATGCAAAAACAACAGATGATGGACAGAATGCAGAGCAAATCAAACATTCACACCCAGTCACAGATCTGGCAGCATGATAGAGAACAAGCTGGACTCCATTTAGCATGAAGTGGCCTCCCTCAGTGAAGACACGGTTGCCTACCACTGGGATGTTGCAGCCACCTTTTTGAAAACTCAGCAATTCCTCCTTGCTGCAGTGATGCCATATGTCATAGCACAAAATGGCAGCTGCCTGGAATTGGGACTCCACATCTTTAACCACTGAAGTATGTGTGTCCCCCCTCTACCGCTCCACACCACCACCAACGGCACAAGAGCCAGCACTCATCAGAGGATGAAGATGTGGAACAAATTACTTTTCCTCTGAAAAGTACACTGTAGCACCAGTCTATGCCACATGGGCAGTTTTCTCCTTAGTTGTAGGCTAAAGATCATGCCAGTGTTGTCACATCAGGATATGTGCACTCTTCACCCACCCACTGTTTACCTGTCTGCTATGGAATGTCATTGTCAACTAAAGCTATCTAACCTATGCTAAACATAACTTACACATTAAACACCACACTCTAAACATTGCCACCCACCCCCTTTAAAAACAAGACACAAGTAGGACAACAATTACTAAAACTACACATGTTCTAACTAATCCTAAACAAATATATATATATATATATATATATATATTTAATTTTTTAAAACCCACCCCATATACACTTATCCTAACTAATCTATTATCCTACACTAACATTAACAATCTAAAACCCACACTAAAATATGTGTCAACTTCAAAAGGGAGGGCAATGAACTGGGAGGAAGTCAAGTGACAGTTCAAGTTCAAAGACTGGCCGTCTTAATTCTTTCCTTAATAAACTTCAACATTTTGTGGTTGGCCGCTGATTCTCCCTCCAACTTGTCCAAATGCGTAAGTATAAGGTTCACATCCCTACGCATCTCCTCTAGCAACTGTGATGATCCGGCAGCAGGTGGTGTAACCGTTTGTGCCTATGTGTCGACCGGTGCAGCAATGTGGTTGGGATGGGGCCAGCTGTGCACCCTGCACCGCTGAGGAGCTTGCTCCTTGCTTATCCTTTGGAGGCTGTGTGGGGCCTCATGTGGGAATGCCCTCCATTTCCCAGAAGCTTACTCTGACCGGAAGCGGTGAGCCATGCGGTGGTATCCAGACTCCACTTCAAGGAGATGGCTGTAACGTACTGCCCTCTTGTGAAACTGGTGCCTCTCCTTATTTGTCATGTTAGCAGCTGTAATAGGAGGATGAGCAACCATGATTATCAGCATGCATTGGGTGGAGTCTGTACAGATTACTAATTTACACTGCTGCAGCTAATTACACATGCACTCCAACACACATTCCAGAAAAGACAAAATTCCTCCTCATCTGTGTCTATTTCCAACCATACATCACCAGTATCTTGCACATGTCAGAGGGAGGAGGGGCAACCATTGTAAACCAAAAGGGGTCAGAGCTGATAGGAACAAATGCAAGCCTGATCAACATAACTGTCACCTACACAGTGAGCATCACATATTTCTACAAGTTTGGTATTCCACTCTCCCTGAGCCTAAGGGGTATGGCCATGCTATCCAACATCTCAACAGTCCTGGCCATACACCAAGGCCTGAGCACTCTTCATGGAGTCAAGGAGTGGACCATTTGATAGAGGGGGCTGCTAACTAGAAAGCTGGTAGTCAAAAGTCTGACATTACTATTCCTTTTACACACAGTTCCATGCCAGCACACATTGGGCATTGACCTGCATGCAAGCCAATCACATTCTACAAAAGTGGAACATACATGAAGTGAAAAAGACAGAGTGCCATGCTGGGGGAAAGTTGGCAGCCCAGTCCTTTGCCTTTTTAACAACGCAGGGATGCACCAAATTAAATCTAAAATGGCGCACCCCTGTGTTGTCACCCATGCCTGGACACATTTTGCTTAGAAACTTCAATCCAGAGACCCTTGCCTCATGGTGCAAGGATGGCTGAGTTGAGGGGGATATTGCTTTTTTGCAGGAAGGGACACCTTCCAACACAATGAAGTAATCTTCAAAGAGTTTTTACAATCTAAATGTGTGCTGCCTAATGCATCACCTATTGAAAGATCCAAAACAGAGGATACATTAGAGTATTTATCCTCATTGCGCATTGCTGAGGCCCCCCGTTGGGGTGTGTTTAGAATTTGGCACTGCCTCTGGTTTAGAAAATTTGTAAATCTGGGACAGTGTCTTAATGTAATGGGTGTTGCTGTGGGAGTGCCACAGCAACACCCATTGCGTTTTTTACGCTACCCCAGATTTTAGAGTTTTCTTAAACCTGAGCCAGCGCAAATTTTGCTAACCCCACCCCAGGGGTCGCTTTAGGAGGGTGCAATGAGAAGAAATGCTATTATTTCCCATGCTTTTTGCTCTTTCTATGTGCTACACTCTGCAACACGCAGAGAAAGAGCGAATCACATTTGGAGATTGTTTTTGTGCAGGAGGGTATCCCTCCTGCACAACAACTATCCCCCCTCTCAATACAGCCATACTTGCACCATGGAACACATGTTTCTGCATTGGGGCTCAACTGCAAATTTAGCACCAATGCAGGGGACAACACAGGGGTGCACTGTATACTATTAAATACGGCACATCCCTGCGTTGTGAAAATACTGGTGTGTGGCAGTGCCAATTTTGCCACAGCGTCACACTCCGTCATTTTCGGTTAAATATGGGCATAAATGTGGCCTGACACCAACTTGTATGCACGGTGCTGGCCAAAACGCACCACAAGCCTCCCAAGAAGTGACTCTCTTGTGGTGCTTGGGGCTCTTAAAAATGCCCCACTATGTCACCATCCAGCCTACTATGATATCTGTTCATTGTGCAGGCTAAAACATCTGCCATTGCATTCCACATGTCTGACTGACTAACACCAAACCCTGGATTACATAAAAGGACACACATTTTTACACTTAGTGGATGTATTGGGGTCATCAAACTGCACCATCTCTCCAGTTGTGTAGGGGGATGGTCCACCTGTAAGACATGAATGGTAAACATTGCTTAGTGTAAATGCAAAGTTTCTGCAAATGTGCAACAAAGTTCAGTGTAAACTTGTTAGGCGGAGTGATCTAGTCATCCTACTGGAAGATCAGGGAAATAGACAAACCACTACGATCACTCAATCACATATACACTCAGATGAGGTAGAGCCACACATCTAAAAACAATCACTGACCTGTGGTGCTTCACTCCTCACCATTGTTTATGGCATTGTCATGCAGCTGTCTGTAAGCATGACACCTCTATTACCAAATGAGACTGTTTGATTGTGTATATTCCATCAGAGGGGCATGCTATGGTTGTTGCAGTGGCAGGACCATTGTCACACCCATAGCAGTTCTGCCTGCAACAGATGTAGTATACATCTATATCATTATCATAGCTCAAAGACAAACTACTACCCTGGGATTGTGTGGGTATTGCAAGGTGTTGAGGATTGGCATTATACATCCTTCAATGACCAAAGTTAAACGTGTGTGCATTTACAAGTCAGACACACTTTATAAATTGCTATGGCAGTGGACTCATGTGAAGATGGTATACCTACCTGCACATTGACTGAATTGAAACATGGATGTACTGCAAATAGTGGGTGGCCTGCCATTGTTGCCATTGTGTATCATTTTTAATCCAGTGAGGGATAAGTACATGGGCATAGAAATAACACTCAACACAGACACACTTGCTCTGTGGTCAATGGATGTATCAGGTGTTGCAGGTTAGTGAGTGATGTGGTAGAGATGGAGCTGATGCAGTGCAGGCCCATACTGTCAGTGAGGATCTGTAGGCCAGTGGAACAGACTCTGCACAAGTGTGTGGTTATGAGGGCGGCCTTTCTGTCTGTGACAGACAATGAACCAGATCATGGAACTGCCAGTAGTCTCTTCCCAATTCATGTTCAAGCTCCCCTACATGGCATTGTCTAATGACACGAAGGGGCCTATTAGGACTACAGTGGTGCTGCACCAATTGCAGCTATACTGTCCATGTGGGCCTCAGTGCACCCTGTATTCACAGCCATGCCTGTGCGTAGTCAGATACAAGTCACAGCATGATGCTGGTGTTTCCTACAACATCAATTCATGTGAAGGCTAATAGATGCACTCTGCAGGAGTTCCAAAAGATCACGGCAACTTCAGCTGAGTACGTAGGGTTCCTTCTCAGATATATATAGATATGCCCACATATCATACCTTCTCTCAGCTGACATAACACAGTTAATGGAAATTATACATATGGTTTAATTAATTGACCCAGAGGAATTCACTTTGTGCTCCCTATTCTGACTTTGAATACCCTTTCTTGCCTGTTGCATGGCACATGCGTCATTAGCAGCTCCTCATTACAAAGGTACACTATGCATGCATCACAACCCTTTGGGGCATATTTCTGTGAAGTGGTGCAGCACCTAGCATTAAATGGGCCCCTTAGCACACTCCTAACACCACCATGTGCAGGGCTGTCTTTACAAAACAGCACACCATGGTGTTAGGGGGAGTTGTAGTACAAATATCTGACACTACTTGTGGTGCTTTGCAGGACTTGTATCAAAATTATTTACCCTAGTCCTGCAAGGCCCTCAGAGGCGCTCTGTTAATGAAGTGAGGTTCTTTTAAATGTCTGCAAAGATCATGTGTTTAAAAAATGGCGTGACTAATGTGGCAAAGTTATCTCATTGATTCAGTTGCACATTTTTAATTGCCCCTTTAGGTCAGGAACACCCTCCTTGTAGACATTATTTCTGGGGCAGGGCTAATGTGTGGGAAATGTTGACAAAGTTGCGCTGTGCATGCATTGTGCCACTTTGTTAACACAATTCTGGGAAAACTGGTATGGTAGTGCTGCCTTAGTGTTTAATACATAACACAATGCCGGTGCAAAGGTGGTGCTTTGGACTCTAAAATGTATCCCTTTTTGATGGTTATGCAGGATTCATCAAACATCTAACCTGCATTGGCTTCATTGTTGGACATGTGAACTCCAGGCCTGAACTGGCGCAGAGACTCTTCACACCGGTTGCATACAACCTGCTCACAAGTATTGCATGCAGCACTCCAAGTTATATGCTACTGTCATTCAAAATCAATAAACAGTCAATTGTATGCCAAAGGGAAACTTACCAACAGTTCTGCCAATCTCTATCCCCAAATGATCCAGCAGATCCTGCTCCCTTGCCTCCAGATCTGTGCAGGTCCGGTGTTGTATATGCACCTCAGGTGGTGGAGTACCTTGGCCCACCGCAGCCACCTGGCCTCTGTCTGGTATCCCAAAACCAGCCGGTCATAGATTTGCAGCATTATTGGAAGGTAGTGGGCCACAAGCCATACAAACCCCCCCAGCTCATCCGCAGACATCCTGCTCATCCTCCCTTTGATGGAGATAGCCACTGGTGAATGGAGTTTATCAAAAATAAAATAAAAAATTAAGGAAACTTAAACCGACTAACTAAACCGAACTACCCCAACTACTTAACTACCCCAGACAGACAACCCACTATATAACGACAAAACTGTACAATCACTACACAAAATACTAGTATACAAGTTATTTGACAAATCCTACACAAAAAACACAGGACACAGCACAATGGACACTACAAAATTGACAAAACACCTCCAACAATCGACCACCAGCTCAGAAACATAACCACACACAGTCATAGGGAAACAGACTGTAAAGAGAAAGTGAAACTGCACTCACTGTGCTGTGCTTGTATATGGAATTTCCTGGTACATCACTTCATGGCTGTGTGCGTCATGTTTTTCAGTCATGCGTCTTTTTATTTGACATATTGGGCTTATGCATCGTTTTTATTGATGCATGATGGTACTGTGCTGATTCCATCAGGTGCAGGCGTCAAAAAGCCTGTGGACGTCCGATTTAGTTTCTGGGGCTGGGTGTCATTTTGGTGATAGGATTTGTATGGTTTATGCATATGCGTGAAAAAAAATGACGCATGCCGGTTAGGCGTCGATTTCTCACAAGGGTGCATTAAGAGGAGTGTGAACGCTGAATTCTCTCTAAGGACCCATGTGTCATTTTCTTCATGTTAGTGGATGTTTTTGATGCATTTGTGTCATTTTTTTTACCTCATTTCTTGTTTGCGTGTTTTTTTTGCATTGTCCTTGAGTGCACCCTGATTCACTAAACATATTACATGGGCTGTGCTGCAATGTGGTATATGGGGTATGGCTACATGTGGAAGTTCATGCAGCAATGTGGTAGGGGTGAGATTGAGCTGCTCAACCAATAAATGTGTTTCCAAGTCGGCTGCATGCAATCACTCTTCCTTTGTGCATGTGTGAATGTGTACCTACAGTATGTCCACATATAATTTGGCACATGTGTGCTCTGTATGAACATATGTGTATGAATCTGAATGTGTAGGTGGACTACAAAGTTATATCCGTGACACTAGTGATTAGACATACCTAAAACTGATGATATAAGATGGCCTGACTCTAACACATGCTTAGGCACCCATTACAATGTGGACTCAGAGTATGCAGTGGACTTGGACTGCTTTGACATCACATTTCCCCTGAAGAGTTACGTGTCATTGAGGGTTGACTCTGTGGTTTGTAGTTGGATGTTCTGTCTTGTTGCTCAGGTGGTTGTCCATTCATCACAGTTGCTGGTGATGTCATGTAAACCTGTGTTAGTGAAATATGTGATATGCCATGTGTGTGCATAAACAAGTGTGAGAGCAATTTAATAACACATTACGAGATTGGTGTCTTAAGGGGATGTTCAAGGTCACATTACATTCTTCCAGCATGAACAGAAGTTGGCATTTAACTATTGCATATGTAGTCACATCACTGGCACCTATATTTCTGTAGGTCAGAACACATGTGAAAACAATTTGTAAATGTCAGAGGTTTTGTGTTACCTATGGCGTTATTGTAGTGCTAGGTTGTTTTTTGTACTGAATCCTGACATGTTACTATGCCAGGGCTATAATGGTGGTAAATGTGTGATGAAATATGTTGTATATGTGTGCCAGCCTCCAAATGGACACTCAGATTTGTCTAGTTCATGTTTGTCATTACTGTCACATACTCTGCTGTACCACGGTGTACCAGTGTTGCAGTGTGGCATAGATTCCAGGCCTACTCTTCATCATCACTGTGTGAGTATGTATGGCAACAGAAACACATGTTTGAATGGAAAGCTCAGGTTTATGGTGCTCCACTTCGTTCTTCCCCCTGTGCAGATACATCCGTTCACCTGACAATTTCATATGTTGATGTAGTCAGGGCAGTGTCATGTGGCTTAATAGAGCTGAGATTTTGGCCAATAATGTTTGGAACTCAGCAGCGTATGCAGACTCCCCAGTAGATATACACATGCACGAAATGTGGTCATACAGACTAGGATGTAATGCTCTGCTAGGCGGCACTTGATGTCAGACCTTCCCCTCTCAGGCACAGAGCTCGGCTGCTTGCACATGTAGGACATGTCTTATTCATAGAACTCATTATCTCTTTCCATGTGCAGCGTGTTTAGGGGTTGCATAACTGTAGTGATTTCGGCGCTCAACTAATGGCATGGTACAGATTGTGTTGTCTGTGACAGGCTCCTGTCAAAGGTTAAGGCCAAATATAATTTTATGCCAGTGCCAAAGATGTCTGAGTCATGTACATACCTGGGCAGCCTCAATATACATATGTGAAGGATAGACCTGCAGGCATTGATGTGTTGCACTGTCTGTTTTGGAGTATGTGTGTTCATTATTCTATTTTTTCAGACATTACTGTTAAGATATGTAACGTGTCCTTCAGTAATCCCAGATATTTGCTAGCTACTGCTTTGTGCGCATCTTCTACAACAACATTGTTGGTGATATAAGGATAGAATCCAACATATAACTTGGGTAATGTTGGGATCTAGCCTCCTCCTTCTACTGGCAACTTGTTAGTTTCCGTACCATTGGTGGTATTATTGATATGTAATGAGTGCCATGCACACATCATAACTTATGGCACAGCACTTGTGTAGTCTCCAGGGGACATGGCGTGTTCCATTTAGAACTATCAGTGGGTATCTCTGAGCTGCACATCCACATCTTTTGTGGAACATGGTTATGCAATTCTACCAGCATCCCACAACCTAGCTAACTCTTACCATGACTAAATGATGTAGAGGTTAGAAATCATCTCAGTGCTGTATTCATCTTTTGAAAAAAACTACCTACATGGCTAGGTGTACTCCAACTCAATGTGATGTTGGGTAACTGATGGTATTGGACTATGCAACACATAGTACTGCACCCACACCAGATTGTGATGTTGGAGTCCAAAACATGTATGGGATACATTTTTACCATTAGTACAATGCAATTGTTCTGTATTGTGAGTGAGACTGAGTATTGTGTTTTGCTATGGGATGTGTGATGTTGTCAAACAAAGCATACTATTTAAAGCTGCAAACACAGGTCAGGCATTGATGATGATGGGCTAACTGTTGCTACCTAGGAGATACAACCACACATCTGACTTTGTATTTCAATATGTATTTTCTGGAGACATGTGTGAAGACAGCAGATTTGTCTGACAAGTGTACATCTTTAGTACATAGTGAGTGTAACACACTCTGCCTACATTCCACCCAGACTACGCTTTGATCAAGCATTGTGGAATTAACTCATTGCTCTTGCCAATCGTTGTTGTATTTGTATAGGGAATATGCTGCCCTAGCTGCATTATTTCTCATCCAAACCAATGTGCATTCCACAGATGTGTGAGTGCAATAAGTAAGGTCAAGTTTACTCTGTGTCAAGGTTGTGCCCCATGGCAGCGGCAGGACATTATCCCATGGATAGACTGTGCAGGCTTTACTTCTACCATTGATTACCGAACTGTCCCTGGGCAAATCATGATGAAGTCCCCCCTTGTCACACATGTTCCATGCAGCCATTGTAACCATCACACTGAGTTGTGACAGTGTTCAGTTCCAACATTACTGAAGATCAATTTCTTGACATCCCCTACCTTTTGCGTGGGTCCCTTGCATACATCCTATTAGGCCACGGTGTTGTTGGGTGTGAAGGGCTATGAAATTGCAAGTTGGCCACAAGAACGTACAAATTATGTAGTGGGCCATGGATTGATTTCTTCAGTTGTCACATACCAGTAAACAGGCTGTAAGTGATATGTGAGATGAAGGCAGTATAATATCTTACCTCACATATGTTGCTACAATACTTGTCACTTTAGTGTTTGTTACATGTTTACTAAGGTTAGAGTCACATTCCTATGGTATATGTAGTGGAGAATGAGTAGACCAAGGCAGAATTGGTGAAATAAAGAAATGTCTATTTACAATAATTACATAGTGATTTCTGTGGGTTTTATGTCTAAAAGTGTTCAACAATATGTTGTCTCCGGCGTACCCCAGCAGCTGTGTTGAGCTATTTCCCCTCCAAATCATCAGAACCAACCTCCTCCTCCTCCTCAGGTGGGACAGCAACCTGGTTGTACAATGACACGTTCATTCGCACACAAATGTTGTGCAGGATGGCACATGTGAAAATAATTTTGCGCACAATGGGTGGGGCATAAAGGATGCTGCTCCTGTCAGGTCCAGGCACCTGAATCTTGATTTGAGGATGCCAAATGTCCTTTCCACTACATTGCGTGTCTGACTGTGTCCCTCATGGTAAGCACGCTCTTCTGCTGTATTAGAGTTAGCAAATGGGGTCATGACCCATGGCTGTATGCCGTAACCCTGATCCGCTGCAAAGGTAAGAGAGGAAAATTGTTGTTAAAACAGGCTCTTTCAATATACCATGACAGTTGTTAGTTGGAGTTGGATTGGTAGAGGGAACTTAACACATCCTTGCACCACAATGGTGTCAGATGTAGAGACAACTTAGTAGCACTACAAAGCCTGGCTATCCCAGCCATTTTGCCATGTGGCGGTACAGATGCAGTGCAACACTTAGGACCATATTAAAGGGTAAATGACAGAGGGCAATGCAGCTCCTAAATTGGCAGCGCCGTGCTCCATCATTTTCAATATGCAGGAATACACTGTGTGTAATATGTTACAATGGAACCCTTGTTGTCCCCTGCGCCGGTGCCAAAATATGCAGCCATACTCCAATGCTGCCAACCTTGCACCAGGGTGCTAGGATGGCTGCCCTGTGGGAGAGATTAAATCTGTGCAGGAAGGGACACCTTCCTAAACATAAACTATCTTCAAAGGCAATTTGCTCTTTCTATGTGTGCAGCAGAATACAGCATGCATAGGTAGCATATGAAGACAAATCAAAGTATATTTCTTTATTGTAGCCTCCAAATGCGACCCTTGGGGTCGTGTTTGATGTTGGCACTGCCTCAGGTTTCAGGAAACACCTACATCTGGTGTGGCGTCATCATGCTGTGGCACACCTAGAGCAACACACATTGCATTCCCCTTCCACGCAAAGTGCTGTGTGGGAAGGGGCCGTATTTACAAGGTGGAATCAAGCCACTAAAGAGTGGCCAGCACCACCTTGTAAATACAGTGCAGAGCATGACGATGGCACTAGGGGCTCTTAAATTTGGCCCTTAGTGATCTTGAGTGGCAGATGATAGTTGTGCCAGCCATCAAGTGTAGAAGAGTATGTATCCCATTGTTTTAGGATAATCAACATTGCTACATGTGTTTCGCCTAGCTTCCAATACATGAATCAGCATTTATACTGTCAACACAGGCACGGTGCAGGCTATGGAATGGGGCACAGCTAATTTACAAATGTGTCCCTTTATACAGTGCATGCAAGGTCAGTAATGTCCTCTATACTCCTACAGGGTCTCACTATGTCATCCATGATCTTTACTGTTTTACAGTGACTTCGTCCCAATGTGGACCATTTATTGTCTACGGTACAGATGTGATGGTGTTAGGGGGGAAGTAAGTGGAGCAAGTGAGGTAGCACTAGAGTAGGGGTGGCACCATTTCTCATTAATCTGGCACATGGCATATAATGGGCAGTAATTTGGTATTCCTATGTGTGTGACCCAATGCATCAGGCAGATGTGTGTGCACAATACAAGTGAGTTAGGTATGTGTAGATGAGATGTAATTGATGTTAGCACCACTTGTCTGGCATTTGATGTATGTTCTGCCAGAGACTAGCACAGCATGATTTATGTGGGACTGTGCCTATGTGTGACTTTCTTTACATGACCATTGTGTATGCCATTGACATTGCTGAGCTATTCTTTGTTAGGTGTAAGATGTGTGTGAAGTGTATTCAGTAGCCAACCTATGGGGACTTGTAGTGGTTTGTGGGCATCTTCTGTTTGCAAAGAGGACACAGCTCCACCTGTCCTTCATGAAGTGTGCCTGTCAAGTTGGGGGGGTGTAAACTACATGTAGGTGTAGGTGTTTGTGATGTGCACTGATTATGCTGTACTACAGCATGGTGCATATGTGTTATTACTTGCACATCTGTGTTACCCTGGCCATGTGTTTTTGGTGTGGTGTGTGTCTTGTGTGTCCTATAAGGTGTGTGTGTTGTGTGTATATTGCTAGGTTTGGTGACATATTGGCCATCCTAGAAGCGTTTGTTGATCCTGGAGTGCCGGAATATGAAGGCATCATGGACACTACCAGGATACTTGACTAAAATGTTTGTAAATAGGCCACAGTGGTCCACTATGTCCTGCACATTTATGGAATTAATATGTTTCCAGTTCCTGTATATCTGTTCTGTTGCTGCAGGTGGGACAAGTCAGGCATGGGTTCAGTCCATTGCACCCAGCACAAGCGGAAACCCAGCAATTAGGTAAAATCCTTGTTTGGTCTCCTGCTACATTTGCTGGGTATTGGGGATGCAGATGTTGCGTGGTGTCAGGGAGATGATTGCATCTAGGACCTTCGGCAGGAAGCCCGAGAATGACGGCTATGACACACCAGCAACCAGTGCACCAGTTGTCTAGAATGACCCAGATGCCAGCATTTGCTGCACAGCTAGCAGCCTTGTGATGGGTGGTATGTTATTTGGAGTTTGCAGCCTAACTGTGATGTCTGGCGCAATGTGGTGTAGCAGGCATAGAATGGACTCCCGGTTGAGACGGTAGGGCCTGATGACGTCTTGTTTCTTGAGGCCAAGGATGGTTGTCCTCTGCCAAAAAATCCTCTCCTGCCTTCTGCGTTGCCTTTGTGGGTGCTGTGGTAGTGTTTGTAGTTGCTGCGGTGGTGGTGGAGGGAGCTGCTGTGGTTGCTGCCCTCTGCGGCGTGTGCCAAGCTGGAGCAGTGATACTTCCATCTTGTCCTATAGGTTGCCAATGTTGCTTCTGTGAGTTTTTCTTAAGTGGTGGTGTGTGGGCCTCATTTTCACACCTGGTCTGACCCAGGTGTTATAATTTGGTGCTGATCAGGGTTTCCATAATTTTTTCTCTCTGCTTCTTAGTTGTGCGTCGTTTTTGCGTCAGGAGTGGGGGTTGGCGTCATTTTTGGGACGGGAACGCCTACCTTGCATATCATTGTCACAAAAGGATGCATGGTGTTTGGGCACATCCAAAAATGACGCTAACTCAGAAATGTTGGCACTGGACGAGTCTAGTGCCAAAATATAAATATGGAGCAAAGCTTGTGCTAAATTTGAGCCAAATAGTTTTTTGCAAAAACACTGCAAATAGAGTATAAATATGCCCCTTAGTGCTCAAAGGTGCCTTGGGACCAGTCAGCTCTCTAAAGTCTCTGTCAAAGTAGTCTAATTGCCAATTCCATTGTTTGGAGAACACCCTCTCCTCCTCATTCTAATTTTGACAGCTCCTCCATACTGAGAATCCATCACAAGTGCTCAATGCAGTTATGTCCCAGTGGTGGAGTTTGTTGTCCCTGAGGCTTAGAATAGTTTGTTTTATCACCAGTAGGTGGTGAGAGATCAGTTTACCTAGTGTGCCATATAGTGGGTAAATATCTGGAATGGGGCATCGAGGAGACTCACCACAGCACATTTGGCCAAGTCTAACCTGGTGAAGTTCTCAATTGCAGTTAGTATTGTGGTCCAAAAGGTTTGGAGTTTGGAGCAGGACCATAGAATGAGGGCAAAGGTCCTCTCTTCTATGCACTCCTCCAGCAATTAAAGGTGCTCTTGTTCTGCATTTTGGCCAGGCACACTGGGTATAGTGCCAGCTGTAGGGTATGTTGAGTATGGATTCTCTCCCTCCCTAGTGTGATGCATTAGTTGTTTGCGCGGGTCAGCATCTCCCCCCACTTGGCATAGTCCAGGATGATGCACAGTTCCCTACCCCAGGCCCTTTGAAAGGGATGTTTGATGGGGCTGTGTAAAGTATTCAGTATGTTATAAATGGTAGATATGTCATCTCTGTCCTATTGGAGTTACTGTTCAAATGGTGAAGGGCTCTTAAGTCTCCAAGCTTGGTCTGAGCCAATAGTCCTGCTGGAGGTAGCAAAGAATGTGGGACTCCTCCTTTACGTGTTCATAGGACTTGATGGACCCCTCTGCATACACGTCCCTCAATATTTTACACCCTCCCTCTAGCTATTTATAGTACAGGGCCCTGGTCAGTCCGGGTGTGAATTAGTGATTACCCCACAGAAGCGTAAAGGGGGAGGGAAATTTAGGGATAACCGACTAGACTCCAATGTCACTCTTGTGAATGGGGAGATATAGAGTGTCTTTGTCCAATCAGGGTGAGCTGCAAAGGAGCTTCCCATAGGGTCCCACTGCTATTGTATGGTCGCTCATGCACCTTCCTTTCTAGGTCTCACATAGGCAGCACATGTGCTGCCTCTACGAGGCATGGTGTATCTCATCTTTGTGCACAGAACACGCCCACCTCTTGTAATTTGTTCTTTCCGTGCCGTTTGAAGAATCCTTGTTTTTCTCTTGGCAGTTGCTTACTTGCTCCTTTTGGTGTACTGCTCACGGACATGGGACTGGTCCCGTTATTTATAGGCTTTTACTTCTGGACCATTTGTCTTATGTTCGCACACTATTTCTTTCTTTTGAAGCTATGCTCAGCCTCATTTATTCTGCTCTTTCCCTCCTCCTCCTCTGCCCACATAGTTGAAGAAATCCAGGAATGCGTGGGTTGCATTGCACCGTTCGTGTGAAGAGAAGCACTCATTGCCGTCTCTGAGTGAGCTCCACTGCTCCTTCCATGAGCCAAAGCCCTTGGCTTCCCCCACTTCCTAGCTCACTAAGACAATGGCACCCAGTGCCATAGACTTCAAAGTTTAACACAACATTGTTATCTGAAACGAAATGGCTATGCTTGTGGCGACCATGTTTCAAAAGGTCCAAGTCTGGAAGTTTCCTACAGAAGGACAGGCAAAAAAAACTACAAAATAGCATGAAAACATTAAAAGTATCTTTAAACTCATAGACTTGTGTATTATTATGCAGTTCTCCCTTAAAATGCTATCTTTAACATGTTCGTACCTTCCCGAAGAGTGGTCGGGATACGTATAGTTGTTTTTTCCATTTTCTGTTTCTAACCAACATCGCTGACAGTGTTTTGAAAACTACTTGGTGGAAGTTGATGCAAGAAAATTCAAACCTGAAAGAAAGTTAGCCTTACTTTTTAGTCATTTGGAAAAAGAGGGGCAACAAATATTTGATCATTTACCTGAATTAGAAGCCCCAGAGGATTGCTTTGGACAATGAGTACACAGAAGCCATTAATAGATTAGCAAGAAAGTTTTCAGAAGAAACTAGTGTTTTATTAGAGGGATTCAACTTTCTTAAAAGAAAACAGATGGACAATGTATCTAGTGAGGAGCTTGTATTGGCTCTTAGGCAATTAGCTTCTTCTTATGATTTTGGGGAAACACTAGATATGTATATTAGAGACCAATTACTTTATGGTTGTTATGAAAAAAAATACAAGAGCGCTTGTTAGCTTGTAGAGATCCTACATCAGAGGAAGTTGTAGACATTGCAAAATGTATTGAGGGTTCATTCATTTCAAGTAAACTCATATCTCAGGAACTAGTTTCATTTAAAGGAAAGGTACAGATATTGTAAGTTTAGTGTAGGTTAAGGAGAAAAAACAATGTACTCCACAAAGAAAATTTAAGTTATCGTGTTTTCGTTGTTCTTCTGAATCACATTTAGGAAATAATGAACACTGTCCTGCTATTGAGAAATGGTGCAACAAAGGTAAAGAAATAGGAAATTTTCAAGGTGTATGTAAAGGAGGAACGAAACAAGTAAGATTTAGCAATGAAGATGTTGAAATGAATGATGATGCTATGCATAATTTTAGTAATGATTTTAGCAAAGTATTGCTAAATGTAGATGTTGAAACAAGTCAAGAAGTTAAAGTCCGTTTATGTAATGTGCTAATGGGAAATGTTCCAATTTTTACAATGCCGAATTCAGGAGCACCCATTGCAATTTTATCTGATGCTCTGTTTTTTTTATGTGTGGAAGTATAAAAAGAAATTGCAACCTCCTGATATTAATCCAAAAACCTTTTGAGAACAAGATATTCACATGCTTGGTTATTTTATTGACAACTTGACATGTTTGGGACAAAAAACTACCACTTAGATTTATGTTGCACTTATAGGTCGCAATTTGGTTGGATGGCAGGGTTTAGCCAAACTTGGGTTAATGTCAGTACCTGGAGCTAGTATATGAGTAAAAGTAATACCCAAGCATATCTCGTACTTTGAGAGTTCACAAGAAAATGAGGCTAGGTCATTTATAAAAGAGTTCCCTGAAGTATTTTGCAATAAGATTGGTTATGTCAAGAATTGTAAACACCAGATCAGACTGAAACAGGATAGAGTAACAGTTGTTCATAAAGTGAGATCAGTTCCTTTAAGTGCTCAAGATGAATGCAAAGCAGTGTTAAAGAATCTGTGTGAAGAGGGTATCATTGCAGAAACCAATTCCTCTGAATGGGTTAGTCCAATTGATGTTGTAAAAGAAAAAGACAGGAGAGTTTTGTTTATGTGCAGATTTATGGTCTTTAAACAAAAATATTATAATTGATTGTCATCCACTTCTAAAAATTCATGAACGTCTAGCCAATTTAGGTCAGGCGAAATGTTTCAGCATTCTGAATTTAAGGTCTGCTTATCATCAAATTCCCTTAGATTCTGATTCGCGGGATTTAACAACCTTTATTACACCTTTAGGTGCCTATACGTTTTTGAGAATGACGTTTGGGCTAGCTTCAACTGCCAGTGTTTTTCAGAGGCTTATGGACACAATTTTAAGGGATATTAGGGAAGTTCAGGCATTTAAAGATGATGTCCTAATATATGCAGGCAACAAGCAGGAGCACAATGGTATTTTACTTCAAGTATTGGCTGTGTTTAAACAACATGGGATCACATTAAGATCTAATAAATGTAACATTATGGCAGATTAAATATTATTACTTAGGACACAGAATAACATCAGAAGGTATCAAACCAATATGTAGTCTTATTAAGGCCATCAAAGATGTGCCTGTTCCTAAAGACAAAGTTTCACTTAGATCCTTTTAAGGACTCAGTGAATATTATTCAAGATTTGTAAATGGCTATGCTTTTTTAGCGGTACAACTACTTAGAGCATTACTAAAGAAAGGTGTAAAATTCATTTGGAACACAGAAGAATTAGAAGGATTTAACAAAGGTAAAGTCATGATAATTTTGTCTCCAGCTTTAACACCATTTACTGCGGGAAAACAATGTATGCTTACTATTGATGTAAGCCAAATAGGCCTTGGTGCAGTTTTAACTCAAAAGATTGATCGGAAAGAAGTTACTGTAGCCTGTGCTTTTCAATGCTTAAAAGGATAATAATGCAATTATAGTACCATCGAGAGAGAAACTTTTGCTTGTGTCTGGGCTGTAGACAAATTTAAATCCTTTTTATGGGGTACTGGATTTACATTCTATACTGACCACAAGACATTAGTTTATCTTCTCAATGGTACTGGAACAGGTAAAGCATCTGCTCGTCTTGTGAGATTGCTATCACATTGTCTAGAGAACAATTTTGACATTAAGGCCCATATTTATACTTTTTGACGCACAACTGCGCCAACGCAGTTGTTTGTCAAAAATGTTACTGCGGCGCTGCGAACTGGTCTGAGTAAAAAAAAATGACTAACACCAGGCAGCGCCGGCATAGGGGAAAATGTGGGCTGTGCATCAAAAAATGGTGCAAGTCAGGTCTGAGGCAAAAATCAGGCCTCAAACCGGACTTGCGCCATTTTGTTTTGACGCACAATCCCCATTGACATGACTCCTGTCTTAGCAAAGACAGGAGTCATGCACCCTTGCCCAATGGCCATGCCCAGGGGACTTCTGTGCCCTGGGCATGGCCATTCGGCATAGTGGCATGTAGGGGGGCCCAAATTAGGCCCCCCTATGCCACTTAAAAACCGATAAAAAATACTTACCTGAACTTACCTTTACTTCCCTGGGATGGGTCCCCCCATCCATGGGTGTCCTCCAGGGGTGGGCGAGGGTGGCAGGGGGTGTCCCTGAGGGCAGGGGGGGGCACCTCTGGACTCCTTCCGAGCCCAGAGATCCCTTAACGCCTGCCCTGACCCAGGCGTTAAAAAACGGCGCACAACAGGATGTGCGCCGTTTTTTAAGGCCCTCCACCTCCTGTGCGTCAAAATGACGCTGGGGTATAAATAAGGCTCACAGGCCTTAAAGTCATTTTTTGGAAGGGAACGCCTACCTTGCATATCATTAACGCAAGGCAGTTTCCCGCTTCCAAAAAATGACGCACATGGTGGAATTTTGACGTCCGCGGGGTCGGGCGTCAAAGTTTAAATATGGGGCAGTGTTTGCGCCGAATGTGCGTCAAAAATTTGGACGCACTTTCGGAGTAAACAAAGTATAAATATGCCCCTAAGTACTTTTCTGGGGGGTCAAAAGTATGTGTTGACTGTTTGTCAAGAATGCCATTAGTAGATAATGATGAAAATGACTATCCGGAGGATGTTGAAAGTGTTATAGCCATGGTGGAAGATCTAGTTGAAGGTAATGTTAGTGTATGGAATTGGGTATGGAGTGGGTGGAAAATGTTAAAGAAGATAGCATTTTTCAAGAAGTATTACAATTTTTGTAAATTGGTTGGCCAAAAGAAAAAAATAAGCAAAGACGTTACAAATTATTCTCAGGTAGCACAGGAACTGTACATTGTGAAGGGGATCCTCATTCGTAATGATAAATGCATCCCTCCATATAAAATCAGAAACATATTAATTGAGTTGTCTCATAAAGGTCATTTAGGAGTAAATAGTGCCCCTAAACACTTGAAACAATTTTATTGGGGGCCAGGTTTAGACTCCCAAGTAGCTGATTGCATCAATAACTGCACCGCATGTCTGCTTTCAGATTGGAAAACTTCAGAAACACCCCTGAGTGTTTGCATTTGGAAAAAAGATACATTATTGTGCAAGTTGATTACTTTAGGAAAGTCCTCCTTTTTTTGCCTGATCACCCCCACACTTTTTGGATAGGTACTGGTGGTTACTGACTCTTGGTTGTGCCCTGGGTACTGCTTAACAGTCCCAGGGCCAGTGCTCTGTGTAAAATGGATATGTAAATTAGGCTAATTATAATTGGCTAAGTTAACCTACCTATAAGTCCATAGTATATGGTAGGGCATGTAGGTTAAGGGACCACAGCATAGGTGGTGCACACCTATTTGCACTGCTGAAGTGCCCAGTGTCATTTTAAAAGCAAGCCTGCCTTGCTGGCTGCTTTTAAATTAAAGTTATATGCAAATTCGACTTTGGAATTAAAAGTACTTCCAAAGTCTTAAACTACCTTGTTTTTACATATAAGTCACCCCTAAGGTGTGCCCTATGTGCCCCTAGGGCTGGGTGCCATGTAACTATAAGCAGGGACTTTATAAAAATAGATTTATAAGCCCTGGTGAGGTAAAAACAGCCAAATTCGTTTTTCCCTCATGGAAGTAAATGGCCTTCATAGGCTAGAATGGGGAGACTTTATTTTAAATTTTAAAGTCTCCTTAAATGTTGCATACCGAGAATTTGGTATCAAATTAATAGTTGTAATAAGTCCCACATCTTCCAGTTGTTGGATTTAATATAACTTGTTCAGGTAAAAAGTTTAGACTTTACCTAAAAAGTTGCCAATTTCAGCTCTGCATTGTTTTTGCTGCTGTGCTCTGATTGGCCAGCCTGCAGCAGCTTTTGCCAAGCTGCCTTGATGAGGTGTGAAGTGGCCTGGCTTCACACAAAGGAATGTGCTTGGGGGAGAGAATCTCCCCTCAGCAGATGGTGAGGCAGGAAGAGGGAGGGCTGCCAAACTGGTCTTCAAAGGCAGAGAAGGACATCTGGAGCACCCAGCAACACCCCCATATCCTGCAACCCCAGACAACTAGGTGCCCCCTTGATTAGATTAGGAGAGGGCAGGAGAGGGGTGTGTTTATGATTTTTAGCCACACCAGTGGGTGGGCTCAGCCAGATGTAACCTCCAAAAATCAGATTCAGCCATGTTGGATTTTAAGAGAATGTTGCCTTTTGGGATGGATTTTTGCCACACTTCCCAGGAAGTAGTCATCACAGGGGGACGGCCCTGTACCTGATTGGAGAACCAGGACCCCCCTGCTTTTCACCCAGGAGCAAGGATAAAACTGGCAGACCTGCCCCAAACACCTCAGATCCCTGCCAGATTTCAAGAAGAAAAGAACTAAAGGAGAAGAAGGACTGCCCTGCTGGACCCCTGGCCTGCACCTGGAACCTGCACTCAGAAGGACTGCACCAGCTGCACACTTGGGCTTCACCACAAGAAGGACTTTGCCTGGCTTCAACTGGTTCAAGGAGGGACTCCCTGTTTGCTACAAGTGAAAAATTGCTATCCAGAGTCCCCCTGCACCAACTCCTGAAAAGTGACCAGCTGACCACTGTTCAGTGGCCAAAAAGGAGTTTGCGCCAGGTGCGTTCTGGGAGTTGAAGTCCGCACCCCCCAAGGACCCTCACAGAACTTCTGGACCCTTGGGGTGAGCTGTGGACCCCAAAAGAACCTTAAAAGAACATCTGGGTGAAGCCCCAGAAGGTTGGAGAAGATTTGAGAAATTTTGTAAAAAAGCTCCAGAGAGGGACCGACTCGCCGCGGAAATTCTAGCCGGCTTGCCTCAACCGCGACCCGGCCTGACTTGGTGGTTCGTCCCGGTAAAGAAAAACCTCCGAAAAGGAGACTAAGTCCGAAGGTAAAAAGTTGACCGGGACCTCCCAGCCATCGTATCCGAGAAGGGCTCCACGGACGTCGGATCAAGATCCAGGTTTACCCCGGTCGAAGGATTTTCACCTCGAAAAAATGACTAAGTCCGAAGGTAAAAGTCTCCACCGAGGAAACCCACATCGCGTATCCGGACAAGGGCTCCAGGAGGTCGGATTCAACTGGCAGGTTCGTCCCGGTGAAGAAAATCTTCAAAATAAAGACTAAGTCAGAAGGTAACTTTTTAACCGAGGCCTCCCGCGACTTGTAGCCAAGCAGGGCTCCATCGCGGTCGGCCTGAAACTTTGACTTTGCCCCGGTCCTGGTGCAACCAGATGACCCGATTGGCACTTTTTGTTTCTAAGCGCTAGAAAAATAATAATTCTTTAAAAATTCATATCTCCGGTTCCCTTTATCCGATTTTATTCGTTTTTGTTTCATTTTAAAGATAAACATATAAACTATTTTTATAAATTGGTTTTGGATTTTTAAACTGTTTCCTGAGTTTTATTTAATTACTGTTTTGTGATATTTGAATGCTTTACACACTGTCTCCTAAGTTAAGCCTTGACGCTCGTTGCCAAGCTACCAAGGGTTGAGCTGGGATTAATTTACTGAGACCTAACTGTACCTAGGTGGAGGTTAGTGGCTTGTTGCTAGGTGTAGGTACCTACCTGCCCTTACCAATAACCCATTTTCCAACATTTTTGGTGGCAGCGGTGGGATCCTGTACTTGTGTTCAGTATCACGTTACAGTTTTAAGTAAAACGAATAAAAAATCCTTTAAATTGTCCTAGGGCAAAAAAAAAAAAAATTTTTATTTATTTTTTTATTAATTTGGATTAATTTCAATTATTGAATTTTTGTAATTTTTCTAAATTCTTGTTTCCAATTTTTGCAAAAAGTTTTTGTTGACACAAAACCAGGGAACCATGGAGCTTGATCTGGCTAGCCTACCCACACTGACAGTAGTCCAGCTTAGGGGATTGTGTATTGAAAGAGGGTTGCCTGCAACCACTGATCTCAGGAAGCAAATCCTGATCAAATCCCTGACAGCATGGGCTGAGGCCCAAGAGCTAGGCACAGAGGAAGCTCCAGAGGAGGAAGAAAAAGGGGAGGATGCTAACTCTAACCTCTCAGGGGAGTGAAGGCATCTGAGCCCAAGTGAGGATGAGGAAGAACGGTCCTCAGTAGATACAGTCACTAGGGGCAGACCCAAAGCTAGTGGTAGGAAGGGGGTCCTTTCAGGAGGAGAGAACCCATCCATCAGAGAAAGAGAGCTGGAGGCCCAGCTAGCATACATAGCTTTGGAAGCAGATAAGCTGGCCCTAGAAAAGAAAAAGTGGGCAAACAAAGAAAAAAGAGATGGTGGCAGCGATAAAGAAGCTGAGGTGTCCCTGGGTGGGGTTTTTTCCCCCAGATTACCCAAAGGGGTGGTTCCTGCCTATGTAGAGGGGGATGACATAGATAAGTGGCTGGGGGCCTTTGAGAGGGCCCTCCAGATGAGGAGAGTCAAGCCTCAGTACTGGGGTTCACTTCTTTGGGAGTTAGTTCCCAACTCTGGGAGGGATAGGCTCCTAACCATGAGTGGGGAGGATGCAGACTCATACCCCAGTATGAAGAGTTGCTTGACTAAAAAGTTTGGTCTGACCCGAGAGCAGTATAGGCTCAAGTTTAGGGACACCCAAAAGACAAGCACCCAGTCCTGGGTGGACTTTGCGGACATTTCAGTAAAGGCACTGGAGGGCTGGATACAGGGCAACAGGGTAAGTACCTTTGAGGGGCTGTACAATTTGATTATGAGGGAGCACCTTCTAACTAATTGTGTCCAAGAGAAGCTCCGCCAGTATCTAGTTGACTCTAAGTTGACCAACCCCAGAGAGCTGGGGGAGGCAGCAGATGACTGGTTAAGAACTAGGGTTAACCAGAAACCCCCAGGGGGTGATCAGAAAAAGGGAGGACATGGTTCTTCTCAGGGGAAGAACCAGGGGAAAGATGATAAAAAGCCCAAAGAGTCCTCACAAGAGTCCCCAAAAACTTCTCAGGGAGGGGGAGCCCCGAGCCAATTCACTTTTAAAGGGAAAGGGTATCAGGGAAAGAATCATGATCCTGCTAAAGTAGGAAGGTTTCAGGAGCTTGCTAAGGCCGGCAAGTGTTTTGATTGTCATCAACCTGGAAATAAAAGAGGAGATGCTATCTGCTCCAAGAAGCCCCCCACTGGTGGGCAATCCCAGGGGATTGCTAGTGTAGGGTTGGGGGTGGAAGTTGGCCCAGGGGTGGAATCAGGGTACACAGAGGTCACCTTAGTATCCGTGGGTGGGGTGGACATTGCAACTATGGCCACCTTACCTCCCATCATGGAGAGGTATAGGCAGAGGCCTAAAGTCAATGGGACTGAAGTGGAAGCTCTGAGAGATACAGGAGCCAGTGTGACAATGGTCACAGAAAAGCTGGTTTCTCCAGAGCAGGTCTTACCTGGTGTCTTCCACCAGGTGACTTATGCAGATAGCAGAACCAAACTCCATCCCATGGCTATGGTGAGTCTGGAATGGGGAGGTGTGACTGGCCCTAAAAAGGTAGCTGTAGCTCCTGCCCTCCCAGTAGAGTGTCTGCTGGGAAATGATCTTGAAGCATCTGAATGGTCAGAAGTGGAGAGAAGGGTCCATGCACAGATGCTGGACCTCCCTGAATGGATGTGTGCTGTGACCAGGTCACAGGCAGCACAACAGGGAAATGCTAGACACTTGGACCCTGGAACAATGGGCCAAGCCTCCAAGAAAAAGGGAAAGGGCACTGGGTCTGGATTGCCAGCCCCAACAAGTACAGAGGGTCAGGAAGAATCCAACCCTGAGGGGGAGGATCTGAACTCTGAGGGAGGGATACTTTCCCTGCAAACTATGCCTGATTTGGCAGAACTGCAAGGGGCAGGTGGGCCCACCAGAGAAGATTTGTGCCAGGGACAAAGAGAGTGTCCCACTCTTGAGGGCCTGAGGCAGACTGCTACCAGGCAAGAACAAGGGGATACCAGTGGGACCCAAAAGGTTTACTGGGAGGATGGAGTTCTCTACACTGAGGCAAGGGCCCTCAAACCAGGGGCTACTAGGAGAGTAGTGGTCTCCCAGAAGTATAGAGAATTCCTCCTTACCTTAAGCCATGATATCCCCTTAGCTGGACATTTGGGACAGACCAAGACCTGGAACAGGCTGGTCAACCATTTTTATTGGCCCCAAATGTCAGAAAAAGTCAGGGAGTTTTGCAGCTCCTGTGTCACCTGTCAAGCCAGTGGCAAGACAGGAGGCAAACCAAAGGCTCCCCTGATACCACTGCCAGTGGTTGGGACTCCCTTTGAGCGGGTGGGGATTGACATTGTTGGTCCCCTAGACCCGCCAACTGCTTCAGGTAACAGGTACATTGTGGTGGTAGTGGACCATGCCACCAGGTACCCTGAGGCAATACCCCTCCGGATAGTCACTGCTCCCACAGTGGCTAGGGCCCTACTTGGTGTGTTCACCAGAGTGGGATTCCCAAAGGAGGTGGTCTCAGATAGGGGCACAAACTTTATGTCAGCCTATCTGAAAGCCATGTGGGATGAGTGTGGTGTTACTTATAAGTTCACCACCCCCTACCATCCACAGACCAATGGTCTGGTGGAAAGATTTAATAAGACGCTGAAGGGCATGATCATGGGTTTGTCTGACAAACTCAGGAGGAGATGGGATGTTCTCCTCCCATGCCTGCTGTTTGCCTACAGAGAGGTGCCACAGAAGGGGGTTGGATTCAGCCCCTTTGAGTTACTGTTTGGGCACCCTGTAAGAGGCCCATTGTGCTTGGTGAGAGAGTCTTGGGAAAAGCCTCTCAAAGAGTCCAAGGAGAATGTGCTAGATTATGTGCTGGGCCTGCGGTCACGCATGGCTGAGTATATGAAGAAGGCAAGCAGAAACCTGGAAGCCAGCCAGGAGCTCATGAAGCTCTGGCATGATCAAAAGGCTACCATGCCTGAGTATCACCCAGGACAGCTGGTGTGGGTTTTGGAGCCCATGGCTCCTAGGGCACTTCAGGCCAAATGGACTGGGCCCTATCCAATTCTAGAGAAAAAAGGTGAGGTCACCTACTTGGTGTACCTTGGCACCCCCAGGAATCCTCACAGGATCCTGCATGTAAACAGGATGAAACCCCACCAGGACAGGGCAGACATGACCATGCTAATGGTCACTGATGAAGGGAAGGAGGAGGAGGGTGAACCTCTGCCAGACCTCCTGTCCTCAAAGGCAAAAGATGGGTCAGTGGAGGGAGTGGTACTCTCTCCCAAATTGACAGATCAGCAACAAAAAGACTGTAAGCAAGTTTTGGGACAGTTTGCTAGTCTGTTCTCCCTGACCCCAGGACTCACCAATTGGTGTGTCCATGATGTTGACACTGGTGACAGCTTGCCTGTCAAGAACAAGCTGTACAGGCTGTCTGACCAGGTCAAGGCCAACATCAAAGCTGAGGTGGCTAAGATGTTGGACCTCAAGGTAATTGAGCCCTCTGATAGTCCTTGGTTCAGTCCAGTGGTACTGGTGCCCAAACCTAATCCCCAAGGTGGGAAGAAAGAATTGAGATTCTGTGTGGACTACAGAGGTCTAAACGCAGTCACTAGGACTGATGCTCACCCAATACCTAGAGCTGATGAGCTCATTGACAGGTTGGGGGCTGCCAAATTCCTGAGCACATTTGATCTGACCTCAGGATATTGGCAGATTGCCTTAAGTCCAGGAGCTAAGGAGAGGTCAGCATTTTCCACACCAGAGGGCCACTTTCAGTTCAAGGTGATGCCTTTTGACATGAAAAATGCTCCTGCCACCTTCCAACGGTTGGTGAACAGAGTCCTATCTGGGTTGGAATCTTTCAGTGCAGCTTATCTGGATGATATAGCTGTATTTAGTTCCACCTGGAGGGACCACCTGGTCCACCTGAAGGAAGTGCTTCAGGCCCTGCTTCAAGCAGGCCTGACTATCAAGGCAAGCAAGTGCCAGATAGGGCAAAGCTCTGTTGTGTACCTGGGCCACCTTGTTGGTGGAGGCCATGTTCAACCTCTCCAGCCCAAGATCCAGACTATTCTGGATTGGGAGGCTCCAAAAACCCAGACTCAGGTCAGGGCCTTTCTTGGCCTGACCGGGTACTACAGGAGGTTTGTTCAGAATTTTGGGACCATAGTGGCCCCTCTGACTGAGCTTACCTCCAAGAAACAGCCCAAGAAGGTCATTTGGACCCCAGAGTGTCAGAAAGCTTTTGACACCCTAAAACAGACTATGTGTTCAGCACCAGTGTTACTGGCCCCTGACTATAGCAAGGAGTTTGTAGTGCAAACAGATGCTTCAGAGGAAGGGATTGGGGCAGTGTTAGCACAAGTTAATGAAGAGGGCCATGATCACCCAGTTGCCTTCATCAGCAGGCGACTACTCCCCAGAGAGAAAAAATGGAGTGCCATTGAGAGGGAGGCCTTTGCTGTGGTCTGGTCCCTGAAGAAGTTGAGGCCTTACTTGTTTGGCACTCACTTCCGTGTACAAACTGACCACAGACCTCTCAGGTGGTTGATGCAGATGAGGGGGGAGAACCCAAAACTGTTAAGGTGGTCCATTTCCCTACAGGGGATGGACTTCACAGTGGAGCACAGACCTGGGACTGCTCATGCCAATGCAGATGGCCTTTCCAGGTTTTTCCACTTAGCTGATGAGGACTACCAGGGTGTAGGTTAGTACCCATCACCTTTCATCTGGGGGGGGCAGTGTAGAAAAGTCCTCCTTTTTTTGCCTGATCACCCCCACACTTTTTGGATAGGTACTGGTGGTTACTGACTCTTGGCTGTGCCCTGGGTACTGCTTAACTAACAGTCCCAGGGCCAGTGCTCTGTGTAAAATGGATATGTAAATTAGGCTAATTATAATTGGCTAAGTTAACCTACCTATAAGTCCCTAGTATATGGTAGGGCATGTAGGTTAAGGGACCACAGCATAGGTGGTGCACACCTAGGTGCACTGCTGAAGTGCCCAGTGTCATTTTAAAAGCAAGCCTGCCTTGCTGGCTGCTTTTAAATTAAAGTTATATGCAAATTCGACTTTGGAATTAAAAGTACTTCCAAAGTCTTAAACTACCTTATTTTTACATATAATTCACCCCTAAGGTGTGCCCTATGTGCCCCTAGGGCTGGGTGCCATGTAACTATAAGCAGGGACTTTATAAAAATAGATTTATAAGCCCTGGTGAGGTAAAAACAGCCAAATTAGTTTTTCCCTCATGGAAGTAAATGGCCTTCATAGGCTAGAATGGGGAGACTTTATTTTAAATTTTAAAGTCTCCTTAAATGTTGCATACCGAGAATTTGGTATCAAATTAATTGTTGTAATAAGTCCCACAACTTCCAGTTGTTGGATTTAATATAACTTGTTCTGGTAAAAAGTTTAGACTTTACCTTAAAAGTTGCCAATTTCAGCTCTGCATTGTTTTTGCTGCTGTGCTCTGATTGGCCAGCCTTCAGCAGCTTTTGCCAAGCTGCCTTGATGAGGTGTGAAGTGGCCTGGCTTCACACAAAGGAATGTGCTTGGGGGAGAGAATCTCCCCTCAGCAGATGGTGAGGCAGGAAGGGGGAGGGCTGCCAAACTGGTCTTCAAAGGCAGAGAAGGACATCTGGAGCACCCAGCAACACCCCCACATCCTGCAACCCCAGACAACTAGGTGCCCCCTTGATTAGATTAGGAGAGGGCAGGAGAGGGGTGTGTTTATGATTTTTAGCCACACCAGTGGGTGGGCTCAGCCAGATGTAACCTCCAAAAATCAGATTCAGCCATGTTGGATTTTTAGAGAATGTTGCCTTTTGGGATGGATTTTTACCACACTTCCCAGGAAGTAGTTATCACAGGGGGACGACCCTGTACCTGATTGGAGAACCAGGACCCCCCTGCTTTTCACCCAGGAGCAAGGATAAAACTGGCAGACCTGCCCCCACACCTCAGATCCCTGCCAGATTTCAAGAAGAAAAGAACTAAAGGAGAAGAAGGACTGCCCTGCTGGACCCCTGGCCTGCACCTGGAACCTGCACTCAGAAGGACTGCACCAGCTGCACACTTGGGCTTCACCACAAGAAGGACTTTGCCTGGCTTCAACTGGTTCAAGGAGGGACTCCCTGTTTGCTACAAGTGAAAAATTGCTATCCAGAGTCCCCCTGCACCAACTCCTGAAAAGTGACCAGCTGACCACTGTTCAGTGGCCAAAAAGGAGTTTGCGCCAGGTGCATTCTGGGAGTTGAAGTCCGCACACCCCAAGGACCCTCACAGAACTTCTGGACCCTTAGGGTGAGCTGTGGACCCCAAAATAACCTTAAAAGAACATCTGGGTGAAGCCCCAGAAGGTTGGAGAAGATTTGAGAAATTTTGTAAAAAAGCTCCAGAGAGGGACCGACCCGCCGCGGAAATTCTAGCCGGCTTGCCTCAACCGCGACCCGGCCTGACTTGGTGGTTCGTCCCGGTAAAGAAAAACCTCTGAAAAAGAGACTAAGTCCGAAGGTAAAAAGTTGACCGGGACCTCCCAGCCATCGTATCCGAGAAGGGCTCCACGGACGTCGGATCAAGATCCAGGTTTACCCCGGTCGAAGGATTTTCACCTCGAAAAAACAACTAAGTCCGAAGGTAAAAGTCTCCACCGAGGAAACCCACATCGCGTATCCGGACAAGGGCTCCAGGAGGTCGGATTCAACTGGCAGGTTCGTCCCGGTGAAGAAAATCTTCAAAATAAAGACTAAGTCAGAAGGTAACTTTTTAACCGAGGCCTCCCGCGACTTGTAGCCGAGCAGGGCTCCATCGCGGTCGGCCTGAAACTTTGACTTTGCCCCGGTCCTGGTGCAACCAGATGACCCGATTGGCGCTTTTTGTTTCTAAACGCTAGAAAAATAATAATTCTTTAAAAATTCATATCTCCGGTTCCCTTTATCCAATTTTATTCGTTTTTGTGTCATTTTAAAGATAAAAATATAAACTATTGTTATAAATTGGTTTTGGATTTTTAAACTGTTTCCTGAGTTTTATTTAATTACTGTTTTGTGATATTTGAATGCTTTACACACTGTCTCCTAAGTTAAGCCTTGACGCTCGTTGCCAAGCTACCAAGGGTTGAGCTGGGATTAATTTACTGAGACCTAACTGTACCTAGGTGGAGGTTAGTGGCTTGTTGCTAGGTGTAGGTACCTACCTGCCCTTACCAATAACCCATTTTCCAACAATTACTAAATGGGTATACATGGGTTTGTACCATCTCCTACTACTGAAAGTGTAAAAAGATTTTTTTTTCTTATTTAAGTATTGAGGGTCCACCTAAATATTTAGTCACGGATAATGGTACATATTTCATCTCTAAAAGTATGAAGCTTTTTGTAAATTCGTTAGATATTAAGCATCTTCAAGTGGCATTATATTCACCATCTTCAAATGGTTTGGTAGAAAGAGTTAATAGGATTCTAAAAGAAGGAGTTCAAACACCAGTGGCCAACAATGTAGATGTGGAATGTTTTGTAAGGAAAAAGTTATGGAATTATCTTATAACTCCGCTTACTACTATAGGGGTTTCACCAATTAAGCTCATCAGGGGCAGAACTCCTAAATTATTAGTGAATCCTGAATGGGTGCAAGCTTTAAGATTACAAAAAACGGGATCTAAAAGAAAAATGAGTGAAATGTTAGACAGAGTGTCCCAATATCAAGCTTCAACAAAAGAAAGATGTGATAAAAAATTCAAAGTAAAGGAAGTGATGTATAATATTGGTGATTGGGTTTTCATTAAAAATTATAGAGTCAGCAAAGGAGAATCAAAATGTATGTCACCAGCAAAAAATTTGAAACTATCTAAGAACTCAGTGTTACTTTTTGAGAAAGGTTGGTTGAGTTAAAAGAAATTTGGTTAAGTTGACAGATTTACAAGCTAAAAAATCTTCGAGGTAAAAAGAAAGGATAATAATTACGTTTGGTTTGATAATTCAAGAGATCAAGTGAAGTAAGGCATGATTCAAGTGCTAGACAAAGGTCTTCAAATGTTTCTTTTCTTCCAGGTTCCTCTGTAAAAGAAGTCACTGCAGATCAGAACTCTAGTAATATTGATATAGACTCTGATCTTAATTTAGATGAAAGTAGGGGACACAACAGTACTAGAAATTCCAGTCCCATTCTTACTGTGTCAGTACCTTCAAATTTTAAGAATTTTCATTTATATTGATTATATGGTCGTAGAAATGGTTGTGTACCTTGAGTGAAAGAAGTATTTTTAACAAGGAAGGAGAGAAACTGTAGAGAAAAAAATTACTTATTTGCATTGCCATGGGGGCAATTTTGAGGTGAGAGCAACGTAAATTCAACCCATGTTTGCTTTAAAAATTGGAACTCTGCATCATTACTTTTGTTTCAAATAGAATTTATTTAGAAATTACCTTATTTAGAGAACCTTAATAATTATTTTAGATTTTTCCTCTTTAGCACTCCCTGGCCGCTTTAGAGAGGGTGTCAAAAGTTACGATTTTGATCCTGCATAAAAACAAGAACAAGAAACGTTTTAAGGAGTAGCACAGATCTGTTAAAACATGTACATTTATAGGTGAAAAATTCAGACCCAGCAATTATATATGAAGTTACTGGTCCAATTAATGTGTTAAACCATTTTTAAGCACTGTGCTTTAGTAGTCTTGGAAACCCTGGCACTTCAGCTTTAAGTGGGACAAGATGAATTTAGAACTCCTGTTTCCTAGTTTCTCATGGGGTTATCTAGAAAGCAAAGCATGGATATGACTCTTAATAAAATATCTACAATAATGTGCATAGTTACGAATATCTTATTACAAAACTCTGGGTATTTCGGTTTGTCTCTTTTTTGTTTAAGTGAAAAGACTAATATTCCAAACATGGCCACCGGAGAAGCATAAGCAAGCATCTTCTTAACTTTTTCATGCTTTCCAAGGTGGGTGGTGTACATTGCTGCTCTTCGCGCCATCTGTGGAGAGGTAATAGGGGTGTAAGTGTATGGATGGCATTTTCTGATACTGTCACCATCTAGCCAAGGGAGGTCAGATAGTGGGCAGGAAGGCGGAACGCTTAGAAGACGTCACAGTGCTCCAGCATGGCTCTTTCAGGAGAGAACATGCTGAAGGTAAAAAATGGCTTCACTGATGTCTGCACGAGACCGGGTGTGAAAAAAAAAAAGAATTGCTGCACCAAATAAATCACTGTTTGAACACTCTTGATGTGTTTTGGTGACTCTATCTTCTTTCCTTTTCTCATCACTACTTACCCTTCCACTGGATATAATAATTTAAATTCAATTTATCTCCTCTCATACTAACTCCATCTCTCGTTTTCACATATTTAATTCTACCCCCTATACACACAGCATCTTACTTCAAACTTTCATTCTTGATCTCTAACAAAACTCAATCCCACCTTACCACAGAAGCTCAACAAAACCTAAACACCACCGCAACACCACCACCGCACAATACCTCACCACCACCACATCATCACTAACCAACACCACTGCATCCCTCAGTACCACCTCAGCATCACTCAACATAACTCATCACCACCTCAACACCACTAAGAACCACCTATCATTCAACATAGCCTATGCATCACCTCCAAAGCAGCTCAACACCAACTTGCCACCACCTCAGCATAACTGAGCACCACCTCAATATACCCTCAGAATCTATTCATTCTCCCCTAGTGACCACTCACTCCTCAAGTTGAAATTTAAGTACCATTTACAAAACGTCATCCTCCCATTATTTATATCCCCATAACAAAAATAATGACAAACAAGCATTACAACAGGTAGAAAAAAGTTACCACTAATACAAGATAAAAACAACAACATTTTTCTAACAAATATTTTATTAATAAATTCAATCCGTTATACACAATATCGTCTGGATGTGTATAGAATAACAAAAATGCTTATGACACCTTTTTAGTATAACTTAACATATTGCACAGCAGACAATACTGCACACATAGCTGACAAACATTGGCACAACCAATAGCTATAACTAAACACGTAAAAAGTCCCAAAGGGGAGGCCTATTAGCTATGCTAATGCTTGTTTCTATTTCCGACCTTTTTGTTTCTATTTCCGACCTTTTTGAGTAAATAAGGAATTGACAATGGGTTGCTTCCTAGTAACAAGCAAGATTGTAGACTCCCAAGCCTCCTGACCGTGTATGTAATGTGCTCTGTTTGCGACTGATTCTCTCCGCCCTGCCCTGCCACATGATGGTATCACAGATTTTTTGGAGTTCAGCTACATAGTCTATCTTTATACTGGGGCTGAGGGGCTGGAAGAGGTGTCATATCTTGGGTAGGGTTGTTATTTTATAGGCCTCAATCCTACCAAGGAGAGAGAGTGATTTATATATCCAACTAATAAATACCCAAAGTACACCTCGTTTTAGCTGTTGGATGTTTATGTCTTAATTTCTAGCCAGGGTGGGGGCCAGAGCCAAGCCCCAGTATTCTATGTGTGGTGGCCCATCTGAGAGAAGTAAGTAGTCGCCCCTGTTGTACTACTGTGTATGGGGCAGATAGCAAGTATTAGACCTTACTGGGCCTCTCAGAGTACCTGAAATGCACAATAGTTATGATGCAGCACATATAATCATTTAATTTGGAGTGCATTCCACGCGGAGAGCATCAAAATGCACTCACTGGTGTCAGAAATGTACATATGGAGGTTAGGATTGTTTCAAACTATGGAGCGACAGAATGGTGTTAGACTATTCGTTATTGTTTTAGCTCCAGTGAGAGAAACTGCACACATGGTTGGACCAGGATGGAGAGTCTTTAGCTGTGTCACACAACATTTGTGACACTGATTTGAATGCTATGATGTCTGTGGTCTGCCATATCTGTTGGACGTGTCATTAGTTGTAAAAATACTTTCTTTCAACATTATTTGTGAGCACGGTAAAATATGCACAATTGTTGGAGCAGTGTGCGTAGTCGGACAATTGTGAACACCTGCAAAACACAATATAAAACACACTTCATTTCAGACCATGATCCTTAGTCATCACACTGCAGCAGACTTTTTTTCAGAAGAAATTGCCACAGGAGCCAGGTTTTTTTCTGTTTTTCTCCCTCTGTGTTTTTTGTTAATATTATTTTTTGATTATCCTTCATCTTTCTGGGCACTAGTTTTAAAAAAAAATAATTATTATGGCAGGGAGGAGAAATCCACGTTTCACAAAGGGAGAGTTGTTTGTCATAGTGTATGAAATCATTAGAGTAGAGCCACAATTGTTTAGAGCGCAAGTAAAAAACACAACCATATCTCAGAAAAAGCAAATGTGGTCCAGAATGGTGGACAGAGTGAATGCTGTGGCTAACAATTTGTGCACACAGGAAGAAATTAGGAAGGGGTGGAATGACCTGCAGGGGAGTGCACACTCACTGGCCTCCAAGCACCACTTGGTGGCCAAGAGGACTGGTGGTAGTTCTCCCAGCCCCCACTTACAATTCTTTTCCTGGGAGAAGAAGGTCTTGCAGATCCTATATGCTAAAGGCTTGAGCGGGATCCCTGGGGGAGTGGAAAGTAGTAAGTTAAACTTAGCAATGTCTCAAAAATCACAAATCGAGTTCTGTCCTTAAGTTAGCCATTTAGAATTGTTCAACACCCTTATCAAAACAGATAAGCCTAAACTTGACTCCACAAAATATCTTGTTTCATCCCAATTACTAGCATCATGGTTGTATCTCTCTTTTTAACAATTCACAATATGTTTAGTCAGATTGTGTGTTGTTTCCTATGGATGTTGTTGTTCTCCAAAAAACAAGTCCAAAACTCCAACCATTTGCACGTGAAAGTATACTGCTTGTAAGTGGTTGTTAGACCTGGCAGCTCTTGGTGTGGTTTCCCTGTACTTTATGCTTCGGACCTCCTGTTTTTGGACTCTGTGCTGTAATTCATTTTTGCTGGTTTTGATACTCTGGGCACCCTACCATTGCTAACCAGTGATAAATTACACGTGCTCTCTGTCTAAAAGATATTGGCAATTGGTTTTCCATGATTGGCACATTTGATTCACTAGTAAGTCCTAGTAAAGTGCACTATGGGTGCCCAGGGTCTGTAAATCAATTTCTACTAGTGGGCCTGTAGTACTGATTGTGCCACTCACATGAGTAGCCCTGTAAACATGTCTCAGACCTTCCACTGCAGTGTCTGTGGGTGTAGTTGGGTGTAGTTTTGCACTGCCTATTTGACCTGGCAAGTGTACCCACTTGCAAGGTCCAAACCTTCCCCTTCCCTTTTACTATTTGTATGTAACCCCTAAGGCAGGCCCTAGGTTGCCCCATGGGCAGGGTGCAGTGTATTTAAAAGGTAGGACATGTACTAGTATGTTTTACATGTCCTGATAGTGAAATACTGCCAAATTTGTTTTTCACTATTGCCAGGCCTATCTCTCCCATAGGTTGTCAACACCAGGACAGTGCGCGCTCTACGGGCATCTAGAATGCAACACCCCAACACTCGCAAGATAATGTAATTTATGCATTGTGATCATATGTTATTGTTTAACCTTTTGCACTGCAGAATTCCATCCAAAAGATTCATTTTTAAGGTGCTTATAAATACTGTACATTTGCAATGTATTGCTGCAGACATTCAGAGTGTGTTAGGGTGTGGTCCCTTTCCAGGGCCTTCTAGAGACTTTCCCTGCAACATGCCTGGGCGTGGTTCTAGGCTGGGCCAAGACTCTATAAAAGAGAGTCAGCCCAACTTCCAGTGCTCACTATTCAGAGGTCCCGGTGCAGAGCAGCAGCTTCTTCCTGAGCTCCTGTCCCGGCGGCCTATTTGGATTTTCCAGTCTTCTGCACTCATCTCTCATTGGTGATCACTGTTTCCAGGCGGTAAGACGGTGTTTGGACATTTCCCAACACCGTAATTGAGAATTTTCATATTCTTGATTTTAATTCTTAAATGAATAACAGATTACTTGTGTGCTGCCATTTTTTGACATTTGTATGGTGGTTTGCAAATAGGGAGGACGCGCAATTTATTACATAAAGATTTGACTTTGTTATTACATTGTTGTTCATTGCGCGCTGATATTTCTTGACATTTACATGATGTTTTACGAGTTGGAAAGACGTGCAACTCGTTTCATGAGCATTTAACTTTGTTGTTCATTGCGCGCTACCTTTTCTTGACATTTACATGGTGGCATTCGAATCTGCGAAACGCGCGATTCACTTCTCGTGTGTAATTCATGCTGTTCATTGTGCGCTACCACTTTCTGGCATTTACATGGTGGCATTCGAATCGGCAACATGCGCGATTCTTTCCTTGAGTGTTTTTTCATGTTATTCATTGTGCGCTACCATTTCTTGGCATTTGCATGGTGGCATTTGAATCGACAAGACGCGCAATTCTTTCCCTGAGTGCTTTTCATGTTGTTCGTTGTGCGCTACCATTTCTTGGCATTTGTATGGTGGCATTTGAATCGGCAAGATGCGCAATTCTTTCCTCGTGTATAAATAATGTAAATTACTGTGCGCTACTATTCTAAGACATTTTCTTGGTAGCATTTCAAGTTGACACGTTGCGTGATTTATTCCTTGAATCTACGTTGTGTGATTTCATGGTGCACAATCCTTTATGGTGTTTAATACTCATATAAAAATCTGCAATGTGCGCAATTCACTTCCCAATGTTTTTTCTGAGATGAACACAACTATACCAGAGTTCTAGATGTAATGCTGTGTGTTCCTGATATATATTCTTAAAAGGAGATTCATATGGTTGTTTAGAAATTGCTCAGAGTGTTTCCTGATTCTCATGCTAAAGAAAGTACTCGAATCTGAAAGTACTGTTTAACTTTTCCTGTTTCCTCCTCAGGCATTCGGTCATCTAAAGCCTAGTCAGTTTTAGGACTATTTTAGGGTTGTTCATGTTTTTTTGGAAAAGACGAAGCTTAGAGTTGTAGCATGGTACTGATTTCATGGGATATAATTTTGATGTTGTGTTTTAACCTTTTGCTTTCTACAGGTCTCCTTCCCAGCTGTTCCCGTCCTAATCCCCTTTTCCCCACTTGGACTCTCTTAGACTCTGTGATAAATCTAATCAGAGTATTGGAGCTGTCTTGTGGTGGAAGTGTTGGGAACGTGCACAGACCCCAAGGATCTGGTGACTCTGACAGAGGTTAATATAGGGGCTGCCTTTAAATGTCTTTTAAAGACAGTTTCCCATTGGGAGCAGATAGCGATTTGGAGTTTGGGGTCTCTGAACTCACAATTTTAAAATACATCTTGCGGTAAAGTTGGTTTTTAGATTGTCTGTTTGAAAATGCCACTTTTAGAAAGTGGGCATTTTCTTCCTTAACCGTTCTGTTTCTCTGCCTGCCTGTGGAATCCACATCTGGGTCAGACTGACAGTTGGACTGATTGTGAATTCCCTCTAGACAGGGACACAAAGGGAGCTGAGGTGTGTCCTTCATACCCTGATGAGTCTTCTGGGCTAGAGTGGGAAGGGAGGAGCTGACACTTGCACATGAAAGGGCTGTGCCTCTCCTCACACAATGCAGTCTTCAACCCTTGGAGGTTGTCTTGGGCCAGACCAGGGCATGGCAGGCTCTTGAGAACAACAGAGACTTTCCTTTGAGGTTTGCCTACAACAAAGACAGAAATGAGAATAAGTAGTGGACCCAAAACCTCAGACTTTCAGATTACTTCTGGATCAAGAGGAACCTCTCCCAAGGAGAAGAGCTTGATGCTTGAGGAGAGCCTGTACCTCTGCCTGCTGCTGCTGCTTCTGCCTTAAGAGGGAAAGGATTGGACTTTGCTTTCTGAAATTCAGCTTGTGAAGTTTCTCCAAGGGCTCGGATTGAGTTTGCTACCTGTTCTGAAGTCCCAGGGACATCAAAGACTTTATGTACTAGTGCGTGGGCTCTTCTGCTGAGAATCCTGACTTGTTAAGGGGTGCCAAATCCAGTCCCTGGGCCCTCAAAAGTGGAAGCTGGTAATCTGCGATGGAAAATCCATGCACTGCTGGGTGAGCAGCTGAAAAATTGACGCAGTGCCTGCATCATGGATGAAAAGTCGATACAATGTCAGTAAAATCGATTCATCGCCAGCTCAGCGTGGATTCACCGCTGTCGTGAGTCTGGATTTTCCATGCATCGTCCCTGGGTGTCACAATTTTTGACATCACCACACGGACCCGAGGCTTCTGGTCCGGGAACCGACACATCGTTTGTCCGGCAGAGAAAGAATCAAAGCATGGTCTCACTTGTGAGTAAGAAATCGACGCATCACTTGCTTTTCTGGTGCACGCTCTGCATTATTTTTCACACATACCATGTGCTTTGTGCTAAAACAACGCATCCTTTGACTTCTATGGATTCAGGCTCTTTTTACTTTACAAATTAGGCTTGTTTGATTTAGATAAATATTGGTTATTTTTCTAAACTGTTATGGAGTTTTTTTGTGGTGTTTTCAGTGTGTTACTGTGTGTGTTGGTACAAATACTTTACACATTGCCTCTGAGATAAGCCTGACTGCTTGTGCCAAGCTACCAAGGGGGTGGCAGGGGATATCCTAGATGTGTATCTCCATACCCTGACTTGAGTGAGGTCCCTGGTTGGACAGAGTGCAAACTGACTGCCAACCAGAGACTCCATTTATAACAGAGGTATTTTCACTTATTTACATCATATCCATATGTGTGTGTGCATGTTGTAAATGTGTATTCATCTCCACTACAGTTTTTGAAAAAAATATGTGTAACTCACTTTTCAACAACTATTGTCTATGGCGCCAACAGATGATTACAACTACCATGATGCCAATTTTGTATCTGCAAACCAATAGTGCAATTTAATCTTGCTCTACATTCCTTTACTTATATATGTGCCCACATCTCAAATACGTGTGCATTTGACAGTCACCATGTCCTTCTATGTATGAAAATGTCAGTTGGTTTGTTCACCAAGCATGTTGACACCTTCTCATAGATACATTGATTTGATGTAAATGGTCACATAATTCATAGCCTGTTTAGTCCAAGATTTCCTACCATGTGACGTGGCATGCTGAATAGAAGTAGTATCCACACACAATTTATTTGCACTGTCCATATGATGACCAATGCCAGTTTTTCTATTAAGTTGAACTACAGTTTGTCTAATGTTTTTTAGCCTGCTATGCCTTTGAATGGTCTAGTACTCAACACTGTGTTGGGTTGAATGCCTAGTATATGTAATGTACACTTCAGAAAAAAACATTTTGCTTTTCATGACATCTCTACAACATCATCACTGGAATTTGCACCTGTGAAAAATCAGTCTGCATGTAATAAACAATGAAAATCACACAATGGCCTTATCATTCTATCAGTTTGATTTTACTGTTTTAGGTTGCCCCATTGTAACTAAAGACAGATATGAGGTACAAACCAGACTGTAATATCATATTGTCTGTATTCTTCTCAGGTCCAACACTCAGGGCCAGTGGACTACCATCTGTCACTCAAGACACCTCCACTCCAGACTAGGAGCAAGCCTTCAGTGAAGACTCCACTCCTGGAAGTCTGGATGATAGGGAGCAGCCTAGTCTGTCTGGGCAGGCAGCTCTGTGGAGTCACACCTGGCCCACACCTACACCTCCGACCCCAGCTACAACTATATCTCAGCCTATGGATACCTGCACTTCCTGTGTACAGAGTAACTTCACATCAATCTTGTGCCCCTCCACTCCTGGCTACTATTGAGGCAACTCCAACTTTGCCTCCAGTAGTTCCAGGACCCAGTGGGATGGTGCACACTGCCCCCAGGGCACAAGGTATGGAGGGTAAAGGTCGTGGAATGGAATCTGTGGGCCAGCAAAGTGAGGCCACTGACATCATTGTCAGCCATGCCACCATTGAGGGAGTCACAGGAGCAGTACTAGAGTCTCAAGATGTGATGGGCCAGGTGGCAACTGAGCTTTGGGTGATCAAGGAGGTACAGAGGGAGCTCATGATGGAAATCCACAACCATAATGACAAAATGAGCTCCCTGATTGAGTTGCTTTTTGTTTCACAATTCTTTATTGAAAGATGGAAAAATAGAAGCAACGTCTTACATAACAAAATAGTATAGTATAGTGAGCTTCTTTTCATTATTACACCCAGAACATGAAAAATATCCATAAGCCTCAGCAGAGAAATGCAATGCCACAGATCACCAAAACATAGTAGGATATGCGTGTGCAGGGCCCTAGGCATGTATCAATTGGCGGAAAGGCAAATTACTGTAAAGTGTCAGGGATGACTGCATGTAGGGGGTTAGAACGAGGAACAGCGGTAAGTTGTGGATATTCAGAGAGCTCAGAGAACCCCTATTTTGCTGATTTGGTAAGGGGCCCCTGTGAGTCTGGGGTCAGTGGCAGATGGGTATCGCAGAGGTCGACACAATGGTCCAACGAAGAGGGTGGGTGTGGTAGAGGATACTATCTATCACTGAGAGCTCTTATCCTGTTACGGAAAGAGAGGAAAGGATTATGCAATGAAGGAGGAGAGGAGGGGATAGTGGATAGAGGGAAAGATGCCTGGAAGAGGAGAAAAAAGAGGAGGGGAGAAGCAAAAGGAAGAGGATAAGGAAAAGAGGGAGGGAGGAAAGGGAGAAAGAAGCAAGGAAGAAAAGGAAGGAGAAGAAGAACAGGAATAAGGATGGGGAGAAGAACAGAAGGAAAAGACGAAAAAGGGGGAAGAAAATAAAGGAGCAGAAGAGGAAAAAAGAGAAGAAAGGGCAGAGAAAGAGAAAAGAAAAAGAAAAAGAGAAAGCAAGAGCATCCGGAGAGGGAGGAGGGAAGAGGGAGGGTTGGAGAAAGACGCTGAGGTGAGGGTGCTGGGCATCTGAGCATCAGGGGGTGGGAGGGACATCACAGAGGTATGGGTTGAGAGGGTACACAGATTGGGACGGAGAGGATGACAAATACAAGGATTTGGTTGGGGGGGAAATGCAATCAACCATCAACGTTTTGGGGGAAAGGGGTCAATGTTTGTAGGAATACTTCTGTCCTATCTTTTATGCTATAAATAATGCTTCTGTCGGCAGCTGTTTGGAACATTGCCGAAAGCCATTCGTCGTGTGAGGGGGCCGTCGTTGTGCGCCAGTATCAGAGAATACATAGTTTAGCCATAGCCAATGCTGTGAGCAAGAGGAGGAGTTTCGTGAGAGACAGGCCTTGGATTTCACCAGTATTGTGCAAGATGAGCAGAGTTTTGGGAAGAGAAGGCGGTATGATTGTATATTTGGAGAGTGGCAGAGTATATGAAGTAGTTCACAAGGCGGGTCGGGGCAACGTCAGCAATTTGCATGGGACAGTAGTCCAGCTGCACTAAGTTTCTGGGATGTCCAGTACCAATCGTGCAGAGTTTTAAAAAGACAGAATTTTATTCGAGCCTCCCTTGTGCCCCGTTCTTGCTCTTGCAATAGGTCAGTCCAGTCTTTTATGTCATACTCCACCTGTAATTGTGCCTGCCATTTGGCCTTGAGAGTGGTTAAAAGGGTCAGAGAGAATAGGTGCCGGTTCACCAGGTTGTGCAGACCTGACATCCCCCCCCCCTTAAGGCACCCCAGCTTTCCAGATAATCAAGCACAGGGGAACGCTGCAGTGTTTATGGGTGGGTCCCCATACGGCTACAGAGGAAGTGAGAGCTGCCGGTAGTTTCAAGAATAGTGGTCAGGTAGGTCAAATTTAGGGACGGCTTCAGGTTCCCATTTTCCAAGAGTTGACCAATGTATAAGACTCTCTTAGATCGCCAGCCCTCCCAGTCAATCACTTCCCCCCCACTTAGCAAACCGGCATTGCCCCAGAGTGGTGCATGGGAGTGAATCCAAGGATCCACTCCTAGCAGACGGTGAGCCTGGCGCCAGGAGTTCAACATCACCTGCATCACTTTGTTAACAGGTCGGAGTTGGGGAGCACTGGTGCCATAAAGCACTCTTAGTTTCAGTGGCATTTGTGATGGAGTGCGTTCCTACTCTACCCATAGTGGAGTGTCAGGTATACCCAGGAGCATGAAGGCCAGTTCAGAAAGGTGTAGAGCAAGTGCGTAATGCTCTACAGAAGGTAATCCCAGCCCTCCACATTCACAGCGAGCAATGAGTTTAGCTCTGGATACCTGTAGTCTCATTGAACCCCATCTGAATGCGCGTATACAACTATCCACCGCTCTGAGCATTGGCAGAGGGACTTGTAGTGGTAACATCCCAAGGACAAATGTGTATCGTGGTAAAGTTACCATGCGTACAGCTGGCACCCACCCTTAAAGGGAGAGCTCTAGGTGGGACCATTTGAAAAAATCTCGTTTTCTAGGCATTTAGGGCATGACTGTTTCCAGTGAATTGGAAATTCCGCTAGGGTGGTGCATGTGGTCACAGGTGGCAGAGGGAGTGCTTCACTTTTATCCTAATTGATTTTATACCCCGATATTGCTTCAAATTCTGCTAAGATAACTTGTAGTCTGGGAAGGAGTGGGTGAGGTCCGTGAGCAATATGGCATATAAATAAACTGTGGAGTGACCACCCGGGATGGGGATGCTGGCAATGAGGAGTGACCATCGAATAAGAGCTGCTGGGGTTTCGACTGTTAAGAGGAATAACAACAGTGACAATGGGCAGCCTCGCAGAGTTCCTTATTTGATAGAGAACATGTCTGAGAGGAAACCCCCACAGTTAATCTGTGCCGTAGGAGATTCATATAACCAACGGACTTTGTTAATGAACCCATCACCCAGACCGAAGCTTTTCAGGGTCTCAAAGAGGTTCAAGGGAAAGAGCCAAGGCCTCATCCCTTGAATTTCAGGTGACCAAAAGTGCAAGTGCTAGGGTGAAACGGAGATGGTTTCTGGAGGACCGCCCGGGTACAAATTCCACCTGTGTGTGATGGATAAGGGATGGTATAACTTTCTTTAGACGGGCCGCCAAGACTCCAGCCAATATCCTAATGTCCCTGTTGAGAAGGTAAATAGGACGATAGCTATCACAAAGTAGTGGGTCCTTCCCTGGTTTCGGCAGGACCACTATGGACGCCCTGTTAGAAATAGGGCTCAAGGAGCTTGTACTTTCTGCTCCCCTGAAGGCCTCATATAATGGTTCCACCATTTCCGCTCCCGATTATTTGTAGTATTCCACCGGGAATCCATCCTCCCCCGGGGCCTTATGGTAAGGGAGTTTGGATACAGCTTGTATTATCTCCTTCCTGCTGATTTCTCCCCCAACAGCCATCTGCCTTCTGCAGTAAAACTAGGTATACGGGCCTCCTCGAAAAACGCAGTGAGTCTATAGTAGTCCTCCTCTGTTTCGGGGGAGTAGAGTGTCTGATAAAAGCTCCCAAATGCGTAAGCTATATCCTGAGAGTGTGTGTGTGTATCATGCCACCTACATCTTGTACGGCAGGTATGGCTAGCGCTGCTTCCTGGTGGCATAGTTTGGCTGCTAGCAGTTGGCATGCCTTTTCCCCTTGCTCCTAATGTCTACTTTTCATCCTTTGCCAGGGCATATTCCACCTGGGAGGTATACAGAGAATTAAGTTCCATTTTTGCCTTTTCAAGGCGGTGGCGTGTTGAAGGGGAGGAAGATATAGTATAGTTGTGGGTACAGTTTGCTATAATCCCCTAAAGCGTCTGCTTGCAAGACTATCTCTGGGCATTAGCGAGGGCAGCATCTCTAATGTGTTTCTCCCTTATCGTTGCCTTTGCTGCAGCCCACAGAACCTGGGGGGAAGAGACCGAGCCCTTATTGATGGCCAGGTAGGCAGAAACGTGGGCACGTAGTTGGTCCTTGCCCTGCGGCGAACTGTATCAGCGCCACAGTTTATATCCTGGAAAGGCAAGGCCCAAGTCTAGTGCCAAGAAGACAGGGGCATGGTCGGATAATGCGACCTCCAGTATACGGGACTCCCTAACCAAGAGAACCAATTTGTGGGAAGTGAGGAAGTAGTACAACCGAGATTGCGTGCAATGGTCTGGCGATACAAAGGTGTACTATTGATTGAGCTGGTGTGAAAGACGCCAGTGGTCTATCAGCCCATGGTCCAATAGTATGTCCCCCCAGCAATGCCCTGTCAGCGTTCTTGCCGACATCCAATCTGCCCGTTCAGTCAAGAACCGCATCAATGGCCAGGTTCCAGTCCCCACCTAGGAGATATTGGGAGGCTTCGATCTCTGTCAGGAGACGATTGAGAAGTAGGAAGAACATATATTTAGAGCCCACACAGGCATAAACGGACCCAACGCACATTGTACGATCCCCAAGTCTGAGTTTGGTGAGGATGTAACGGCCTTCCGGGTTAAACCACGTCTTGAGTACTTTAAATTGTAAGGATCGGCAGAGAAGAATCACAACCCTGCATTCGCGCACTAAGCTGACATAGATGGTAGACTGCCACTGTGGAGCACCCGAACCACCCAGTCTCAGTGTAATTTCTCTGATTCTGAGGGGGAGAGATGTGTTTCCTGCAAAAGAGCAATATCTTCATGTTTGTATTGCAAATAAGATGAGACCATCTTCCTCTAAATATATTGCGTGAGGCCGTGAACATTCCATGATATGGTCTTCAATGGGAGAGTAGTCCACATTCCTGGAGCGGGCATACCGGTCCACGGGGGTGAAATAGCCACTATTGGGTCTTTGAGGCACAGAAAGGCAGCCCAGGCTAACAATGTCAGAGTAAGGAGCAATGGGAAGGAGGAAGAGGGGGAGGAAGGAGTAGGGATCCCGTGGTCGCAGTAGTAAGAGGCAGACCAGCCAGAGAAAAGAAAAGAAAAGTGAAAAGAAAAGAGAGGGGAAAGAGAAAATGAGGGAGAGGGCAGGGAATGGAATAATAAAGAGAGAGGAAACGAAAGTAATGAGGCTCATAGAAAGAAAGAGAAAGATAGTCTAAAATCTAAATTTGGTACAGAAACCGAAAGGGGAACCTCTTGTGAGCTAAATCCTGTTGATCTGCAGGTCTAGTCCTGTGGAGCCTGTGGACTGGGGGCACATGGTGGGGGGGCAAGGATCCAATAGAAAAAATAGCTTGGGCAAATCAGGGCCAATATGAGGGAGGGGGTACCGAGGGGCTGATGGTGAGAGGGGAGGGGAGAGAAGATAGCCTGCAGGGTGAGGGGAGCTGAAGGGTGGAGATCATACTGGGGGGGGATACCACACCGAGCTCACGCTAGAGTATCAGCGTCGATGGCAAGGGGGGAACAACATGTGAAAAAATATAAACATGTGGCATACTGGCGCTGGTCAAGGATACCGAATAGCAGTACATCTTAAACCATGTCAATTATAGGGTGTTCCCTGTGTTCCCACCTGGACCTATGTGGGGGATTTTTAGTGTTGATAGCCACCAAAGTCAAAGAGCCTGGGGGCTTCATGGTCCCATGATTCCGTTAATCCACAGGGGATACTTACCAGCAGGACTGCTGGGTGGTTCTGAATGCCCTGAAAGGCAGCATGGGCGGTGAGGTGCTCCAAGTCGGAGTGTCATGCTTGGCTTGGATTAGGATCGGGAAAAGGGTAGCTATGGAAAGACGCTAACGAGGAAGGTGGTGGCAGGATGAGAAGCGAGTAAAGGTGACGGGTAGAGGGGAAGGAATGGGGAAGGTAGGATGGAGGGGATTGAGGAAAGAGAAAAGAGAAGAGGGGGGGGCTTATTTCGATCACCATGTGGGCCCCTATGTCTCGGCGTTAAGGGGATTTATGCCAAATCAAGGCAAGGAGGTGCTACAAAAGGTGATCCCAGAGCTGTATAACTGCCCTTACACATGTAAATGTATGTTTAAATGCATGCAATTACGTAGATATAAACATGAATTTAAGAACATAAGAACAGAAAAGAGATCCTTGTGATCCCCAATCGGGCAAGTCACAGGGCTAGATAGACCTATGAGCTAATGAACACCAGTCCTTACATGAGTACAAAACCCTAAACATATAACCTACATGGGATGTCAGTACAGTAGACACTAGACCTGTGTCATATAAAAATAGTAGGGTCACTATAATCGCTATGAGCTGACCCTAGGCAAACCCAGAGACGTAGCCAGAGGATATCTGTAACTAGACAATTGCTACAACAATAACAACATTAAGAACAGTAAGAACAAAATCAGTGGGAAGATGTGTGCATGATACTTAGCGTTCAGTTGGTAGACCATCCGTTTGTCCACAAGTGATCCAGCAGCAATCCTCTAGGGAAGATACAAGTCAGTCAGCAGGAGGCAGAGGCTTAAATTGGGACCTTGATTTGTCTCTGTGTAAATCCTGAGCGAGGGCCACCACCGCTTAAAGGGCAGTATCCCTTCCATCTTGGGACCTCAGTGGGTGGTCTAAAATCCTGCCTCTTTTCTACTTTGTGGAATTGGTACCAGGGGTGCCGGGTCCTGTGACCGTATGCGAGGTAGAGTCACTCAACGTGGAGAAACTTGCCGACAGTTCAGCAGATTCATGGTCCATGTGCTGAGTGAGGAGGCCATCCAGGAAGGTGCATAGTTCTGAAGTTCAGTGGCCATCGTTCGTTACACATATTTCGGCCGGTTCGAAGAGTCTAAATTTAATGTTCAGGTTTCTCAGCTGAGGCTGGAATACCAGGAACGCCTTCCGCTTTTCATTTGTTTTCAGTCGAGAAGTCCACGCCACAAGGATTTCATGGCCTTCATAGTTGTATGGCCATGGGCTCTCGCAACTATTAGCAGCTGGCATACTTGTTCATGCCGGAGGAAGCACGCTATGATGTGACGGAGTCTCCTGATGTTGTTCTAGTGGAGGGGACCAATTCTATGGACTTGCTGAAATTCCAGTACGGGAGAAAAAGTAAGGCCTGTGAGAGCAGAGATGAAGTCTTAAAAGAAAGCCCTCACATCTGCGCACTTCTCACGTTCCGATATTCCAAAAAAATTGACATTGGCCCTCCGGTTTCTGTCCTCTAGGTCTGTGAGTTTGTGTCAGGGGGATTGCAGTTCTGATTCACTGTCCGGCAGGGCTGCTATCTTGCCTTCGACAGCAGTCAGGTGGTGGTCCAGATCTGTGACTTTATCCTGGAAATCAGCTATGTTCACCCGCATCGACTTGGAACCTGTAGATAAATCCATTATCTTGGACTCCATGGTTTCCAGACTACGGCCCACTGCTGAGATTTCCTGTAGGATGTGCTCCATGGCAGTGTCCGAGTCGGTGTCTGTAGGGCTGAGGTCAGAAGGGATGGCAGGTGAAGCCATGGACTGTGGCTGTGAGATAGCCTACAAGAAGAGCAGCTGACATGTAGATTTATCTGTCATTTTACTGGGGGGCATCTCAGCAGAGGGGAGGGCTGACAGCACCGTGAGAGCTGTCGAAGTCTAAGTCTAAAGGCCCAACATCAGAGGGGTGGCTAAGTCGTGATGGTCCTCGAAGCTAACCGAGCCTTCAGACCCTGCGCACCAGTAAAGTGCAATTGTGTCACCTGTTAACACCTGCCACACGTTGAAGAGGTGAGGTAGGGTGGCTCAACGGTACACAAGGTACACAAGGCCACACAATCAGCAAAGGCGTTGTCATTAACAATAACTAACCCTTGCTATGAGGGTTGAGGGCCTGGAAGCCTGTGACGACTAGTGTGTGGAGGGGTGCAGATCGTGTGTCTGTTTGTTGCACGCCTCCCCGAATCAGAGGGTATAGGGTTAGAAGAGCGTCCCGGCAAGGCTCCCAGGTTTCCATAAGCCTTATGTAGATCCCAGCCACCCGTAGTGGGCTGTGGCTCCAGTCTCATTAAGGAGGATTGGGCACCAGTCAGGGCAGGGCCAGGGACAAGGCAGTTTCAGATCAGGCCAAAGTAATGAAAGGGTGCAGCCCCCTACGAGCTCTGTGATTCCACCATCCGCTAGCATGCAAGGCCATGGCTCGTCCTGGGCTGTGAGGAGCCATTCTGCTCCCAGCCGGAGTCCAAGAGGGCAATCGGATCACCACCAATAGTTCAGTGGTTGTCACAGTCTTTAATACACTGGCAAAGAGGGCCAGCGGCTGTACCCTGTGCTGCCGGCCTAAAGGTAGATCACTGAATGGCAGGGTCCACCCTGAGTCCCTTATCGACTTGTAAGGTGCAGCGCCATCTTCTGAGGGTGGGGAGGAAAGGCGAGGTGCATGGAAACCTACCCGCAAGTGGGTCAGGATTCTGTCGGCCCCCTAGTCACGTCCTCGGCCTTTCAGTAGTTAAATGCAGGTGTCCTCTGGGTAGGGGGGGCTCTGGTCGCAATTTCCCCCAAGCACACGAGTTTGAATGAGAGCACCCAGCTCGCTGCATCTATGATGATGGCCCACGGGTCAGCCCAGTCCTCTGGGGTGGGAGTGAGAGTGATGAGGAGCACCCCTAGTCATCTGCCAGCCCGACCGCCATCCGCCCGTTCCCACGGGTCCTCATTGAGCGAGGGCGGCTGGTGGGTGAAGAGGAAGAAGCAAAAAGGAAAAATCAGGGCCACAGCTCTATGCTGTGTTGCGGGCCCGTGCAAACACTCCAGAGGTGAGGTGTAGTGGGGTAGGGGCGTGAGCCCTCAGCGATGCAATGATATAGCAGCTGCGTGAGGCCGCTCTGTCAGGCTACTTCAATCGCGTGTGGCTGTGTTGCCAAAATCGAGCCTACAGCTGCACTCCAAGCTGCAGGCCGCGGGCTCCGCCACTGCTCTCTGGGCCCTCCGAGGGCACCCGCTGTTACCCAACGGCTGGTCCCTGTCTTCCAGGTGAGGGGGGGAAGAATGAAGCTCCCCCAAAGTCCTGTCAGCTCTGCCACTGTCCCCGAGCACACACCAGTATGCGAAGCTCAATGATCAGGTGCCCATTTTCCCCGTGGCCAGACCATGCCCCTGGGTTGCTTTGTGATATGTAACACCACAAGTTCAGGGCTTCTCCCATACCATCTGAAACTGTCTGTGGTCATTCTACATCTGGACCAATTACACCACTGCCACCCACAAAGAGGGAGACCCTGCCACATGAGTATCCGGCTCCTCCCACCCTATTCTCTGCACCTGTGCCCCCACCACTCCGCAGAGGAGACGGTCATCCCGACTACCAGGAGATGAAGGAAAGACCCCCACCACCACCTCAAAGAGACCCAGATCATAATTTCCTCCAGTGTGTGCCTAGCATTCACTCTGTGGACTATTCTAGGGACACATTTACCTTTTATGAGGACAGTTGTATTTTGTTCATTGGACTCCAAACTTTTTTGCTTCCACTACTGTACTTTCATCCACCATGACAGACTATTTTTTGTACATTGTTTTATTGCTTGAAACACTTTTCAGTTCTGTTGGTCATGTAAATAAATGATAAGGACACAAACTACAAAACTGTTGTTCCATTTATTGCGGCATTTCATTGTTCATGTCTGTCTTTCACCATGATTTGTCAAAGTTATTGAATAATTAGCTGCAAAGGAAAATGAGATATGACAAAGAGGTAATGTGCTACCCATTTCATTAAAAAAATATCAAAATCCCATTGTACTGGTGTCATAAATATGTGGGTAACAAGTCTTAGACAAAGAGCTGAGTTTCACAAACCATGCATAACTCCAATAGCCTGTGACATTTAGAGGTAGACACTCCACAACCTTGACACATGGAAGAAAGGGAATATTACATGGGTTCAACTTAGATAGGAAAACTATTATTGTTGCATGACCTCAGCTGGAGCCAGACATCCTGCCCTTACAATAGGAATCCTTCAGCAATAACACAAATAGCCTACATCATGGCAGTAACACAATTTGAGATCACATGTCCATTATAGGACACTGTGGCAGTATCTGGTTCAATGTCACAACCACCATTTTGTGAAAATGTTCTATAAACTATGAGGAGACACATCAATAGCTACCTACACTGAACACAAATTGAAGATTTAACAACTCTGAAGGAAGAACAGTATGATATGGCTTTACATACACAAGTGGTTTGAGCAAGTTAAGAGAAGCATATTGCCTTGATGGCAACCTCCCCAAGAAAACAGGTTTGATACAATCGTAAGAATTTCCATTCAATCACAGTGAAAGTTGTCTCTGTACAAGATCTGTCCACCCCAAAGTGGGTGTCTGTCCCAGGGTCAACAAATGTTCATTTTGTACTTTCCAACAGTAATATATCATTGAAAATGTCACAACTTTAAAATGTCCACATAAAGATGACATGGAGAAGGACCCAAAAACAGAATAACAAGGGAATATTAATCATTTTGCATATAACATTTGACTCAAATGATAAGTTAGGAGGACCTGTATACTTAGCACAAGTAAGGTTGATCTATGTCAATAACCAAAGTACTCATAGTAGGGAAACTCTAATGCTCAAACATCTTTGCTTGGACTTCCCTGAACTGACCATTCCAACCAAATTACCATCCCAGACTGTTATGTTCACTATGTCACAAGTTATTCTGACATTGGTGATTACAATATGTAAAGGTACACTTACACTCAGGTGAAGAAGTGGTCAAGAACAAGTTGATGTAGGTCAGTTCCTTCTTTTTCACCACTTGCATCTTCATTGGGCATTTCAACATCCTCACCTGGTGTCTGTTCACAGTCTCCATCCTCTGGGATGATTGGGATGTTCCGTCTCAGGGCAATGTTGTGCAACATACAGCAGGCAACTGTGATTTGGCATATATTTTCGGATAAGTAGAGGAAGGCTCCACTGATCTTGTCAAGACACCTAAACCTGGCCCTGAGGAGCCAAAAAGCCTGTCCCACTGGCCTCCATGTTCTTCCATGGGCCTCATTGAGGTGGACTTCCCCTGGTGTACTTGGATTCCTCAGCACTGCTAACAACCATGGTGTGGTAGGATAAGCTGAGTCTCCAACATGGAAGCAATATATCAATAGATTGATACCATATCAAGCAATAGTACCTTCCTAATCTAGGATTCAAGCAAATGATCCTCAAGTCATCATCATCATCAACACATAGCTTTATTCGGTTACTCTCAACCATAAAAGCAAAACAACCAACGTTTAAATGAAAGAGCAAATAGGAATTAGGTTAAAAAAGATAAGAAAAAGATAAAAACATATATGTCAGCCTTAAAACACATACAATTATTTTCCTTAAAAAATGACACCTAACCCCCTAATACCTAACATTTAAATTAAACATGGGGTTTTATTTCAGTCTAGGTGTGTATTTAAAATTTGGCAGCTAAAACACTTTTTTTTTATTTATTTTTTAAGCATTTCTCAAGTCATATTGCTCTTACCAACAAGCGAGGCACTCTCAGGTCCAAGTTGGGACATTTGCACAGGTATGGTGCTGTTCCATAGTACAAAGAAATCATGTGTTGACCCAGGAAAGCGGGTACACACACTTGAGATGTATTAATCTGGTAAGCAGGCAACTTGCACATTGATGGAATGGAATTCTTCCAACTGCAGTAGGAGTGTTCCCTTGCGTGTGGTGGCACCAAGGCAATGTGCGTTCCATCTATTCCTCCAACTACATGTGGCAGGTGTGAGAAGGTAGCCTCTTTCTAGCCTTGTTACCCCCACTTTTGGCCTGTTTGGGAGTGTATGTCAGGGTGTTTGTCACTGTTTTCACTGTCTCACTGGGATCCTGATGGCCAGGCCTCAGTGCTCATAGTGAAAACACTATGTTTTCAGTATGGTTGTTATGTGTCACTGGGATCCTGCTAGTCAGGACCCCAGTGCTCATAGGTTTGTGGCCTAAATGTATGTGTCACTGGGACCCTGTCACACAGGGCCCCAGTGCTCATAGGTGTGCATGTATATGTTCCCTGTGTGGTGCCTAACTGTCTCACTGAGGCTCTGCTAACCAGAACCTCAGTGGTTATGCTCTCTCATTACTTTCAAATTGTCACTAACAGGCTAGTGACCAATTTTACCAATTTACATTGGCTTACTGGAACACCCTTATAATTCCCTAGTATATGGTACTGAGGTACCCAGGGTATTGGGGTTCCAGGAGATCCCTATGGGCTGCAGCATTTCTTTTGCCACCCATAGGGAGCTCTGACAATTCTTACACAGGCCTGCCACTGCAGCCTGAGTGAAATAACGTCCACGTTATTTCACAGCCATTTTACACTGCACTTAAGTAACTTATAAGTCACCTATATGTCTAACCTTTACCTGGTAAAGGTTAGGTGCAAAGTTACTTAGTGTGAGGGCACCCTGGCACTAGCCAAGGTGCCCCCACATTGTTCAGAGCCAATTCCCTGAACTTTGTGAGTGCGGGGACACCATTACACGCGTGCACTACATATAGGTCACTACCTATATGTAGCTTCACAATGGTAACTCCGAATATGGCCATGTAACATGTCTATGATCATGGAATTGCCCCCTCTATGCCATCCTGGCATAGTTGGCACAATCCCATGATCCCAGTGGTCTGTAGCACAGACCCTGGTACTGCCAAACTGCCCTTCCTGGGGTTTCACTGCAGCTGCTGCTGCTGCCAACCCCTCAGACAGGCAGCTGCCCTCCTGGGGTCCAGCCAGGCCTGGCCCAGGATGACAGAACAAAGAACTTCCTCTGAGAGAGGGTGTGACACCCTCTCCCTTTGGAAAATGGTGTGAAGGCAGGGGAGGAGTAGCCTCCCCCAGCCTCTGGAAATGCTTTCTTGGGCACAGATGTGCCCAATTCTGCATAAGCCAGTCTACACCGGTTCAGGGACCCCTTAGCCCCTGCTCTGGCGCGAAACTGGACAAAGGAAAGGGGAGTGACCACTCCCCTGACCTGCACCTCCCCTGGGAGGTGTCCAGAGCTCCTCCAGTGTGCTCCAGACCTCTGCCATCATGGAAACAGAGGTGCTGCTGGCACACTGGACTGCTCTGAGTGGCCAGTGCCACCAGGTGACGTCAGAGACTCCTTGTGATAGGCTCCTTCAGGTGTTGCTAGCCTATCCTCTCTCCTAGGTAGCCAAACCCTCTTTTCTGGCTATTTAGGGTCTCTGTCTCTGGGGAAACTTTAGATAACGAATGCAAGAGCTCATCCGAGTTCCTCTGCATCTCTCTCTTCACCTTCTGATAAGGAATCGACTGCTGACCGCGCTGGAAGCCTGCAAACCTGCAACATAGTAGCAAAGACGACTACTGCAACTCTGTAACGCTGATCCTGCCACCTTCTCGACTGTTTTCCTGCTTGTGCATGCTGTGGGGGTAGTCTGCCTCCTCTCTGCACCAGAAGCTCCGAAGAAATCTCCCGTGGGTCGACGGAATCTTCCCCCTGCAACCGCAGGCACCAAAAAGCTGCATTACCGGTCCCTTGGGTCTCCTCTCAGCACGACGAGCGAGGTCCCTCGAATCCAGCGACTCTGTCCAAGTGACCCCCACAGTCCAGTGACTCTTCAGCCCAAGTTTGGTGGGGTTAAGTCCTTGCCTCACCTTGCTGGGCTGCATTGCTGGGAACCGCGACTTTGCAGCTACTCCGGCCCCTGTGCACTTCCGGCAGAAATCCTTTGTGCACAGCCAAGCCTGGGTCCACGGCACTCTAACCTGCATTGCACGACTTTCTAAGTTGGTCTCCGGCGACGTGGGACTCCTTTGTGCAACTTCGGCGAGCACCGTTTCACGCATCCTCGTAGTGCCTGTTTCTGGCACTTCTCTGGATGCTATCTGCTTCAGTGAGGGCTCTTTGTCTTGCTCGACGTCCCTTCTCTCTTCAGGTCCAATTTGCGACCTCCTGGTCCCTCCTGGGCCCCAGCAGCGTCCAAAAACGCCAAACGCACGATTTGCGACTAGCAAGGCTTGTTGGCGTCCTTCCGGTGGGAAAACACTTCTGCACGACTCTCCAAGGCAAGAGGGATCCGTCCACCAAAGGGGAAGTCTCTAACCCTTTTCGTTCCTGCAGAAACCTCAGCTTCTTCTGTCCAGTAGAAGCTTCTTTGTACCCGCAGCTGGCATTTCATGGGCATCTGCCCATCTCCGACTTGCTTGTGACTTTTGGACTTGGTCCCCTTGTTCCACAGGTACCCTAGATTGGAAATCCACAGTTGTTGCATTGCTGGTTTGTGTCTTTCCTGCATTATTCCTCTAACACAACTTCTTTGTCCTTAGGGGAACTTTAGTGCACTTTGCACTCACTTTTCAGGGTCTTGGGGAGGGTTATTTTTCTAACTCTCACTATTTTCTAATAGTCCCAGCGACCCTCTACAAGGTCACCTAGGTTTGGGGTCCATTCGTGGTTCGCATTCCACTTTTGGAGTATATGGTTTGTGTTGCCCCTATCCCTATGTTTCCCCATTGCATCCTATTGTAACTATACATTGTTTGCACTGTTTTCTAAGACTATACTGCATATTTTTGCTATTGTGTATATATATCTGGTGTATATTTCCTATCCTCTCACTGAGGGTACACTCTAAGATACTTTGGCATATTGTCATAAAAATAAAATACCTTTATTTTTAGTATAACTGTGTATTGTGTTTTCTTATGATATTGTGCATATGACACTAAGTGGTACTGTAGTAGCTTCACACGTCTCCTAGTTCAGCCTAAGCTGCTCTGCTAACCTACCATTATCTAACAGCCTAAGCTGCTAGACACCCTATACACTAATAAGGGATAACTGGGCCTGGTGCAAGGTGCAAGTACCCCTTGGTACTCACTACAAGCCAGTCCAGCCTCCTACAGCAGGTCACCAAAAGCATAAACTTTTCCCTTCACAGTGGCCAAATCCTGTAATTGTGGGAACTGGATATACCTGTTGATGTATCTCAGCAGTGAAGAGAGGTCTTCTTCTAGCACACCACTGAAAGTTGGTTGGGACATGTCTCCAGTACTGCCACGGTGTTTTGAAAAAAGGCAGTGGCCATAAAATGAAGTACTGTCATGAGTTTCACTTTTGGTATCACTGCTGTTGTATTCATATTGTGAGGCTGGAGATCAGGTTCCAGTTGGAGACACAGATCCAGGAGAGTTTTCCTATTTAACCAAAACGTCTTAAAATCATCCCTTGCTTCCATGGTGGCAAGGTTTGGAAATATCCTGAAGACCTGAGGTCATCATCTCCTACCCATGCTTTGGTTCAAATATCTGCATGTATGTAAAATAAAATATCAGCTTAAATGGTCACACCATACTTTGATAATGCAGACTTTCATATGTGTTGGTAACATTAAGAATCTGATTGTGTCATATAGGTATATACAAAATTATTTTTTACTTAAATTTTTATTGATTTATTATGTGCAAATAATACATTTGAAATGTATTATGTGTACATATTTCTTTTAAAATGTGTACCATCAACAGAGGTATTACTTCCCCCTTGGCACTATCCATGACAAACATAGTCATTGTTCACTTTTTGATGTGTCATATCCTGCCAAAAACAGTGTCGTTCATATCTGACATTTGAATAGGCAATAGCCTCCATTTTGAGTACTGGTGATGCAATAACAATTTAAAAATACACTTCTTCACACCCTAAAATGGTGGCTGCCTGACCTTGCCGTCTGGACATTGGCTACTCAACAGCCATTGGTGGAAGTTGACAGTGTAGTAGGTGGAACAGTCTGCAACAGAGACCCTGCCATAGGCAAGGTGTGTGACGGCCATACACAAAAGCCAATGGCTGTGTCCGTCTCTCTCATAGATCACGTCTGCCATGTACTTGTATGCAGAATATTAAAAAAAAGCTCACTTGCCTGCTAACACTGCAGCCAACAGGACCTCCTTGTTTTTGCTGCTGTTACCAACCTCTGGGAGCCAGGATGCCAGGCGAGGCAAGTGGCAGGGCCCCTGCCTTCTCCCCTGAGGATCTTGAGATCCTCTCCGGGGAGGTTCTTTTCCTGTACAGCCAGCTGTATGGGACCCAAGAGGAACAGGTACACATTTGAGCGGGAAATGTTTGCCAAAATAACCTGTTCTCTTTTTGTCCACGGGCTATTTGGCCCCATTTTTATTCATGACTAAAGTGTTGGGATTGAAGAGTAGTAAATTGAATGATTTAACTTTGTACAGGGTGTTAGAAATGTCTGGGCATTGAAATGAGAATTCATCTGTAAGAATTAGCTGAGTTTTCAGTGCATGTTGCTCATAATTCCAGGATTAGTGAGAAACAATTCCAGCCCCTTACTTCCAGTGTCTAGTAGGCAGTGTACCAGTAGTTTAAGTGGAAACATGCAGCCCCGGTCGAATGGTAGAAATCTAAATCCCAGGTAGAATCTTCAGAGTTATGGAGTTGTCTGATGCTGTTCTGTCAAGTGAATATACAGGCCGAATTTTTGGAATTGAATTATCTTTTTGTTTTAAATATGCCATGGTGCCACATATGGGGAAAGGTATTTCCTGTTCTGCCAGTATAATTGACACAGACTCTCAATAATCCATACAAGTATGTCCCATTACTACACACACTTATTCATTCATCTTCAAAAAACCATGCTCTCACTGGCACAAGACAGCCCTCCTATACGGGCCTTCGTCACTGTATGTGTTGCAAATCACACTATCTGACTCATAATAGTAGAGGCTTGAAGAAAATGTAGCTGTGCGTGTGATTGTGTGCAAATAATGTACAGGTTGTTTAGCCTTTAGTAGCTATCAATGAGTTCGGCTAATCTGGAGTGGGTCTCACTACATGACAAATTATCTTTCCCTGGTTTAGATGGTGTTTTTGTCCTGTATTGGTAACATGAGGAAAAAAATGTTGAAGTACTCCACAGATCACTGCAAATTAGTGTTTCTTAGGAACTTTGACATGTTTGCAAATAATCTGTACTGTCTGTTCTGGGAATGCTTGTGAGAGCTGCTACTAAATTGTTTGACTGCATTACAGACAACCAAAATCATTCAAAACCTTTTGTTGTTATTTGTTCTCAACCATACAGATCAATGCCCATCAGAAGCATTATCTGTGGAAGACCATCACGAAGAAGGTGCGGACCCTGGGGGTCTTTAAGCAACACAGCCTATATTGCAGGAAGAGGTGGGAGGACCTCTGACATTGGACCAGGAAGTCAACTGAAGTCCAGTTCAGCCAGGCCTCCCACTGACGCAAACACATGCACCACAGCCTGACCCCCTCATTAGCCCGCATGCTTGTGGTGGTCTACCTGGAGCTTGATGGGAAGTTGCATGAAGCAGCAGGAAGGGGGTGAGTTATTGTATGCAGCTACTCTTGTTGTTTAACCTTTTTAATTTACAGCAATGTTGTTTGGCATCAGCATGACATTTGACACACATCCAACGCAAACAAGGATTTCTGGAGGTGTACATTTTTCAGACATGTCTGATGCTGTGTTTGGAATGTATTTTTGTGCTAAAGTTTGTCTCTAGATTCCTCATTACAAGCCAAGTACTGTTGAGAGCAGGGACGTGGCAGCATGCGAAAAAAGGGGTACCTCCATTTTGTCTATTTAATGAGGGACATTTGTACTAAACATGCCCCATTTGAGGATTGAAAAAGGTGTGATGCTTCATCATATATGTGAGTAGGTAATGTAGGCGCTATTTCTGGTGACATGGCATAGTAAGCACTTGTGTGATGGTAGGTGTTTTATACTTTACATTGGTAAGATGGTACAATGAAAATATGATCATGAGCATCTACACTGAGGAGTGGAAATGTGTACAATGGCATCATTCCTTATCTGAAATTTGTTTCTGAAATGTTTCAATAGGAAAAATGAGTTCATTTCATGTAGACAGTAGAAGGTTGTCACGAAGCCTTAGTCCTTCCCAAATGTGCATGTAAGCCAGTCTGTTCCAACCAACATGACTTTTTATGCCAGAATGTACTAACCGAAACAGACATGAATGTGTACACATTGGTGACAGAGTTACATGTGCCCCAAATGACATGTAAGTGGCCTTAGTGTCGGGAAAGCAATGACGGTGAGCAAAGTGATACTTTAAATGGTAATTGAAGATGGAAGGTTCCATCACATAGATGTTGGAGTATCCTATCTTGATGAGTCAATATCTGACCTAATACATGTCCCTTTTGGATATGTCAACAAGTTTTTGCTCTGTACTGCAGTGGTTTAGAAATGTATCCAGGCCCATGCATTTACTAGTGCTGTCAAAGCCACTTGTCATACAGAGTAATAAAAATGGATAAGAGACAAGAGGCATACATTGTATGGGAGCTAGCATGGGGAATTTCTAGACTGTGAACAAATGGTTTGTTGGAATTCTTCCCTACAAACATGAGATACTGATGATCAAGAAACCAAGTTTGAGTATCTTGAAACTAGTTTATTATGTAGATGTGGTAAACGTTTTGTGAGAAAAGTTCATATTCAAATATATTTACCAAGATAGCCTCAAACTGCTGTATCTGTCTTTACATCATCATCTAGGCAAGTTGAAAGTGACAGCGGCCACATTGGCAGGGAAGAAGCTAGGCAATTGGCAGATGCCACCCACACCGAGAACCCAGTGCCACAGAGGGTGAGGGGACTGCGCGGAGGCCAAAAGTGGCTCATCATCTTCTTCAGATACCTTCACAGATGACCAGTCCCTAGTGGTGGCAGCCCCTAGTGTGACTACACCATCTGCATCGTCATCCCCCACCCACGTTCCACTCTCCACCTTCCCTCTTGCACTCCCCCATTTGGCTGTAGCCGCTCCCTTAAAAAGGGTGGCATCACCTTTGCAACAGGCACCGCACCCCCACCTCAGGCTGCGCTCAAGCAGGAGGCTGTTGATCTTCTGAGGACTATCACTGTAGGCCAGACCACACTATTGAATGCCATCCAGGGGCTTGCTGGACAGGAAACCCAGATGCTAGCTTACCTGGATGACATTCACGGTGCCCTGTCAGGCCTACAGCGATCATTACAGGGTCTGGCCTCCTCATTGACCGCAGCCTCCCACTCACCCCAAAATCATGCCCCAACTCCCACCCTTACCCCATTCCCAAATCCCTTTTCTCAGTCCTATCCAGAGCACATGCACACCTTTACTTGCACCCACCCAAACACACACAAGCAGCACATCCTCACACCGACACAAGAAGAAACACAGACACACACATGCAGACACCACACACACCACAACCACAAGCATACCCATAGACACCACACCCACTGCGACACAAACATCCACACCCACCATCAGCACACCTGCAGACACCACATGCACCACTACACAAACACGCACACACCACCAGCACACCCGCAATCACCACACCCACCACGGCCACATACACCACCTCCACAACAGAAACATCCATAGACACACACATATATTGACCATAAATGCCCATACTCACCAACACGAGAGACACCCAATACAAAACACAAAGTAAAAGTTTGGTGTAAAATAGAAGACTGAAGGATGTGATCTGTTAGCACTCTGGAAATAAGGACATTTCTTTAAGAAATTAGAATTGCTCTCACAGGGCAGAGTCTCACAATGTTCCTACTGAGTATAATTATGAATTTCTCTATGTATGAAATAATGTGCATCTTGATGACAACAATACACTTCTTTGTAATTAGCTGAGTTCAAATGAGGATCTTCATTATTCTCTATAGCATATGCCTGTAAATCAGACATCATTCTTTTTACAGTTTCAATGTCCCAATAATCTAAAATAGAACCGGGTATTATATCAGCATTCATTGAAACCTTTATCACATAAGGCAATTGCAATGTCTCAGTAGGCCCCATAATCTGATATGTAACCTTTTCCCAGGCTATGCCCTTGGACGCAGGATAAACTTTAATACTTTCAGCAGGGAGACCTCTTCAGACTCTGTGGGATTAAAAGTGTAGTTGCAGTTCATGAGCCACATGTGAGGCAATTCTCTTTGCTGGGACATAGGCCCTCATTCCGACCGAGGGCAACGGAAGCACCGCCAACAGGCTGGCGGTGCTTCCAGGGCTATTCTGACCGCGGCGGTAAAGCCGTACTAGATATTTATGTCTAATGAATTTAAAGAAGAGGCCCATGGCACCCATCTTGGGAATGCTTACCTTTGTGGCTGCTTCCAGTACGGGTAAACAGTAATGATATGTATTCTCTGTTCCAAAGGACGCTCTTTCAAAATAGCCATCTATACAACTATCACTATTATTTCAATAGAAGCGAAGCATGCTTCTGCCAAGGATTACAAGTGTGAATTGTAAGCAATGGGGATGGTCTGTCTTTTGTTATGGATTACGCAGGTGTAAACATAGCGACTGTGATAACTAGGTTGGTTTGATTGCCATTAGTTTGTAAATATTTGGTCTCAAGCATGTCCGCTTGTAGGCATGCAAGATATAAGTGTGTGCTTCTAGCCACTTGGATGAAAATGTAGGAGAAATCAGGTTATACGGAGGCTTCACTCTCTCTGTGTAGAGGCAAATAAGTGTGTTCGAAGGCAAGAAATCCCAACAGGAATTGTAACTATTTCAGCTTGTCGAGTGGTTGCATGGTTGCACACTTCTGGAGGAAGTCTGGAGCTAAACCTTTGCCCTCATTGGATAATTCATATCCCAGAAATGTCACAGTCAGGTAGGCAACCTTCAATTTCTTGAAATGAATTTTGTAACCATGTGATCTTAGTGTGGTCACCACTCTGTATACCCTAGTCAGGTGTAGGTTTAAATCATCGTCAGTTAAATAAATGTAATCTGTATATGAAAATACCTGGGGAATGGGTTGTAAGATCCCCATGATTCATGCTGTAAACAAGCCAGGGCTGCTCTTATTGCACACAGGCAAATGTCAGAATGAAAAGTGCACTCCGTGCTGAAATTGAAAGCGGTTAGATACTCTCAGTTCTATGTTCTGACAGAAACCTCGGAAGCATCTGATGCATTATTATGAGTTCTGTGGTACTGTCTAAAAGCACTCTTGCCCAAGTCCTTTTTCACAGGAGGACTCACAGCTGGTTTGGCATGTTTTTTTAGAAGGTCCTGCCACTTTCTTCTTTTTTAATGGGGTTTTAGAGTTTAATCCTGTCTATTCCCTATTTACACTGACATCAGTCTTGCATCCTCCTTCACTTTTCCTACTTTTTTCTTCTTTTCTTCCATGTTCCTATCGAATCCCCCTTTCAGTTCTTTTACCTTCAGTGTCCTTAAAAGGAACACGAAGACTGTCTATCAGAATACTAATAACGGTCACGTTTCTTATATTTTTTCACTGTCTCTTAAGTTATAACCAAACCTGCTGGATTCCAGCATGGCGGGTGATCCAGTCTGTCTTGTATCTTTGTCTTTTTATTTTTTCTTTCCTTCCATTGCAGCTTTCTCCTTAACGTAAACTTCAGTGTCAGTTTTAGGGTTGAAATGTAACTAAACAGGATGAGTTCCTAAGGTATCTCTAACTACAGAGGTATAAACTTCTGCAATTATTTTTGGTACTTCCTGTTCATGGTCTTAAAGTGTAACTGCTTCCAGTCTTTGACGTATAACCAGAACTGAAGCTTCTCACTTTATGTTTATTCGTATAATAGAGGTTATTGTGGAAAAGTTGTCCATTAACTTAATTTCTAAACCTAGAGCAGGGGCAGCTCCGTGCACTTTTTGTATTTGTCTTAGTACATCAGTGAAGGCGAATCATACCTACTGGTATAAATGCATTCAAAGATGCTTCCCCAGGAGTTACATTCCTCTACTGGAGGCAGAATCATAGTCATATCCTGTGTTGATCTTGGTGGGGTAGTGTATGGATACACTGCTTCTGCCTGGTTGTTTTTGTGAGCAATCCAGAAAGACATTTCATCATGCTTCTCAGGTGCTTTTCCCATGATAGAGTTAATAGTTTGTGGATCAAGGGTCTGTATTTGTGCGCAAGGAGCCGGCCCTGCTGAGGCAGCAGGTCTGGAGCTCAAAGTTCATTGTAAGGACTGGATGACTCTCCTGTATAAGTGTAATACCCCTACTACCCAGTTAGGGCACGGAAAGGAAGTGTAACCAGCCAAGAGTGGCCATGTAACTACATCATTGCTCAGAGGCCCCAGACGGACATGTCTGTGCATATGCATTAATTGACTACCAAGACAATTTTGATGTTCCTGAAAGGTTGAAGGGATTTCCAAATCTTGATAAGCCCTATAATATGCTGGAGGGTCTACCGCTATGTATTCTTTAAGCTGCCCAGAGGCAGCATCAATAGGCTCAAACTCCACCCAGGAGTAAAAAATCACAAATGCGTACACTGGATGTGCAGCTATTACAAAAGTAACCCCACCCACCCAATCGGGGACACCTTGAAATATAAGATGTTGAGTAATTGCTTCCCTGAAATACTCCCCTGTAACAATAGATGTTGCCATGAGGAACTGATTCAATTTTAAACCTGCAATCAAAGAATTAGAAAAGCCACAGAATGGGCAATGATCCTTTATAAGTGAAGTGTGACAAACCTACAGAAATAGTTGCTCCCTTATATCCAACAGGAGGTAACCATGATTACTACGGACACCTTGTAATGATGTCATAATTGTTCAGATGTGTGTGCTTAAAAAAAACTGCGTAACCATAAGATACAGGCTCAACCTTGGGTGTCAACTATTGCATATGTTACAACTTTAGCGTTAACTGTACAAAGTGTGATTTCCCACCTACAGATGACACAGGTGAACTCAGTTCAATGCACCAGCGATGTATGTGAAAGACAGATTATCGTAGCCCACAAAACACTATTCAATGTGTAATTGATACAGAAGTGTATTTTCATTATTCACGAAATCACACACTCTATACTCAGAAGAATGAATAATTTTAAGTGATAAGTAGTTATTACTATAGGAAGAATCTGTTTCTCAGGACATCTAAAACAACTACACAGAATATTATAAAACAGCAAGCAGGCATGTTTTGAAAAACAAGAATAAAAGAAACATTTCTAGCATTGTTTAAAAACATTTATTCTACAACCTACCACTCTAACATCTACTTCTATGAGCTATACTTTGAGAGCATAGTAGGCAGAATAATTTCCAGTCTGGAGTTTCTCAGGGAGAGAAGACACACTGCATACCTTGTTGACAGCAAAGTCTGTCTTTATCAGCAGAGTTGCTGAGACAGTGTTCTCTACAAAGGGCCAACATACTGCGGTAGCAGAGAATCAGTCTCCAACATTATCAGCTTTAGGATTCAGGAGAGATGTACCATCAGTGAAGTTCAAAGTGTGCCAACAGGAGGTGAGGTCATCTCTAGCAGGATCGCGGGTGATAATCTGGATGAAAGACCACTCTGCCCAAGTGGTCACCCTTATATGTTTAACCTTATCAGGAATTCGAATGTCTGACAAAAAGTATTTGCTTCAAAGTATGCGCCCAAGACTATTCCATATGAACATATAAGGAAAAAGGACGTCAATTCAGACAACACTATCTGGTTATATATCGATATGTATGTTCAATAAACTTTGACATAGTGGAAAATAGGCATTTGACCCAGACAAATGTCACCTTGTTGGTTGTATTTGGGTCATTGATCAAAGAGCATGATCCTTTCACAGTTCTTAGAAAAACAAGATCAGGTGACATCTGTATCTAATAGCAGTCATCAGGGCCAGCTTCAGAGAGGTGTGACCGGTGCAGCTGCACCTGGAGCGGACTTTGGTGGTGGCAAGTGTGGACAGGCAGTACCGGGCATCGGGTGTTTCCCTGGGAGGCTGGAAGAATGAGTGCCGTTTTTTGTACTGGGGGGGGGGGGGGGGACGGACGTTTTTATAGTAGGGCAGCAGTTTTAAAAGCTCTGCAGAGTTCTGTGTATATGAAACCATTTTCAGACAACAATAAAACTGGATAGTTAACTCTGGTGGTGATTAATTTACTGGCTGGCAAGAGATCTGAGTTTTGTTTAATGGCAATTTTGACACATCTAAGGTAGTGCAGAGGGTTAAAATGTCTGCTGCAAAGAATGTCCACTATGCAGATCTCCGAACAGTATTTTATGTGCAATTTTGCTTCTGTGCAGTTCAATTTATAATCATAATCTAGCAGAGTGAGCTATGAACTGCTATCAAAGAGCGGCACTGCACGGTACAGGTTAGAAAGATATGTTTTTCCCAGTCTTTCATTATCCGAATTTTACTAAAAGGGGTTTGTTTGCATAGAAATAAATTGTTATTAGTAAAGTCAACCCTAACCACTGTGTTATGTTCTGAATCCTGAATTTATACTTCCCCGGACCAAGAAATGTCTACCAGGATGAATGACATGTGAATCCTACACAATGTAGCCCCCTTTGTCTCATGTAACATTTCCTAAAGACTGATTTACATATGAATAATTTATTTCCTCTGTATGTGTGTGTGATGTAAAGTAATCCAACACCCTATGCTGGTAAGACAAGTGCTATAAAACAAATTGAATACATGCGAGAGAGGGACTATGGAGAGATGAGAGGAACTATTAGAGGGTGATGATGATGGAATTATTGAAGAGTCGCAATAAAGACTGGTATCCTGGTGCAGTGTAAGGTCATCATTTACTATGCTTTAAAAATGAATAAAAATTAATATATAATGGAAATGGTGTTTTAGAATGCATTGTTTTTGCCATTTTTTCCAAAATTTCATGCAAGGGAGAAAGCCCTCCGAGCCCCATTGTAGTGGTCAGGCTCGCTCACTATGCACCCTATGGGGACTGGTCTGATCAAATATGCCAGGGCTGCTTTAGATTCCCAGTCCGGCCCTGGGTGGGGGGCGATGGATATAAAAATAACCTATGGTCCTAGGATGCTTGTTTCCATTCCAGGGAGGACCTGGATTGGCAGCTCGGGCTGGACTGTTCCCATTAGGAACAAGGTCAAGATTGATTTACATACGGCTGGGTCCAAACTGGGGTGGCGTTGTGAGAAAAAAAACAATGGATTCAACCCAGATCTTTGTAACTGGTGGTGAATGTTTCCATTGTTCAGCATTCCGTCTGTCATCTGTTCTTTTTGCATTTGTTGCCTCAAGTGGGAAGGGTATGCACAGACGTGGATCCTATGCTCACTGCACCACTGGATTCAAGCTAGCCTAGTTGATGAAGGGTGATACCCTGAAACCAGTCCTCGGATGCTTGTTTCTGGTCCAGGGAGGACCTAGCTTGGCCGTTCGGGCTGGACTGTTCCCATGAGGAACATGGTGAAGACTGATTTGTGTATGGCTGATTTCAAACTGGGGTGGTGTGGTGAGCAAAAGAATGATGGATTAAACCCAGATGTTTGCAACTGGGAGTGAATGTTTGTATTGGTCGGCATTCCGTCCATCATCTGTTCTTTTTGCACTCTAGAAGTGGCAGCATTGCTGAATCAATCTATGTTTACTCATTCTCTGGAGGTGGCTAAAATCCTCCCCATAATGCTTTGACCCTATCTAATTGATCGTTCAGCTATACGTTACCTCTTCATATGATGCTGTTTTGAATATTTCCTTCAACCGAGACTCTACCTCTGGGACATGGGCCGCTTTCCACAATATACAGATCTCAGGTTTGTCCACCACAAGAGCAGTAGTGAATCATTGGGCTCCCTGAAGTGTTGTTTCAGGAAGGCCAGTGTAATTGTGTAAGAGAATTGCCAGGGCAGTCTGCTGTCCTAAGCTGTCTAGAGAGTCTGTCCCAGGATCCTTTTCAGTATGTGACTAAACAGGGCATTCCCACAATAACTGAATAATATCACCATCTGAGGACTTGCATGTCCAAAGCACTGCTCCCTGCAGTATGCCTGTGTCTTTCTGCCTCGTAGGAGACCAATGTCAACCATGGAGAATCTTGAAGAAGCTAGCTTCTTTTGCCCATTTCTCATCCACGCACTGTACCTGGGGCCTATCAGACCACCATGATTTCAAGTGTTGTTGTATAAGGGATGGGAAAGTAAGAAAGGTAAGTAGTTGATTTCCCTAGCTGAGGAGCTCATGAGTTGGGGAGCAGTGTGGGAACACAAGGATAAAGTTGTTGGTAGCTCCAGAAGGATGCTAATAGCAAGTTGCACTTCAGTCTGCCATTCACTGCCAGATTGACTACAGTGTGTTGTCCTCAGGATCCAAACTTTGTCCCTATATGCTCAATACCCCCAATTTGTATGCAAACATTGTGCAAAAATTGGGCTATGGTCTGCAATCGACTGGTCTCTTTCAGTGTGGTATGGGTTTTGTGCCATGCATATGTCATTGCCTCTATAATAGTATTGGTAGGTGTCACTTTCCCTGTGTTTCCTGTGTATAATATGTGTGTAGAGGTGTGGCAAGCTGAAATGCTACCCAATGATTCTACATGAGGCAATCACAGGCCACCAAACTCCATCACTGCCTGGACTTTCCCCATTTTTAGTTGTGGTTTTCATCACTCTCTTAAAAGTGTTTTCCACATTTTGGTCAGTTTGTTAATCATGTGGGATGGGACCTGCAACAGCAGTAGTGTGAATATATAATATAAATGTGGTGTCACATTCTTTTTAAGAATGTGCATCTTTCCCCACATTGAGAGACATACAGAGACCAACAAGCAATATCAATTTTGAGCTTTGAGATCATTGGTTCGAGGTCGGTCCTGGAGAGCCGGGTCCATGCCAGATTTTTAGCATATCCACCTTTAGAAGAAAGATGTTTCAGAAATCAACATTTTTCTAAATGTGGATATGCTAAAAATCTGGCATGGACCCAGTTCTCCAGGACTGACTTTGCAGAACCCTGTTCTAGGTTATCTTCCAGCAGATTATGAAGTCCCGTGTTAAGGTATATCCATAAATACTTCTCTTTAGCTTGCTTTCATTTGAATTGATTGATAAAACAGTATTGGTATATGTGAGTGGTAAAACCTCACATTTTCCCCAGTTGATATCGTGGCCTGAGAATGCTGAGAAGTGTGAGATAGTCTCAATAAGACTAAGGAGAAACTTTATCGGGTTGAACATTGTGATCAGTATTTCATCAGCAAAAAAGGAGAGCTTTGAGTTGACCCTCTGTTAGCACTATGCCTTCCATGTTTGCATTCTGCCTAATGTCTATTGCTAAGAGTTTGAGTGCCAAGATAAATAATAGTGGAAACAATAGGTACCCCTGATGCTTTCTTTTCTGAACCTGGAATGTGAAAGAAGTATGGCTGTTACATCCCACCATTGAGGTCTCGTTGGTATAGAGCCACCTGACCCTGGTGAGGAATTTCTTACCCAGCCCAAATCTCTCTAAGATTCTGAACAAATATGGATATTCCACCCTATCAAAGGCTTTTTCTGCATCCAAAGAGAGGGAGCCACCTTGTCATCCCTGACATGTTTCATCAGTCAAAGGACATGTAGCATTTATTGTAAAGGGGATGCAGACATGCTGTGTGGGACAAAACCTACTTGGTGACTGTGAACTATGGATGTTAATACCAGTTTGAGTCTGTTGGCCACCACTTTGGCCAATATCTTCATTTCTGCATTTATTGGAGGTACTGGTCTGTAACTGGTGCATTGCGATCTTTGGCTTTAAGATGCAGGCAATTTTATCAGTGTTCGCACCTTGCAGGGGATGTGAGCTTTATTCTTTGTCTGAAAATTGCTTGCACAGCAGTGGTGCTATTATAGGCTTAGTGATTCTGTAGTATTCAGAGGAGTAGTAATCTGTTCCTGGAGCTTTATTATAAGAAATATCTTGCATCACCTCTACAATCTCCTCTTCTGTGTCCTGCTCAAGTGCCTGTATGTGTTCTGGAGAGTGTTTTGGGAGACATAGCTATGAAAGGAAGGCTTCTTCTGACCATGTTGGTGATATTCTGCCATGTAAAAGTCTCCAGAGAAGTCTCTAAATGTATTAAAAGTATCAATCATATCAATCGAGAGGTTTAATATAAACCCTTGCATCTTCTTAAAGGTGGGATTGTTTGCTGGGCTTCTTGTTAGTGCAACTGCCTGGCCAGCCGACATCCTGCCTTTTCTCCCCCTCTCATAGTGATGGTCTTAGAGTCTGAAGAGCATAGTTTCTGCTTTTGAGGTATGTAGTTAATTTAGATCGTATTTAACGTGTAATAGTCTTTGTAAGTCTGCCTTATTACGTATGGCTTTGTAAACCCATGTCCGTTCCAAAACTTGTGTCTCCTGTTCTCTCTGGTGATCTAATGCTTCCTTTTTTCCGAATGGCAGTGGTCCTCATTAATTCTTCCCCAATGCTCACTTTTCCTAATGCCCATTGCATGTGAACTGAGGACACCGAGTTATCGTTTTCTATCAAGTACGTACCGGGTGTTGTGAGCAGGTATTGATTTTCCTGCAACAGTTTGCAAAGAGCCATGCTAGGTCTCCATTGACCTATCGGCCCTGCTTAATCCCAGATCAAGCTACTCTTGAATCGCATCGTGATCAGAGGTGCAGTTTATTTTTATAACTGCATCACATACTTGCTTCATGAGTGAATTTGAAGTCAAGAAGTAATCTACCCTTAAACATGTTATGTGTACTCAGGAAAAGTGTATAAATTGCATATGTGCTGGGTGCAGTAGACTCCATCTGTGACAGAGGGAGAAATAAGATTGGAAGTCCAGGAGTAGGCCTCTGTTTGTTACATTCCAGGACTCTGGGTGATCTATTTTGTCCAAATAAGCGTCTGTTGTAATGTTCCAATCTCCCCCAATTGTATTTTCAAGCATGGGTGCTGAAGTAGAATTCTTGTTAGAGCTCTTAACATTTTACCCTAGGTGCAGATTGGCCCATATACAGAGCCAGGGATTATAGATTGATTCTGAATTGAGTCCTTAATCTTGACATAATGGGGGTTATTCCAACTTTGGAGGAGGTGTTAATCCGTCCTAAAAGTGACGGTAAAGTGACGGATATACCACCAGCCGTATTACGAGTCCATTATATCCTATGGAACTCGTAATACGGCTGGTGGTATATCCGTCACTTTTAGGATGGATTAACACCTCCTCCAAAGTTGGAATAACCCCCAATGTCTCCAAAGATCTCACCACACATTATGTATTCTGATTGGTAGGCCATTTCGTATGAGGATTGCCTTTTCTCCTTTACGATATGGCTTGGCAGAGAGGCATGAATGGTCATCACGTTTGTCAGTGTGGACTTCTCTCCCTAACGTGTCACAGCACAATTTACAACTGAGTGTCTGAGAGGTGTATTTCCTGGTGGAGATGTACTGGCATAATGACTGGAGTTAGGACAGTATTTTCTTTCTCTTAAAGTAATGAATTACTCAATTTACATTCAGTGAAATTGTTGACATCCTGTTCAAAGGAACCAGTACTTGGCAGGAGGGCATGCAAGAAGGAACACCTACTTTCCTCTGCTTAGTCTAGCACGAATATGAAGGGATCAATCAATCAATCAATCAAGGATTTGCTGAGCGCAGCTAATTACCCATGGGGTCTCAAGGCACTGTATGTGATTGTGCTGCTCATTCGAATCAGCCAGGTCTTGAGATGTGTATATCTCAGTAGCAGTACTTTAATACTGTCTTCTATGTGTAGTGGGTTCACAGTTAAGCTAATGCTGCAAGTTATGAACTTGGTACCAGCTGGGTGCTTATGGTAAAGCCTGAGGGAACCCATCAGGTCCCTCACTTAGAATAGAGCAACAGTAACTCAGGCTGAAACCTGACACCCAGTAACTTTTGTCCCCTCAGCCGAGGAGGCTCAATTCTGTCAAATGAGCTAAACTGTCACCATGGTGCTTAGTTGTGGTCCCAAGGTTGTCTAATACACACAGGTGGAGCGTTCAGAAGTAAAGGGAGTTCTAAACCAGGGAGTTTTTCTATAAATTGAGTTGGGGGAAATCCTGTCTTGTTATATATGACCTAAGTGAGGAGTTGGTTGACAGCGGCCACTCAGGATAAAGAGGACCAAGGTCATTGACAGTACACATATAGCCATAGTATCATCCCCAAGTATACAGAGATCAGGACAGCAGTCTCTAGATGAGATGGAGAAGGGTAGAGGGAACAAATAGTGCTTTGACAAGAACAGAATTAACAAATAAAAGTCTCTTTTCTGCTGCATATCTGTTCTTCCTATAAACATAGAAATGTACACTGTTCCTGAAACAACATAAATACGAATAGTATAATACAGGGGAACTGTAGAAGAAGAAAGGAATAAAATTGGCTCTAAACCCAAACCATCATGATTTTAATATGTCAGAGACAGGTTTAGGCCAAGATTAAAACTAACCGGAGTGCTTCAAGGAATAATGCTCCTATGCACTCACGTTAAGAAGTGGTGGGGAAAAAAAGACACTATCCTATCCCCTCTCTACACAGGTCAACATGTTTTGCATCTTTGATAGTCACAAAGGATCCAGCGACGCTTCATCAGGCCCATAAAGTATATATCACTTCTCCTCTGAATAATATATGAACCCAAGTAGGGTACAGGTAAGTAAACATAGAGGGTCATTCTGACCCTGGCGGGCGGGAACCGCCAAATGGCCGCTCCGCGGTCAGAAGACCGCAGAGGCCATTCTGACTTTCCCGCTGGGCCGGCGGGCGCCCGTCAAAGGAGCGCCCGCCGGCCCAGCGGGAAAGGCCCTGCAACAATGAAGCCGGCTCTGAATGGAGCCGGCGGAGTTGCAGGGGTGCGACGGGTGCAGTTGCACCCGTCGCGATTTTCACTGTCTGCAATGCAGACAGTGAAAATCTCCCTGGGGCCCTGTTAGGGGGCCCCTGCACTGCCCATGCCAGTGGCATGGGCAGTGCAGGTGCCCCCAGGGGCCCCACGACACCCGTTCCCGCCATCCTGGTTCTGGCCGTGAAAACCGCCAGAAACAGGCTGGCGGGAAGGGGGTCGGAATCCCCATGGCGGCGCTGCTTGCAGCGCCGCCATGGAGGATTCTCCCAGCCGGGGGTAATCCGGCGGGAAACCGCCGGACCCGGCTGGGCGACCGCGGCTTCACATCCGCGGTCGGAATACAAGAGGAAGCACCGCCAGCCTGTTGGGGGTGCTTCCGTGGTCGTCGACCCTGGCGGTCGATGACCGCCAGGGTCAGAATGACCCCCATAGTCTGGTAACTTACATTGTTGTCCACTGCACGTCTGGTCAGTCTATTTAAAAAAAAGGTTTCCTATCCCAACTAAATATTACGGCGCCCTAGGGATACACAGGTTTCTCACCAAGAGCGTAGAACTGAACATAACACCTCCGGTGAGCCCCAGTGTACTTTTCTATGTTTATCGGTTGGGTCGGGAAGCTGTACACTGGACCTATAATCTCCCTGTCCCCCCCTTTTTGAATTGATATCTGTTCATATTACCATTAGGAAGGTTTCAGGGGTAATCTTGATTTTTCTATGGAAGTAAGAGACTTATTAGGTTGATTTGACTTAAATCTCATAGTCCAGTGCTTGGTCACTTCCTCCAGTCTCTCTCTCCCCCAATCGCTCTGGCTCTGGGGTCTGGTTGGAGTGAATTGAATGTAGCAATCAGTACAGGTTTGGTGAGTATTTTGAGTTAGTCCCACCATGCTTCCAGTCAACCAGGATTCTCATAGTCCATTGTTTTGTTGTTTTGTATGATGAACATTGTTGCCAGATCCAATAGTCCGTATCTAGTTCTCAGTTTCATTAGCTGTGGATCATGCACCAGGGATCGTTTCTGCTTCAGGTTCTTTTTGATAAAAACATTTCTGGTAGTCAACATCCAGTGATTACCCACAGAGAAGGGACTGTGTTTCTTTGCTGTATCTATGGTTTGCTTAGTATGCTGGTGTCTGAGAAAACAGGCAGTTATCTGGCAGGGTTTCCCTTGACTTGAAGACTGGACAATATCAGTCCGTGTGGTCTTTGGATTTCCAATGAGGAAGTAAACGTCATGTGCAGGGACTCCGGGAGGAGTTTTTTCAGGAACACAGTCATATCATCATCCTCCATTTTCTCAGGTATGCCACAAAAACACACATTATCTCATCAAATTTTGACCTCCAAGTTTGTAATCTTCCTTTGCAGGAACCAGTCAATAGATGCATCAATTTTCTGTTCCACTAAGAGCATTCTGTCTTCTGTGCTTTGCAGGTGTTTTTGGAACAAAGTAATGTTCAATCTTATCAACAGGATATCTGCTGCTTTCTTTGTTGTGGTATCGTCCACTGTGGCCATTGACAGTCGTAAAGCACTAAGATCAAGTGCTAAGCTTTGGGTTAGGGTCATCTGCTCAGTCATTGGTTTGACTGAATTACAAATCACCATTTAAGTAAAAAGCAACTATCTTGATGGCTTAGGCATGTTGCCTGTAGCTTTAGTAAGAGTCTTACAGATGAATATGTCTCCTTGTACAGAGTGTTGTGTTGTAGGCTCAGAGAGGTGAAGAGTAAAAATGAAGAAGAGCTTTCCTGTGTTGTGCGTGAACCTAAGTTCTACTAGGTCATATGGAGTGTCATGAGTAGACAACTAGTGTCTTTGGGGTTTGATATTGCAGAGTGCTAAGGTAACAGATCTGCCGCTGGCAGAGGTCTTGTCCCTAGCCAGACCTTGTGACCGGGTTGGCAGGTAGAGTTATGAGTCCCTTCATCTTAATGAAGTTCTCACTGTCATTCCCCAAACTCCTGCAGTATTGACTCATTGCATTTATTCACACCCTTTTTTGTCAGTCCAATTGTCTAACCTCAGATCTTGTATTACAGCCAGTACGTAATCATGTACAGGTCTGTTATTATACTGTCACCACCTTGGTTATGGCTGTGAAAAACATCCTTATATCGGGATGGTCTAGAATTATTGAGGAATTGGGTACTACTGTTGATGATAGAAGATTATTTAAAAATTAAATAGTAATGATAAATATTTCAGCTGGGCTGCAAGGCTATGCATTACACAGTCCTCTCTTGTATCCATGGGGCCTCATCAAGCTATCCTGCACATGGACTCACCCCTCACCTTTTCCATAAGACGCCCTGCAGCTTGTCTCCAACTTACAGATCACTGTCTTCACCATCACCTGGGATATGGCTTATGGCCTGCTCCAATGTCCTGCTCCTACACCATGCTGGAACTCCTCACTCAATCTCCGTCTCCGCGCATGTCTCTGGTGCTCACCTCGCAGTCTGCCACCCAAACTCACATCTTTCTTTCTAATCAGATTCCCTGTTTTTTCCTCTGGCTCAGCAGCTACCCTGAGAAAGTATCTGCCCTGGCCGATAACAATCCACAGTCGCATCATGTTTTAGAGGTCCAGCTTCAGGAAGAAAGGGACTGGCAGAGCCTTAGCAAAACCCTGCCATTAGCCTGGGCTCTTGGCTCCGCCCTTATGTGGTCTGCTTTTATGATGCATGATAAGTGCATCACTGATGCAAGTACAATATTGATGGAAAGCCGCAGGTAGATATCCTGAGTCTCAGATATCAGCTGGGAACACATCCAGCACCTGTGTGTTGCGGAAGTCGACCAAACTGAAGCATCAATCTTGCACTATCTTACAAGGTTCAGTAAACAACCTGGAACTTTCAGGTAGGGACCTATTTTAATTTAGAACTTACACAGAAGGCAGGTGAACTGCTCTAAGATCGTGACATCCTTAAATCAAACAATCTAATGAAGTTTGAGGCAGTGAGTTTAAGACAATTTCTTGAATGACCTTAAAATATTTTTGAAGAATGACCCATAGCGGGCTAAACCATAGTGTCTGGAGAGGTAAGGCAGAGTGATATAGCCTCCTTATAAGTACAGCACCTGTGGGAGAATAACAAAGGTCTCAAAAGGGTCTGTCAAGATTTTCCAAATTTCAGGCAGCAGAGGAGTAAGTGGGTAATGGACTCATTCTTGGAATCGCAGAATCTGCACTTTGGAGTTAGTGTTGATCTGTGTCTCCATTGGGGTTGGAGATCTTTGATGGGAAGAGCCAGAAATCTTATAACCAGGATGTTTCTCCTGCATTCCCTGCTCAGTGGAATTTTCAGATAGTGTTACAGATTTTTGGTGTCACAAGAAGGATAGATAGATTTAAGCAGGTCCTGATGTTGCAAGGAGTGTTTATTATCTTCCCTAGAATTCGCTATTAGCACTTTTTAAAGTAATTTTTTAAAAACTGGATAGGTTAAGCTGCTGGCCTCAAGTGTCTCCAAATCAAGGGCTAGATCATACTGAATATAGGTATCTGGGCCATTTAAAAGCTAGGCCATTGAAGATGTCCTGAAGTACTGCTTTCCATGGTCCTCCTTTGGCCCAAAGTAACTGATGGTAATACTTGAGAAACTGTGTCTTGATTGCAAGTAGTTTTGTTGCCAGACCAAATTCCTGGATTACCTGAGCATGACTCAGGTAGCTGGGAATTCCTTTTTTAGGTGACTGTTTGGAGCCTGTCCTGCCTGCATTGAGACCATCTTTGATGGGAAGCCTTATTTGCCAGACGAGATAGTTGGAATTAGTTTCACCTTGATTTCTCTTATTACGGCCTCTTTAGACAGACTATATAGTGTTGCGTTTAATTTGCAGAGTGAATATTGCGTTTCATGATTTGCTTTCCATTGATCTAACATGTGCATGCACGTTGCCAGAGTTAGCTAACCAGATGCCTAGATGGCTGTATATTTTGGAGTGTGCTATTCTGGACGGGCCAGTCTCTGTACTGTCTGTTTCCATTTTCTGTTTCCCTAAAGCCTTTACTTTTGTTTTGTTTGCATTTGACACCAGATTGTTACTCTGATTGTAGTGGTCTAGCTATTCCAGCGTTTGCTGAAGGTCTGTTGGTGTTTGATCCTGAATAACTAGATCACCCATGAATTGTAGTATTTGGATTGCGAACCAATGCTTGGAGGGAATGACGTGGCCTTTGCTGTTTGAGTTCCCAGATCCACAGTGCAGAGGTTCAACAGTAATGGGTCTACTACGCAGACTTGATTAATACCTTTGCTTGTGTAGACTTTCTTTTCTTGGAGAAGGTTGACCTGCACGCATGTGTCCGAGTAGTGTGAAATTATTGTCTTTAATAGGGGGTGAGGAATGCTCCAGTCAGCTAATTTCTTCCATAGGATTTGTTGGTTTACTCTGTCAGATGCTGCAGAGTAATCTGCAAAGCAAGCAGGGGGACTGGCCTATGGTTCAAATTTGAAATTTGAATATGCCTCTACTGTCCAAAACCTCAATGCCTTGATTTATGTTTTTATTTATGGACTTGTGTAGCTATATAAACCTATTAGAAGGACTACCTTATACTATTTCTACACTATTAATATAATAGACTTGTTTTTCAGGTCAAAGCCTACCAGACAGCCCAGCTGTCTGATTGGCTTACGACTTCTTGTGATACAAAACAATGAGGCAATACCCACTAACCATTTGACCATGGTAATTAACAGAAATACTATATGGTCACTCCAAGGGGGAAGTAATCCTAAACTTCCGCAGTAAATTTTATAATGTGTATTGTATGTCGAAGACTTTTTTGAAGGAATTGAATAAGTTAATAAAAGAAAAAAAATATCTAAAATTAATTGAACATATATTGGATGAACTCAATTGTTTATAGTCAATTTACCGCAGAAGTTTAGGATTACTTCCCCCTTGGAGTGACCATATATTATTATTTCTGTATGACTTCTTGTGCGCAGTTTGATACCTTCCCTGGGAATGCATTTCACCCATTTATTTTACTATTGGTTTTGTTGTTTGTAATTCACAGTTACTTGCTTTTTGTTTCTTGCTTTATTTGCTTTAGACTCTCAAGCTTGAGTTCATCCCTCCTGTGAGCATTCCTTGTTTACTGTATCCTTCTGACTACTCACTTTCTGTAAATAGGACTTTAAATCTTGTTATAATCTTATCACATTAACTGTGCATTCAAAGACAGAGGTCAAATGCGGGCTCTGTCTTCTGAGGGAACTTGGCATTTACTTTACTTTCTCTGACTTCGAAGTGAGAGAATTTATGTGACAATCCTAATGAGTAGCCATGTGAGAGGATAGTGTGTAGGATCCTATGCGTTTTAGCACACAACAAAAATGAACTGTGCTGATGTTTTAGAATATATTAGAATTAAGAAAGTACAAAATAAGCATTTGTTTTTGTAATTCTGAAGTGTGGTGGAAACAAATATTTAAGTACGATCAAAAAACATCAACACACTAGGTTATTACATTTACACACATTGGCGGTCATTCTGACCGCGCCGCCCGCCTTGCGGTCACCGCCATTTGGCCGCTCCGCGGTCAAAAGACTGCGGAGGCCATTCTGGCTTTCCCGCTGGGCCGGCGGGCGCCCGCCAAAGGAGCACCCGCCGGCCCAGCGGGAAAGGCCCTGCAACACAGGGGCCGGCTCCGAATGGAGCCGGCGGTGTTACAGGGGTGCGACTGGTGCAGTTGCACCCGTCGCAATTTTCACTGTCTGCTATGCAGACAGTGAAAATCATGCTGGGGCCCTGTTATGGGGCCCCTGCACTGCCCATGCCAGTGGCATGGGCAGTGCAGGGGCCCCCAGGGGCCCCACGACACCCGTTCCCGCCATCCTGTTCCTGGCGGTCAAAACCACCAGAAACAGGCTGGCAGGAAGGGGGTCGGAATCCCCATGGCGGCGCTGCTTGCAGCGCCACCATGGAGGTTCAGCCCTGCCAGGGGTATTCCGGCGGAAAACCGCTGGATCCCCTTTTCTGACCGTGGCTTTACCGCCGCGGTCAGAATGGGCAATGAAGCACCGCCAGCCTGTTGGCGGTGCTTCCGTTGCCCGCGGCCCTGGCGGTTTAGGACCGCCAGGGTCAGAATGAGGGCCATTATCTTTTGATCACAGTAAAATTGTATGTTGGTGCAAAAGTAATGGTCATTTCAATTGAAAATATATTGTCTGTAATAGCACTGCACTACCACACCAAGCATACTCCACACTACGCCACTCCACTTTACACCCCTCCACTCAACACTATACTCCACTTTGTCCTTCTACTCTAAGCCACACCACTCTATTCTATGACACCGCACTCCACTCTACAACATGCCTCACCACACTACCCCTTGCACTCTCTTAGACACTCTACGACACACCATGCTATTTGACTCCATGCCGCTCCACAAGATACTATTGCCACTCTACCTTACACACCTCTATTCCATACCCCTCTACTCCACACTACTTACACCACTCCACTCCAATCTACCCCAGTCTACCCCCACTCCAGTCTATTCCACTCCACTCCAATATACTCCAATCTTTCCCACTCCACTCCGGTATACCCCAACCCACTCCAATCTAACCCCACTGCAATCTACTACACTCTATTCCACTCTACTCCTCTCCAATCTACCCTACTCTACTCCAATCTACCCCACTCCACTCCAAACATCTTCACTCCACCCCAATCTACTCACTATACCCCAATTTACCCCATTATATTCAAAATACCCCACTCCAATCCAATCTAACCCAATCTACCCCATTGCAAACCAATCCACCCCACTCCAATCTACCCCATTCCACTCCAATCAACCCAGTCCACGCAATCCACCCCACTCCAATCCATCCCACTTCACTCCAATCCACTCCACTACACCAACAATATGTCCCACTCAACTCCAATCTGCATCACTCTACTCACTCTACCACAATCTACCCCTTCTATTCCGATATACAGCATTCCAATCCAATCTAACCCAATCTACCCCATTCCAACCCAATCTACCCCACTCCAATATAGCCGACCCAATTCCACCCCACCCCATCTTATCCCATTACAATCTCCCCATTCCACTTCAATCTACCCCAATCTACCGTGCTGCACTCTACCCCAATCTGCCCCACTCCAATCTACCCCGTACACTCCAATCTACCCCAATCTGCCCCACTCCAATCCACCCCAATCTACCCCATTCCATTCCAAGCTACCTCACTCCACTCTCATCTACTCTACTCAACTCCAATCTCCCCACTCCACTCCATCCTATCCCAGTCCAATCTAACCCTCTATACTCAACCTAACCCACTTTGCCCCACCCAAATCCGCTTCAATCTACCTCACTCCCCTCTACCCCAATCTACCAACTCAGCTCAAATCTATTCACTCCATTCCAATCTTCCCCACTCCAATCTACCCCATGCCACTCCAAACTAGCACAATCTCCTCTACCTTAATCAACATCAATCTGCCCCACTCACCCACTCTATCTTACTTCACATCAATCTACCCTAATCCACTGTACCCCACTCTACTGTAATCTACCTGATTTCACTATAGTTTACACCATTACACTTGAATCTACCCCAGTTCAATCTACCCCACTCCTTTCCAGTTTATTCTTCTCCACGCCAATCTCAACTTTACTAAAATCTACCCTACTCCACTCCACTCCACTCAAGTCAACTCTACCCACTCCAATCTACCCTACTCCAATCTACCACAGTCTAACCCACTCCATCCCAATCTACTCCACTCCAATCTACCCAAATCTACCCAACTTCACTGTACCCTACTTAACTCCTCTATGATCCAATCTACCATAATCTACCCCACTCCACTACAATCACCCCAATTTCCTCCACTCAAGTCTAGCACACGTCACTGCAATCTACCCCATCTACACCACTACACTTCAACCCAATCCACCCCACTCCACTTTACCCCACTCCAATATACTCCACTCCAATCCACACACCCCCACTCCTCTCCAATCTACCCCACTCCACTCAGTCTAACCCAATCAACCCCACTTTATGCCAATCTGCTGTATTCCACTCAAACCAGCTGCACTCTGCTCCAGTCTACCCCCACTCCAATCTATCCTACTCCACTCCAGTCTACCTTAATCCAATCTACCTAATCCATCCCACTATAATCTTCCCCAATCCAACCCATCTCCACCGCAATCTACACCACTGCAATCTGCTCTAATCTACCCAACACCCCTCCATTCTACCACACTCCATCCCATTTACCCCACTTGACTCCAATCAGCCCCAGTCCCATCTACCCTCTCCATTCCAGTTTACTCTACTCCACCCAATCTACCTGACTCCACTCTACCCCAGTCCAATCTACCCCACTCCATTTGCATTTACTTAACTTTGCTCCAATCTCCACTCCATTATAATCAATCCCACTCCACTCCAATCTATCCACCTCATCTCCAAACTACACCACTCCACTCTACTCCAATCTAACCCACTAGAATCTACCAAAATCTTCCCCACTCCAAACCAACCTAACACACCCCACTCTAATGCAATCTGCCACACTCCACTTTACCCTAATCTACCAAACTGCAATTCACTCCAATCTCCTACACTGCAATCTACCACACTCCACTCAAATCTATCCCTCTCCACTCCATTATAATCCATTTCACCCCAATCCCTCCCACTCCAATCTACTTAACGCACTCCACCACAATCTGCCCTAAATACAGTCAAACCAATCTACCCCACTCCAATCAACCCATTCTATTAAACTCAAATATACCCAGCTCTACCCAAATCTACTCCACTCCACCTGACTCTACCAAACTCCACCTCACTCAGTCTATACCACCCCATCCCAATCTACCCCACCTCATTCTACCCTACTCCAATCTTCCACACTACACTCCAGTCTAGCCCAACCTATCTTACTCCAAATTGCACCAGTCCAATCTTTACCACCTCATTCTACCACACTTCACTCCAGTCTATGCCACTCCACTCCAATCTACCAGAGTTAATTCCAATCTACCTTACTCTAATCCTTCCAGCCTACTCCACCCCAGTCTACCCCTTCACTCCAATTTACCCCACTCAACTCACTCTACCCCAGTCTAGCCCATTCTACTCCAATATACCCACTCCAATATAATCTAACCCTATCTCCTGCATTCCAGCCCATTCCACCCCACTCCAATCTACCCCACCCAACTCCACCCCATCCCAACCTACCTCACTCCAGTCTACCACACTACACTTCAATCTACCCCAATCTACCACACTCCACTCTACCCCAATCTACCGCATTCCACTCTACCTCAATTTGCCCCACTTCTAATTAAGCCCCTACATTCCAATCTGCCCCACTCCACCCCAATCTACCCCATTCCACTCCAAACTATGTTACTCCACTCCCATCTACTCCACTCCACTCTACTCTAATCTCCCTCCCTCCAGTCTACCCCATTCCAATCTACCCCTCCACTCAATCTAACCCAATCAACCTCACCCCACTGCAAGTCAATCTCCCTCACTCCCCCTACCTCAGTCAGCTCACTCCGCTCCAATCTACCCCACTCTAATCTATACTATTCCACTCCAAACTAGCATAGTGCTCCAAACATTAATCTACCCAAATCTGCCCTACTCCCCCACTATACCCCCTTCATGCCAGTCTATTCCACTCCACTCCACTCTAGCCCACTCCACTATAATCTATCCGACTCCACTAAGTCTACCCCATTCTGCTTGAATCTACCACAGTCCAATCTATCCCACTCCTTTCCAGTTTACTCCCTTCCACTCCAGTCTCCACTCCACTAAAATCCATCCCACTCCACTCAAATCAACTCTACCCACTCCAATCTACCTCAGACTACCCCACTCCCATCTACCACAATCTACCTCACTGCAATTTACCACAATCTACCCCACTACAAACTACCATAATCTTCCCCATTCCACTCCAATCTACTCCACTCCAATCTACCCCACTTCACTGTACTCCATTTAACTCCTCTGCGATCCAATGTATCCCAATCTACCCCACTCCACTACAATCTATCCCAATCTACCTCACTCCAAACTAAACTGCTCCACTGCCATCTACCCAGATCTATGCCACTGCACTCCACCCCAATCCACCCCACTCCACTCCAGTCCACTCCACTCCAATCTACCTATTTCACTCCTCTGAAACGTACCCCACGCCACTCAATCTAACCCAATCATCCCACCCCATTGCACTCTACTCTACCCCTATCTACAGCATTCCACTCATACCTGACAGAGGCCACTCCAATCTACCTCACTCCACTCCAATCTACATTACTCCAATATACCCAGTCCACTCCACCCCACTTTATTCTTCCCCAATCCAGCCTACTCCACCCCAATCTTTACCACTCCACACCACTCCAATCTACCCCACTCTACCCCATTCCACCCAAATCTATCTCACGCCAATCTGCACCAGTCCAATCTACCCACTCCAATCCAGTTTACTCTACTCCATCCCAATCCACCCCACTCCACTCAAGTTTACCCCAGTCCAATCTGCACCACTTCGTTCAAATTTACTCAACCCTACTCTGATCTCCACTCACAATAATCTTTCCCACTCCACTCCAAACTATCCACCTCAACTCCAAACTACACCACTGGACTCTACCCCAATCTACTCCACTCTAATCTACCAAAATCTACTCCGCTCCAATCCTACCTAATCCACCTCACCTCAATTCTACCACTTCAATCTACACACCACACTCCACCTCAATCCACCCTACTCCTAAATACAACTATACCAATCTACCCCATACCAATCAACCCCATCTACTGCATTCCACTCTTCCCCGCCCTACCCCAAATGACCCCACTCCACCTGCCTCCACCCAACTCCACCACACTCCAGTCTACACCACCCCTTCCCAATCTACCCCACATTATTCTAACCCACTCCAATCTACCTCACTACACTCCAATCTACCCCAATCTACCTCATTCCAAACTATACCACTCCAATCTATACCACACCAATCTATCCCACTTCACTCCAATCAACCCTACTCAACTCCTATCTACCACAGTACATTCCAATCTACCCTTCTCTAATCCTCCTAATCTACCCATCTCCAATATACCTCTCAACTCCAATGTAACCCACTCCACCCTAATCTTCCCAACTCCACTCCAATCTACCCCTACTCCACTCCAATCCACCCGACTCCACTCTACCCAATCTACCCCACTCTAATCCCCCTCATCTACCCCACTCCAATCCACCTAATTTACCCCACTGCAATCCACTGAAATTTACCCCACTCCTCTGCAATCTACCCCACTCCATTCTACCCCATTCTGCCACACTCCACACCTGCTCCAACCCACCCTCAACCCCATTCCATTCTACCCACTACACTCCAATCAACCCCAATCTACCTCACTCCAAACTATACCATTGCAATCTATACCACCTCAATCTACCCCACTTCACTCCAGTCAACCCTATTCCACTCCAATCTACCACAGTTCATTTCAATCTACCGTACTCTAATCCTCCTAATCTAACCATATCCAATATACCCCTCCACTCCAATCTACCCCACTCAACCCTAATCTTCCTAACTCCTCCCACTCCTATCTACCCTTAGCCCACTCCACCCCACACCACTCTACCCAATCTACCCTACTCCAATCTACCCCACTCCTATCCCCCTGATCTACCTCACTCCAATACACCTAATCTTCCCCACTCCACTCCAACCTACCCCACTACTCTCCAATCTACCCCACTCCACTCTACCCTATTCTGTACACTCCACACCTGCTCCAAGCCACCCCACTTTAGTCTACCTCAATCCAACCCACTGCACCCCAATCTACCCACTTCACTCCATTCCAATCTACTCTCTCTCCACTCTACCCCACTCCACTCCAATCTACCCACCTACACTCTAATCTACTCCCCACCCAAAATACCACACTTCAATCTACCCCACTCCTTTCCAGTTTACACCACTCCACCCCAACCTACCCCATTCCACCCCAATCTACCCCCTCAACTCTACCCAAACTACCACACTCCACTTTACCCCAATATATCTGACTCTACTTTACTTCAATCTACCCCAATCCAATCTTTTACACTCCACTCAAATCTATCCCACACCTCACCAACCCATCCCACTCCAATTTACCCCACCCCACTCCACGCAAATCTACTCCACTCCAATATACTTCAATATACCACACTCCAATCTACTCTACTCCAATCTACCCCACTCTACCACAATTTACCCCACTCCACCATCTTTAATCTGCACCACCCCATCCCAATCTACCCCACACCACTCTACCCCACTCCATGCTACTCTACTCCAATCTACCCACTACACTCCATTCCCATCTCCACTACCACACTCCAAAATACCCAACTCCAATCTATCCCATCCCAATCTACTCTAACCCTTCTAATATGCCCTGTTCTAATCCACCTAATCTACCCCACTCCAATCTACACCCTCCACTCCATCTTATTGTATCCTATTTCACTCCAATGTATCCTATTCCACTCCAAACTACCCCAATCCACCCTTTCCCAATCTACACCACTCAAGTCTACTACAATCTACCCCACTCCAATTTACCCCTTTCCATTCCACCCCATCTAGTGCACTTCAATGTACCCCACTCCAGTGCACCCAATCTCCCCCATTCCACTCCAATCTAGCCCACTCCAATCCACTCTACCCAGGTCTACCACACTCTACACCACAATATCCCAATCTACTGCATTCCGCTCAAATTGATCCACTCTAGTCTACTATAGCCAACTCTACCATGATCCACCCCACTCCAATATGCCCAACCCCACCCAGCCCGTCTACCCCACTCCAATCTGCCCACCCCAATCTACACCACTCTAACTCTACCCCAATCCAATCTCCTCACTTAAATCTACCCCAACCTTTTCCACTCCAAGCTACTCCAATCCATTGTACCCCAATCTACCCCACTCCACCACACTTCAATCTATCCCATCCCACTCTAATTTATCCCACTCCACTCCTGCATACCCCAATCCATTCCACTTTTCCACAGTCTATCCGATTCCAATCCACACCAATATACCCTGATCTACCCCATTCCTGTCTACCCCACTCCGATCTACCCCAATCTATCTCAATCTACCCCACTCCACTCCAATCCACCTCAGTCCCCCCTCCACTCCCATCTATCCCACTCTATCCTAGTCTATCCAGTACACCCAATCTACCCCAGTTCAGTCTACCCCACTCCAATCTACCACACCAATCTACCTGACTCCCCACTCCAATCGACCACGCTCAAACTACCCCACACTACCTCACTCCACTCCAATCTACCCCACTCAATGCCAATCTATCCAGCTCTATTCCACACCAATCTACCCCAATCTACTCCACTGCAATCTATCCCACTCCAGTCTACCCCACTCTATCCCAATCTACCCCACTACCATCTACCCCATTTGAACCCACTCTGCCCCATTCCACTGTACCCCAATCTGCCCAACTCCACTGTAACCCACTCAACTCTACTCCAATCTACCCTACTCCAATCTACTCCAATCTACCCCATTCCACTTTACCCAAATATATTGCACTCCAACCTACTCTAATCTATCCCACTCCAGAATGCCCCATTCTTCCCCACTCCACACCACTAACTTTTAGCCATGATGAGCAGCTGCCACACTGGTGTTCAACATGGCTTCAACACAGTGCTCTTGTATAGGCTAGACGTATTGGCTTTGCCAATGCTTGTTTCTCTTTCAATAGACAAATGCAACATATGTCTGATGACTATTCTATATACATATTAGAAGACAACCCTTCTTCTTTGGTTGTAGCATGAGTCAGAGAGGTAGAAGATAGTCTTTCTGCTTTTGGGAGTTTGGTACTAAATTGATTTTAAAAAACAAAACACTGCACATCCCCAGGCGAAATACCTATCATCTTCTGTAGAGTTTTAACATGTATTTAAGAGACCTTAATATTCTGCACACAGTTCCCTTCCCAGAAATGCTTTGGAAAGTAAAAAATAAGGTTGTATGGATCTTGAAGAGCCCTTCAAGTAGTTATGTTGGGATTCATGAGCCAAAAGTGACTCACAAATATTTGTCACAAAAGCTCATATCCCATAGGTCATTTCTGGATTTCTGGTTAGGTCTGCAATTTTTTTTATCCCTTGAGTGGTTTATATGTTTATAGTGAAGAGTATCTGTGTGTCTATCATATTTTACTTTATGAATATTTGATGAAATAACATAGTTAATGACCTCCTCACAATGGCTTGTGAGAAGTCTCCTTAAGATAGTCACAAATAGTAAGTTGTACTAGCATGCTATATTACATCATACGACTTACCTGTGTTTGTATGTGTGATTCGGGAGAAGTGGCAGAGAGGACAAATGCACCTGCAACAGATATTGCGTATCCCAATTAACTCAGTAAACCTTTCCTACTTCGAGCTTGATAACACGAGCATCATTTAGTTGATTGATAGAATGCCCTCTTATCTGCATCAAAAGATATTTCAACACATAGAATTACTATGCAAAAGTTCTCTGTTATTGATTATCCATGCACTATGTCACAATGAGCACTGGTGGAGATGGAAAATAGACTTAAAGGTCAAGTATGACTTCGGCGGATGGAAAATCCCGTCTGCCGAAGTCCCAACGGGCAGGTTGCCGTCAGTGCGGCCCCCTCCCCGTGCGCCCCATTATGAGTTTCCCGCCAGCTCAGTGGGAAAAGGCCTACAGCATTGTCTCCAGCTCATAATTGAGCCAGAGGCAATGCTGCAGTGCATAGCCAGACAGTGAACATCACAACGGGGCTGGTCAGGGGGGCCCCTGCAATGCCCATGCCAAGTGCATGGGCAGTGCAGGGGTCACCCTGGGGTCCCCTGCACCCTGTTTCCACCAGTCATTTCATGGCAGTGCTACCACCATGAAGCCACTGGCAGAGGGGAGTCGTAAATCCCAGGGCAGTGCTGTTTGCAGCGCTGCCCTGTTGGATTAAGACCACCAGCACCGCCAGTCCATCCTGTGGTGGGAAAGTTGCGATTCTGGTGGTCTGGTGGCGCTACCGCAACCTTGTGGTCATAATGAAGGCCATTGTGCCTCCATTAACCTTTGTCAGGCGGACTACTGATGGACAGTGAGGATGGATGAAATTTTGTCTGTCCCACTGTCACAGGACTCCCATCTACAGTCCAAAGAGATGGCTGGAGTTTTCACAGAGTGGCTCTTGCAGCTGTCATTAAGTGTGTATAGTGGAGATTTAACTCAGAAGCACTGGTGACAATAAAGATGTCTCTATGTGTCTGTGTGCATGCTACCTTTATGCCATGGACATTTGGACTGTTTTCTGACCGAGCCATTGTTAGCAAAGTGTTCTTGCACTGAAGTAGCATCGCAGGAAATGGTGTTGGAACAGCCACTCTAAATCATGTTGAGGAAATTCGATTTTTAATACGATCGTATCGACCCGCCATTTTGTGGCCCGCCGCCATTTTATGTTGCCTTCACTCAGGCAGCACAGCGAACGAAGTCCATTCTGCCTTTTCTGCTTATTCTGCAACATGGTGTTCAAAACAGCCTTCTGCCTCTATCTTTACAAGGCTGGTATTAAGGTCTGACCGAGTACACTAATCCCTGTCTGGTTTTCTAATCCTTGTTTCAACTATCTGTAGGCTCACACTATTCTCCGCCGATCTTATCTTATCGTCTGGCCTTCGCTGTCCTTTGCTAGTATTCTCTCATTTCACAACTGTCCTCCAAACGCACACAAACTTATCGCACCACATGCAACTTCGTTGTGGATCGGTTAATGAATTAGTTCAAGGGAGGGGTGACAAACACAGCTGGAGGGAAGGCAACCTTAAGTCACTTGATACTTTGTTTTCCAATTCCTTCTATTGGTGCTGTCTTGTTTTCCGACATTTCTATTGGCTCTGTTCTATCTTTACGTTATTCTTACTGGCTCCTTTCTATGTGTTCTGGGAGTGTATGTAGTTAATAAATGGTTTTTATACGGTATATAAGATTGTGCGCCACAAAGTAAAGTGGCAGTCTCCTGAGAACATACCTTGTGTGCTTCTTGGACAACTGTACTAGCTGCAGCTAATAAAATCTGATCTTTTACGCCTGACAGAGTGTCCCGTGTCTCTGTTAGTTGAGGCAGGTGAATCCAAGGAGATTTCAGGCGTACCCTGCGCCGCCAGGCCCATAAGGTTCTGGTTCTTCAACTGGCGCCCAACGTGGGGCGGCTTCAGCGGTACCGGTTCTGCCTGAAGGTCGTGAGGAACCCCGCAGGAAAATTCTGGAGGAATCGCGAGCCACGTCAAGCGACCCCTGTATGTCGAAGTGGTCCGAAGGTCTTTTTCAGCGCGGTTACTCCTTCCTGACGGCTACTGACGACTGCTGCCCTGACTGCCGCCCTGCCTTGGCCCTTTCTTTGATGATGTATGGTAAAGCGAGACGATAGACGGGCCTCTGTTGGTGTAAGAAGACATCCTTAGTTAAGTATTTGGTGGGTCGCGCCCACAAATTTTGGTCTTTGTTTTGTCCTTAGGTTCTTAGATTTGGCCATTGCAGTGGCCAAAGCCGAGGGGTAAGTGCATTTGTGCTGTGTAAACTGAAAGTTTTACCCCCTTGATGTTTGTGAACAGCCAGTAAAAATCGTGAGATGTCTGGTCTGACTAAGTTTGGAAAACTTTGTTGCTTTGGTTGTAATAGGGACTCCCAGCTTGAGGACTCCTGTCCGATTCCTTCGGTTGGAACTCCCACATATGAGCTCTATTCTAAACATGGTGTTGGTCCTATTGCCTTTAATAAGACATGGACCCGATATACAAAGAAAGATGGTGTTTTAAAATGGCCAGAAAATGGTAGTTTCGAAACTGATGTGCTAGATAATTTAGAAGCAACGTTATTTAAAAGAAAAGCCCGGCCGGCAATGTTTGACTCTTTTCGCCTTTGGCGTAAGGAAGCCAAACAGAGAGAAATTAAACAAGCGAAACGAGATAGGAAAACACAGGGAATGACGATTATACAGGCTGCTCAGCAATTCAAAGATGATGAAATAGATAATGCAATGGAAATTTCAGACAGACAGCATCGAATGGCAATAGATAAATGCTATCCGACGTTGCCTATCTCTTCCCTTGATAAGAGAAAAGATTTTGAGGAAGATTCCTTAATGTCCCACTTATTGAAATTGCCTCCGCCCTATGTACAAGGTGCTAATGCACCCCCGATGTTACAGCCTGTTCAGCCGCCAGTTGTGCTTCCGCCTGCTCCAGCTTTTCCACATTTGCCTCCTCAAGTATTGCCTATGCCAGCTTTGCCTTTAACTCCTTTGCCTTCTGCTCCTTTGGCAATTCCTAATGCTCCTTTAGTTAATTCACTTAATACCTTGTCCCCTATCCTTATGTCAAATTCTCCATCTATGCATAAGCGATTTGCAGATACTGTCTCTGGTCTCTTATCACCTTTCTTTGAAGCTTTAAATGTGTCTCCAGCTTTTTCTCGAAGACAGTCTCGTAGTCAATTCCCAGACTCCGAAGAGCGAGAAAAATTGGACTCACTTGCTTGTAGATGGATCAAGAAGGGTCCCCAATATAGTACGTCTGATATTATGTCCACCTTTCTGCAATGGAATGCACCTACGCAGAGATATGTTTTTAAAGTTATGTGCGATACTCTCGCTAAAGAATGGGAGGATATGAATTTGGGTTCGGTCCCACAGGATCTGTTAGATGTTCAGGCTGACTTTGACAAAGGACTTATTGTGGGTCCTAAGGTTGAAAACGCTGTCAGAACACTTATTTCTTTCAGATCCCTATTGTTCTCACAGACTTTTCCTGATTCTGATCCTTCAGTTAGGACAGCACTGAAAAACTATCCCATGAGAGAGGTTTCTCCAATATGGAAGGAAGAAGTTGCAGCAGCAGGTGCTAATCCAGCTATTCCTGCGCATTTTCAGCGCATATGGATACATGTCCCCTGGAAAAGGTCTGAAGTTTTAGCACTTAAACAGTCACTACCAGATCCACGCAAAAATCCTGCTGGTTACTATAAAGAGTTGTCGCAAACAGTTGATGCATGTATTATGAATCTAGCAGATATTGACATGTTGATGGGAAATGTAGTTCCACAGACAATATGGGCTAAAATTCGTAGAGAGGATCACGCTCAAGAATTAGGCGGCGATTGGAACGCTATTATTGCCGCAGATAGAGGTCAAGTAGGTGGTGCAAAGCCCGACGCTTTGATCTCAGAACTCCCTGGTAGGATTATTACATTAATGAAAACAATGATGCCTGCTTTGAGAGTTAATTGGGATAAGCTAGCAGCATGTAAACAAAAGAAAGATGAAAGTGTTTCCGATTTCTTTACCCGATTCGAGGAGACATTCATTGATCACAGTGGTCAAGATATGGCTACAGAAGGGGGACAGCGATTATTTGTGGATAAGTTCGTATATAACTTGCTTCCTGAACTATCACACAAGCTAAAAGACTCCGAGAGTTCATGGGCAGTTTCTTCTTCCGCCCAGATATTGGCTACTGCACAATATTATGAAAATAGAGACAAAGAAGAAAGGGAAAAACAAGAGAAAAAGACGAAAGAATTAAAAACTAAAGTTCTCTTGCAACAGGCTTATCCTCCTCGTTATGTTCAGCCTCAGTTTCAACAGCCTCCGCAGTTTCAGAGGTTGTATCAAAAGCCTGAACCATTCATTCCAAGACCTTTGCTAGGTCCCAATCAATGTGCTTATTGTAGGGAGGAAGGTCATTTTAAGAACAATTGTCCGGCATTGTTGCAGCGTAATGGAGCAACATCTGCTTCACGAGGTCGTGGTGGTCTTCAGTCAGCAAATAGAGGTAGAGGTCGAGGTGTGTTAACCCAAGAGCAGCGTTCTTTTGTTTCTCCAAATTCCGGAAATTACTTTGATCAGCAAAATGTTAGGTCTACACAGTATTACAGTGAGGATCAGTATATTGAAGGAGGGAATGAAAGTCTTCATTTTGAATAGGACAGCCATGGACAAAGTAAGGGGGTTACGTCAATTCCAGTGGATCAGAATGGACCTTATGTTAATGTCACTACAATGGGTGTTTCAGAGCCATTTCTTTTAGATACTGGTGCCATGAGAAGCTCTATCATTCATTCTAAACTCCCTGGCGCACCTTTGTCTGGCTTAACGAATGTATCTGTAGGATTTTCTGGCGCCCCTGTTCGCAATCCAGTTTCTTGCCCTTTGCCTGTTTCAATAGGCCCTTATGATTTAGAAGCTCCGCTTCTTCTGACGAATGGTTGTGGTGAAAATCTGTTGGGTTTAGATCTATTAAAAAGAATGCATGCTACGATATATTGTTCACCTTCTGGTGTATACCTCACTCTAGGACAGAAAATGACTAGTCCAATGTACTTATCAAAAGATCAATTCCCACCTGAATTGCTTTCTCTTCCCGAAACGCTTTGGGCTACGGGTCCGAATGACGTTGGTTGTCTTGAGATCCCACCTTATGTTGTTACTCTTAAGCCCAATGCTGAAATGCCACGTATTCCGCAATACAGAATCTCTACTGAAGGTGAGAAAGCACTTCTGGAAATTGTCCATGATTTGATTCAGAAGGGTGTGGTTGAGGAAACGAGAGGAAATACATGTAACAGTCCTGTTCTTCCGGTTCTTAAACGCACTGATCCTTCTCAGCCTCCTGTTTATCGTTTTGTAATTGATCTTCGGGAGGTAAACAAGATTGTCGTACCGCAGTTTCCTGTAGTCCCAGATATCACTGCTCTGTTGACGATGATACCTTCTACAGCGACTTGGTTTTCAGTTATCGATTTAAAGAATGCTTTCTTTAGTATTCCCATCGCCGAAGAGAGTAGAGATATTTTTGGTTTTTCCCTCGGAGGCCGAAGCTTCCGGTTTAAACGCGCACCTCAAGGTTATTGTGAAAGTCCCTCTGTTTACAGTCAAGCTCTAAAATGTCATCTTGATGCCTTTTCCTTACCGTCCGGTGCCGCTCTCATTCAGTACATGGATGACTTATTAGTTGCCGCTGATTCAGAGGAGATTTGCAAAAACGTGACCGTTGCACTGTTGCGTCATTTGTTTGATCTGAATCACAAGGTTTCTCCTTCTAAATTACAATATGTCTGTCGCGAGGTGACTTATTTGGGTCATCTCTTGTCAAAGGAGGGACGACGATTGACCCCCGAACGAATTCAGGCAATTGCACAAATGTCAGTGCCATCCACACAAAGAGAGGTACGTGCCTTTTTGGGCATTACTTCTTATTGTAGACAGTGGATTCCGAGTTTCTCTTTATTGGCTAAACCGCTGTTGGCGCTAACTTTAAAAGATACGCCTCAGCCTCTTCCGTGGACTGACGAGTGTCAGAAGAGTTTTACTGATTTGCGTATTGCTTTGTGTTCTGCTCCTGTATTGGGTACTCCTGATTACAGTAAGCCCTTTACGCTCTATGTCCACGAAAGAGAGGGTTGTGCATTGTCAGTCTTAACGCAGCGTTTTGGAGATCAACAGCGACCATGCGCATATTTCTCAGCTACGTTAGATCCAGTAGCTAAAGCATTGCCTAGTTGTCTTAAGGCGACAGCGGCAGCAGCAATTTCTATTCGACAGTCTGCTGGAGTAGTGCTAGATAATACTCTCATTGTTATGGTGCCACATGCAGTGGATATTTTACTAAATAGGTCAAAAACGCAGCATCTTACGAGTGCTCGGTTGTCCGGATATGAGCTGACGCTTTTGGCTAGTCACATACACATCAAACGATGTAATACCCTGAATCCAGCTACTTTGTTGCCTCTTCCAGAAGAGAGAGATGTCTCTGAACAGCATGATTGTTTTCTCCGTACTGAAGAAGAGACTAAGGGTAGAATTGACCTAAAAGACACGCCATTAGTGAATCCAGATGGAACACTATGGGTAGATGGTTCTTGTTTCAAGCTCCCGAATGGAGATACAGTTTCAGCCTACGCTATTACTACTTTGCATACGATTGTGGAGACAGCACGCATTAGACATAATTCAGCTCAGGCAGCTGAATTGATAGCCTTAACTAGAGCGTGTGTGTTATCCAAAGGAAAAAGAGTAAACGTGTACACTGATAGCCAATACGCTTTTGGTGTAGCGTTTAACTTTGGGCGCTTATGGAAGGAAAGAGGATTCTTTACTTCCCATGGTACTAAGATACAACATGGTCAATTAGTGACAGAACTTCTTGAGTCACTTACAATGCCTACTCAGATAGCGATCGTGAAGTGTAGTGCACACAAAAAGATTGTGGACGATGTTGGTCGAGGAAATGCATTTGCAGATGAGGAAGCGAAAAAGACAGCCAGAGACGACACAAGTCGAATGTATGTTGCAAGTCCCGCAAACTGCGTAAGAGAAAAGGGAATGTGTGAAGATACAGTAGAGAGTGTGAAATCAATTCAAAGAGAGGCTACGGAGAATGAGTTGAGAAAGTGGAAGGAAAGTACAGGAATGTTAGATGAGATGGGATGTTGGGTTGAATTATCAGAACATCAACGTTGGCTGTTACCAGATGCTTATGTACTACCTGTAGTTACTATGGCACATGGTCCAGCTCACCTAAGTGCAAAAGGAATATGTAAACTTCTGGCTCCAGTGTGGCAAAATGAGGGGATCCCAAAGTGTGCAAATAATGTGGTAAAACATTGTATTGTTTGCTTGATGTACAATCCGGGAAAGGGAACCCCAACTCCAGCAGGTCATTTTGCTCCTCCAACATATCCATTTGAGGTGTTGCAGATCGATTATATTCACATGGAACGATGCAACAACCTCAAATATGTTCTGGTGGTAGTATGTGCTTTTTCTAGATGGGTAGAAGCCTACCCTCTGAAGGACAATACTGCTTTATCAACTGCCAAAATACTTTTGAAAGAATTCTTCCCTAGGTTTGGTTTGCCGCGCATTGTCTGGAGTGACAATGGGAGCGAATTTGTGGGTCAAGTCATGCAAAAAGTTTGTGCAGGTCTTGGCATAAAACAGAAGTTCCACGCGGCGAATCACCCACAGTCGGCTGGTTTAGTAGAATGCTACAATGGAACCTTGAAGCTTAAAATTGCTAAGGTGCAAGCTAGCACAGGACTTAATTGGCCTGATGCTTTACCATTGGCTCTTCTGTCCACCAGAACAGCAGTACACTCTCGTTTGGGGCTTAGCCCTTACGAAGTGATATTTGGTCGCCCAGCTAATGTATGGGGAGTTCCTCGCCCTAAGAAATACTCAGACTTGCCATACCCGATGTTGATTGACTACTTGCATGACCTTACAACTAAATTGCGTGTTCTTCATCAACAGGTTCAGAGTGCTCTACCAGAGGCTTCCACAGACCCAGGTCATTCCATCCGACCAGGTGACTGGGTCTGCACGAAAAATTTCCAACGACAGAGAAATTTGGAGCCCAGATGGAGAGAGCCACGCCTGGTTCTTTTGACCACAAGAACAGCAGTTAAAGTCGAAGGAAAGAAAAACTGGGTGCATGCCGTGCACTGCAAGAAAGTGCCTTTGCCCTTGCCTTTCGATCAGTGGGTCCGTAGAGGCATCAGTGACTCTGAAAGTGAGAAAGTTCCGCAATTTGTACCATTCAGTGATGCGCGTCTAATTGGAACACTTTCTGAGAAAGAGGACGACGACATCCTTCAAGAAGCAATACCATCGCATCGTCGCTTGAACACGACAAATCCAGGAACATTGTTTCAAAACCAGACTGCCTCTGGACAGGAACGCTATAATTTGAGACCAAGACCAAAGAACTTGTAACTTTCTCTCCTATGTAGTACTCTATCCCGGTTGCAGGGTCACGGTAGGAGTCTTAGTTACGACCTGAGTAAGTGGCAATAGGCCTGCAGGACCTCACAGTGTCATAGGACGGTAGATAATCGTGACTACAGTGATTGAGGAAGATTGCCGTGAGCATCCACTTAGAAAGATGGAGGCTACATTAGATAAAAGAGAAAGTAAAAATGTAAAGAATAATTGTAAAGAAATATGTAGTCGTTGTAGTATTGCTCTATGCGTCATTATATTGTCGTGTATTCTTTTGGCATCTGTAAACTGGATCATTATTACTCTGCAGCAAAAAGTTGTCTCTTCTCCTACCTCTACATCTTCTTCTACTATCTCTCCGCACCTATTTCACACTCTTCCCCAGCATGAACTCATCAGAAGAACTGAATACTTTAACAATTCCTTCATCCAGTTGTTACATCAACATCAGTTAGTGATCAATACAACTGACTGTTGGGTGTGTGGACTCATACCACATACGGTAGAAAAAGGAATGCCATATTTAGTTCTTCCATTCTCCTATGAAGGTTCCGCTTGGGCTTATTTTGTCATTTTCAATAATGCATATCAAAGTAAAATTAAACAACCTGTCAGTTCACATAGTGTTGGTTCAGATTTCAGTCATAGTTTATTGATAAAGGGAATGGTAGCTATGGCTAAAATCATGGAAAAAAGTGAAGCTTCCATAGATGAAAGAAAAGCATATACCAATTGGAACATAACTAATTACATTTCCAGCCTCAATGATAAGGTTGAGCAAGGAAAATCTCCTCCGATACGGGTCATACCCCAACAAGGAAATTTCTGTCTGCAAATAAATGGTAGAACTCCAAACACCGGACAAAGAGAAAGTTTATGTTCCCATACATATGTTTATTCAGCCCTGAATTCACCGCCGTTAGTACCATCTCAAGGTACATACTTCGTTTGCCACGATAGGGCTTATACATGGTTGCCAGCTGATTTCTCTGGTACTTGTTATATAGCCTTTCTTCTTCCCCCTACATACACCGCTCCTGCGAACCATCATAAAAATAGATATGGCAGAGGGATTGTGGATTCGAAAGACACAGCAGGACAAGAGGGAGGAGATTTCCTCAAAGGATTTCTTCCCTTCTGGGGTCCAATGGCCAACAGCAGAAATATAAGGCAATTGGTTTGTGTCGTAGAAACCACCATAGACATCACTGTAGGAGCTTTAAGTAACATTACAGCTGAACTACAGGCTGATCGTCTTATGACCTTGCAGAACCGTGTTGCCTTAGACTTTGTTCTTGCGGACCGTGGTGGAGTATGCAAATTGATCGGATCATGTTGCTGTATTTTCATACCTAATGACGCTCCGACAGTATACCAAGCTATCTCTAAGTTACACATAATCTCCGAGTCGATTCATCAGGACGAAGGAGATTGGTCCTTTTCAGAGTGTTTTTGGGAATTACTGTCCAAATGGGGTTGGAAGGTATTGACATTCTTTGGAGTAATTTTAGCTTTTATATTCTCTTGTTGTCTTTGTATGCACTGCGGTCCTGCCATCTGCAACCTATGTGCTACTGCATGTATTCCCAAACCCAAGTCACAAAGAGCAGAGAATATCAAAATGATGGTACAGCAACAGCTTGATGACCTCATGGCCATAGACATCGACTCAGATTAACATGAGTTTGTGTATCTTGCCTGAGTTCTGGCAAAAGGAGGGTCTGAGGAAATTCGATTTTTAATACGATCGTATCGACCCGCCATTTTGTGGCCCGCCGCCATTTTATGTTGCCTTCACTCAGGCAGCACAGCGAACGAAGTCCATTCTGCCTTTTCTGCTTATTCTGCAACATGGTGTTCAAAACAGCCTTCTGCCTCTATCTTTACAAGGCTGGTATTAAGGTCTGACCGAGTACATTAATCCCTGTCTGGTTTTCTAATCCTTGTTTCAACTATCTGTAGGCTCACACTATTCTCCGCCGATCTTATCTTATCGTCTGGCCTTCGCTGTCCTTTGCTAGTATTCTCTCATTTCACAACTGTCCTCCAAACGCACACAAACTTATCGCATCACATGCAACTTCGTTGTGGATCGGTTAATGAATTAGTTCAAGGGAGGGGTGACAAACACAGCTGGAGGGAAGGCAACCTTAAGTCACTTGATACTTTGTTTTCCAATTCCTTCTATTGGTGCTGTCTTGTTTTCCGACATTTCTATTGGCTCTGTTCTATCTTTACGTTATTCTTACTGGCTCCTTTCTATGTGTTCTGGGAGTGTATGTAGTTAATAAATGTTTTTTATACGGTATATAAGATTGTGCGCCACAAAGTAAAGTGGCAGTCTCCTGAGAACATACCTTGTGTACTTCTTGGACAACTGTACTAGCTGCAGCTAATAAAATCTGATCTTTTATGCCTGACAGAGTGTCCCGTGTCTCTGTTAGTTGAGGCAGGTGAATCCAAGGAGATTTCAGGCGTACCCTGCGCCGCCAGGCCCATAAGGTTCTGGTTCTTCAACGTGGACATAAGCATCATGGCTGATGATGATCTGGGCCCGTTACCTTACTTTTCTTCTTCCATAGTACCTTTTTCGGGGGCTTAAGTGGTAAAGGAGAGTTCAAGTGAACCTTTCAAATCAATTAACAGTGTAACCTATTTGTTATACATTAAATCTCAGAGACGTAGAATGAAGTTTAAAAGTTTATTAGAAATTAAGGGCCAGACTGATGTAAATGACTCTCAAAAACATGTTATATGAGTACAAAATCACCAAAGTTTGAACTAAAATGTTGAATAAAGTTAAATTGTATAAGCATAAGGCATGTGAGAATTTCAGTTGAGGCAGTAATTTCCGGTCTTCTGGTCTACTCATTGGAGAACTAAGTTAATCTAAATATTCTAAATTAAACTAAAGGGAAATCTTAATTAAGTCTCGGGAAATATAGCAAATAGACAGTATCCTGATACTTCTGATAGAGAGATGTTACATAGTATAAAGCCACACAAAAGAAGGAAGAGTAGAGAGGTCTGTATCCCTCCAAGTCTCAAGGGGATCTGCCGTAATCTAAATAGTGGAATACTAATTAAACCTACAGAACCTTTGATAAATCCATGTCATGAACACCAGTAGTTTTCCATCTCCCTCACAAGAACGGAATTGGCACCTTCCTTCACGTTTCTCATCCAACAAATCGAACATCAGGGTGACCTTGAACGTTTCTCGGTGACGTGCACACAAACAGGAGTCGTTTCTTCTCAGTTCATTAGCGCTCCTTGACTTTGCCAAAGTTTCCTCCCGTACCCCATTATCTTCAACACACAATATGCCTTTCATTAACTCTAGACTTGCACGGATGCACCTGCAAAGAAAGAATTCTGCAACGTGAGCAAACTCCATGCTGAAGGATAAACACAGGAAACCAAGGGGCATATTTATACGCCCCTAGAGCCACCTTGCGCCACATTAACGTCATTTCTTTTACACTAATGTGACCCAATGAGGCCAAATCCTCCCGCCACATTTACAAAGTGGCATAATGCATGCATTGCACTACTTTGTAACCCTTTGCGCTACATTATGCCTGCACCAGGCATAATGTATACAAAGTGGGCTCCCCCGTCATGGGAGTCAAAAAGTGGCTCTAGGAAATCTAACAGATTTCCTTGTGTCATTTTTTGCGGCACTTTTAACGCCTGCTCTGAGCAGGCATTAAAAGGGGAATTCTATTATTTATAATAGACCTGATGTACTTTGCAGGAGTAGCGCCAATATTTTGGCGCTATTCCTGCAGAGTACATCAATACCGTCATGAAAAATTACGCTATTGCCCCCTACCCTGCGCCATGGTGCACCATATTTCAATATGGCACACACATGGTGGCGGTAGGGGGGCAGTAAAGGGTGCAAGAAAAATGTTGTTGCACACAATGCAGCACCACTTTTCTTAAATATGCTCCACATGTTTCAGGCCTTTGGGTATGCTCACTTAATAAGACATTCAATGCACATTTCAAATGCATGACTGTAAAGGCATTTTGCTATTATTAATGAAAACAAGAATTATAAATGAAGCATGATTTTATATGTGTTTACATCATGATACCATAATCAGAATACATGGATATAAATGTGCATAAGTACTACAATTCTACTACAATTACTAAAATCAAAGATTAGAACACACATATGCATGAACTATTAGTCTTCTACTGTGAATGAACCTTCAGTAATACAACTTAGATGCTCCATTTTACATTAGTAACATGATTAATGTTAAGGCACACAGAATATGTACTGTTGATTACATTATTATGTCACTCCTCTAACGTGTGCTGGTTCAACCAAAATTATGCGGCACCGGCTGCCTGATGTTCCTACTCGTTGTTAAGCCGCCAGAAGCTCTGCCAGTTTATTACCCCTTAACATTCATAGTCCATGCACTCATCCTGTGTTCAAAATCGGTACAGCTAAGATAATTTCTGGTTTTACTCATGCAAAAAAATATGCAAAATGTTAGCATCCTTCTGGGAGTGTCACTGACCTGACAAGGGAACTGAAATGCAAATTTGCCGTGTGGCTACACAGAATTAATACTTACGTAATCATTAGCATCTACTAATGTATACTTGCAAACAAATATGTCTGTTGGGAAGAAACTTCGAAAAAGTCCACAATTCTGTGTACCTTCCAGGGTGTCGTGTCAAGGATACTTTTTGTGTAATAATAATTTGAAGGATTACTGCAAAAAGAGACCTGTTGAAAAGATTCAACTTTCACAATGTTTATAAACGCTTGGGTAACCTTTGCATTGCCTCAACATAGATGATCTTCATTGTGGAATCATTGTGGAATCTTCATTTGCTCCTGCTTGTGGGAATTCTGGGGCACATAGGGGCATATTTATACTCCGTTTGCGCCAAATTTGCGTTGTTTTTTTCGACGCAAATTCGACGCAAAACTAACTCCATATTTATACTTTGGCGTTAGACGCGTCTAGCGCCAAAGTTCATGGAGTTAGCGTCATTTTTTTGCGTGAACACCTTCCTTGCGTTAATTATATGCAAGGTAGGCGTTCCCGTCTTAAAAAATGACTCCGATGCATATGCGTCGTATTTATACTCCCGGGCAAAAATGACGCCCGGGAGTGGGCGGGTCTAAAAAACCTGCATTTGCACCGGATTTTAGCGCCTGGGTCAGGGCAGGCGTTAAGGGACCTGTGGGCTCAGAATGAGCCCAGAGGTGCCCTCCCCTGCCCCCAGGGACACCCCCTGCCACCCTTGCCCACCCCAGGAGGACACCCAAGGATGGAGGGACCCACCCCAGGGACATTAAGGTAAGTTCAGGTAAGTATTTTTTTTATATTTTTTTTGTGGCATAGGGGGGCCTGATTTGTGCCCCCCTACATGCCACTATGCCCAATGACCATGCCCAGGGGACAGAAGTCCCCTGGGCATGGCCATTGGGCAAGGGGGCATGACTCCTGTCTTTGCTAAGACAGGAGTCATTTCAATGGGGGATGGGCGTCGTAAAAAAATGGCGCAAATCGGGTTAAGGTGATTTTTTTGCCTCAGCCTGACTTGCACCATTTGTGGACGCCCATACGCCATTTTCCCCCTACGCCGGCGCTGCCTGGTGTACGTCGTTTTTTTTTTACGCACACCAGACAGCGCCGCCGGCTAACGCCGGCTAACGTCATTGAATAAATACGGCGCCCGCATGGCGCTTCAGAATGGCGTTAGCCGGCGCTAATTTTTTTGGCGCAAAACTGCGTTAGCGCAGTTTTGCGTCAAAAAGTATAAATATGGGCCATAGGGGCATATTTATACTCCGTTTGCGCCAAATTTGCGTCGTTTTTTTCGACGCAAATTCGACGCAAAACTAACTCCATATTTATACTTTGGCGTTAGACGCGTCTAGCGCCAAAGTTCATGGAGTTAGCGTCATTTTTTTGCGTGAACACCTTCCTTGCGTTAATTATATGCAAGGTAGGCGTTCCCGTCTTAAAAAATGACTCCGATGCATATGCGTCGTATTTATACTCCCGGGCAAAAATGACGCCCGGGAGTGGGCGGGTCTAAAAAACCCACATTTGCGCCGGATTTTACCGCCTGGGTCAGGGCAGGCGTTAAGGGACCTGTGGGCTCAGAATGAGCCCAGAGGTGCCCTCCCCTGCCCCCAGGGACACCCCCTGCCACCCTTGCCCACCCCAGGAGGACACCCAAGGATGGAGGGACCCACCCCAGGGACATTAAGGTAAGTTCAGGTAAGTATTTTTTTTATATTTTTTTTGTGGCATAGGGGGGCCTGATTTGTGCCCCCCTACATGCAACTATGCCCAATGACCATGCCCAGGGGACAGAAGTCCCCTGGGCATGGCCATTGGGCAAGGGGGCATGACTCCTGTCTTTGCTAAGACAGGAGTCATTTCAATGGGGGATGGGCGTCGTAAAAAAATGGCGCAAATCGGGTTAAGGTGATTTTTTTGCCTCAGCCTGACTTGCACCATTTGTGGACGCCCATACGCCATTTTCCCCCTACGCCGGCGCTGCCTGGTGTACGTCGTTTTTTTTTAACGCACACCAGACAGCGCAGGCGGCTAACGCCGGCTAACGTCATTCAATAAATACGGCGCCCGCATGGAGCTTCAGAATGGCGTTAGCCGGCGCTAATTTTTTTGGCGCAAAACTGCGTTAGCGCAGTTTTGCGTCAAAAAGTATAAATATGGGCCATAATATCCAAATGATAGCATATCCACTTATTAAAGGGGAAAACTGCCTTTTCTCAAATGTAGGTACAAGCCCTGTTACCTATGCAGCTTATTATTTTTCCGAGTTCTTTCTTATGATATTTGAGCCAGAATTCAGCACCAAATCTCAGAACCGTTGCAAGGGAAAAATCTAAACTTATAGGGAACAGTAATAAAGGCAAAGAAAAAACATGTTGGGCTTCATGTAAAGAAAAGGTATAAAGTTGTTTTGTTCATTTAAAGAGCAAGCCGCGTCCATATTCCAGTTTGCCTAGTTCTGGCATTTGCCTCACAGGCTCAGTTCTGTTGTCTTTTTGGTCCCCTGAATGGCATTTCTGAAAACAATCTAGGATTTTATCATCCACTTTTATGAGGCTTGAAACCTTGTTTTCTTGCGCGACTCTACATCTTAGGTTTGTAGCATTTGCACTTTCTTTTTCATTTTCTAAAGGAGAATTTCCACATATACAATTTTTGTAAGGTGCTCCTTCTGTCGAAGGAAGAAGACAGCTGCAGGTCCGCATAACTTATGTGTGACTTGTTTACCACTTTCCCATACTGTCAAGCATTGTGAATTATGTAAGAAAAAAATATCCCTGACGGTCAAAGAAGGGATTCAACCAGAGACGCATTGAGAAAGCAAATAGGCATGGGCACCAAAATAAAAATGGCTCCCATTAGCAAATCAGTTAGCTGATGAAGTGCTCCACATTTACAAATCTGGGACTTCTTTTTTTTCTTAACTTGTAAAGACATTGTATAGTTATTTGCAAGGCATGGGAAACTGCAAACATGTGTGCTTGATGCAGGCAATATTTGTGGTAATATCCGGGAAATCAACAGTGAAAACTGGCTCACCACCAGACCATAAAACAGGCGCCCAAACTACGAAAAAATGGCCCATACACTGAGCTACTCCTCAGCTTTTCAGGCACAGCGATATTGCCTTATAGCCAAGTCTGATCCCGAATTCAACATGGGGAAAAACTGGAAGGCCTTACACTGTACAGAGAAAGAAGAGAAGAAAGAAAATCACAGGTCAAAAGGGAAAATGGCTCTTCCACTGCAGCCGTGTTAGTGAGTCTGACCTTAATAAGTAAACTTACAAGGGGACGCGAACAGGTCGATGAACCTTTTGACTCACATTTAAGATGTTCCCACCAGTAAATGTAGATCAATAATCAATAACTAATCAATAACAATAATAATCAATGATCATCAATAGCACTAGTAATCCATTGGAGTCAGTAATTGTCACACACCGTGACTTTTAGGTCATGAATAACCATACCTTTAGAAAAAGTTAGAATATTTATGTCCCTATATTAACGATGCTAATGTCACATAAGATAATCTCAAAATCAAATGATAAACATACAGAAACAATACTGGCTGTCCAAAGCGGTGAAAAAAGCGTAATCTAATCAAAGCTTGAACCACTACACATTCTAAAGTTACTGTGCAAATTAATAACAAGAACAATTGCTCAAACAATATCACATACATTTAGATTCAGCAAAGAAAAGACATCAAACGTTATTGCCTATAGCAGACTTTCATTAATAAGGACCCTTATCTATCATAGATTCGCATTAACATATTGGGATTCATGCAAAACAATTTAGTAAACACAAATTTGGAAAACATCTAACTATGGCTCTATCAAAATAGTGCGGTTGGTACCTAGAAAGAAAAAGCAAACAGTCTTAAGAAACACATCAGTAATAATATACCTCTCCTCAAATGGACCAGAAAGCTAAGATAGTCTTTGTCATCAGGACATCAGTTCGGCAGCAAGGCGTCAGGATTCCGCATCAAAGTTCAGAAAAGGCAAGATCTTTAAGCAGTAAGGTTAAGCACATCTCTTGTCAAGACGCTCCAAAAAGTAATGGCGGTGGCAAAAGGCAAAAGCGCAATGGCAGCTTCTTCTCAATGTAGTCCGGCTAAGTTAGATTTCCTAAAACTACTTCCCAAGTCCCTATTGGTCAAGGGATGACATGTCCAAACTTTGTCCAATAAAATGAAAATATCAGATCTATAATTTCTACTAGCACTCAGTTCACATGTCGCTGATTGGCTCATTTTGTAATGTCCTCATCATCCGGCTTGTCAGATAAAAATATTGTTGCAGCTTGTACTCCAGTCAGGATCTTCATTGTTCTCCTCTTGAGAAAGTCAGTCTTACACATTTTACACTTATATTGGTACATTTAGCAAGAACAGCATCTTCTAGCAAGCGATTCTCATGAGAAAGACTTTTAGCTACAAGCACATTTGGTCAGCTCAGTGGAATATCACAATGTAATTCTCTAAGCAAACAATGTTTTAATCGGTTTAGAAATACAGCTTGACAGCTTGTCAAGACCTCCACTAAGTTAAGGCCTACAATTAATAAAGCTAATACATAATGCATATTCCTCAATATGATGTATTACTACATTAATCAAACATAAGCTCCATGTTTCATATTAATAAGCCATTAATAGGTACACTTCGTGAACATTGGGGACCACTCACGTGGACACATTTTCAAATGCTTGCATAATTTTTCTCTATCATAATATATTTTCTACGCAAATCCATTACTCAGAATACACGAATATTCGTTCATATTTTTATTAAAACACCTGCTTTAGCAATCCCTCCTCTAATGACTAAATATGTCATCACACTAAACTATAATTCACAAAGTTTTGCATCAGCTAAAATTCTGTCATTTCAATGCCTTCATACTATTGTTCCCTTTTCAAATTTTGCCTAAACAAGTTTTCCCTGTTCTTTTCTTCCCTCCTCTGATTATTCTTTGTCCTTTCCAATTGTATTCTTTTACACAATTTACATATTCTCCATATTCCAATTAGGCAAACCATTACAATTAATATCCTCTGTAAAATTTTCAATAAGATCCCATCACCAATGTTGCTGAGCCAATTTCCCACTGAAACAAAACCTTTACCAACTTTCTCCCAAACACCTGGTTCTTTCAATTCTTTCAAATCAGAGATTTCATTAGTCAGATTGGTAAGTAAGCCTCTAATTTCTTTATTATTGTCAGAAATCAACTGACAACAATGCTTAGAATTAAGCATCCTACAAACTCCGCCATCGTTTGCTAAATGAATGTCTAAAGCAAGGTGATTCTGAAGCGTCATAGCTCTTTCAGCAGCCAATTCAGTATCCAGTATTAAGTATGGCTCTTGAAAAATGTATCAGCATGTTATCCACAATAGTAGACAACTTTCGAATCTTTATCGAATTCAGAACAACTCCCACTGAAGGAATCATTGCTCCAAATATATCTCTCACTATACCAGAAGGAGACTCTCTCCTTTGTCTCATATGATGTAATTCAATCACTTTTGGAAACTTCATTAAGTCGTCCATTTGAAAAATCTTTGGGAGAACTATTCCCAAATAAGATGTCCCATACCATCCTCTTGAAAGAGGGTAATAGGCATTAGGACCACAGATGAAATATATCTCAGGAATCACTGGATCCTGTCCATTCAACATAAATGTCCATTTACTCTGAAACAAAAACTCATTCCCCCAAATAAAGTGTCAGTGAGTGATTTAGGCCTATACATACAAAGTTTCCCTATGTGTTGCACATCTAGAGCTAATTTCCCTTGTGTTTTAATTGCACTACAGGCATAATCATTCTTGTAAGTCCTCTTCTCAAAGCCTTTTTCTAACGTCTCCTTCAATGCCTTTCTCCTGTCATCTGTGTGATCTAAGAGGCTCTTCTCTAAAGGTGTAAGCAAGCATGTTAGGTTATTGCGGTGAGCATAGGCCGTGCCTAACGTCAATGTAGGCTCAAAGAACCCTCTAACTAATACAATGTCATTATCCTTAGCTACTCTACTCAAATACCTAATAATAGGGACAAATGAAAACACAACGTCATAGTTTGAGTAAAAGTACTGTATGTACTCCTGGTTATAAAATCTTGTCAGTAACAGGCTACAACTTATCCCATATGTTAATGGCAAACTATGATAAGTAACTCCTTCTTCAACTGATGAAGGAATCTGTGTACACACATAACAATTCCTTGCATCATTGTCTCAACATACTCACTAAACATGCGATGGAAGACGTTAGAAGAAAGCTCTCCTTCGGTATTAGTAAAGTAGTTGTCTCAAAAGCAGAAGTATGGTTGACTTTGCTCTTATCAAGAACAGTCATTCCCACAATCAATACCACAAACAATATCCCACATACAATCGCCAATCCAATACTCATATATTTACACACCTACTTTTCCTACTCTGCTGGCTAATGTCACTCATGATCTGTAAAGAATCAGAAAGCAGAAGAGAAATTTAGAAAAAACTGCAGCAAAAATCAAAACAAAAACACATTCTTCTTTCAGCAGTTATTTACAGCTTTCAGTCTCACTTCCAGGATCCCTTGTCAAAAATTGGTAAGCAGCTTGTCAAAATCGGTTTTCAAAAGGTCAAATCAGGTTATCACAATCTTTTCCAGTTACTTTCAACAGTCTTTTCTCTCAAACTTTTTGTCAGATTGTTTCAACAGTTCAGTTCATCAGCTTCATTCAAGTGCCAAAATATTGACCTGAAATGTCTCTATCAAAACAAAAAGACAAAAATTATTTCTTCCATTCACTTGCAGTTGCATACGCTCATTCAGGGCCCGCATATCTTCGACTTGGTATTCTCTTTTTCTTTAACTTTTGTTCACCTTTTAATTCTCCTTCACTTAGATTTCCACTTCTTGTTGTGTCTACTTCTTACTCAATTGTTGTTTCAACGACTATTTCCTTTCTCTTTACTTGTGACTCTGGCCACTTATCTCCTTTCAGTGGACCCTTGGTCAATGTTCTTTTCAGTGTAGAGCTTGAAACATCCCCTTGTTCTATGGTGTCTTCTCTTGACGGACCTGCAACTGGTTTCAGGAGGAGTCAGATCAGAGTGACTTTGATCCACCTCAACTCCTACCCCCTCTGGGTCTGCCAATTGCTCTGTTTGTCACTCAAAATCATCTGCTTCAGGGAAAGCCCTCCTCTGACTAGGCTTTCCTGCTGCCTCAATTGAGATAGGCTCTCTGTCACCCTCCTGGAAGTCTTCTCCTTCGTCTGTCACAGGAGTGACTGAACCGTACTCAACAGGATCAGATCCGGTCTCAGTTCCCCTTTGTTCTCCTTCCAGCCCTGAGACTTGTTTTGCTGTTGTTGGTACTTTCAACAACTATGCCTCCTCATCAGTCGGGCATATCACTTTTTGTGTGACTGGCATGGATCCAATTATGAACTCCAGCACACTTTGCAGCTGTGCCAGAACTACCTGGAAAGGTCCTTTCTAATGAGGCTCCAAACTATTTTTCCTCACGTGTTTCTGGACCACAACCCAGTCACTGGCCCTCAGATTGTGTCCTGGGTCATGTGTCGGTGGCAGTGTGTTGGCGTCCACCTGCTGAGAGAAAGAGCAAACCACATCAGCAAGGACTTTGGGGTAGTCCAACACCACATCATCTGTAATGTTGACAAGTGCATTTGCAGGCACTGCTGGTAACCTCATGGCTAGCTCCATAAGGATCTCATGCCGCAAAAATCCTGTCTTCCTGTCGGGTGTGTTTCTCATTGTCATCAGAACTAAAGGCAGTGCGTCGGGCCATTTCAGATTCGTGGACGAACTCATCTTTGCAACTCTTGACTTCAAGGTACCATTCAGCTGTTCCACTAGTCCTGATGCCTCAGGGCGATAACTACAATGCAACTTCTGCTCAATGTTCAATGCTGCACACAGTAATTTTATTACTTCAGTGACTTCCCCTATCTAATTCTAAAGAGATCGGAAACCCAAAACATGGTATCAGTTCCCTAAGCAGTAGTTTTGCTACTGTGAGACTGCCATTTCTTCGTATAGGGTAAGCTTCAATCCAGTGACTAAAAATGCAAACAATTACCAACATATATCTCAAACCTCCACAAGCAGGCATCTCAATAAAATCCATCTACATTCTGCTGAATGGATCTCCTGCTCTTCCAATGTGGCTCAAATTAACCACTGTCCCTTTCCCCGCGTTCCTTTGCTGGCAAATGACACAACAATGGCAAACTGCTTCAGCAACCTGTCTAAACCTTGGGTTGAACCAATCATGCTTGAACAACCGAATCATTGCATCCCTCCTAACGTGCTTGACCATGATAATACCTAGCCATTTGAGACAACAAACTATTAGGCAAAACTAAATGACCCTTTTCTGAAACCTACAATTCATCTTGTAGCTATACACATTTCGTTTTGCTCCTTGAACGTTTCTCCTCCCTGTCAACATTATTCAGCAACATTTTCAATTCCTCCAATATATCACTTACTTTCAATGCAAAACTTGGACATGTTTCATCTTCTTCAGGTAACGGTTCCCACTTATCTTTGAGCGATATACAGTTCAATGCGCAAAACCTTGCGACTTGATCAGCATATCCATTTCCCAATGACACGAAGTCCTGAGACTTCAGATGTGCACTGCATTTCACCAGGGCAATCTTTTCAGGCATTTGGATAGCATGTAACAGTTCACTAATTCTCTCACCATTTCTCACTGGTGAACCAGAAGAGGTCATGAAACCTCTTTGTGAACACAACTGACCAAAATTATGGACTATTCCAAATCCATACATGCAATCCATATAGACTGTAACTTTCAGCTGAGCAGAAACATGGCACACTCTAGTAAGGGCTACCAGTTCTGCTACTTTGCAGAATACACTCCTCGAAGCCAAGAAGCTTCCAGGATACCATTAATTGTGCACACGGCATATCCTTCTCTCAGTGTCCCTGTATTGTCTCTTAGACAAGAACCATCAACAAAGATAATTTGGTCATTCTCTTCCAATAGAGAATCGCTAATGTCAGGTCTTGGTTTTGGGCACAAGTCAGTCACTTCAAGCTAATCATGCTTAACGTCTTCCAATTTTTCAATTTCAACATTTTCATTTGGAAGTAAGGTTGCCGGGTTCAGCACTGTACATCTGTTCAATGACACATTTGGTGACCTTAGAACACTCGTTTTATATCTGGTCAATCTTCCACCTGTTAAATATCAGATTTTTGTCTTTGTAGGTAAAATCTCAATAGAGTGAGGGACCATTACAGTCAAAGGATATCCCATTACAATGCCCTCACACTGTGTAAGGCTCTGTCCAACTGCTGCTTCTGCACGCAAACAACCTGGTAAGGCTGCTGCAACTGTGTTCAAAGTAGCTGAAAAATATGTTACTGACTGGTTGACACCTCCATGGACCTGTGTCGAGAAAGACAAAGAACATGCATCACGCTCATGACAAAACAAGGTGAAAGGTTTTGTGTAGTCAGGCATACCCAAAGCTGGAGCCTTGCACAGACTCTCTCTCAATTCAGTAAACACTTTTATTCCATCCTGGTCTAACACTATGGGATCAGTGACTTCTTTGTGAGTCATCTTCTGCAATGTTCTTGAAATGACTGAAAAAGTGGGAATCCATTGACGACAATAGCCTACCATCAAAAGAAACATCGCGACATCTCTCTGTGTGGTCGGGGGATTCATCTGCAGTATGGTTTTAACCCTTTCTCTGGATATCTTTCTCGATCCCTTCTCAATCTGGTGACCCAAATATTTTACTTCTTTCTGACAGTATTGAAATTTAAGCGGGGACACTTTATGACCATTCTTTCCTAAATGGTTCAGCAAAGCAATCATGTCATACTTGCACTCGTCCCTTGTTTTGGACGCAGACAGCAATTCATCAATGTACTGTACCAAGGTCGATTGGAAAGGCAATTCCAAAGACTCTAAATTCTTTTTCAAGATCTGATCTGATTGAAAACGGAAGGTGACTCTGAAAACCCTTGAGGAATTCGACAACTACAGTAAACTTGGTCCAAATATTTGAAACAAAAGAGAAATTGGCTGTTCTCATGAAGTGGCACAGAAAAGAAGGGTTGCGACGAGCCAATGACAATGTAACGCTCCGCATCACATGGAATCGGAAACATTATCACAGCTGTATTTGGCATCACAGGACAACATTTGACCACAATGTCATTTAGTTTTCTCAACTCTTGGACAATTTGAACTTTCCCACAGGGCTTTTTCAAACCCATTATCGGTGAATTACGTGGGCTGCTCAATACTTCCTTCAAAACCCCTTGTTTTACAAAATCTGCAATTATTTTGGGACCTTCATAAGAACATGTTGTGGCATGTGGTACTGGGGAATTGGAAGAAAAATAGCATTCGGCTTTACAGTAACTTTAAGTGGGTCAACTCCCTTTATCAGACCTATCTCTTTTCCTGTCAGATCCCACACCTTCTCTTTAGCCGTTTCCTGCAAGTCAGGGTGAAGCTCCTTCACAGTGAATACTAATAAAAAATCAATCAGAGGTAATTCCTCATTTATTGTCTCACATTCTGTCACTGGGGCTTGGTCATCTTCATCATCGCTATTCATCTGAATCTCAATTCCATCTTTTGAACAAGTAATCAAGCATCTTGTTTTACACAGCAAGTCTCTTCCCAGTAGGGATAGTGGACTTGAATCACAGACTATGAATTTGTGCAATCCCTGGAAGTTGCCTATTTTAACCTGAACTGGTTCTGTAATCTGGTTGGTCAAATACTGATTCTCTACCCCTACTATCTGAACTGTTTTACCTGAAAGGGGTAAATCCAGGGCTTCAACTGATCTTACTGTAGAGCTTGTAGCTCCAGTGTCAACCAAGAATGAAACTCTGTGACCCATGACTCTTCCCTTCACATAGGGACCTCTCTGATCTTCTTCTAAGGAGATTGCAAGCACACATGGCTCCTCATCTCAACTTTCACTCACCCAATCATCGTTTATTCCATTCTCACTGTGTAATGGGAATTGGTGTACTGTGCTATTATTTTGGTTAAGCTTCTGACCTGTGACCTGTGGAGAAAGCATCATTTGCTGCTGTTCCATTGGGGCTTGAGGTATTGGAATTTGCTATTTAGGTACCATGGGAATCTGCTGCTGCACTGGCTGCAACTGTGTCATTTGTACACATGGCATTTGCACCAGCTGCATGGGTTGAAAATTCTGCACTTCATTCACATTATTTGGAAAATTTGAATTAGGACTTTTCATTCTCCGTCCTCTCATGTTCTGGAACAAATTGATATCATTAGTTTGCTGAACAACACCTTCCTGCACCAACAGCGGACACTCCTGTTCCCAATGTCCGATGGCTCTGCAAGCATGACAAGGCAACAATTTCTTCATCCCCTGAACATCATTCTGAACCACTACAGTACCCAAGTCTGATACGCCATTCACATTACCTCCGCGACCTCTACCTCTCACCCGGGGCTGAAAAATCATGGTTCCCTGCTGCTGCTGTGGTAGCTGCTGTGGAAAATTCCCCTGCTTGCCTGTCTGAGCAGCTTTAATCTGCATCACCATCGCCTTTTCTTTCAGCTTTCTCTGCTTCATCTCAATCTTATTGCTACAGTATTTTGCATACTGCAACACCTCATCAATGGGCTTCGCTTGCAAGCAAATCAAATGATTTTTAATAATCTGGCTAATTTCAGGTCTCAATCCTTCCTCAAATCTGAATACAAAATGAATCATGTCCTTCACCTCAATTGTCTCTGTACCACTGTAATGCTTGAACGCCTGTAATAATCTCTCATAATACGCATGTATCGACTCCTTTGCTTTCTGAGGTGTCCTGTCAATTCTCTGCCATTCAATATTCTTGGTCGAAGTTCTCATTTTCAAAAATTCAATCACCATATAGTAATATTTCATTACCTTGGGAGACAGTGCACCTGTAATTTTATCTCTCTCTGGTTCTCTTGTTGGCCAATCTATACTCCTCTTACACACGATCCACAGATCAGTTTGGATCACTATCTCTAATAAGGTGTTCAAATCCTCCCACAGACACTTTGCAAGTCTTACAAACCTATCTGTCTGCTGGTACCACTCTACTGGCTTCTCCCTCAATATTTCTATGCCGTACTTCTCTGCCAGGTCTGCTAACTTCTGATGCACATTGCTCACTTCCCTTGTAATCTTCGGGCACAGATATCTCAACTCTGCATCTGTAGGAATATAATCTATTCACACCCATAGTTCCCTCAAGGAGCTCACCCGCTTCCATGCTTAGCCTAGTGTAATTTAAACACTCCTCTCCCTTAGGAGAACTCTGTGGGGTATTCAGCTTGTCTAACCATTCAGTCAACTGCTGAGCAGTCAAACCTTGCAACGAGATGTTGCTGGCTTGGACATGTGTTACCTGCTGTGCAACTGCATTCGGGTTCTGCAGTGTCATCAATTTCAAGCTCTGGCTAACTTTTGACCCTATCATAGTATCTGAAAGTACTCCGAATGGACTAAGGTCTAGCAGTGATCTCGATCGCTCAAAAGTCTGTCCCACAGGAGAGACTACTAGAGTATTTTTGTTATGTCCTCCCCCCTTTGCATTCTGTGTCATGACATCCTATTCACATACAATACGTTTCTTCTGTGCAAATAAGAGTACAGCTGGACCAACAGTAAAGGTAGAGTTATGGCATCTTGAGATGGTCTGGTACTTAAATTCTGTGGGAGAGGAACTCCCATGTTCTGATTCATCATTGAAGACATATCTGACTGTGTCCCTGTTACTGGAGTGAATCTCAACATAACTTGTGGCTGCACTTGGTGCAGTAAAAGTGGAGTTGGTTCTGTCTGAACCAACATCGGTCTCAGGAAAACCTGTTTCATTGGCACCATTAAGTTTGTAGCCGTTTCCATAATGGGTTCATCAGGGTAAATGTTCTAGACCTGTGGTGGTTGCACCTGATTTTTTACTACTGGAGTAGTAGGCATCATAAGACTACCCTGCATCGTACTCTGTGTCAGGCTAGTAATAACCTGCACTGTACCCACTATCCCATTAACCTGTGTCGGAGCCGAAGGATCAGCACTGGTGCTCAGATCACTCTCATGTGCTGCATATGGTGGTGAACGATTTCTCAATAACTGTAAAATAATTTCATCAGTATCTGATTCTTCCTCCACTGTTGAAGACTTTCTAGCCTCCCTACTTTCGGACGGGCTTCTGTTAGTCTTTGTAGAAGGTCTCCTTCCTTCTTTCTCATTGTCCTGCATAATCACTGGAAATAACTTAATTCCGTGCAAAGTCTTGTTTCTCCAACTTCTTTGTACACTGTCCAACCTAGCCTCTGTCACCGTCTTTTCTGCCTTTCTCATTCTCCTCCCGAATTTCTGTTGCTGTCTGCCTACTAGCTCCCAGATCGCTAATGCATCAAATTGTGCTGGTCTCGGAGGGGGTTTCAGATCATACAGTACCTTCCTCAAATGCTCTAAAACCCTCAAATTGAATACTCCATTAGCAGGAAATGCTAAACTCCCATCTTTCTCTGTCACTTTGCACCATTGCTTTAGCCAAAGACATGGTGTGACACCCTTCTCTTCCATTACAATGTAAGCTGGTGTACCTTCTGGCAGTGTAGCTTTGCCTATACTCATTGTAGTGTGCATATCTCCCCTCAAAGCACTCTTTAAAGCCTTGAAAAATGTCATCTTTTTGACCTTTATGTTATTCAAAATCAAATTAGGAAGTGACTTTTAATCCCAGAATTCTCTTCACCTACTTTCTTGACCAATTGCGGTTCATGGACGGCTGCTAATCCCTGCGTGACCCTTCTCACTAACCGACATATCACAGTGCGCCTCCAATGATGTCACACTCACATGTACCGCGGCTAACAAAGTCTTGTGGCTTGTCCTCCCAAGCTCTGATTCACACAAAACTAATGCAAAAATTGTGAGCAGTTACCCAAAATCAAAAAACAAATCTGCTGGTTTACTACCGGAAAGGCAACACAATCGCTTCAGAAACTTTACAGACGTTTCACTGATGGCTCTTCCCGCACTTACAGCTACTCCTTCTTTCTCAGTCTCCCAGATTCGCAAGCCAAATTCGACCTGCAAATTTTACTTTCAGCTGATCAATGGGTCTGTCCTGGTACACAGAGGACTCACAAGATCTCAGTCAAAATTCTCTTTCACTCACGTTGATTCACACTCTAACTTGTCAACCACGACCAATCGACCTATTAAACCAGTCAAATTACAACATAAAACCAAGGGTCTCAAACACTTTTGAATACACTCCGGAGTCTTAGAACACACAGGGTCTGCACATCAACAACCACGTGGACAACTTTTGAGCACAAAGCACCAAACACATGTGAAGTTCAATGACGTCCCTTCTCTAACACTGCAGAGCACGCACACTCCTTCTACAACTTCATTTGGAGTACGTAAACTCCCTTAACCTTCACAAACATCACAATTTACTTGCAATTTGCATAAGCTGTGCAAGCACAATACCTACTTCATTCACACTGTCACTAGAAAGCCGAGAGAATCCTCAAACAACCATTGGCATGCTCCAAGATTCTGGGAAAGTCAGTTCAGGACTTAGGGAAACATTTTCTTTCCAATATGTATCATTGAAAAATAAATCCATATCTCAGTAATAATGAACTCTCGAAAGACCAAATCATCAAGCTAATACCATCTCCGTCGATCTTTATCTCTTTCTGATCCTCAAACTGTTGCTATCTCTGTGACCGGACATCTGTGATGGGCTCTTAAGGAGACAAACCATCAGTTTGCTACCATCTCTGTTAGTGCGTCTGACCATAATAAGTAAATTTACAAGGGGACGCTAATAGGTTGATGAACCTTTTCACTCGCATTTAAGATGTTCCCACCATAACTCCAGTAAATGTAGATCAATAATCAATAACTAATCAATAACAATAATATTCAATGATAATCAATAGCACTAGTAATCAATTGGAGTCAGTAATAGTCACACAATGACTTTTCAGTCATGAATAACCACACCTTTAGTAAAAGTTAGAATATTTATTTCCGTATATTACCAATGCTAATGTCACATCAGATAATCTCAAAATCAAATGATAAACCTACAGAAACATGACTGGCTGTCCAAGGCGGTGAAAGAAGCATAATCTAATCAAAGCTTGAACCACTATACATCCTAAAGTTACAGTGTAAAGAACAATTGCACAAACGATATCACATACATTTAGATTCAGCAAAGAAAAGACGTCAAACTTTATTCCCTTTAGCAGACTTTCATGAATAAGGATCCTTATCTATCACCAGATTAGCATCAGCATGTTGGGCTTCATGCAAAACAATTTAATAAACACAAATTTGGAAAACATCTATCAAAATAGTGCAGTTGGTACCTAGAAAGGAAAAACAGTCTTCAGAAACACATCAGTAATAATATACCTCTCCTCAAATGAATCGGCAAGCTAAGGTAGTCTTCGTCATCGGGACATCAGTTCGGTCAGCAAGGCATCAGGATTTAGCATCAAAGTTCAGAAAAGGCAAAATCTTTAAGCAGTAAAGTTAAGCATGTCTCTAGGCAAGACACTTAAGAATGTAATAGCAGTGCAAAAGGCAAAAGCGCAATGGCAGCTTCTTCTCCGTGTAAGTTAGATTTCCTAAAACTACTTCCCAAGTCCCTATTGATTAAGGGATCGCATATACACACTTTGTCCAATAAAACTAAAATATAAAATCTATCATTTCTACTAGTACTCGGTTCACATGTCGCTGATTGGCTCCTCTTGTAATGTCCTCATCATCCGGCTCATCAGGTAACAATATTGTTGCAGCTTGTACTCCAGTCTTTGTCTTCATTATTCTCCTCCTGAGAAAGTCAGTCTTACAAATTTTACACTTATATTGTTATATTTAGCAAGAACAGCATCTTCTAGCAAGTGGTTCTCATAAGAAAGACTTTTAGCTATGAGAACATTTGGTCAGCACAGTGGAATATCGCAATTTAATTTTCTAAGCAAAGAATAGTTTATTTGGTTTGGAAATACAGCTTGACATGAGGCTGTGCAACTAAGCCAATACCTCCGCTAAGTTAAGGCCTACAATTAATAAAGCTAATACATAATGCATAACCTTCAATATGATGTATTACTACATTCATCAAACATAAGCTCTATGTTTCATATTAATAAGCCATTAATAAGTACACTTCGTGAACATCGGAGGCCACTCATGTGAACACATTTTCAAATGTGTACATAATTTTTCTCCATATTAATACATTTTCTACACAAATCCATTACTCTGAATACACAAATCTTAATTAATATTTTTATTAAAACACCTGCTTTTTCAGCTGTGTCCCCTCCATCAAGACTCTGAAAGAGTGAGAGGTACGGAGAAAAGAAGCAGCATCAACATTACCATCATTCTGATCACTCGCACCATTCCTAACGCTCCTGTATGTTTCAGCAGTGAAAGCTGTGACGTTCCTGATGTGATAGTTATTAAGGACTACTTTATTCACTTTATTAACATTAGCATTGGCTGTCAAAACATTCAAAGATGAACACTCATCAGTACATTATTCAACATCAAAGAGATTAACATCACTTGATGTATTAAGCCTTGTTAGAAATGGGGTCTTTGGTTGACAGTCAGGTTACCCCCTGTTCAAGCAAGGACCCTCACTCTAGTTAGGATAAAAGAGAATCACCCTCAGCTAACCCCTGCTTACCCCCTTGGTAGCTTGGCAGAGCAGTAGGCTTAACCTCAGAGTGCTGGGCGTAAAGTATTTGTACCAACACACACAGTAACTTAATGAAAACACTACAAAATGACACAACACCAGTTTAGAAAAATAGGAAATATTTATCTAGACAAAACAAGACCAAAACGACAAAAATCCAACATACACAAGTCAAGTTATGATTTTTTAAAGGTTTAAAATAAAAAGAGTCTTTAGGTAGTTGTAACACCACATTAGCGCTGCTAGCGTGAAAATGTACCTGGTTTGCGTCAAAAATAACCCCGCACGGGCGGTGTGCGTCGAAAATAACCCTGCACGGTTATATGCGTCGAAAACAACTCGGCACGGCGATGCGCGTCGAAAAAGCCAGCCACGCGACGGTCCGAAAGTCCCGCGGCGCAGGTTGCGATCTCTCAGCCTTCGTCAGCGATGCTGCGCGTCGTTTCTCCTGCTCCGGACGTCGATTCTCCGGTCGCGTTTCCTGCGGCGTCGTTTCTCAGCTGCGGAGCCGGCGTCGCGTCGTTTTCTCAGCCGCGATCGGATTCGCGTCGATCTTTTCTCTGCACGGCGCTCGGTGCGTGTATTTTTGTCCTTAGGCTGCCAGCCTCTCCTTTCAGGGTCCCAGGAACTGGAAGGGCACCACAGAGCAGAGTAGGGGTCTCTCCAGAGACTCCAGGTGCTGGCAGGAAGAAGTCTTTGCTATCCCTGAGACTTCAACAACAGGAGGCAAGCTCTACATCAAGCCCTTGGAGATTTCTTCTTCAAGATGGAAGGCACACAAAGTCCAGTCTTTGCCCTCTTACTCTGGCAGAAGCAGCACTGCAGGAAAGCTCCACAAAGCACAGTCACAGGCAGGGCAGCACTTGTTCCTCAGCGATCAGCTCTTCTCCAGGCAGAGGTTCCTCTTGATTCCAGAAGTGTTTCTAAAGTTTGTAAGTTTGGGTGCCCTTCTTATACCCATTTTAGTCTTTGAAGTCACCTTCCTTCAAAGGGGACTCACACCTTCTTGTGAAATCCTGCCTTGCCCAGGCAAGGCCTCAGACACACACCAGGGGGCTGGAGACAGCATTGTCAGAGGCAGGCACAGTCCTTTCAGATGAGAGTGACCACTCCACCCCTCCCTCCTAGCAGAGATGGCTAATCAGGAAATGCAGATCACACCCCAGCTCCCTTTGTGTCACTGTCTGGTGTGAGGTGAAAAACAACCCAACTGTCAAACTGACCCAGACAGGGAATCCACAAACAAGGCAGAGTCACAGAATGGTTTAAGCAAGAAAATGCTCACTTTCTAAAAGTGGCATTTTCAAACGCACAATCTCAAAATCAACTTTACTAAAAGATGTATTTTTAAATTGTGAGTTCAGGGATCCCAAACTCCACCTGTCCATCTACTCTCTAGGGGAATCTACACTTTAATCATATTTAAAGGTAGCCCCCATATTATCCTATGAGAGAGAGACAGACCTTGCAACAGTGAAAACGAAATTGGCAGTATTTCACTGTCAGGACATATAAACCACATTACTATATGTCCTACCTTATCCATACACTGCACCCTGCCCTTGGGGCTACCTAGGGCCTACCTTAGGGGTGCCTTACATGTAAGAAAAGGGAAGGTTTAGGCCTGGCAAGTGGGTACACTTGCCAAGTCGAATTTACAGTGTAAAAATACACATACAGACACTGCAGGGGCAGGTCTGAGACATGATTACAGAGCTACTTATGTGGGTGGCACAACCAGTGCTGCAGTCCCACTAGTAGCATTTGATTTACAGGCCCTGGCACCTCTAGTGCATATTACTAGGGACTTACTAGTAATTCAAATATGCCAATCATGGATGAACCACTTACATACAATTTAAACAGGAGAGCATATGCACTTTAGCACTGGTTAGCAGTGGTAAAGTGCTCAGAGTTGAAAAGCCAACAGCAACATGTCAGAAAAATATAGGAGGCAGGAGGCAAAAAAGTCTGGGGATGACCCTGCATAAGCAAAAGTCCAACACGACCCCCTACCAGCCTAAAGCCAGGGGAGAACAATCAATACCTTGATGTACTTCCCTGATTGGGGCGATAGAACAAGGACCCAGGCCCACAACAGCAGGGGCATGTTCCAGTTCTACGCCTTCCTGACTCCAGTTGGATCCCTCTGTCCATACTCTCAGGGCCCACTAAGCTAACCCATGGGGAACCCTTCTCCACATCTACAGACACCATCTGTGCCACACCTAACTTTACTTTGCTCACAGATGTATTGCAATGGGCAGATAGTACCACCAGGGCCAACACAGTGGTGTTGCCCACTCCACCCCCGGGGTGTGACTCTCGTCCTCCCCCCCCCAGGGGCAACTCTGTCCACCAGGACAGCAAGCCACAGTGGCCCCAGACAACTGTCAGGGATGAGAGCCCGACCTCAGGCCTCTCTAACCACTGTGACTGTGGAGAGTGGGGGGTGGTAGCCCCAGGTGCCTGGCACCCTTTGACCACTCTCTCTTCCACCAGGTCAGGGATGACAACCTGACCCTGGTCCTCCCCTCTGGGGCTCTGTACCCTCCCTGCAGAAGCGGCACCCCCAGAGTCAAAAACTGTCAGGGTGCTTGTAGAAGCAGTCCTGCACAATTCTTCCATCAGTGCAGGGATGTTAACCTGCAACTGATCCTCCAACCTGGGGTCTGTACCTTCAGGTTGGACCAGGGCCAGGGGTGAGGCTTCCCTCCCCCTGCCCTCTCTTCTGGGGTCCTGAACCACCCAACTAGGAGTGGCCCCCCCAGAAGACAACATGGTAGGGGCACTGTTAGCAGTAGCCCCTTCCTCCAGGTCAGGGGGGACACCCTTAACCTGGCCTCCCAATCCAGGGTCTGTACCCACAGACTGGATCACTGCCTGGCAAACCAGGGCTTCCTGGGGGGCATACCTACCCCCTACCAGGTCAGAGTTTACCCTCTGAACCTGGTCATCCAACCTAGGGTCACCACCCTGCGGTTGAACCACTGCCTGGCACACCAGGACTTCCTTGGGAGCACACTTACCCCCCATCAGGTCAGAGTTTACCCCCTGAACCTGATCATTCAACCCAGAGTCACCACCCTGCGGTTGAACCATTGCCTGGCACACCAGGACTTCCAGGGGGGCACACTTACCCCCCTCAAGGGACACACTGTCCCGAAGGGCCACACAAGAGTCTGGCTGGCGCAGGTCTCCTGACCTCTGCCCATCTGACAGAGTCTGGATTCCCCCCAACCCAGAAATGGTCTTACTAAGGTCATTCATGGGGGGCTCTGCTCTCAGAGCTGGCCCCTGACCCTCCAGGTTCTCCACTGGGGTCCGCAACCCCCTCTCAACCCTCTGTCTGGACTTCTGCACCCCCTCACTAGGAGTGGTACTGCCAGACACCAGAACTGGTGGGACGCTGGCTACAGCCGCCCCCCCAAGTTCTCCTGACACTGTGGGGTCTCCCTCAACAGATGGCCCTATGGTACAGGCTAGGCTCCCCTCCTGGTGTTCCCGCAGGGAACCCTCCAGGACCTGGGACCGGATCTCGGGCACCTTGGGCCTCAACCCATCCCCATTCCCTCTCCTCTGAGACTGGACATGGGGTCCCTCACCCATCCCACTACACTGGGACCTACCTGGGACACTACAATCCTTCCCTACCTCACCTGGTTGGGAACTACCTAGACCACTCCTCTCAGGAGCACCCCCAAATGCCTCTTCAGACTCTCTGGTACTCACCCAGAAGTCTGCCTCCATTGTAAGCTCCCTGGGGTCAGAGAACTCACACTCCACCTGGTGTTGGCATAGCTCTGGAAAATAAGGACTAGACATATGCTCTCCAGCAATTACATCACTCAGCCCCTCACATGAATTAACCAAAGTACCCTTCACCCAACCATCCAGTGACTCTGCTTTGACAAAGCACCCCACATCACCCTCCTGAGACTGGTGAGACAGTACCTGACTGTCCCTGACACTCAACCCACACTCTTCTGGGATGTCTTCACACTCCATAACCAGGACTTCTACCTGGGGGGAACCCCTCTCCCTGTCACTCTCAACTAGAGTCAGTAGAGTGTCCCTCCCACCAGTAGGAATATGACTCCCCATGCCAGTTCCCCAATCCACCTCAGGGACCCTGTGCATCACTGGAGCTACCTCATACCCCTGAACCTCCTGGCGTGTGTTAACTCCCTCCTTCAAGTAGGGCACCACCTCTCTGGGCATGTGCACTTCTGCAGCATCACTGGATATACAATTGTTGCTGCCACCATTCCAGCTGGACTCAGCCCTCATGACTTCCAGCTCTTTCAATTTAAGCTCGTAAGCATAAATCATTTTTTTAATCTCTAAGTTTCTCCTCCTTTCTTCCAACTCCCAATTGAGCTTTTTCATCTCCCATTGGAACTCCCTCTCTGCCTGTCTGTCCTGTAACTCTTCAGGAGTCAGACCCTTGGGTGACACCCTGCCATCCCTCCTGGGGACCCTCCCCCCAGGCGTAACAGGTTCCTCCACTACACCACTGTGTATCCTCTGCACTCCCCCCCCCATATTCTCCTCCTCTGTGTGCCTTCCAGCCTTCTTGATTGTCACCCAGGCCCTCTGTGCCTGTTGCAGCTCCCCCTCCCTGGTGGAGCTCTCAGTGGGACAGTCAAGATCTTTAAGGAACTGTTTCAATTGAGCAACTGAGTACTCCTTCAGTTTCTCCATTTCAAACACAGCTCCAGCTGTTGCATCTCCAGATTGAGACATGATGGTCACAAGTGCAAAGTTCCAAAAGGCAGAAAAAAAATAATTTCCCAATGAAGTAAAAAGAATCAGTCAAGGGATCAGCAAAATCATGGAAGTAGAATAAAAAGAGTCCTTAAGAGAAAAATCAAAAGATCACCAAACAAGTAGTATGTGGTCACGTAGTGGTCTGAGATCAAAACAGTAGTGTACACTTAATTACTGTATGTCAAGTACAAATACAAGTCCAATCCCGACCGCTGGTCACCAATGTTAGAAATGGGGTCTTTGGTTGACAGTCAGGTTACCCCCTGTTCAAGCAAGGACCCTCACTCTAGTTAGGATAAAAGAGAATCACCCTCAGCTAACCCCTGCTTACCCCCTTGGTAGCTTGGCAGAGCAGTAGGCTTAACCTCAGAGTGCTGGGCGTAAAGTATTTGTACCAACACACACAGTAACTTAATGAAAACACTACAAAATGACACAACACCAGTTTAGAAAAATAGGAAATATTTATCTAGACAAAACAAGACCAAAACGACAAAAATCCAACATACACAAGTCAAGTTATGATTTTTTAAAGGTTTAAAATAAAAAGAGTCTTTAGGTAGTTGTAACACCACATTAGCGCTGCTAGCGTGAAAATGTACCTGGTTTGCGTCAAAAATAACCCCGCACGGGCGGTGTGCGTCGAAAATAACCCTGCACGGTTATATGCGTCGAAAACAACTCGGCACGGCGATGCGCGTCGAAAAAGCCAGCCACGCGACGGTCCGAAAGTCCCGCGGCGCAGGTTGCGATCTCTCAGCCTTCGTCAGCGATGCTGCGCGTCGTTTCTCCTGCTCCGGACGTCGATTCTCCGGTCGCGTTTCCTGCGGCGTCGTTTCTCAGCTGCGGAGCCGGCGTCGCGTCGTTTTCTCAGCCGCGATCGGATTCGCGTCGATCTTTTCTCCGCACGGCGCTCGGTGCGTGTATTTTTGTCCTTAGGCTGCCAGCCTCTCCTTTCAGGGTCCCAGGAACTGGAAGGGCACCACAGAGCAGAGTAGGGGTCTCTCCAGAGACTCCAGGTGCTGGCAGGAAGAAGTCTTTGCTATCCCTGAGACTTCAACAACAGGAGGCAAGCTCTACATCAAGCCCTTGGAGATTTCTTCTTCAAGATGGAAGGCACACAAAGTCCAGTCTTTGCCCTCTTACTCTGGCAGAAGCAGCACTGCAGGAAAGCTCCACAAAGCACAGTCACAGGCAGGGCAGCACTTGTTCCTCAGCGATCAGCTCTTCTCCAGGCAGAGGTTCCTCTTGATTCCAGAAGTGTTTCTAAAGTTTGTAAGTTTGGGTGCCCTTCTTATACCCATTTTAGTCTTTGAAGTCACCTTCCTTCAAAGGGGACTCACACCTTCTTGTGAAATCCTGCCTTGCCCAGGCAAGGCCTCAGACACACACCAGGGGGCTGGAGACAGCATTGTCAGAGGCAGGCACAGTCCTTTCAGATGAGAGTGACCACTCCACCCCTCCCTCCTAGCAGAGATGGCTAATCAGGAAATGCAGATCACACCCCAGCTCCCTTTGTGTCACTGTCTGGTGTGAGGTGAAAAACAACCCAACTGTCAAACTGACCCAGACAGGGAATCCACAAACAAGGCAGAGTCACAGAATGGTTTAAGCAAGAAAATGCTCACTTTCTAAAAGTGGCATTTTCAAACGCACAATCTCAAAATCAACTTTACTAAAAGATGTATTTTTAAATTGTGAGTTCAGGGATCCCAAACTCCACCTGTCCATCTACTCTCTAGGGGAATCTACACTTTAATCATATTTAAAGGTAGCCCCCATATTATCCTATGAGAGAGAGACAGACCTTGCAACAGTGAAAACGAAATTGGCAGTATTTCACTGTCAGGACATATAAACCACATTACTATATGTCCTACCTTATCCATACACTGCACCCTGCCCTTGGGGCTACCTAGGGCCTACCTTAGGGGTGCCTTACATGTAAGAAAAGGGAAGGTTTAGGCCTGGCAAGTGGGTACACTTGCCAAGTCGAATTTACAGTGTAAAAATACACATACAGACACTGCAGGGGCAGGTCTGAGACATGATTACAGAGCTACTTATGTGGGTGGCACAACCAGTGCTGCAGTCCCACTAGTAGCATTTGATTTACAGGCCCTGGCACCTCTAGTGCATATTACTAGGGACTTACTAGTAATTCAAATATGCCAATCATGGATGAACCACTTACATACAATTTAAACAGGAGAGCATATGCACTTTAGCACTGGTTAGCAGTGGTAAAGTGCTCAGAGTTGAAAAGCCAACAGCAACATGTCAGAAAAATATAGGAGGCAGGAGGCAAAAAAGTCTGGGGATGACCCTGCATAAGCAAAAGTCCAACAAGCCTCCTTCACACAGTCCAACCACAGAACCGGTCTTCTCTCTTCTCCAGTGTAGCTCTGTTGCTTCTGAGCCTGTGGTAATTGTAGGTGAGAGAGAGTGTTTTGGGTACATCTAGAACATGGGTCCATACAAACATTTTCCAAGGGGCCACAAAATATGGTCTGTGGTGTGTCTGAGGGCTGTATTGATGCCAGCAGAATCGGATTGGGGCTTTGTGGGCTGGGGGTAAGATGGGCGTTGGGGAAGGGAAGCCAGGGGTGTAGCTTCAGGGGGGCGTATAAGGTTAACACCCCCCGAATAAATATATTTTGTGACAAATAGTTGGCTGCAGGTGCTTTCAGTCAGGTATGGTGAGGTGTCTGTCTGATTTCACTAAGAATTTTTACACACAGAGACAAAAACACGCACATACTCTCTACCTCTCTTTGTTTGAAAGACATCAAAAACGTTGGTTATTCCAGAAAATAATGCACTTTCTCTCGCTTAGTGCACCCACCAAACTGCACTTCTCCCTCTTTCCACCACCTCTTAAACCCCTCCTGTGTGCCTTGCTTGTCATATGATGTATTTTAACATCCTGTGCCAGCGTGATTGTCAGGAAATCTGTAGCTAATGCCCCCCAAATCATTCTGACCACGCTACGCCCTTGAGAGAAACATGTACATATTGTAGTCAGTGTGTCATTGAGTTATTGTGAGGGTTTCAGTCCATACTGCCCTCTAGATTAATCCCCTAATCCCCTAGCCTCTAAAAGAGGCATACATTTGACAATACTGTGCTGAACAGTATCTGAATTGCTGGCTCTTTGCCAGCCTTCTCTGCTTGCTATGACTACCTTGGAATAGACAAGTGTAAAAAAAAAGTAACTTCATTATTGAACTGGAATGAAATAGATATAATATAAAAACAAAAAAACTACCATCAATCGCAGCTTCCCAACTTGACCAAACTGTGTAATCCTAGGCAATTGTTTATTTCACTTTGCCTCCCTTTTCTTCACTTTTCATGTAAGAGCGCATTGAAATATCCGTGTTCAGGAGTTGCATGGTACAAAACCTTCCATTGTGTTTGATTTAATAAACTATAATGTTCCCCATGTATAGTAAGAACCCAGGTCACCCAAAGGGTTCCACAGGACTATTGACTTGCCTCTTAGTTGACTATTTGCATTGTTGTCAGGGTGAGGGAAGGCATGAATGTTTCGATGTTCATTTTTTAAAACTACCACTTTTAAAATATACTTCTCAATGCACTGATATAATCTTATGTACTAAGGTTAAAAGCTTCTTGTGAGAAAGTAGCCTCTTTCTAGCCTTATTACCCCCACTTTTGGCCTGTTTGTGAGTGTATGTCAGGGTGTTTTCACTGTCTCACTGGGATCCTGCTAGCCAGGGCCCAGTGCTCATAGTGAAAACCCTATGTTTTCAGTATGTTTGTTATGTGTCACTGGGACCCTGCTAGTCAGGACCCCAGTGCTCATAGGTTTGTGGCCTATATGTATATGTTCCCTGTGTGTGCCTAACTGTCTCACTGAGGCTCTGCTAACCAGAACCTCAGTGGTTATGCTCTCTCATCTCTGTACAAATTGTCACTAACAGGCTAGTGACCAATTTTACCAATTTACTGGAACACCCTTATAATTCCCTAGTATATGGTACTGAGGTACCCAGGGTATTGGGGTTCCAGGGGATCCCTATGGGCTGCAGCATTTCTTTTGCCACCCATAGGGAGCTCTGACAATTCTTACACAGGCCTGCCACTGCAGCCTGAGTGAAATAACGTCCACGTTATTTCACAGCCATTTTTACACTGCACTTAAGTAACTTATAAGTCACCTATATGTCTAACCTTTACCTGGTAAAGGTTAGGTGCAAAGTTACTTAGTGTGAGGGCACCCTGGCACTAGCCAAGGTGCCCCCACATCGTTCAGGGTCAATTCCCTGGACTTTGTGAGTGCGGGGACACCATTACACGCGTGCACTACATATAGGTCACTACCTATATGTAGCTTCACAATGGTAAGTCCGAATATGGCCATGTAACATGTCTATGATCATGGAATTGCCCCCTCTATGCCATCCTGGCATAGTTGGCACAATCCCATGATCCCAGTGGTCTGTAGCACAGACCCTGGTACTGCCAAACTGCCTTTCCTGGGGTTTCACTGCAGCTGCTGCTGCTGCCAACCCCTCAGACAGGCTTCTGCCCCCCTGGGGTCCAGCCAGGCCTGGCCCAGGATGGCAGAACAAAGGACTTCCTCTGAGAGAGGGTGTTACACCCTCTCCCTTTGGAAAATGGTGTGAAGACAGGGGAGGAGTAGCCTCCCCCAGCCTCTGGAAATGCTTTCATGGGCACATTTGGTGCCCATTTCTGCATAAGCCAGTCTACACCGGTTCAGGGACCCCTTACCCCTGGCGCGAAACTGGACAAAGGAAAGGGGAGTGACCACTCCCCTGACCTGTACCTCCCCTGGGAGGTGCCCAGAGCTCCTCCAGTGTGCTCCAGACCTCTGCCATCTTGGAAACAGAGGTGCTGCTGGCACACTGAACTGCTCTGAGTGGCCAGTGCCACCAGGTGACATCAGAGACTCCTTCTGATAGGCTCCTTCAGGTGTTGCTAGCCTATCCTCTCTCCTAGGTAGCCAAACCCTCTTTTCTGGCTATTTAGGGTCTCTGTCTCTGGGGAAACTTTAGATAACGAATGCAAGAGCTCATCCGAGTTCCTCTGCATCTCTCTCTTCACCTTCTGCCAAGGAATCGACTGCTGACCGCGCTGGAAGCCTGCAAAACTGCAACATAGTAGCAAAGACGACTACTGCAACTCTGTAACGCTGATCCTGCCGCCTTCTCGACTGTTTTCCTGGTGGTGCATGCTGTGGGGGTAGTCTGCCTCCTCTCTGCACTAGAAGCTCTGAAGAAATCTCCCGTGGGTCGACGGAATCGTCCCCCTGCAACCGCAGGCACCAAAGAACTGCATCACTGGTCCCCTGGGTCTCCTCTCAGCACGACGAGCGAGGTCCCTTGAATCCAGCAACTCTGTCCAAGTGACTCCCACAGTCCAGTGACTCTTCAGTCCAAGTTTGGTGGAGGTAAGTCCTTGCCTCCCCGCGCCAGACTGCATTGCTGGGAACCGCGACTTTTGCAGCTACTCCGGCCTCCGTGCACTTCCGGCGGAAATCCTTTGTGCACAGTCCAGCCTGGGTCCACGGCACTCTAATCTGCATTGCACGACCTCCTAAGTTGTTCTCCGGCGACGTGGGACTCCTTTGTGCGACTTCGGGTGAGCACCGTTTCACGCATCCTCATAGTGCCTGTTTCTGGCATTTCTCCGGGTGCTACCTGCTGCTGAGAGGGCTCCTTGTCTTGCTCGACGTCCCCTCTGTCTCCTGACGCAATTTACGACATTCTGATCCCTCCTGGGCCACAGCAGCGTCCAAAAACCCTTACTGCACGATTTGCAGCTAGCAAGGCTTGTTGGCGGTCTTTCGGCGGGAAAACACTTTTGCACGACTCTTCATGGTGTGAGGGATCCGTCCTCCAAAGGGGAAGTCTCTAGCCCTTGTCGTTCCTGCAGAAACCTAAGCTTCTACAGTCCAGTAGCAGCTTCTTTGCACCGGCAGCTGGCATTTCCTGGGCATCTGCCCATCTCCGACTTGCTTGTGACTTTTGGACTTGGTCCCCTTGTTCCACAGGTACCCTCGACTGGAAATCCATCATTGTTGCATTGCTGGTTTGTGTCTTTCCTGCAGAATTCCCCTATCACGACTTCTATGTCCTTTGGGGAACTTTAGTGCACTTTGCACTCACTTTTCAGGGTCTTGGGGAGGGTTATTTTTCTAACTCTCACTATTTTCTTATAGTCCCAGCGACCCTCTACAAGGTCACATAGGTTTGGGGTCCATTCGTGGTTCGCATTCCACTTTTGGAGTATATGGTTTGTGTTGCCCCTATCCCTATGTGTCCCCATTGCATCCTATTGTAACTATACATTGTTTGCACTGTTTTCTAAGACTATACTGCATATTTTTGGTATTGTGTATATATATCTTGTGTATATTTCCTATCCTCTCACTGAGGGTACACTCTAAGATACTTTGGCATATTGTCATAAAAATAAAGTACCTTTATTTTTAGTATAACTGTGTATTGTGTTTTCTTATGATATTGTGCATATGACACTAAGTGGTACTGTAGTAGCTTCACACGTCTCCTAGTTCAGCCTAAGCTGCTCTGCTAAGCTACCATTATCTATCAGCCTAAGCTGCTAGACACCCTATACACTAATAAGGGATAACTGGGCCTGGTGCAAGGTGCAAGTACCCCTTGGTACTCACTACAAGCCAGTCCAGCCTCCTACACTTCTGTATGTGAATGAAAAAACATTTGAATTTTGAAGAGACTTTGGGGGTCATTATGACCCCGGAGGTCGGTGTAAATGTTGCAGTAGTACCGCCAACAGGCTAGCAGTACATACCGCCACATTATGACATTGGCGGATTGGCTTAAGCGAACCCACCCATATACCACACCGACCGCCATGGTGGTAGCAGCGGCCCAGCTGAAGATAACAATCTCCAACCCGGCGGCATCTACTGTACTGCCGGCAGCATTTTAACCCTGCCTACCGCCATGGTTTTCATGGTGTTCGTAATGCCACAAAATCCATGGCGGTAGACCCTACCAGTGACAGGGAATTCCTTCCCTGTCACTGGTAGGAGGCCTACCCACCCCCCAATACTCCCCAGATGCCCCCACACCCCCTCTATCCAAGCTCCGCCTTTCCAACTCCCCCCATATAGGCACACTCGCAGGCATATACCAGCATATACCACACATTCACGCACTCACTCACACAGCCATACACGCATGCATCCATTTATTCATGCACTCGTCCGTACACACATTTACACTGACATGCAGACACGCATTCACATTTCCATTCATACACGCATTCTCACACATGCACGCACACACACGCAAACAACACTACATACACATTCGCATTCATGCACACACTTTCACATTCATGCGCACTGTCAGTGAGACTTGATCCTAGAGGTTTGCGCCTGTTACCAATATGTCCACCTCTTGACAGCTCCAAACTCTACTAGCCGTTATAGCACAGAGTTAAAGAATGGCCAAGCGGGGGATGGGGTTTAGATTGGGAACAGAGGGGAAGAAGACCTGTGGAAGCAAGAGTTAAGAACACAATAGCAAGGTCATTCACATTAATCTTCATGAACTATGTTTTAACTCTTTATGCTCTAATAACATGAGGGATCAAGAACTTTTCAATAACGTGACCATTTTATAATCATATACTCTGAACATTGAACTTTCTCAAGTTAATCCTTAGAATAGTAATTACATCACAACAAGAGTCAATGAGTACATTTGTTCCCAAATTATTAACTGCTATAGGATTCATGAATTATACTGTGGAATAGGCAAACTGACTAAACTTGTGTTGTCTAGAAAGATCACACTCTGTTTGATCTAAGTTTCAAGATTCAATTGCCCAGAAATTATTCTGCACCTTATTGCCAGACTGCGTATCAAGACTCAAGTACCTGGAATGATCGCGCACTCTGCCTATCTGAACTGCAAGGGTTAATTGCAAAGAATGAATCGCGCACACTGTTTGCCGATTCAACCATCAAGATTCAAATGCCTTGAAATGATCGTGCACTCTGCCGATCTGAACTGCAAGGGTTAATTGCCAAGAATGAATCGCGCACACTGTTGCAGATTCAACCATCAAGATTTAAATGCTTTGAAATGATCGCGCACCCTGCCGCTCCGAACTGCAAGGGTTAATTGCCAGGAATGAATCACGCACACTGTTGCTGATTCAACTGTCAAGATTCAAATGCCTTGAAATGATCGCACACTCTGCCGATCCGAAATGCAAGGGTTAATTGCCAAGAATGAATCGCGCTCACTGTTGCCGATTCAACCATCAAGATTCAAATGCCTTGAAATGATCGCGCACTCTGCTGATCCGAACTGCAAGGGTTAATTGCCAAGAATGAATCGCGCTCACTGTTGCCGATTCAACCATCAAAATTCAAATGCCTTGAAATTATTGCGCACTCTGCTGATCCGAACTGCAAGGTTTAAGTGGCAAGAGTAAATCACACACGCGGTACATCACAAAGCCAAAAACTCAAATGTTTCTAGAAAACTGAGTCGAGGTCTATCCCGAACTCCGCCTTACTGCCCTGCTTGAAGATCAGCAAGATAATGAGGACAGGGCCAGGAAATGTCCAAGTAGGCCTCCGGAACAGGAGCCCTGGAAAATGCTGCTGCTCTGCACCAGGACCTCGGAATAGCGAGCACGTGGAGCTAGGCTGGGTTCTTTAAATAGACCCAAGCCCCGCCCACCTGCCACACCCAGCCACACCCAGCCAGGCTGCAGGAAAGGCTTGAAAATGAACAATACATTGCAAACAGTATTAAAGACATTTCAAGATAAATACCTGCAATGCAAAAAGTTAACATGCAATATCAGCACACAATGCATGACTTATTACATTGCATAAGGTTTGTCATTTTGCATTATGTTGCCCGTAGAGCACGCACTGTCCTGGTGTTGACATGCACACACACCCCACACACACACAACACCCCCGTCCCGTGTCGGAAACCTGACATACCTGCATCCAGGGGGTCTTCTGGCAGGGTACGGGGCGCTGCTACCACCAGCAGCGCCCGCCAGCAGAACACCGCAAAGCCATATTATTTGACATAATAGGCCTGGCGGGGGTCTACTGGGGTGGCGCTACTGGTGGCAGTAGTGCCACCTTAACACCGTCCGCCAGCATGGCCACAGCTGGATTTCTGCCCTTCTTGTGGCGGAAATCCAGCTGTGGTCATATTTTGGCGGACGGATGTTAGCTGCGATGACGGTCTTTTGGCGGCCATCGCCGCGCAATAGGCGGCAATTACCGCCATTCTCAAAATGAGGGCCTTTGTCATTTTTATATCCATTTGTGGCAAGGTGTCTTAAAAATTAATGTGTTCCGAAAGTTAAGTGGTGCAGGATACCTTTCTTTTGCTTCTTTTCTTTTACTTTGGTTATCTTGTATATAAATGCTTGCCCGTTAATTTGAAAGTTAGTGCTCTCTTAAGTAATTGGCAGCCCAGGGCTGCTGTTCCACAGGGGGCCACATCTCTAGGTCAGGAGGGCTGCAAGCACCCTGCAGGCCGAAGTTTGAGTATCACTGGTCTAGAAAGCTTTTCTGAAGGTCTCCCTAAAGAATAAAGACAGAATTTCATGAAAAATATGCAGGACAGTTTGCTGGTGCCAAAGCAAGTCATTAGGGCATATATTACTTCTTCAGGTTTAGCCGTTTTGGAATTCTGTCATGGCATCTCTTTAAGAAGATCCGTACGATTATGCTTGAGATCACTCAGGTCTGATGCTCAGCTGAAGAAAATTAACATTACATTCTCGTGGTCAGTTTTCTTTAGTCCCAAAATAGATGACAAAATGTAGTGTATGAAGAACAAAGTTGAAATGCTCAGAACTGTGGGTCTTAAAGAAAATAAATTATTTGCAAGCCATGAGCACAGTTACAATTCAGGAAGAGAGTTCAATACACTCAGTGGTCTTATCAACCTCAGTAGCAACAAAACACAGAGCAGCAACTATCTTTGAGAAATAAAGGACATCAAAACAGCATTATTCCTCATCAGGGAAGAGACAGTCAAACTCCAGACAATGGCTTTGTTGCTTCATCTTCTCTGTGTGTTATTCAGATGGTAGAGGGTGTTTCACAACATTTCAAAGAATGACAAGCCATTACAATGACATGTGAGTGCTAGATATAATTCAAAATAGACACTCAGGTCCATATTTATACTTTTTTAGCCCTGCATTTGCATCATTTTTTACGCAAAAGCGGCGCAAACTTACAAAATACAATTATATTTTGTACGTTTGCGCCATTTTACATCAAACAATTATGCAAATTCGGCACTAAAGCAGTTTAACTATGGGCCCCAATTTACATCAAGTTGCACCTCCACATTCTCTCCCTCTGAAATCTGCACCCAAACAACATCTGAACTTGCTTGCTTGATCAAATTGTTAACTCTTTATCAACTATGGGCCACTTTATACAGATTTTGCTCCATCCACATCCAAAGAGACAGTGTTGAAGAAAATTCCACCTCACATTGTTTTGCATATGGAAGTGTTTAATGTCAAAATTAGTAGTTTGTGAATCACAAATCTCACTGACAAGGGGTTCCATCATGGATCAGTAACGAGACTTGGATACCTGATAACAAGTCTGACCTTAAATAAACACTCTACTACCACTTAGGTTTATTATTGATCACCTAGCAAAATTCCTTGGAAGAGAGCGAGCAGGAGCCTGGCCGGAGCTCATGAGAACTACTAGATGATCTTCATGAGTAACGAAAACGTAAACAGTTTTGGATGAGAACAATTGCTTTGAAACTTTCCTATCTTAAATTCTGGGAAAGAGCACATCTGAGGATCAGATATAGGCACATCTGCTAATGAAGGTAGGAATGAACAAGAAAACATGGCAGTGGCAGTTACAGTTACACAAAGAAAGGCAAACATGTTTATGTTGCTCTACAGTTGTTTCTTGTATTTTTTTATGCTATCATCTAGCCAACAAGCTTAGTACTGATAAACCTAGAGTCCACTCTGCACAAGGGAAAGAGGCTAGTCCTGCTTGGTTGAGACATGTCCCAGTGTGAGCCCCATACAGAGCATCCACACTGAAGTCTATTCATACGTTCAGACTGCAGAGATACAGACCCAACAACAGACACTTTACTTTGTCTGGTAGCCCTAATAAAAAAAAATCTAAATCCATAAGTATGAGCATTTGCCCCCAATAAATTACACATTTGTTTTTTTATATCTCTGTCTTGTTTTGGGGAATTTCTAAGTACAAAAAACACCCTTTGACCCTTGGGTGCTATAGAAGGTGAAAGGTGATTGTTAATGGATGAAGTAATTGAATACCTGACATTGGCACATATTTATGAAAAGCTTGCACTGCCTTTGTGTAATTTTGTATGACACAAAAGGGGAGCTAACATAACTTATTTTATTATATTGACACTAGATCCATCTAAATACAAAATATTGGAGTTAGCGCCATTTTTAGGAAGCAGCAACCCACCTTGCGTATCATTGCGACAATAAGATGCAAGGTAGGCGTTCCCTTCCTAAAAATTATGCTAGGCCTCCAGTGCCATATTTAGCTCCCGATGCAAAAATGACGCATACCAAGGAAGCGGACCACAAAAATGGTGCTAAGTCTGATTAGCGTCAAAATGTAATGCCTGGTCAGACCAGGCGTTAAAAAGACCACACACACCACCACTCAATGAAAACACACAGAAGGAGCATTTTCAACCTCCAGGACAACATGGAAGTGGTACTGCTCCAGTTTGACACATGCCGTAGACGTCAGCGAAGACAGCAGGTCCCTCCACCATCACCACAGCAACCCCAAACAGCACTACAGTGGCCACAAAGACAGCGCAGAAGGAGGGAGAGGATCTTCAGACAGTGGACAAACATCCTTGTCCTCAGGGAGCAAGATGTGATTGGGATATACCGACTGAATGGCGAGTCCATTGTACGCCTGCTGCACCACATTGCACCACATTGCACCACGCATTACAGCAAGGGTGCAAACTCCCACCACTATTCCACCCATGACAAGACTCCTCACTGTCCTCCATATGCTGGCATCTGGATCATTTCACATAATGGGCTCACAAGTGGTTGATATGTCCCAGACATCCTTCTCTGCCCTCCTACCTAAGTGCCAGTATGCTATCATATGTCTCACACCCCACCACATCTGCTTCCCAAACACCCAGCATTTGCAGCAGGTGACCAAGCAAGGTTTCTACCAAATTGCTGGGTTCCCGCCTGTAATGGGTGCAACCTGCAGCACCCGAACACCTATATACGAACCACAAGCCACCCATTCAATCAATGTGCAGGCCATTGTTGACCACCGTGGGCTCTTCACGAACATCGTAGCAAACTATCCCGGCAGCGTCCATGATGCCTACATATTCCGCCATTCCACTATCAATGAGCAGTTCCATGATGGGCAATATGTCAATGGTCTACTCATAGGCAAGCCACCATACCAATCATTACACACACAACACACCCACCATGTAGGACAAACATGACATACACCACACAAAATACACATGGTCAGGGAACACAAATGTACAGGCAACAACACATATGCGACATGCCACACTACACCGTAATCATTGCACATAACAAACACATACACCCACATGTACACAACACAGTCACACCTGACTGGAACAATGTCCCGTTTGCATACAGAAGCTGCTCAAAAACCACTACAAGTGTACACTGGTTGACGACTAAATACAGATCCCACTAAAATTGCACCAAACAAAAAATAGCTTAGCCATGTTAATGGCAAAGGCCATGGCCATTAAAGGAAAGTCACACATAGGCACAGTCCCACATAAATCAGGGTGTGCAAGCCTCTGGCAGCACCTATATCAAATGTCACCCAAGTGGTGCCATTACCAACTACCTACTATCTACACATACCTATAGTGTGCACATACACCTGTCTGCTGCATTGTGTCACACACATACAAATACAAATTAACCTGTCATGAAAGACCATGGGGCAGAATCATGAGAAATGGCGCAGCACCTACTCCAGTGCCACCTCACATGCACCCCTTAGCGACCCCCAACACCACCATGTCTGTTCCGTATACTAGAAATGGTCCACCATGGTGCAGAGTTTGTGCAAAACTGTAAAGATAATGGATGCCATAGTAGGACTCAACAGGAGTATAGAGGACATACCTGCCCTTACATGCACCGTACTAAGATACAACCGTGAAAAATAGGTGTGCCCCCTCCCAAAGCCTGCACTGTGCATGTGTTGAAAGTGTGTGATAAATCCTGAATTGGAAGCTAGGAGATGCTACTGCACCAATTTAGATTGTCCTACAAATGTGTGATACCTACCCTTGTGCACTTGATGGCTAGTACAACCATCTTCTGCCACAAAGGGTAACTAAGTGTTGCACTGCATGCGTAGTGCCACATGGTAAAATGAATGGCATAGTTTGGCTTTGTAGGGCTACCATGCTGTCTCTACATTCGACACCATTGTGGTGCAGGGAGGTGGTAGGTTCCATCCAACAATAGGACACTGCCTCAAATATGGACTACACAACACATTTTTGCAAAAGTATAACCATCATTTTGGAATCAGTATGAAAATTCCCAGGTCTTTGAGCCACTACTCAAGATTGTCATGTCCATCAACACTGTCCAATTAAACCATTTCACAAGAATAGGAACATACAGTTTACCATAATCAAGTCTGAGTTACACTTTCCCTACAACTGACAACTGCCATGGTAAATTCCAAACCACTATCAAGCTTTACCAACACATCTTCTCTCAATCCTATGCAGCTGATCAACGTTACGACATACAGCCATGGGTTATGACTCTGTTTGCGAATCCCACAACGGTGGAAGGGCATGCATTCAACGAAGGGCACAGAAGAACACACAATGTGGTGGAGAGGACATTTGGGCTTCTAAAGTCAATGTTCAGGCACCTGGTCCTGACAGGAGGAAACCCCTTGTATGCTCCACCACTGGTATGTTAAATCATTCTGGCATGTGCAATCCTCCACAACATATGTGTCAGAACAAATGCTCCATGGGATGAACAGGTTGATGTCCCCAATGAGAATGAGGATAATGATGGAGCAGCTAATTTTTAGGGTGAACAACAGAACACCGCTGCAGGAGTTTGCAGTAGACTCCACATTGTAGAGAACTTCTATACATAGTGGCTGGACTAACAGCATCATATTGTAAATAGCACAAATAGAATAGTTTGCACCTGATTCTCTGTGGTCTACTCACTCTCCACTACATATACCATTGGAATGTGAAGCAAACTTCAGGGAGCAGGTAAGAAACACAATAGTTACACAATATCTTTCAAGCACCAGGGTGAAAAATCGAGGCATGACCGTCATGCGTCAAAAAAATAGACATAAACGTCTAAACCTCATACTTTTCTCCAGAGATAAAAGACGTCTGAACCCCAAGTGCCTATCACATGTTCACTGGCCTTTTCACCTACAATGTGGAAAAATAAGATGCATTACCGTCATGCGTCAAAAATTTACATGCATACGCATATGCCATACTATTCTCCTTAGCTAAAAGTCACCTAGACCCTGAACGTCTATCACACGTCCACAGACATTTTCATGCAAAATGGGGAAAAATCGACGTATGACTGTCATGCATGAAAAAAACCAATGCATGATTTCAAACGTGACTCACAGGCCCAGGACGTGATGAAACAGGACATCCTGCCTGCAAACATGGTACATTGAGCCTGCTTTCACTTTCACTTCACAGTCTTATTGTCTGTGACTGTGTGAGGGTGTGTGGAGCTGGTACTGTTGGAGTTTTGGAGTGTTTAGAGTGTTTGGAGTATTTATTGTGATGTGTCCTGTAGCTATTGTATTTTATTTGTCATTTATCCTGTGTTTTGTATTGTAAGTGTTCTGTTTCTGTCTCTGTATTGTGGGATGTTTGTCTGAGGTAATATAGTTGTTTGGGTAGTTGGGATAGTCGCAGGGAAATCTTTTTTTTGGGGTGACCTGCATTTGCTGTCCATTATGTCAGGGAAAGGGGGGATTGTCAGGATATTGGCGGATGAGCTGGGGTGTTTCATATTGCTAGTACAGCGCTACATCCCCATGATGCTGCTACTGGGTGGCAGTGTCATACAAGGCTATCCCACAGAGGCCAGGAAGCTGCAGTGGGGCAAGGTGCTCCACCACCTGACAAGAGTGTTTGCCACAGGAAGAAACAACCACCAATTGAAGCACAGTTGGGCAGACCTCATAGCTAGGTTGCAAGATCTGCTGGATCATCTGAACATCAAGATTGGTGGAGCAGTTGGTAAGTATCTGTTAGCCCTGACAACCTTAGGGTGGTCACCCCCAACTTTTTTCCTGGCCCCCTCCACTTTTTGACACTGTTTTTGCTGGTCTTAGGAATCTGTGCACTTTACCACTGCTAACCAGTGCTAAAGTGCATCTGCTCTCTCCCTTAAAACATAGTGACATTGGCTCATACCCAATTGGCATATTTAATTTATTTGTAAGTCCCTAGTAAAGTGCACTGCATGTGCTCAGAGCCTGTAAATGAAATGCTACTAGTGGGCCTGCAGCACTGATTGTACCACCCACTTAAGTAGCCCCTTAACCATGTCACAGGCCTGCCATTGCAAGGCCTGTGTGTGCAGTTTCTCTGTCACTTGAACGTGGCATTTAAAAATACTTGCCAAGCCATAAACTCATCTTTTTCTTCATATCAGACACCCATATGGTAGGCGATAGGTAACCCATAGGGCAGGGTGCTGTGTAGGTGAAAGGCAGGACATATACCTGTGTGCTCAATATGTCCTGGTAGTGGAAAACTCCTAAATTCACTTTCCACTACTGTGAGGCCTGCTCCTTTCATAGGCTAGCATAAGATATATTGTTTGAGTGGTAGATTGTGGTCAGAAAGGGTTAGATGGGTCATATTTAGTATGGCCAGAATGGTGAGGTTGGATTTTATATTATTATTTTAGAAATGCCACTTTTAGAAACTGAGCATTTCTCTGCACTTAAAATCCTTCTCTGCCTTACACCCTGTCTCCAATCCACATCTGGGCTGGGCTGGTTGACAGCTCCCTTTTGCATTTCACCCAGACAACCACAAACACAGGATGATCAGTCACACTTGCACACATCCACATACTGAATGGGTCTTCCTGGGCAGGAGGGCCTGACACTTACATTTCAAATGACAGTGGCCTGCCCTCACACAAAGGATTTCAATACCCCCTACTGGGACCCTGGCAGACAGGGTTGTACTGAAAGGGGACCTTGTGCATTTCAAAACCACACTTTGAAGTCTCCCCCACTTCAAAGGAACTTTTGGGTATATAAAATGGGTCCCTGACCCTACCAACTCAGACACTTCTTGGGACAGACACTCTGTACCAGAACCTGCAACCTCCAAAGAGAAGCTGTCTGGCTGCTTAAAGGTCTCACCTGGACTGCTTTACTGAAAAGGTCTGCTGCCTTGCTGTTGCCCTGCTGCCTTGCTGGCCTCTGGTTCTGCTGAGAAGTGCTCTCCAAAGGCTTGGATTGAGCTTGCTTCCTGTTTTCTGATGTCTCAGGACCAGAAAGACTTTAGCTCTGCAAAGAAACTCCTTGTACATGAAAATCAATGCATAGCCCGTTGGAATCGACGCACAGCCTGTCCAGCGGTGAGAAAATCACTGCATCGCAGAACTGGATTGATGCAGCCCGGCTCCCCAAGTGGAGATCGACGCAGCGCCTGTGTTGTGAGCGGAACTTCAATGCACAGCCCACCGGTTCAACGCATCGCCAAGCTGGAACGACGGAGCCCAACTTCCTGTGAGAGGAATTGACACAGCCCCACCCATGTGACAGAAACTCTGCTGCATCTCCCACCGGATCGACATAACTGCTGTGACTTTGTCCCGCACACCTAGGATTTCTACTCTTCAACCCTGGGCGTCAAAAGACCCCATATCGCAAAGAGTATTCAAGTCTATGTGCCGGAATTTGACGCAAAGCCCTTGCCGCGTGGAAAAGCGTTGATGCATCGTTTGTGCGCACCCGGAAATCTGATGCACACCTACCTTTTTCCACGCATCTCCTCCTCTGCAATCTTTGTGGGTGCAATTTTGACCCAAACCGGGTACTTGCAAGAGACAATTGTTGCTTTTTAGAACTAAAGACTCTTCTTATGATTACAAAAGTGATATCTCAACTTGTGATTATCAAATCTTGATCGTTTTGACCTTAATTTAATCAGATACATTTTCTATATTTTTCTAAACCTGTGTGGTGTCTTTTTGTAGTGTTGTCACTGTGTTATTGCATGATTTATTACACAAATACTTTACACATTGCCTTCTAAGTTAAGCCTGACTGCTCAGTGCCAAGCTGCCGGAGGGTGGGCACAGGATAATTTGGATTGTGTGTGACTTACCCTGACTAGAACTGTGATCCCTATTTGGACAAGGGTGTATACCTCTGCCAACTAGAGACCCCATTTCTAATAGTATCCCATTTCCATACAAAGTCTACTTTTTGAATGTGCATGACGGTTACAGATACATGTCATATGCTACCTGAATAGAGAGCCCCAACGCCACCTTAGGCCTTCCATTCCAATGTACAATAATCAAGCTGAGGCAGGGCAGATGTACCATTTTCCCTGCACAACCATTACAAAGTGTTCTGATGAATGCATAGGGCAACTCGGTATTGAGTAGCAATGAGGCTTGCACCATGCATCATGTATGGGATCGGGTACCAAAACCTGTTTGGGGGCAAATGCATAAGCCACTGAGAAAAATGAGAAACACCTTAATTCAATATTTCATGCACTCTAAACAGCTGCTGAGAGTAGGTGTGATATGGAGGCATATAAATGTATGTAATGTGCCCCCATGTACTCAGCAGAAGTCATGAGGATCTGTTGTGTTGCAACTCCTGCTGAATACATCATTTTCCTAAACATAAATAGATGCAGTTTGACCCTACCTGCACATTATAGAGGTGGATGCAGGATACTGCAGAATGGGAAGGAGGTTCTGCAGGGTAAAGGCAACTGGGGAATGGAGTGAATTTGCACATGGGGGACCTCCACAGCAGCCACACCACACAAGGACCGTGTTGGGAAGACATCAGGGGTGTAGGGGGCCTCTGAAGGTCCAAACTAATTCATGTCAGCTGCACCTGTCAGGAGCAAGGCACCTGTTCAGCCACCAGCTGCAGTAGTAATCAGCCAATTTGATCAAGATCTGAAATAAGACATGGCCAGGATTTTAGCCAGACTTGACAAATTGGAGGAGGAGAGTGCAGACAACATGAGGACGTTACGGTACATTAAGAAGAAACTCAAGAAAATGAAAAAATGAACTCATCTTGTTCTACAGCCTTCCAGTTCCTTCCCTTCCCTGTTATTTTTGTACATAGTTTTAGATTGGGTTTTAGATGGGTAGTATTAGGTTAGTGTAGGGTAGGCATAGGTTAGTTTAATTATAGTGGGGGGTTTCTTCATTATTTATCGGTAGGGGGTCATGTTGGGGTATTTGTGCATAATACTAAAATAAAATAAAATAAAAAACATAAAAAATACCAATTTATATTTGTTCAGGCCATAGGTTAGGTTAGTGCATGTGTAGTCATAGTTTATGGTGTCCTACTTGTATCTTGTTTTTTAAGGGAGTTTGGGGGACAATGTTTAGAGTGTGGTGTTACATGTGTAAGATGAGTTTATAATAGGTTAGATAGGTGTTGTTGTTAAGTTAAGTTAGTATAGGTTAGTTTAGCATAGGGAGTTTTTAGGTTAGTTGTAGGTATATGGGTTTACAATAAATCACGTTTTTCTTAGAATATTTTGAGTTTCCGGAGGTTCTCATGAGTGCACTGGCCAAGTTGGAGGAATGGCCTAGGTTATGCTTACTGTCTTGATTTACAAGGATTACCATGCACATCCCCTATGACCAAGGAGCTATCAGATTGGCTGCTAGATAATGTCAACTAGTCCATACATTTGCCATACAGTGCTCCAGCTATTCACAATGTGTATGTATACTTTATCTTGGACAGATAAATGTGGTACTTCACCTGTCACTGGTGGCGTCCTGCAATTTCATTGTTGGCATGTGTGGAACATCTGACAACAGGCAAATCTGGAACTGTATCCTGCAACACTGACAGGTGCCCATCACTGATAAGATTAGCTTCTCCTGAACCACACAAATAAGTTCTACTGGTACTCCCATCTGGGTAAATTACCGTTGACTTGGTTCAGAGCCATACATGCCATAATACACTCTACCCAACTACATGCACCAGACCAAAGACCTCCTTACCTTCAGGAAACTTCTCAAGACCTGGCTGTTCGAGCAGTTGCAGCACCTCTCCCCCTTTCCCTCCCATCCCCTCCTCAGCACCTTGAGACCCTCACCGGTGAGTAGTGCGCTTTACAAATTCCTGATTGATTCTAAGTCAATATCAAAGGATATCTGTTCCATATTTATATAGAATACTCAATACGTTGATTGTAGCCGACAATACCATCATTCACCTTTCTCATGTTAGGATCCTAGTGTGTGGCTTTGTGTCTGACATTCATGCACTCATGTACTGATACTCTGTACACATTGACACGGATTGACACAATGCAATCTTTTAGCTGAGTAGGTGGATTACAGTAAACGTAGAAATGCTGCATGTGTACAAGGTGCTTTATTTACAGGTGCAAGTGTATTTGTGAATTCTATACAATGTCCAGTTCACAGACCCAATGGGTAAACGTTAGCCATATGTAGCACAATCAGAGACCAGGGTTGAGGGACATATCATGAGACATAGTTAGTAGTGTGCGTCAGTGAGGAGTTATAAAATTGACAATTGGTATGAAAGTGATAATGATAATACATGGCAGACAAATCAACAGTGGTTGGGTGAAGAAGGCACATTTCCTACTGGCACAACACTGGCATAATCTTAAGCCCAGTACTAAGGAGAAACTGCTCATGTGGCACAGACTGGTGCTACTGGGTGCTTTTCCTTGTAAATGTTATTTCTTCCACATCTTCATCCTCTGATGTGTGTGGTGCCTCTTGTGCCATGGCTTATGCTGTTGTAGAGGGCGGACACACACACACACACACACACTTCAGGGGATAGAGATGGGGAGTCAAAGGTCCCAGCAGCTGCCATATGTGGGAACACATAAGACATCACTGCAGCAAGGAGGAACTGCTGATTTTTCAACACTGCAGCAACATCACGGTGGTAGGCAGCCATAGATTCCCTTAGGGAGGCCACTTCCTGATGTATGGACTTCAGGGTATTCTGCATAGCCCCCAGCCTGTTGTATGTTATGCTACTGCCAGTTTGCGAGGGCAATTGTTTTAGCTTCTGCTTTATGATAGCGGCTATGTCGGACAGAGACTGCTGGAGTCCACATAGCGGGGAGTGAGTGCCTCTGATGGCACCTTAGTTGTCCTGTTTTAGACTGAGGAATGTCCGCACTCCCTCTATGCTGCCTGTCATGGTCTCCATCCCCACCCACACCTGCTTGGCATGCTCCCGCTGGACTCCCCCACTATCCTTTGAAAGCTGATCTTTGGGTAATGAGAGTCCAGGTCTGTGTGAGTACTGGCTGGTGGCATGTGTTGGTAGCTGTGTGGTTCATGTGGAGACCCCCGCAACACTGTGTGACCTCCCTGCAACTGGAGGTGGTGACTGGAGTGGTCCTAGGACATCCTAGAAAGATTGTTCATTGATGGTTGGCAGCTGGTCATCCGTGTCATTTGCAAAATTCAGGACAGGCAGGTCAGCAGGAGGTAAGCCATCATCCTCTACAATGAGATAGTGTTAAATCAATATTCAGTTGTTTTGGCTGTTGACATGGGGCATCATTTATTTGCCACTAGAAGTTCAATGAGATGTTACTGATTGAAGGTTGTAGTTGTACATATGTGTAGCATTGTACATCACACATGAGTCAAGCTCACTAGGTATTTTGGGGCAGATGTAGGTGCCCTGAGCGCCACCTCAGTGGTCAAATTTTGGTAAGGCTGAGGTGGCACAATGCCCTGCGCTGTATTTACCAGGTGGCATGAAGCTACTTTTTGTGCCTTAATGCCACCTTGTATATATGGCCCCTTCACACACAGAACTTTGTTTGGAAGGTGTGTGCAACGCCATTGTGTGTTGACACTGTCTCATATTTATGACTTTTTGTAAATCAGAAGCTGAGCCAAAATCTAATGCAAGCCCAGGGGTGGAGTTAGCATGGCAAAATCTAGGAGTAATGCTTACAATTGTACTAAATGTTTTGCCTTTTCTATGTGTGCTGCATCATGCAAATCACCCCTTAAGTTTGTTGTTGTGCAGGATGGTGTTCCTTCCTGCACAAAAACAATCTACTGCTCAATGCAGCCATCCTTGCACTATGGTGTAAAGGGTGGCTGCATTGGCGTACAACAACTAATTTAATGCTTGCGCAGGGGGATAAACAGGGGAGTGCAATATTCATATATACATATATATCGCATCCCTGCATTTTGAAAATGACAGTGCGTGATTCTGCCTAATTTGGCAAAGCAGCACACACCATCATTTGCAGTTTGATCTGGCCTTCTATCTTGTCAGACAGTGAGATTGCAGCTACAAGTACAGATGTGCACATGATGTTCACAGACATCCTGCATGTGTGTATGCGTTTTATTTTGTGGCCTTTCCCATATTGCACATATGGTTGTGCCTGAGTTGTTGTGGGTTCAGCCTGTATGAGTTGTGTTCCACTGGTTACAAGCTTTAGGGCAGTTTCTCATGTGGCACAGCTCAGGGCAGCTGCAATTTGTGTTGTACTACACTGCACCAGTTTAGATACGCACGGATGTGCCATGTTTACTTGTATACAATACAGCCTTGCAATTCCCCCTGCACCTGTACAGATTTGTTCCACCTGCACCAACAAAGCCATTGTTGCAGCATGATGTAGGGGTGCCTGGCTTGAAGGAATGATTTGTTCATGTACAGGGAAGTGTCTATTCCTGCACATGGTCAACCTATTTTTGCTAAGAAGTATTTCAATATATGCTGCAAGATGCAGCACACTTGAGGAAAGGCAATTCGACAAGGAAGAAGGGAAGCATTTTGGCCAGAGACACCACCTTGACACAACCCTTGGGGTGGTATTGACTGCCATCCTAGTCTCTGATGTCTATGTTGTGTTGATAAAGGGGCTTTGACAATATGCAATGGGTTTGTAATGGCACAGACACACTATTTGCATGTGCCTTCTAGGCCAATTGCTGCATATTTACATGGTGGAGTATAGCCATAGTGAGTGGCCTATGTTTATGTTGTGTATATGTTGGAGTGCATAGCACAACCAAAGTGTCAGTACATATGTGGCTTGGGTGGGGATGGCACATCTTGATTCAGGGCCTATGTGTCCTGATGTAACCCTTTAGAATGCATTGGGTGTGTCCTAAGTGCCCCGCCCCTTCTGCCATTTGTGGAATTCCAGATATCCCACCCTGCAACTTACGCTGCATTTGTGGTGGTTCTTGGTAGTCTGCGGTATCCTGCAATTCCAGTGACCAGCTCCTCCGGGATGACTACTGCAACCATTTTCTCCAGCTCATCCAGGTCCTCCTGTGGTGCGGGACTTCAAAATCCAGTCTGCAATGCTGCCTTTCGGTTCCTGGTGAGTTTCTCCTTAGTCCTGCACTTGCAATCATGCCAGCGCATCTTGCACTCGGTGACAGTCCTCTCAATCTCTGCAACGCTGTTGGCTTTGTCTACTATTTGCTGCCATATTGTGTCTCTCCTACACACTGGCAATTTGGAGGTGTTGGTGCTCCTTCACCTTTCTGACCAGGATGTCACACTCCTCCTCGCTAAAGCGACACTTGCGCTTCTCTTCTCCTTCTCCTGGGACTTTTCTGGACACTCCTGGCTGGTACTTGGGTGATTGGGGTCTTCCTGTGGTCTCTCCTGCCCTGAAAATCCCATCTTCTCTTGAAATTGCACTTTTTCCTGCTTGTGCATTTTGTTTTGATGCTAATGTGGTAAAAATGGTGCTATGCCTTTTTTCAACATGTTTACGTGCCGCAAAACGGTCTAGCGCCACTTTTGCAGCATTAACGGCGTTTTTCGTTATGGCATGTCATAATGGTTAAAATAATAAATTTTTGTGCTAACCATTCCTTAGCACCATCGTCATTTCTTAAATATGGCACATGGATGGCACTAAGGAATGACACTAGCTCGTGTTAAAAAAATAACGCAGAACTGCGCTAGCGCAGTTCTGCTTCTTTTTTCATAAATATGCCCCTTAGTGTCTGAAAAGGACAGAGCGATGCTTTGTAACATGTACAGAGAAATGGAGAGAAATAGGCTTATCTCTTCTTTTCTTCATTTTGCAGTGTTCATACGATTCCTCCTTCCTAGGCACACATTTGGCTGAATAAAGAGCTGGTTATCACAAAGGAGGACATTTACACATATTCCTCCTTTCCAGTGTCATCTGAAGCCTGCCTGCATGCTCGAGTCAGGCATGTCTTTGGGATCGCAAACTCTGTCTCTGTTCTAATACTGCAGCCTCTCTGTATGTGACACTAGAATCTGAGAATTAATAACGTGAACTAGTGACTGGAGAGACACTTGACTAATCAGCTCAGCGAAAGATCATTAGCGCCCGAGGCAATCACTGCGCAGTAATAATACATCACAGCACATTTTAATGAAACCCGTGATTTAGTTTCATTCCCGTGTTATTTCTGGGGAAAGGGAGGCAGCTCTTAATCTGATTCGAAATTAGTAGCTTCCAGGTAAACTCTCGGCAACACTTCCAGGAACTACTCTCCTCACCCTGTTAAGATAATACATTTTTTGTGGATCTCTATCCTTTTGAAACCCTTTTTATCTTATGAGACATCAAAAGCATCACATCCACATATACAAAATGATATGTCATCTAAATGCACACGCTCGCTTCACCAATAACACTCAGCATAAATCCAAGAAATATAGTTATTGTAATAATATTTATATAGCGCTTACTACTCCTGACGAGGCGTCGAAACTATAATATAATTATAATATTACTGCAATCTCACCATAAAGAAATGCAATACAACAATATGCCCTCTCCCTTCTCACTCCTGCTATATTCGATAAGGTAGTCAAAACCTGTACTGGCACCTACCTTGTGATTCTCTGTCCCTGCAAACAATACATAAAGCAATCACCAGGAAGATGCAGTGATCGACCGGGATGGAGTTATCATGTTCCGTCCCGGACGGAACAATCATGAACATCTTAAAATGTGTGCAAATTCATGATTAGGCACAGCCTAGGATGTAATATGGTGTGCCATCACCCACAGTGACAAGAAAGTGGTGGCAGGTGCGAAGGCACTCACCTATGCCAACAAGCATTGTTTATCAGCTGTTGGCTATCAGGACTTATCATTCCTCCTCTGGCAGGTGTTAGATGAGAGCGATGGCTCCTCTCAGTCACAATGATCGAGAACCTTCACATTTTTATTGGCAGTTATGTTCCACAAGGACTGGGTTCAGGTTAGGTCTAATGCACCCTCACACTGATTGCACTCAGGGAAACGGAAATGGATCAAAGAAGAAAACGTCACAGAAAGTATTGCTAGCTGGGGCTTGAGTGGCATGGTCAGTTTTGGAAAACAGTTCACAGTGGGTAGAGGATAACTTGACGTAGCAGTAAACCTTCCCTAATGGACCTTATTGGGAGGTGTACTTCACCCTTATCCATTGCATAATCTTACATCTCACTATATCATAGTGGATCAATGGAAAGCATAACATCAAACGGCGTTAATCCACGATCTGTAGACAAGACTGCCTTCACACCACCATCCAATGCCAGCCCCAGAGCTTCTCACATCAGCCATCAACCCCCGGTAATGGTCTGGTGAAACAGAAACTGTTACACATCTTTCCATTATTGTCTCACAGAACAGTTGACTTCTAAGGACTATCGAGGTGGTAATGTGTTTGAGATGTACTTGAAATCGTGCAGTTAGTCATTTGACCAGTATGTCAGTCTTTCGTTATGTGCCATAGTCATCATCTCATTGAGCCATTCAGTCTGCAATAGGGACGCTTCTTTTTTCATTTCCTCAGGATCACCAACTAAGCAACATACATTGATGAGGGGAAAAAGCTTCATCAGTGGTTGGGCACTCCTGCTATGTCAGAGAAGTCACACAAAAAGGCCTTTCCTACCAGTAAAATGGTTGGTTTACCATGACCTTTCTCTATTACTTCCCACACCTAATTCCTCAACATCTCAGTGAAAGGGCATGACCAAAGAATGTGCACAATGCCACCTTCAGGGCATCTGCACCTCCAGCAACCGGAGTCCTAATTGAGACCCCCTGAGCGAGCGTTATCTAGATGGAGACCTGTGCCAGCTATGCAGAAATTTATAGAAGCTGAATTTGAAGTAAATCTCTCTCAATCTTTACCATAAATCAGAATCCACTCAGTCCAGATGTCTGCCAAGTAGTGCAATTTAAGTCAATTTTACACCAGACATGTTGGGTATTCACAGTGCATGTTTAGGTAGCTTGATACAGACACTTACGTTCTTATGTATCTGGTGCCACTCTACAGCCCTGATGTGAAATATTGGGCTTAGAGCATCTGTTATATAGATGTTTTTGTTGTACAACCTGTTGAGATTGAGCCATCAGAGTAGAGTGCTCTTTTCCATGTGTGCCAATGTAGATTGCTCATGATAGTTTAGGTACCAGTGGGCCATGGACTCCTGCTGGTTTGTCCCTCAGTAAGACTTCTCATGAAGTAGACTGAGGACACCAGAGATTATTGCATGTAATTAGGAGGGTTTGAGTCACAGTCTGACATCTCTGCAAAAACATTTCTTCATTACACTGTCTATCCGTGCAAGTAGTTGCCTTGGTACATTTAATGGATTCATTCTAAGTATGTTACTACAACTTGGGGTCCTTAACATTATCACAGTCAGGATTCTTCCCCACAGTGATAATGCAGTTTGTCCAATTTAAAAAATCTGCTGAAATACAGTCTGTCAGAGAAAGAAAGCCTGTTTCTGACCATGTGTAAAAGTCTTTAATTTATGAGGATTTCTAAGTGCTTCAGATTTTTCTAGATCCACTTAGAGGGATGATTATCCAGTGGCAATGTAGTCATTCACTTTGTCATGGGCTGTGCCTCACTTTCATCTTCAGTTGTTCCTCTATCCAGAGAAAAGGAGAAAGTTGTGATGAGCGACATTAGTCTAGAAATGTATATCTCCAATTGTCGCAAAATGAGAAGAATGGTATTCACATACAGCAAAATGTTTTGAGGGCTGTTGGACCTGGCTCTTTGTTCAGGGTCATCCTAAACTTTTTGCCTCCTTCCTCCTATTTTTTTCTGACCTTTTGTTGTTGGCTCTAGGACTCTGAGCTCTTTGTCACTGCTGATGAGTGCTAAAGTGCAGGGGTTCTTCCTTCTAAAGTTAGTATGAGTGGCTTAAACCTCATTGACACATTTATTTTAGCTGGAAGTCCTTTGTACAGTGGTATCCCTATGTCCAGGGCCTGTAAATGAAATGCTACTAATGGGCCTGCAGCACTGCTTGCACCACCCACAGAAGTAGCCTTTGAAAATAGTCTCAGGCCTGCTAGCACCCTGACTGGAGTAGGTGGGTTCTGCCTGGCTTAGGTGCATAACCTAGCCAACCAGAAACCCCATTTCTAACAAGGGCCATTGAGAAATGGGGTTTCTAGTTGGCAGAGATATACACCCTTGTCCAAGTAGGGACCACAATCCTAGTAAGGGTAAGTCACACACAATCCAAATTATCCTGGGCCCACCCTCTGGTAGCTTGGTGTTGAGCAGCCAGGCTTAACTTAGCAGGCAATGTGTAAAGTATTTATGCAATAAGTCATAGAATAACACAGTGAAAACACTACAAAAATACACCACACAGGTTTAGAAAAATAAATAAAATTGATCCGGGTAAAATAAGGTAAAAATTGTAAAGATTCCATAAGCACAAGTTGAAATATCACTTTTGCAGGCTTTAAAAGAGTCTTAAATCTTAGAAATCAACAATTGTCTCTTGATTACACAAAATACCTGGTTTGTGTAAAAAATAACATACACAGAGACTGCGGAGGAGGAGATGCGTGGAGAAATATGGTGCGCGTCGGATTTTCTGATGCGGCACAGACGATGCGTTGTTTCTTTCCATGCTGCAAGGGGCTTTTGTCCTTTTGAGGTGCGCAGTCTTGGCTCCTCACTGCCATGCGGTGATCTTTTTGACACCCATGGACGATGTGGGAAAATCCTGGGCATGCTGGGAGAAGTCAGAGGCGCTGCGTCTATCTGGTAGGGCAATGCATCAAATTTTCTGTTGCACAGCAGGCACTGCATTGATTTTCCACTCGGGTAATCGGCTGCGTTGTTCCAGTTTGGCTGTGCATCGATCTGGTAGGGCTGTGTGTCAAATTTTCTGTCGCAAGACAGGCGCTGCATTGAATTTGCACTCTGGAAGTTGGGCAGCGTCGTTCCGGCAGGCTGTGCTTCGATTTTTGCCGCACAAGGAGTTTCCCGAAGGGATGAAGTTTTTTGGGCCTTGAAACATCAGAAAACAGGAGGCAAGCTCAATCCAAGCCCTTGTAAAGCACTTCTCAGCAAAGACAGAGGGCAGCAGGGCAGCAGTCCTTCTTAGCAAAGCAGTCCAGATGAGTCCTTTGGGCTGCCAGGCAGTTCCTTTTGACAGGTTGCAGGTTCAGGTCAAGAAGTGTCTGAGTTGGTGGGGTCAAAGACCCAGTTTATATACCCAAACATGCCTTTGAAGTGGGGGAGACTTCAAAGAGTGAATTTGAAGTGCACAAGTTCCCCTTTAATACAGGTGTGTCTGCCAGGGTCCCAGTAGGGGGTTTGGCAGTACATTGGGTGAGGGCAGGCCACTAGCCTTTGAAATGTAAGTGTTAGGTCCTCCACCCTTGCAGCCAAGGAAGACCCATTTAGTATGCAGATGAGTGCAGGTGTGACTGAGGACCTCATTCTGACCCTGGCGGTCAGTGTTAAAGCGGCGGCCAACCCGCCAACAGGCTGGCGGCCAAAAAATATGAATTCTGACCCTGGCGGGAACCGCCAACACAGGCCGCCGCTTTAACACTCCGACCGCCACAGCAGTACAAACAAACAGCGCGGCGGTCACCGCCAACAGGCAGGCGGCAGACAATGTACCGCCCACCCTATCACGACCCACCAATCCGCCACCTTTTCCGGGGCGGGAGCCCCGCCGATAAAAACACGGCGGAAACAGACATCTCCAATGGAAAACGCTTACCTCGACACACTCCACGCGGAATCGGAACAGCATGGAACCCGAACTCCACATCCTCCCAGCCATTGCCTTCCTGCTCTTCTTCCAGGATCACGAACCTCGCCGCAGACGACAACGGTGAGTACTGCACCTACGACACAGGGGAGGGGGGAGGAGGAAAGGTTACGGGCACACACATACGCCACACACCCACCCCCACCCTCACCCCCACCGAAATACCTACACACCTATGCAGATAAAAAAGTCAGAGTGACACCCCCAACCCCCCCCCCCCCAAAACAAAGACAAAAGCCAATGAATGTAAAAGTAGAACCATATTATTGCAACAATAAAGTATAGCGACCTTAGCAATATATGAAGAATGAATACACATCTAGAACTCTATCCATACAAGCAGCAAAAGTCCGGCCCAGTCAATCAAAGTCCAAAGGTCTGTGGGCCAATGTGCAGCAACACATGGGCAAAGCCCACACACGAGATCCAGTCCATTGGAGAGAACACTGCTGGGGCATCATTTAAAATAAAAAGACAGGCACCTCAGGGGGAAGGGAAGGGGGGGCACCTCAGCCACATGAGTCCACGACGCCAGATCCACGAAGGGCCTCCATGCCCACTGTGCCATCCTGGGGAGTGCAAAGCCACAGTCTCACAAGTCTCTACAGTGGGTGGATTGCCCACTGTGCCATCCTGGGGAGTGCAAAGCCACAGTCTCACAAGTCTCTACAGTGGGTGGGTTGCCCACTGTGCCATCCTGGGGAGTGCAAAGCCACAGTCTCACAAGTCTCTACAGTGGGTGGATTGCCCACTGTGCCATCCTGGGGAGTGCCAAGCCACAGTCTCACAAGTCTCTACAGTGGGTGGGTTGCCCACTGTGCAATCCTGGGGAGTGCAAAGCCACAGTCTCACAAGTCTCTACAGTGGGTGGATTGCCCACTGTTACATCCTGGGGAGTGCAAAGCCACAGTCCATCAGGTGGATTACAGAGACCACTGGCGATGGAGGAGGCATGGTGGGCAGAGTGCGTCGTGAAGGCCTGCCCGACACAGAACCGGGACTGCCAATGGGCCAGCGGTGCTTGACAGGAAGGGCCTAGCGGAGCGGTGCTTGACAGGAAGGGCCCAGCGGAGCGGTGCTTGAGATGAAGGGCCCAGCGGAGTGGTGCTTGACAGGAAGGGCCCAGCCGAGCGGTGCTTGAGATGAAGGGCCCAGCGGAGCGGTGCTTGAGATGAAGGGCCCAGTGGAGCGGTGCTTGACAGGAAGGGCCCTGTTCAGCGGTTCTGGTCACGGCGGGGTCCTGTTCAGCGGTGCTTCTCACGGCGGGGCCCTGTTCAGCGGTGCTCCTCACGGCGGGGCCCTGTTCAGCGGTGCTCCTCACGGCGGGCCCTGTTCAGCGGTGCTTCTCACGGCGGGGCCCTGTTCAGCGGTTCTGGTCACGGCGGGGCCCTGTTCAGCGGTTCTGGTCACGGCGGGGCCCTGTTCAGCAGTGCTCCTCACGGCGGGGCCCTGTTCAGCGGTGCTCCTCACGGCGGGGCCCTGTTCAGCGGTGCTTCTCACGGCGGGGCCCTGTTCAGCGGTTCTGGTCACGGCGGGCCCTGTTCAGCGGTTCTGGTCACGGCGGGGCCCTGTTCAGCGGTTCTGGTCACGGCGGGGCCCTGTTCAGCGGTTCTGGTCACGGCAGGGCCCTGTTCAGCGGTGCTCCTCACGGCGGGGCCCTGTTCAGCGGTGCTCCTCACGGCGGGGCCCTGTTCAGCGGTGCTTCTCACGGCGGGGCCCTGTTCAGCGGTGCTTCTCACGGCGGGGCCCTGTTCAGCGGTTCTGGTCACGGCAGGGCCCTGTTCAGCGGTGCTCCTCACGGCGGGGCCCTGTTCAGCGGTGCTCCTCACGGCGGGGCCCTGTTCAGCGGTGCTCCTCACGGAGGGGCCCTGTTCAGCGGTGCCTGTCTTCTGTTTCCAGTGAACCACACCTGGCCAATACTTGCCGCTCACTCTGCATCGGACCTTTCCGTTGCGGGGCCCTCCTGTGATGGAGTCCTGGGGCCCTGGCTCTCCTGCGATACCCCCGGAATGGGGCTGGTGGGGCCCTCATGGCCAAGTCGGCTGCTACCTGCCTTTGAGGAAAAGAGGTCCACTTTAGAGAGGAAAATTTTCTTTGGAGCCATGGGAAGGGTGGCTGGAGTGGGTATGGGAGTGGAGGAAGAGGGAGTGGTTGTAGGAGAGTCAAGTGTGCTGTCTTTGGGTGCAGGTGCTTGGGCAGGAGGCTGACATGAGGTGGATGGCTGTTGTTTGGGTGCCTGCCTGCGTTTGTGTGGTTGGGAAGCGGGGGTGACAGACACACTGGGAGAGGACACAGGGGACGTGTACATGGCAGTGGGGGTGGTGACTGCACGTGTGCGGACTGGTGTGGAGGGTGTGCTGGTAATGGGTGCAATGGCTGATGGTGGTGTGCTTGCAGGTGTGTGTGGAGACGTCACAGGGAGGGAGGAGGGAGACGAGGAGGTGGGGGACACAGAGGAGGTAGTGGCTGTTGGCATGTCTACATCTGGATGTTGCTTGGGTGAATGCTTGTGTGTCCTGTGGTGCTTATGTCTGGATGAGCTGCCCTTGGGTGTTGAGGTGTGTGCAGGCTGGTCTGTAGGTGTGGATGGGATAGGCAGAGGAACAGGGGAGTGGGACTGGGTGGAGGGAGTCAGAAGAGGGAGGCTGGAGACAGGGACAATCGCTGCCGTCAGTGCTGAGGCCAGAGCGTTGAACGATCGTTGATGGGCAGCCTGACCCGAATGAAGGCCCTCCAGGTATGCATTGCTTTGATGCACCTCCCTCTCCACACCCTGGATGGCATTCAAAAGGGTAGACTGCCCAACAATGATGGTCCTCAGGAGGTCAATGACCTCCTCACTGAGGGCAGCAGCGGTGACTGGGGCAGGACCTGAGGTGCCTGGGGCGAAGGAGATGGCCGGCTTCCTGGCCTTGCGGGCACGGGCCGAAGGCCGAGGGGCTGCTGGGAGGGCGGAGCTGGTGCGCTGGGTGGCGGCTGTACCTGTAGGATCGGTGGGCATGGATGTTGCCGCCACCGCAAGGGAGCTCCCTTCCGAGGACGTGTCGGTGTCGCTGCCGTCTCCACGGGTCCCCGTGGTGGAGCCCCCCTCGCCCTCCGTCTCACTGGTCATGTCGGAGTCCGTTGCATGGCCCTCCGGGGCCATGTGAGATGCAGCTCCCTCTTGCGCCGATGCCACTTCTCCTCCGCCTGATGATGCTAATGCACACATTCACAGAGAAACAAAGAAAATGGGGGGGGGGTGGAAAACATAAAGACAAGTTGTGTGTATGCATTGGGGACACCGTTGGCGGAGAGGACAGACACAGAAGCCCCCTGCACTACGCTGCGCACTTGGGGTACACTACTCTTTCAATTGGACATGCCCTACAAGCCTATGGGCGACAACTGCCCACACAGTATACACTGGTCCATGAATCGCGTTACTAGGCACCCTACAGAGGTGGGGGGCGGGGGCACAGGACCATACTTCACGGACGGGCCTATACTACAGAAATCGACTTGGCCTAGGGATACCCACAGCCCTCCTCCCCCACCCAGGCACCTCCACTGCACGCAAAATAGCTGAATGTGCTGGTACTCACCCCCTTGTGTCTGCTGTGATGTCCTCAAGCGCCCATCTAAATCGGGGTAGGCCACCGCCAGGATCCGGGACATCAGGGGGGTCAAGGTACGACTGGCACCCCTCCTAGGTTGGGAGGCCATCCCCAGCAGAGCCTCCGCGGTCTTCCTGCTCCCGCGGCGGATGTCCTCCCACCTCTTGCGGCAGTGGGTGCTCCTTCTGGTGTGGACCCCCAGGGCCCAGACGTCCTTGGCGATGGCACGCCAAATGTCAATCTTCTGATGGGCGCTGACCTATGTGACATGTACAGGGGGGAAGAGAAACATCATCACTTTTCTGCATGCTCGATGTGAGTGGCCCCCTCCTCCCCAACCTTGCCATGTGGCACATGCTCTCATCTGTCGTGCCATGCATTCGTCATTTGCTGCCCTCCCCTCCATCGTACATCCTCCCCACTCAGCCCAGGCATTGGGCACTATGCATTGCCCCCCGTGTACTCACCTGTTGGTCTGGAGGCCCGTAGAGTAGCGCATACTGGGGGAGGACCCCGTCCACGAGCTTCTCCAACTCCTCGGAACTGAAGGCGGGGGCCCTTTCCCCAGTTGCAGCAGCCATTGTCACTTCCAGACCGAGGTCACAGCAGCACTTGCAGTATAGGTCCTTTCCTGTGGATGCTCAGGTCTCGTGTGATCAAGCAGAGAGAAAATGGCGGTTACGGCCGCGGCGGTGCGTGCCGCGGCGGTGCGTACCGCGGCGGTGCGTTCCGCGACCGCCGGCGCTCACCGCCATTGGCTCCTGAAACCCATAGGGTTCAATGTTGTCCAATGCGACTTTGCGCCGCGGACTGCGACCGCCTACCGCCACGGTGTGCCACGCTTGCGCAATTACCTCACTTCACATTGTCACACTTCACAGGTCAGGCAGCCGCCATTTCAAGGGCCCACATGGCTTCATTCCTACTGCGTCACACATGGCTAGGCCTTGCACCGACAATCATACTAGCCATTCAATCCCGAGAGATACGTGTACTGGGCATGCTGTGGGCACTTACCTGTGGGTTGCTTGACTCTGTGCTCCATGTTGTCCTTCCTAGGCATCGTCCGCTGGGACTTGCGAGGAGACGGAGGAATCTTCCCGTGTACAGACCGCTGGTGGACCTGTCGACAATGGAAGAAAGACACGTCATACTCACCTACAGAATCAACCGTGCCACTATACAGGAACTGTGTGCCCAGCTGGAGCCAAACCTGATGTCACCCATCCGCCAACCCACAGGGATTCCGCCTCTAGTGCAGGTGCTGTCAGTACTGCATTTTTTGGCAAGTGGATCATTTCAAACTACCGTGGCCATTTCATCTGGGATGTCTCAGCCTATGTTTTCAAAGGTGTTGTCCAGAGTGTTGTCTGCCCTGATGAAATACATGCGGAGCTACATCATTTTCCCTGAGGTGGGTGACTTGCCTACAGTGAAGGGTGATTTCTATGCCCTTGGACACATTCCCAATATCATTGGTGCCATTGATGGTACCCATGTGGCTTTGGTTCCCCCAAAAGACGATGATCAGGTGTACAGGAACCGTAAAAATTATCATTCGATGAATGTCCAGGTGGTCTGTTTGGCTGACCAGTACATCTCCCATTTAAATGCCAAGTTCCCAGGGTCAGTGCATGACGCGTACATCATGCGAAATAGCAGCATCCCTTATGTGATGGAACTGCTACAGAGACACCGTGTGTGGCTAATTGGTGACTCTGGTTACCCCAACCTGCCTTGGCTATTTTCCCCAGTGAGGAATCCCAGGACCAGGGCAGAGGAACGGTACAATGAGGCCCATGGGCGGACTAGGAGGGTGATTGAGCGGACCTTCGGCCTCCTGAAGGCCAGGTTTAGGTGCCTGCATATGACTGGTGGATCCCTAATGTACTCATCAAGGAAGGTGTGTCATATCATCGTGGCCTGCTGCATGCTTCACAACCTGGCTTTGCGACGCCAGGTGCCTTTCAAGCAGGAGGATGGTCCAGATGGTGGTGTTGTGGCTGCTGTGGTGCCTGCGGAGAGTGAAGAGGAGGAAGACGAAGAGGACGACACAGACAACAGGGACAGAGTGATACTGCAGTATTTCCAGTGACACACAGGTAAGAATCTACTCCAGCATTGTATTATATCTGTAATTGTAGTGGCTCTCTACTGTCTGACCTTTCACCCCAATGTATGGTAACTTAGTTGTGTATATCACTTCCTATTTCAGTGATCTGATCCCCACGGAGTGCCCTCTGTTTTTTTTACCCATGGACTACCGCTGTGTGACACTGGTATGTTGTCATCACAATGTAACTAGAAATGTTTTGTTGGTTATATCGAATACATTTGGTTTAAATAAATAGATAGCAGAATCCAGTTGGTTAATGTGCAATAATTGTGTTTATTGAAGTTTTAAAATAGGTGTATAGTTCAAACAGGGTGATGGTGGAGGCATGTCCATGGCAGTGTCCAGACTGTCGTTCCTACAGGTCCATTGTCCATATGCCTGTGGAAGGTGGAGCAGGGGCAGTTCAAGGTTGGACAGGGTAAACAAGTGGGACAGTGGGATGACATCCGGGGGTTTCCGTGCATGGCGGGGGTCTTGACATCCTACTCTGTCTTCTTCCTCGATCTCAGGCCTTTCTTGCGGGGTGGTTCTTGTTCTGCAGGGGGTGGGGTCCGGGAGGGCCGTTGCTGTTGTGTCGGGGCCTCCTGACCACTAGCGCCGGCGGAGGTGGTGGGCTGTTCTTCCTCCATGCTAGTGGCAGGGGCCCTTTGGGGGGCCACATGGTCCCGCAATGTGGTGACAATCTGGTTGAGTGCCACCACGATTGTACCCATTGCGGAACTGATGGTGCGCAGTTCTTCCCGGAACCCCATGTACTGGCCCTCCTGCATGGCCTGGATCTCCTGGAACCTGGCCAGGACCGTCGCCATCATCTCTTGGGAGTGGTGGTACGCTCCCATGATGGTGGTGAGGGCCTCTTGGACAGTGGGTTCCCTAGGCCTGTCCTCCCTCTGTCGCACAGCAGCCCTCCCAGTTCCTCTTTGTTCCTGGGCCTCTGTCCCCTGGACGGTGTGCCCACTACCAGTGCCCCCAGGTCCCTGTTGTTGTTGGGGTTGTGGGTTACCCTGGGTGCCCTGTACTGGTAGACACACCGCTGCTTGACCTGTCCTGGAGACAGAAGCATGGGTCCGCTGGGTGGGTGCTGTGCTGGTGTTTCCTGAGGGGGGTAGGTCTGCTGTGGCCTGGGGCTGACTGAGGGTAACCGACTGTCCAGAGGTCCCCGATGGTCCGGGCTGGTCATCAGGTTCTAGGTCGACAGAGCTACTGTCATCACTGGGGGCCTGTTCTGGGGGTGGGATGGACAAATCTGGACCCTCCTGGCCGGTGTGTTGGCGTTCATGCCCTGCAGGGGTAAAATAATATGGTTATTGATTTTGTGTGTGCCGTGGCGTGCGATTTGTGGGTGCCCTTGTCCCTCAGTGCTGGCAGTCCCATGTGGGAGGAGTTGTGAGGGTGGTTTGTGGGGGGGGATGGGTATGTGCAGTGGTCATGCTTAGGTGATGGGTGTCCATGGTTTGTGTTGGCATTCAGGGGTTTGGGTTGGGTTGGGTGGGTTGTGCTGGTGAGACATTAACAGGGAGTATGTGTGCTGGGGGGTTAGGGGTGAGGGTGGGGGTGTGGGTTGGCATGCTGGTGGTTGGGGGGGGTGAAGTAGTTGAGATTAGACTTACCAGAGTCCATTCCTCCACCTACTCCAGCGAGGCCCTCAGGATGCAGGATGTTCAAGACCTCTTGCTCCTATGCTGTGAATTCGGGTGGAGTGGGTGGGGGTCCGCTGCCAGTCTTCTGCACAGCGATGTTGTATCTTGACACCATCAACCGCACCTTCCCCCGTAGGTTGTTCCAGCGCTTTCGGATGTCTTCCCGATTTCTGGGATGCTGTCCCACAGCGTTGACCCTGTCGACGATCCTTTGCCATAGCTCCGCCTTCCTGGCTATTGTGGTGTGCTGCACCTGTGTGCCGAAGAGCTGGGGCTCTACCCTGATTATTTCCTCCACCATGACCCTGAGTTCTTGGTCCGTGAACCTGGGGTGTCTTTGGGGTAACATGGGGTGGTGTGGATGAGGTGTGGAGTGGTGTTTGTGGTGATGAGTGTAGTGGTGTGTGGTGTTTTGTGCGTAGATGTGGTGTGGGTGATGATGTTGGGTTCCTGTGTGTGTTGTGGTTTGCGTTCCCTGTGCTCTCTCTCTGTGTATTGCGCCTTGTCTCTGAATTTCGCTTTGTGGGGGTTTGTGGGTGATGTGGGTGTGTGTTTTATATGGTGATGGGTGTGTGGGAGTGGTGTTTGTATGTGTATCAGGTGTGTGTATTTCGAATTGTCCAATGTGGCTGTGTTTTGTAAAGGTGTGTGTATTTTGAGCGCGGCGGTGTGTACCGCCAATGGAATACCGCGGTTGAAAGACCGCCGCGTGGATTCGTGGGTCGTAATGGCATGGGCGTGTTTGTGTTGGCGTGACGGTGGAGGTTTGGTCATCTCCAGTTTATCGCTGACCGCTGATGAGGCGGGCTTCAGTGGATGTCGGGTTTTTTGGCGGTTTGGCAGTTGTGGGTCAGAATGACCGTGGCGGTTTACCGCGGCTGCGGCGGGATGATGGCGGTCTTCTGACCAGCGGTAAGTGCCTTTTACCGCCAGGGTCAGAATGACCCCCTGAGTGTCCTGTGTTTGTGGTTGTCTGAGTGAAATGCACAAGGAAGCTGTCAACCAGCCAAGACGTGGATTGGAGACAGGCTGTAAGGCACAGATGGTTTTTAAGTGCAGAGAAATGCTCACTTTCTGAAAGTGGCATTTGTAAAATAGTAATATAAAATCCAACCTCACCAATAAGCAGGATTTTCCACTACAATTCTGACCATACTAAATACCCTTTCTGATCAGAATCGACCACTCAAACAGTATATGAGGCAGTCCTAATACTAGCCTATGAAAGGAGCTGCCTCACAGTAGTGGAAAACAAACGTAGGGGTTTTCCACTACAAGGACACATAAAACACACATGAACATGTCCTGCCTTTTACCTACATAGCTCCCTGCCCTATGGGTTACTTAGGGCCTACCTTAGGGTTGACTTATATGTAGAAAAAGGGGAGTTTAAGACTTGGCAAGTACTTTTAAATGCCAAGTCGAAGTGGCAGTGATACTGCACACACAAGCCTTGCAATGGCAGGCCTGAGACATGGTTAAGGGTCTACTTATGTGGGTGGCACAATCAGTGCTGCATGCCCACTAGTGGCATTCAATTTACAGGCCCTAGGTACATGTAGTGCACATTACTAGGGACTTACAAGTAAATCAAATATGCCAATTAGGAATGAACCAATGTTACCATGTTTAAGGGACAGAGCATACGCACTTTAGCACTGGTTAGCAGTAGTAATGTGTGCAGAGTCCTAAAACTAGCAAAAACAGTGTCAGAAAAGTGAAGGGAGGCAGGCAACAAGTTGGGGGATGATGGCCCTAAGGCTGTCAGGTCTAACAGTCATACCCTCTCCTTCCACCTAAAAAAGTAACTGCCTTCGACTCATGTAGTGTCTTATTTGTTGGCATTTCTTTAACAGCACACGCAGTTATTTCTTTTGTGATTCTTTGCCCTATTGTATTTGTTGCTTTGTGTCCCAGCAATGAGTTGAGGTCTGTTGAATGCTACTCATTTCCAGCTACATCTAGGTACTCTGAATCATGTAATTTGTCATAAAGGGGGGGCAAATTCTCTTGTGCTGTCTTAAGGGTGTGTTTTAGATTTATCTGCGGTGGTACTAATATCAGGCCTTGCTGAGTAGGGTTACTTTTGCTTGAATTGAGCAGCGAGCAGTCATTCCACCTTATTCCCCTGTTTGTGATGTCTCTATTTGAAGCATGCAAGCTCATGCTTAGTCTGTCAAGTAATCAATACATTCAAGCTGTATTTTTTTTTTGGCAGTCTGTTGAGAAGGCTTGGAGTCAGAGTTGCAATGTATTCTGCAGTTCAGCAACTCACTCCAGCAGTTTTTGTTTATTCACTGCTTCCTTCTTACATTTCTCCTAATTGTTCATCAGGAATCCTTTGACACATGCCTTCTAATCATAGAGACAATCAGTTGCCACTGAACCTTTGTCATTTTACACAAAGAAGCATAGATTCAAACTGAGTATTCTTCCCAGACAGTGAGACAAAGGGGGACTAGGTGTTGGCAGGAAGGGCTATCCTATCAGAATTGGAGAGGTGGAAATGTTCCCTGACCCACTTATATTTCAAAGTGTTCCCTCCAGCACACTCACAAAGGTACTTGGCACCAGCCTTTTATTACTCTAGCGTATTTGGAGCCTGGGCAGGGGAAGGAAGGAACTTGTAGAACCAGATGTGGTGGTAGCCGAAAGTTTTACCCCACTTCAAAGGCTGGCACCATGTATAAATATTGGACCCTCGTACCATCTCTTCAATACACTGCAGAGGACCCCCGGAGAACTGCATTGTCCTTCAGAGGACTGCCCTGCTGCTTGAGGTCTGCTTTGTTCATCTGAGGACAGACAGATGCCTTGCTGCTCAAAGCTTGCCTTGTACCCTCAGAGGACTGTCCGGCTGATTGAGGCCTACCTTGCTACTTGATCCCAGGACTATCAGAGTGACTCCAAGGACTAGGTGCCAGGCCTCCTTTGTCAGCTACAAGACATAAAGTTCCAAAGTGTTTGAATTCTGCACCTAGCCTCTGGCTGGAGTGAGTCCTGACATTCAAGTGGTGCCCAACCAGTCCTGGACTTCTGGAAGAGATGTTGTTAGACCTGTCAGCCTTAGGGTGGTATTCCCCTAAACATTTGTCAACTTGCCTCATCTTTTTGCTGAATCTTTTAGATGGCCTTAGGACTCTGGGCACTCTACTACTGCTGGTCAATGCTAAAGTGCATGTGCTTCTCCGCTAAACATGGCAACATTGGTGTATACTCAATTGGCATATTTAATTTACCTGTAAGTCCCTTGTAAAGTGGTATGCCCTATACCCAGGGCTTGTTCATTCAATGCTACTTGTGGGCCTGCAACACTGGTTGTGCCACCCACCCAAGTAGCACTTTAAACATGTCCCAGGCCTGCCACTTCAGAGCCTGCGTGTGCAATGTTCCTACCACTTTGACTTGGTATTTTAAACCCTTTGCCAAGCCCTAAACTCCCTTTTTATTACACATAAGTCACCCTTAAAATAGGCCCTAGGTAGCCCATAGGGCAGGGTGCTGTGTAACTGAAAGGTAGGGCATGTACATTCATGTTTTGCATGTCCTAGTAGAAAGAAACACCGAAATTCATTTTTCACTACTGTGAGGCTTACTCTTCTGATAGGTTAACATTGAGAATTCCTTATTGCACTTTTAAGTTGTATTTCCTGATTGAGAAGGAGTAGCTGTGGAATGGTAATGATAAATCCTCTTTACTGGTTTGACATTACTATTTTAGAAATGTCACTTTTAGACATTTCTCTGCTCTTACAGATCTGTGTGCCTGTAGCTTGTCTCCAATACACGTCTGGGGTGGGGACAGCATTCCCTGCAGACAGCCACAAACACAGGAAGATTAGGTGTGCCTGAGGACTAATCTGCATTCTGATTGCTTTTTGGGGGAAGAAAGGACAGGAGGGACTGACCTTTACACCCAAAAAGGCAGTGAATGCCCCAAACAAAAGACTGATTATCCCCTACTGATAGTCTGGAGCTAGTGATAGGAAGAAAGAACCTGTATGCACTTCAAAGACCCTTCTTTGAATTCACACCCACTTCAAAGGCACAACTGGGTATAAGTACTGGGTCGGTGACCCCACCAAATGAGATATTCTGGACCTACAACTGGACTCTGTCAGAAGAACTGCTGTGTTGCATCAAGGACTGTTACTCTGCTGGACTGCTGACCAGGAATATCTGCTTTTCTGCTGTGCTGTCCTGCTGCCTGCTGCTCTCTGACCTGCTGAGGGAGGGCTGGACTCTGCCTTGCCACTGAAGTGGTCTCCAAGGGCTTGTCAGCTTTCCCCCCGTTGTTTCGAGACTCACGGATATCAGTCTCTACCCCGACTCTTCTGCCTGCTTCACTGGAAGAGGACCCAGATGCTTGCACCAGATAAATCAATGCACTGGAGTGCTTGAAGAAAAACCAGCACACCACCCTGTTGCAGCAGCACAATTGGTACATCACTTTCAGCACCAGTGCATTGTCCTGAGAGCCCGGTCCTTGGAATTGTGCATCACTATCGCTGCTGCTCAGAGAGATTCGCAAATCTCCTCAACTGCACAGAGATACCCGTCATATTGTATTTCGGAACCATTGCATCACAGATCAGCGCTTCATCCTTGGAACTGATGTATCGCCAATATTGCATGAAGAAAACAAACACATCATCTCGACTGCGGGTCCAGCATCGACACATCGCTTGACGCTTCTGCCATCAACTTCACAAATCTCGCTGTTGCAACCAGGATCAAGATACTCTGTTCACTGGGCCTGCATGGCTCTTGTCCCTGGCTTGTGCTCCACCGAGGTCAGCTTGAACTATTGACTTTGCCCCAGTCCAGTGCAACCAAATAACCCCTGTTGGCACGTATTGTATCTAAGCACGAGAACTGTTTTCATTCTTTAAAAATTAATAACTTGTCTTCTGCTCAGTGGATGTTTGTCGTTTTGGTTTTGAATTGTTTATAAATTCATAATCTATATTTCTAACCTGGTGTGGAGTCTTTTCGTGGTGTTTGATTGTGTTACTAGGTGTGTGTGTGTGTGGTGTATTGCACAAATACTTAACACATTGCCTCTTTAGATAAGCCTGACTGATCTTGTTTAGTCAGTACGTTTGTTGTGGATACCGACTACTTCCCCTGTACTCCTGCTGTACTATAAATAATAACAATAGTAATGATCTGTGCCAAGTAACCTAAGGGTGAGCATAGGTTATCCTTTAGTGTATATATGACTTACCCAGACTAGAGTGGTGGTCCCTACGTGGACTGAATGCATACCCCTGCCAGCTACAGACCCCATTTCTGAGAGGAGATAAAGGTGCTCCTCCGGCCAAAACCTGAAACTTGACGCTTAGAGATATTTTCACCAAAAAGTGGCCTGAACACTGACAGGAGACCTGGACCTACCTGTTTGACGATCTGCCAGGGGTGCATTGCTGGTGGCCCGAATTTGTGGTAGCTCTCACTACGCTCTTCTCTGCAACAACTAATTCTGCTCAGCAGGAACTCTGGGCAGCAGTATTGGGTCCTCATGAAGCCTTTATCAGCTACAGCCTGTAGCTTCATCTTGCTGGGGATTTTCAACTTTAAAAAAGTGACGGTCTGAACATAGGAATCTTAATCATGAATTTGTCCAGCAAACTCCCTTACACCACCAGCTGCTTTGTCCTGTTGAACTTTACATTCTCAGGAACTTTTTCCCAAAATTTCTTTAAGTCCGAAGGTAAGCCAAGACTGGGCCCAGCCCACTTTGAACCACACTGCATCGACCTTAACTTGTGACTTTGTCCCATTCCTGCTCAACAAAATATCCACAGTTGGCACTTTGATATTCTAGGTTCTTTTTTTCACTTAAAATGTTTAAAAAATCATATCTCCTGTTCTACTGATTGGTTTTAGATTGCTTTGGTGTAATTTTATTTATTAAAATGAACTATTTCTTTCTAAATTTGTGTGGTATTTTTCTTGTGTTGTATTTCACTGTTTTACTGTTTGTGTACTGCATAAATACTTAACACAAATTTAAGTCTGTCTGCTTTTATGCCAACCTACCAGAGGGTTAAACACAGGCTAATTTAGTGACTTTTGTGGTCCACCCTGACAGGGATTGTAGTTTACTCTGCCCTCCCTCTATCAAAAACCCAATTTCCTAGATTTTCCCTTAAAAAGGCAATGGCTTCTGAGCAAATTGATGTTAAAAGTGTGTTTGAAAATGCATGGACTATTGGAACCCATTTTTTCCAACATTTTCTTGGAGGTTAAGGGCCATATTTATACTTTTTGATGCAAAACTGCGCAGTTTTGCATCAAAAATATTACCGCCAGCTAACGCCATTTTGGTGCGCCATGCGGGCGTCAAATTTATACTTTGACGCACGGCGGCGCAAAACACAGGTAGGAGTCATTATTTTTGACGCACACCACAGCATGAAGTTGTAAAGCAAAACGATGTTAACGCGGCGGAAATGACTGTGAGTCGATTTACGACCCGCAAACCGGATATGCACCGTTTCTTGACGCAATAGCGTAAAAAAAACCCGCGAACAGAGGAGAGCCAAAATGGATCCCAGATGCCACTACAGACCCCTGGAAGATGACAACAGACCAGGAACCAGCCAGGAGGACCCACAAAAGAGCCAGGACACTTATCAGAAGAAAAGAAAGTGTCGCTTCAGTGCAGAGGAATAGGAAATTCTGGTTAAAGAGGTGAGGGAACACCAGCACCAACTGTTTGTCACTTCAAAGTTGCCAATCAGTAGGAGAGAGGCTATATGGCAACAAATTATTGACAAGATTAACAGTGTGGCTGAAGTACGCAGAACAGTCATCGAGTGCAAGAAACGCTGGCATGACTGCAAGCGCAGGACAAAGGAAAAGATGGCCAGGAACAGGAAGGCAGCACTGCAGACTGGAGGTGGGAGTCCAGCACACCAGGAGGCCCTGGACCACATGGAGGAGATGGTGGCAGCCGTCATCCCTGAGGAGATCGTCACAGGGATTCAAGGACAGGACAACGCAGACTACCAGGAGACAACGCACATGCAGGGTAAGTCGCATGGAGAATCAAAATGCACTAATGTTAACCATAAGCAGGGGGGGGATACCGACCACAAAATGCATGGAAGTCATCATATACATGGAGTGGCATGGGTAAAGGGGGATGGCACGGGGGCATGCCTGCACAAACAGGAGCTGGGGCACACCATTACACTACACCAACAACAGTCCCATGGGGGCATGCTGCCATGCCAACGATGGAGCAAAGGGAAATCCACGCCAGGAGGGAAGGCCACAATGTCAAACTGACATCCCGGCACACGTCAGCCACTATACCCCCTACATTAACTAGGGCCTGTTGGAAAATGGGTTATTGGTAAGGGCAGGTAGGTACCTACACTTAGCAATAGGCCACTAACCTCCACTAAGGCCCAGTTAGGTCTCAGTAAATTAAACCCAGTTCAACCCTTGGTAGCTTGGCAACGAGCATCAAGGCTTAACTTAGGAGACAGAGTGTAAAGCATTCAAATATCACAAAACAATAATTAAATAAAACACAGGAAACAGGTTAAAAATCCAAAACCAATTTATAAAAATAGATTATATTTTTATCTTTAAAATGACACCAAAACGAATAAAATCGGATAAGGGGAAGCAGAGATATGAAGTTTTAAAACATTTTTTTTTTTTTTAGCGCCTAGACACAAAAAGCGCCAATCGGGTCATCTGGTTGCACCTCGACCGGGGCAAAGTCAAAGTTTAAGGCAGACCGCGATGGAGCCCTGCTCGGCTACAGGCCGCGGGAGGCCTCGGTTAAAAGTTTACCTTCACACTTAGGGGGTCATTCCGACCCCGGCGGGCGGTGGAAGCCGCCCGCCTGGCGGGAACCGCCAGAAGACCGTACCGCGGTCAAATGACCGCGGCGTTCATTCTGACTTTCCCGCTGGGCCGGTGGGCGACCGCCAGAAGGCCGCCCGCCGGCCCTGCGGGAAAGCCCCTTCAACAATGAAGCCGGCTCCGAATGGAGCCGGGGGAGTTGAAGGGGTGTGACGGGTGCAGTGGCACCCGTCGCGATTTTCAGTGTCTGCTACGCAGACACTGAAAATCATTATGGGGCCCTGTTAGGGGGCCCCTGCACTGCCCATGCCTGTGGCATGGGCAGTGCAGGGGCCCCCAGGGGCCCCACGACACCCGTTCCCGCCATCTTGTTCCTGGCGGTTTTTACCGCCAGGACCAGGATGGCGGGAAGGGGGTCGGAATCCCCATGGCGGTGCAGCGAGCAGCGCCGCCATGGAGGATTCTTTGGGGCAGGGGTAAACCGGCGGGAAACCGCCGGTTGCCCTTTTCTGACCGCGGCTTTACCACCGCGGTCAGAATTACCCATGAAGCACCGCCAGCCTGTTGGCGGTGCTTCCGCGGCACTCTGCCCTGGCGGTTGACCGCCTTAGTCTCTTTTTCGAGGTGAAAATCCTTCGACCGGGGTAAACCTGGATCTTGATCCGACGTCCCTGGAGCCCTCCTCGGATACGCTGGCTGGAAGGTCCCGGTCAACTTTTTACCTTCGGACTTAGTCTCTTTTTCAGAGATTTTCTTTATCGAGATGAACAATCAAATCAGGCCGGGTCGCGGTTGAGGCAAGCCAGCTAGAGTTGCTGCGGCGGGTCGGTCCCTCTATGGAGCTTTTTTACAAACGTTCTCCAAACTTCTGGGGCTTCTCCCAGGTGCCCTTTTATGGTTCTTTTGGGGTCCACAGCTCACCCCAAGGGTCCAGAAGTTCTGAGATGGTCTTTGGGGGGTGCAGACTACAAATCCCAGAATGCACCTGGCGCAAACTCCTTTTTGGCCACTGGACAGTAGTCAGCTGGTCGCTTTCTTCAGGAGTTGGTGCAGGGGACTCTGGTTAGCAATTTTTCACCTGTAGCAAACAGGGAGTCCCTACTTGAACCAGTTGAAGCCAGGCAAAGTCCTTCTTGTGGTGAAGCCCAGGTGTGCAGCTGGTGCAGTCCTTCTGAGTGCAGGTTCCAGGTGCAGGCCAGGGGTCCAGCAGGGCAGTCCTCCTTCTTCTGTTGTTCTTCCTTGTTGGATGTGGTAGGGAACTGAGGTGTGGGTGCAGGTCTGCCAGTTTTATCCTTGCTCCTGGGTGAAAAGCAGGGGGCTCCTGGTTCTCCAATCAGGTGCAGGGTCCTTCCCCCTGTGATGACCACTTCCTGGGAAGTGTGGCAAAAATCAATCCCAGGAGGCAACATTCTCCAAAAATCCATCATGGCTGAATCTGATTTTTGGAGGTTACATCTGGCTGAGCCCACCCACTGGTGTGGCTAAAAATCATAAACACACCCCTCTCCTGCCCTCTCCTAATCTAATCAAGGGGGCACCTAGTTGTCTGGGGTTGCAGGATGTGGGGGTGTTGCTGGTTACTCCAAATGTCCTTCTCTGCCTTTGAAGACCAGTTTGGCAGCCCTCCCCCTTACGGCCTCTCCATCTGCTGAGGGGAGATTCCCTCCCACAGGCACATTCCTTTGTGTGAAGCCAGGCCACTTCACACCTCATCAAGGCAGCCTGGCCAGACTGCTAGAGCCTAGCCAATCAGAGCACAGCAGCAAAAACAATGCAGAGCTGAAATTGGCAACTTTTCAGGTAAAGTTTAAAACTCTTTACCTGAACAAGTTATATTAAATCCAACAACTGGAAGTTGTGGGATTTATTACAACAATTAATTTGATACCAAATTCTTGGTATGCATCATTTAAGGAGACTTTAAAAATTAAAATAAAGTCTCCCCATTCTAGCCTATGAAGGCCATTTCCTACAATGAGGGAAAAACGAATTTGGCTGTTTTTACCTCACCAGGGCTTACAAAACTATTTTTATAAAGTCCCTGCTTATAGTTACATGGCACCCAGCCCTAGGGGCACATAGGGCACACCTTAGGGGTGACTTATATGTAAAAATAAGGTAGTTTAAGACTTTGGAACTACTTTTAATTCCAAAGTCGAATTTGCATCTAACTTTAATTTAAAAGCAGCCAGCAAGGCAGGCCTGCCTTTAAAATGACACTGGGCACCTCAGCAGTGCACCTATGGGTGCACTACCTATGCTGTGGTCCCTAAACCTACATGCCCTACCATATACTAGGGACTTATAGGTAGGTTCATTTAGCCAATTATAATTAGCCTAATTTGCATATCCATTTTACACAGAGCACTGGCCCTGGGACTGGTAAGCAGTACCCAGGGCACAGCCAAGAGTCAGTAAAACACCAGCAAAAAGTGAAAAATGGGGGCAAAAAGTTACGGGGCCTCTGCAATCAGCCCTGTTTTCTCACAGGGCCCTCTTAACAACCTCTAGACATACCGACAACTGTAATGTAACTGCGACAACAGTTGCCACTACCACCTCCGCTCTGTGTGCAGCTCAAGTAGCCAATGGCAGTAACATCCCCATGGATCATACACACCTAAATTAGGGGGTTGAGGATGACAACTTCAACAATCCCCTGAAAAAAGACAAAGGCCCCAGTACTGTCAAATGTCAATGCCCATAGTTGTTGCAAACATTAGCCAATGTAAACAACAATAGGAGCTACACAGCACTAAGGACATACCCATGCTGCATATGACAGGGTCCATCCTGTGCCTGGGTCACAATTTAACATCCCAAATGTCATACTGCTCAGACAACAGCATTGAGGGGGGGCCACATGTAACTGGTCACTGAAATACACCTGCACAGTCAGAGGAGGAAATAGGACACTGCTACAACAATCAGGGCAATCCAATGTACCACACATTCCCCAACATCAGCAGTACACATTACCAATGCCAACATCCATATCGTGTCATAACATTGCTATGCATAGGATATGCACATGTCAAATACATTTAAGTGGATGTGAAAGATCAGAGATTGGGCCTGGTCCAGATTGTTAAGTGTGCTGCCAGTGCCATCAGAACACCCACAGCCAGTGAAAGGTCTTACCATGAGAATGGATGTAGACGGAGGCTTGAGTAGGACAAGAAGGTGGCAATTCTCTATTTGGCCAAAACCAACATCTAGAAGAGATGATGCCGACAATTGTAATAACTCAATAACATACATGTGACATGCAGGTGGGCCATAGGCCTGGGAGAATGCCCATCTGAAGGACTGGAGCAATGAACACGAAACAAAATCACAATGCAAATTCATCACAAGGCAGGCATGTCGCATCACTCATGCCACAACACAGACACACTAATTGTACCCTGTTTCATTGCAGAGGAAGATGGATCTCCTGCGGATATGCCTGTCCCAGATTACCCTGATGACATGGATGACGAGCCGATAAACATTCCCCAGGAGACTATCCAAAAGGTCCTTGAAACCCTCCAGACCCCAACTTCAGTCACAAGGAGGAGCACAGAACAAGCAGCCATCGGAGAGGATCCACCCACCACCCCAATTGTAAGACCTGCCAGCTCCAATACAGCTGAGGACTCAGAGGACACTGGCACCAGCTTTGAGAGAATTGTAGTTGGAGTACAGCGGGAGCTGGCCACGGAGGTGCGGGTTGGGATGCAAACTATGGCAGCCAGCCTTGACGGGGTACGTTCGTGCATGATGTCATCTGCAGATCAGGCAGCAGCAATGCAAGTCCTAACATCTATCTTGCAGGAACAGCAAAAAACCCAGAAGGAAATCAGCACAGCTGTAATACAGTTGACCCAACACCTACAACAGCAATCCTGTCAACGCGTGCACGAATGCAACATTGAACCCCTCAGGGGTGACTTGGCTGCCTACCATCGTGATGTGGCTGCTATTCTCAAGAACCAGCAGATCCTCCTTGCTACAGTGCTGCCCTTAAGACCTTCACAGGGAGCAGCTACCGGGTTGTCTGACTCCACGTCTTCTAACACTGAGGTGTGTGTTGCCCCTTCACAACCACCAACAACAATGACAGAGGAGGCAACACACACATCAGAAGAAGAAGACATGGAACAGATCACATTCACAAGGAAAAGTACCCGGAAGCACTAGTCCCTGCCACATGGCCAACTATCACCAAGGTCCTGCGCTTTGTAACATGGCAGTCTTGCAACAACTCTACTTAATGACTGTTCTGCTTGCCACTGTATATCTTGTCAGCCTGCCCAGTGATTGTCTCTCTCCTACTCATTGGCAAATCCTTTCCCTCTGCACTGTCTGAAACATCAACCCCAGCATGTCAAAAGCATTTCCGTAACCCCTTGTGTAGGATCACAATGTAAGATGTCACTATAATGGACTCACAATCATGGACAATGTACAGATAGCACTACAGCACTTTTCAATAAATAGCACTTACACAACAAATCTGTCTATGGGTAATGCGACATATCAACTGTGCAGTAGATAACTGAAATGTGCCTACTGTCAAATTACGTAGCTTGTCAATACAACTGTCCTGATATTATGTAGTCAGATAAATCTGCACAGTGCCCATGATTGCATCATACTCTGCCCATCCTGAGGGACATATCTGATGAAGTGAGAAACCATACACCATCATGCTGTGTTGGACAGAAGAATGCTTCCTCAAGGGATATCTAAGTCATCAAATAGTGGCAGCAAAATGTTGTCACCATGCAATACTAACTCATACAACAGTGCACACTAATCTAAGCAAACACTACAAAAACTGCATAAATGAAGGTGTCTGAGTTTACATACAAATAGGTAGTCATGCTGAACTGTGTCACAAATGACGTATGAGAGTCATGAAGACAAGAATACAAGAGTGCCTATGAGAACTCATCTTATAAGGGTGTCCTTGATCATCACACTGCATTCAGACCTAAAACTGTTCCCCCAATACCAAGTCTGGAAGCACTGTTTGTGATGTAGAAAACACACTTATCAACAGAAACACATTGTCATCCATATTAACTGTGATTGGTGGTTGCAACGAAGAGTGAAAACTTTGCAAGGTAGCTCTGGGGTAGCTGCCAATCGTACAACTCAGTTGGGATTTGTTTGTAGCATAGGACACAAATCTGATAGTACAAAACTCATGTACACTGATTCCAAACCCAGGCTCAAGTACCATTTAACACATACTGTTAAGGGTTAACCAAATATTTATTAAATGCTAATCACAGAAGAGGAAACTGAGGGAAAAATCTTACCTACCATAATCTACCCTGACTACTCATTACCCACAACTGTCCCTAACTAACCTAAGCTACACTTACTTATCACATGTAACAAAACGTTCTAAACATCCACCCCCACCCCCCTTATGAGACGGGAGACATGGAGGACAACACATATTAACCTAAACACATACTATACTATCCTAAACAAATATATATATTTTGGTATTTTTTTTTTCTTCATTTTTTTTTCTTTGTTTTTTATTAAACACACAAGAACCCCAACATGGCCCCCACCCACCCACCCACACATGTAATAAGAAAAAATAGAAACAATCAGAACCCCCAACCCACTAACACTAACTAAACTAACAGCCTATACTAACCTAACACTAAGCCCACTAAGTATAAGAACAAGGAAAGAGGAGGGAGGGGAGGGAATCATGTCCATATCAAAAACAGTCTAGAGGTTGGCCCTGCGGAGGGTCCTCTTGATTGACTTCACACGCCGGTTAATGTGGCGCACATCCTAGCTCAGGTGGCTTAACTTGCGCAGCACACGGTCCATCTTCTGTTCCATGTTGTGGAAGGCTGCAGGGTCAACAGATGGAGATGGGGCAGTCTGGGTACCGGTGGAGGAGGTCTGTATGTGTGTGGAGCCAAGGCCAGTGGGCTGTCCTGCACCCGTAGCAATGCTGGGGCCTGGAAGTCCAGCAGATGTAGGCACAACAGTCCCAGCTGTGGGTGGCGCCACCTGGTTTGAAGTGGTGGTTGTGTTGGTGGTGGCTGTGGTGGGCAAAGTAGGGCCACCCTGTGGGAAAGCCCTCCATGCCCCGGAGGTCCGTTCATGGGGATATCGACGGGCCATCCTCCTGAACTCCGACTCCACCAGCAGGATGTGCTGGTATCTCATGGCCCGCCGCTGGAATTCACAGACCTGGTCTGGAGTCATGTTTGCAGCTGTGAAGACAAATGCAAATATTCTACATTAGTAACTGCATTGTGTGAAATGGCACAAGAAGTTAATCAGACAATACATCTACTGTACTTGTAACAGCTCATATCACAATACAGATCATGGAATGTACCTGAGGAAGTACATGGCAGACCAGCCTACAAAAGTCACTTCACACATAGCACATCCATAACCTACAAGATGGGTAACAACTGGCTTTGACTTGCCATCTGAGTTCTGCCAGTTATCAGCTAACAATCATGCTGCATATCCTCCGCCAAGACCTGGGCTACATGTCAGTGTACGGAATGCAAAACTAAAGCCACATGGTCTGCAAGTTGTAACTCTACTTGCCAGTATTGTACCAAGTGCCAAACCTGAGTGTGTATACTAGGTTCCAACCAAACAGTCACTCATTCACATGTATGTGTAACATACTGGTAGCATCAGTACTAGGTACCCCATTCACAAACCCATGCCTGTGTTTGAGGGTGGGGGGGGTGGATAAACAACTATCAATTTCCAACAACATGTACACTGAGGAGTGTATAGAAAACTCCACACATGCTTGGCTCTACACACACAACACAGGTAAGGACTATCAAAAATTAGGAGTCAGCAAACCCTAGACCAATCATAGGGCCACACATGTCAGGAAATGCAGAACTTGGTACACAACATATACTTCCAGTAATGCCTGACTTACATCAGACACAGAGTTGCAAGAACACCCATGATCATGATTAGCAAGAACACCTAGGCCATTGTACTCAAGTTCCACATACTTGTAGCACTACATCTGGAAGTACATGCTGCTAGGAGGTTCTACCTACAGTTTAATAAGTACCTTGGTAAATAGGGAAGCAGAAGTCTATTGGAAAGCAATTTGCTGTACCAATCTTGGAGAATGTGGGTCTGACAGGCTGACTAAATCTGAGCTGACTTCCAGTGCGACTCTTGTTGATACAAGTGTCATCCACATGACTCACCCCAGTACTCACTGTGGGTCCTACAGGAATGGCCTACAATCCCTAGATAATACAATAGGATACGCATTGGCTAACTCAAAACATTTGAGAAACTGAAATCCCACTCATGGAACAAGAGAAATGATTGCCCAGCGCATCACACCTTGCTATTCGTTCAACACACACGAGTCCATAACCAGCAAACTCAACACATAACAGACATATCAACACTTACTGGAGTGGTCGGGGTCCTCAAATGTAGCCACCTCTCCCACAATGTAGGGTGCCAGTCCACCTGTAAGGCATGGAAGGTAGAAATGTGCTCACAATCTGTGCACTGACCAACAATTTCATTAACATATACGATGTATAGGCTGAATAAGGAAATGGCAGCCATTCAGACATGATGATACTGCATCTGATATATCACGGACAACTTGTACATAGCATGGGTCTCCTGTGACAGTTACACATATATCTGCACACATGCATTGGCCCTAACTATCATGTGGTGGCAAACATGCTCCGTCATTGGTGCCTGAAACAAATATGGAGTGTAATCGTCTCATCATGTGCATCCAAGAGAGACATCCAAACCCTGGTTACTTGAGGACTGCATTACCAGTCAAACATGCTATGTGGCCATGACACATTTATGACACATAGGTACAATGTACAGAGGGAGGGGCAGGGACTTTTGTAAGCCCCCCTGTTGTTACAGTTTATTCAATTGATGTGGCCCAGCTATGGTGATTTGCACCAACCATGGAGATGTGAACCCATGTGCATACCTTTGGACTGCCATCCCTAATTGGAATGTGGCACAACTAACTCCAACAAACATTCTAAGATGTTTGCTGAGGGCACCTTACACCTTTTCACGATGTTTCCAAATCCAGATCTGACATGTATCCAAAAAGATAAAGGACCAAAATAATCCCAAACATTCATAGTACTTCCGTGAACGCTTTCCTTCCACACTCACCAGACTCACATGAGACATATGTCTGAGCCACTTTGCTATAATCAATTGACCTGAAGCCAGCACTCATTTTCTGCATCATGTAGTGATTCTAAAGTCAGTCTAGCTATTGCGTCAACAAAGTTAGCCAATATATTGCTACATCTTTACTTCTCTGACAAAAGTGCCCTATATAGACATGATTGGCTCCTATTTTGTTTGGTTGTCTGACACAAAGGCCGCACCAATTTACTTCATGGAAAAGTATCCTGTAAGTGTGCTGAGCACGTGCTACCTGACAGCTAGCAATTGTGATCCTTACCATAGTGCATCAATTATCCCTGTATGTTTCCCCAGCATTACATACAGTCAGCAATTTAGCTGGCAGACATAGTACAAATCATCTGATGTCACTACAGAGCATTTAATTGTGCACATTTACATGATTAGTACTCACCAACAGGGCCACCAATCACGATTCCCAGGTGGTCCAAGAGATCCTGCTCCCTGGTGATGAGGTCAGCCCACCGGTGCTTCAGCTGGTGGTCACTCCTCTGGCTGGCATACACACGCTGCAGGTGATGCAGCACCTTTCCCCACCGGATTTTGCGCGCCTCTGTGTGATACCCATGTATCACCCTACCCCCTGCCTCGATCATCAGTGGCAAGAAATGGCACACAAGCCATATGAAGCCCCCCAACTCCTCTTTACCCATCCTGCCAAGACGTGGCCTACCAGACATTGTAGAAATGTGAAAGGGAATAGGGGTTAAATAAATAGAAAGGGGAAAATGGGGAAAGTAGGGGTACAAATACAGAAGAAAAGTAAACTTAACAACTAAAAGAGCCCAACTATCCCCAAACTACCACTACCCACAACAGACTCCCACAAACAACAAAAACACTAGGTAAATGGACAAATGTACAAAAAACACAGTAGGACAGTATACACCAACAATATTTATTTCACAAATTGACAATAGAGACAGCACACAGGACAAAAAAGCACAAAATCTTAGGACACCACTCTCTACACAGCCACACAGTCTAGAAGAATCATAGACTGCAAAGTGAAAGTGAAAGTACACCCACTGTACATGATCTGTAAACAAGATATCCTATTACATCACTTCCTGCATGAAATGCCCACCCTTTTTCGCGTTATGCGTCATTTTTTGTCCACCAATACTGTATTTGCGTCATTTTTTTTTGATGCACAGGAGTGAAAATTAGCCCGCATCAAATAATAGTACATGGCCTGTACAAATATCTGGATGCGGCCTAATGTTCACTCCTGTGCGTCAGAAAAAATGACGCAAATACAGTATTGGTGGACAAAAAATGACACATAACGCTAGGAACGTCAAAGTTTCAGTGCATGAACTGGTTTTGGGCATTTGTTCTGTTTTTATGTTATGTCACATTTGTGACACATCAGAGATAGGCTGATTGTGCCCACTATGGTGTTGATGGTGTATGTTCACATGTGTGACATCATAGTGCAGTGGACCATGATCCGCTACTTCCTTCACAGTATTTTTACGGTTGGCTGATGCACTAGATGGCCATATGTGTGGCCTACATATATGTGTTGCACAAATTGGGCATGTTTGGCATAAGGAGAGGCTAGCAATGTGACGCATATATGTACAATACCTAAATGCCTTTGGCTCAATGTGTGTGCTTTGGCAACTAATGTATTTGTTGACCAAGTGTGTGTCTATCACATGAAGCATTATTGCACATATGCTTGTATGAATGTGACGTCCATGTGTCCAATCCTTAGATGCAAGTCATTGTGGAACTGAGAGAGGACATGTGTTAGTCATACATGTAGCAACATCCGGAATGTGGACTTCCAAGATTTAGGGTAACGTAGACACCACATGTGACAAAGCATGCACCAGATAGATGACAGATGCTTGTTCATGTCAATGGTCCACATTTTCAACATCCTATGTCCTAGAGTTTTGGTAACAGCTTCCTAGGCACTAGTTGGTGAATCCCACAGTGAGTCATACACATGCATTGAGGAAGTGGGTACCATGTTGTTTGCCCAGACAAACAAAGGTGAATCACAAATGTATGATGACACCACAGTTGAGGTCATGAAGTGAGCCACAACTCTCAAGTGGCTGTGGTGGACCAGCAGACGAGGCAGCATGTGTCCACATATTTCCAGTGATCAATTGCACATAGGTGTCTTGTTCATGTGTATGGTCCAATGATGATCCTGTATATTTTATGGGTGTAATTTGTCACAGTTCGGTCCAGGACTCATCATGAGTCAGTGGCAGCTATTCCTGTATCTACTGAGTATCCTTGGTTGATCAATGTGAGTAAAGTGGATGAGGACATGAGAACCTACATGGGGATGGTCCCACCCTGTCACTAAAGACGTGTAATGAGACAGTCAACAGGGCAACCTTAGTGTGCTGAGTGAGATAATGTCTCAGGTGTCATGTTCCGGCAGGTGTCATTACAACATTTGTACACAGGTTAGCCTCTGCAATTCCCACTGCATCTGGGAACATCATAGCCTCTGTGCTGATTATTCTCGCAGCTATTAACCACACACGGCCCATCAATATGTTGTGAGCACTGTGATTCTGTGTGTGAACTGTCAGGGTCCTGACATGTGTGGAATTTTCATGGACATTATCAGAGGTTGCTGGTTCTGCTGAAGGCCCCATACCCAATCCCTGCATATGGCCCTGGGACACTGTCACACTTTGTCATTCACGCATAAATGAGACCCAGACAAGGGATGGGCCATGAATTTTGCTTTTCAGAGAGGATTTAACTCAAATGGTACAGTTAAAAGGCAGATGATGCTATACAATGTATTTGGGTATGCATTGAAGAAGCCCATGCCCAATACCCCCTGATGAATGAGAGGTTTGCTAACGCAAGTGTGGTACATATGTAGACACAGGGATACTTTAGTGTGACGCACAGACAGATGCCAGTCAGGCTGACAGAATGCAGAGTGATTCAGGATCCAGCAATTTGACAACTTACATAATCAGTGGTCTGACAGACTGTTTGGAGGACGAACTAGACAGTTGACATATCAAACTGTGTATGTCCTGTGTTTTTGAAGGTGACAAATGAACACAAGGGCTGTGTTACATGGCTTAAGTAGTATCAATGCTTAACAGTGTATTTGACATAATGGCAACTCCTATGCTGTTCCAGGGATCAGCAGGGGCTTTGCTTGTTGAAATGGGTGGTGTGCATGGAGGTGATCACAGGTGTGGGCTGCATCTGTTTCTCACAAGTCTGTAGGTGAGATTTGCATTCTAATGGGCAACAGACTTTTTCACACGGGAAGCAATCTACAGGTGCTAACAGGGCTTAGAAACTAGAAGCCAGTGTATTGATTGACCTGACGTCCATGCAGTCAGATGTTCTATAACAATGGCATACCATAGGAAAGGGTGTAGCACACTGGATTGCTAATGTTGGTCTGTGTGTGTAGAGGAGGGAATATCAGGGTACACATCTTAGTATTCCAGGGACCTCTTCAGACAGGTGGGTTGTGATCAGGTGCATGGGTGTGTCAGGAGTTAGGAAATGGGCTGACATGTACATGTAATGTCATGTGCGCAATGCTGCTGATATGAGTGGCACTTGTGTTGTCTATGTTCTGCTTCTATGGAACTCTGGTCACAGATAGTCCTTGCAAATATTGGATGCAGTTGGACTTACTGCTGTCAAGGGTCTTGTCAGACATTCCTGTTACTGATGCAAAAGCACATCGACTGCCTCATGTATGAGGCTTGTTTTCCCCTTATTGAGTGATGGTGTCTTAGTTGTGTGCCATATGCTGCGTTGGACCTTGATTTCAACATGTATGTGTGAAATAGGTGTGGTCCTCTGCTATTGGCCTTCAAAGGAGAAATGTACATGATATATGTCATTTACAGTGTGTGTGTATGTGACCATTGTATGTTACGCATCACATTAGCTCTGGGATTTTCAGTGTCCTAATCAGTATCTCAGTAATGCTCCATGAGGCAACACTCTTATTCTGATAAGTAGAGATGAAGGTGTGCAAAAATGATTAGCCAGACCCTGATATGGTGATTATTATAGGTGTTTATTTAAATTAGTTCATTAAAGTGGTGATGGTGATTATATTTAAAAGAAATTGTTGACAATATTTTGCCACATGCGTATACCAGCGGCTGTGTTCTGTAGTTCCCCCTCATGTTGCAGGCCACCATCCTCCTCTTCCTCCTCTTCAGGCATGTTTGGCTCTGGTTCCAGGAGGGGAGTGTTCCTTTTGATGCAAATGTTGTGCAATATTGCACATGTTAGGATGATCTTACAGACCATCTCCGGGGAATATAGGAGGCTACCACCAGTGATGTCAAGGCACCGGAACCTTGACTTGAGGATGCCGACGTTCTTCTCGACAATGGTGCGTGTCCTCCTATGTGCGTCGTTGTAGGCACGCTCTGCTGCAGTACTCAGGTTGCAATAGGTGTCATTGTCCACGGCTGGATGCCATACCCCTGATCAGCGGCAAGAGAAAATGAATGGGATCATGTTGATGTAGCTGGCCCTATTGAAATCACCTTTCATGGCAGTAGTTGTCTTGTGTTGTCTGTGACTCTTTTGTGTTATAATGTTGCATCCTAGGCTTCTAGGATATACCATCTACATTGTGTTGTTTCCTTGGCTGAACGAGTGTTTGTCTGCTGACCGTTTGTCAGCAGTATGTTTTGGGATTTGTAGTACCGTGTGCCCTCCCTAGCATTGTGACTTGTGATACAGGTGTCCCTGTGTCTTCACTGGGGGTGAGATGATAGTTCCATACACAGGTTAAAATTGACAGTGTTGTTAACACGTTCATATCAATGTACCCTGGACATCCCATACCTTTGAGACTTATGCAATGAATTAATGTAAACGTCATTGGGACACTTACAATTTGCAAGGTGACATTTAGGCAACCCACTCCACACGTTGTGATCATTGACTTCTTAACATTAGACTGTACACTAATTTCAGATGTGTGACAGGTTCACTGCAGACCTATGAGACATGGCTAGCGATGTCACAACCTCAGTGTGTTCCTCTTCACTTGTTGCTGTTGTGGTGTATGTGTGGTGTGTCCTAGAGGGTTGCTGTGCAGTGTATATATAAGTAGGTTTTTGTACTTACCAACAAGTAGTCCATTGCCATACCGTCCATCCTGGAAGTGTTCATTGATAGTGCAGTGACGGAAGATGAATGAGTCATGGACACTCCCAGGATACTTTGCCACGATGTTGGTGATCAATCCTTGGTGATCGACAATGGCCTGCACATTGATGAAATGTGTGTGCTTCCTGTTGCGGTAGAGGTGTTAAGTTGCAGCAGGTGGCACAAGGCGTACATGTGTTCAGTCGATTGCACCAAGGACATGTGGGAAGCCACTAATGAGGTAGAACCCCTGTTTTGTTTCCTGCTGCTTCTGCAGTGTGTTAGGGAAGCAGATGTGGCGGGGTGTGAGTCCAATGATGGCATCCAGTACTTTGGGCAAAAAGGCAGAGAATGATGGTTGTGATATTCCGGCAACCAGGGCACCAGTTGTTTGAAAAGAGCCACTTGCCAGCATGTGAAGAACGGCAAGCAGCTTGGTTTCTGTTGGGATGGTGAGGGGTGTCAGCAAAGTGGGTGCCAACTGCGGTTCAATGTTTCCCAGCAGCTGCTGAATGGCCTGCCAGTTCAACCTGTACCTCTGGATGATGTTGTGTTCCCTGAGGCCATGAAGGGTTGTTCTGGGGCGGAATATCCTCTCCTGCCTTCTGCGCTGCCTTTGGGGTCCCTGCTGGTGTTGTTGTAGCTGCTGGGCTCTGCGTCTGCGTGCACGCTGGATAAGAATCACCTCCATGTCTCCCTTTTGCTGCTCTGCTGCTCTGCTGTTGCTTCTGTGTGTTCTGATTAAATACAGGTGTGTTTGCCCCATTTTAACACCTGCCCTGACCCAGGTGTTAAATTGTGACGCAAATCGGGCTGTGTCATTTTCCGGATCCGCCTCCCGGGCGTGCGTCATTTTTGCCCGAAAGCATAAATACAACGCACGGCCGTTTAAGTAATTTTTTGGACAGGAACGCCTACCTTGCATATCATTAACGCAAGGCGGGTTGCCACATCCAAAAAATGACGCACACGGCGGAATTTTGTCGTCCGCAGGCTCGGCCGTCAAAGTTTATATATGGGGCAAGGTTTGCGCTGAATGTGTGTCAAAAGTTTTGACGCACACTCGGTGCAGACAGAGTATAAATATGCCCCTAAATATCTCCAAATCCTCCATAGAAGAGGTCAGGCTTGCTTGATTTTTCTCGCTCGCTGCAGAGAAATAAGTAATGTTCCCCTTTCACACCATTTCAGTGCCCTAATATACGTGAAATTTCAAAGAGAAAGGCATCTATGTTGTGTTGTAAAAACTGTGAAGTTATCATAGAATTTCGTTTATATAAGCTATGGTGATATCATCAAGGCTAAATTTACAGGACGTCACTTCCTGGGAATATTCAATGTCAAATATCATGATGTCAAAGACTGTGATATCTTTAAGGTTAACCCCTTCTGTGCTACGGATGTAATGATTACGTCCACCGGCACAGCGCTCCTGTGCCGAGGACGTAACCATTACGTCACCGGACATAAGCTCAGAGGGAGCGCAGGCGCTCCCTCCATTGGCTTCCCTCCCAAGGCAGGTATGGAAGGGGAAGCCCTTCCCCTTCCACCCCGACCCCTCCCAACCCCCCCAGTGACGACTGATGACGTCAGCACACGATCTGACTCTGACCTCATCAGAGGCCACCTCCCCATCGCGCTCAGCTTCCAGCGATGGGGGCCTGAGAGGCTTCAAAGGGAAGGAAAGGAATTTCCTTCCCTTTGAAGTCACTCAGAGCATTTCAGAAGCCGAATCGTGAAGTGATCCGGCTGCTGAAGTGCCCACTAGACACCAGGGATTTATTTATAAACAGAAATTGGCATAAGGGGAGCGACCCCTTAGGCAAGGGTCGCTCCCCAGGGGGGCATTTATTTTCAAGGCCTTTTTTGCACCCTCTGGGTGCAGATCAGCCTATTGTTATTAGGCCAATCTGCCCCTGGGGGGTAGAAACCTCTAAGCGCCAGGAATCATTATTTTTTTTTTTTCAAGTGGGGATCTACCACTTAGGCAAGGGTCGCTCCCATAGGGGCCAAATTATATTTAGGCCATTTTGGCCTATTTTTCTGAGGCCAATCTGCCCCCAAGAGGGCCAGAAACAACTAGACACCAGGGAGGTTTTTTTTATAGGCGAACTCACGCAAGAGGAGTGATCGCTTAGGCAAGGGTCGCTCCCCGGGGAGGGGGCAAATTTATTTTAGGCCATTTCAGCCTATTGTTATTAGGCCGATCTGCCCCCAGGGGGGGCAGAAACATCTAGGCACTAGGGAATTTTTTTTTTTTAGATACTTGCCCATAAGGGGATTGGCCCCTTGGGTAAGGGCCGCTCACCTGGAGGGCAAAATATTTTTAGGCCTTTTATGCCCCCCCTGAGGGCAGATCGGCCTATTATAATTAGGCCGATCTGCCCTCAGGGGGGACAGAAGACCCTAGACACCAGGGATATATTTTTGTAAATGTTTACTATTGTTTTTTATATATGGGGGAGCGACCCCTTAGGCAAGGGGCCAATCTCCTGGGGGGACAAATTTATTTTAGGCCATTTCTGCTCCCCTTGGGGGCAGATTGGCCTATTTCTAATAGGCCGATCTGCCCCCGGCAGGGGCAGAAACCACTTAGGCACCAGGGATTGGCATGTGTGTATGTGTGTGTTTTCTTTAGGGGGGCAGCCCCTTGGCTAAGGGTCGCTTCCCATGGGGGCACATTACTGTTGGCCATATCTGCCCCCCCTTGGGGGCAGATTGGCCTATTTTTGCAAGGCCCGTCAGTCCCCAAGGGGGAGCAGAAAGCCCACTAGAGATCAGGGAAGATTTATTTTCCAAAATAAGAGGGTGGGGGTATGGCCATACCCTCTACCCCAAATAAATGGGGCCAAAGTTGTTCTGCCCACCTGTGGGCAGATGGTGCAATTACCCCTGATCCACACCCCGGGGCGGCAGAAAGTTTACTAGATGTCAGGGAGTTTAAAAAAAAACAATAAATAGTGGAGTGGTGGCTACCAACCAGTATGGGCCTGGTTATGCCCCCACCCCAACTGAAGGGGGTAACAGTCTTTCAGATCTCCCCCGCACACTATAACATATTATCCCATAGCAAGCAAGAGGACATTTGATTATTTTGGGTTTTGGTTTTACATTTGGGCCATGAGAGCTTGGCTAACTCTCAAAATCGTCTCACTTGGAATGGTGAGGGCTGCACCTTATGGACTTTGGGACGCTGCCATGTAGAAAAATCCACAAGACCTAGACACATCTGAAAACTAAACATCTGGGTAATTCCAGGGTGGTGTGTTTCACATGTACCCTGCACCATTTTCTTACCCACAATGCCCTGCAAACCTCCAACTTTGCTGAAAATAACAAATTTTTCCCACATTTCTGTGATGGAACCTTCCGGAATCTGCAGAAATCCACAAAATTCCTACCAACCAGCATTGTCTCAACTATACCAATAAAAATTCTGCTGCACTTGTCAACCTAAAAATGATTTTTTTCAAACTGCCTTTTTGGACCCGCTGTGGTCCTCCCTCAATTTCGACATATTTTTGGCTCTTTCCTGTCACAAGCACTTGGCCCACCTACACAAGTGAGGTATCATTTTTACCGGGAGACTGAGGGGAACGTTGGGTGATATGAAATTTGTCCCGGTGCGGTGATCCCACACAGAAATTTGGGAAAAATTAGATTTTTTTAGCTAAATTTGGGGTTTGCTGAAGATTCTGGGTAAGAAAACATTCGGAGATCCACTCAAGTCACACCTCCCTGGACTCCCTCAGGTGTCTAGTTTTCAGAAATGTCTGGGTTTTTTAGGTTTCCCTAGATGGCTGCTGAGCGTAGGACCAAAAATGCAGGTGTCCCACCCCCGCAAAAACAGGTAGTTTTGTATTTGATCATTTTGATTTGTCCAGATAGTGTTTTGGGGAATTTCTTTCATGGGCAGTAGGTCTACCCACAAAAGTGAGGTACCATTTTTATCGGGAGACTTGGGGGAACGCTGGGTGGAAGGAAATTTGTGGCTCCTCTCAGATTCCAGAACTTTCTGTCACCGAAATGAGAGGAGAAAGTGTTTTTTTAGCCAAATTTTGAGGTTTGCAAAGGAATCTGGGTAACAGAACCTGGTCAGAGCCCCACAAGCCACCCAATCTTGGATTCCCCTATGTGTCTAGTTTTCAAAAATGCGCAGGTTTTCTAGGTTTCCCTAGGTGCCGGCTGAGCTAGAGGCCAAAATCCACAGCTAGGCACTTTGCAAAAAACAGCTCTGTTTTCTTTGGGAAAATTTGATGTGTCCACGTTGTGTTTTGGGGCATTTCCTGTTGCAGGCGCTAGGCCTACCGACAGAAGTGAGGTACCTTTTTAATCGGGAGACTTGTGGGAACGCTGGGTGGGAGGAAATGTGTGGCTCCTCTCAGATTCCAGAACTTTCTGTCACCGAAATGAGAGGAAAAAGTGTATTTTTGGTCAAATTTTGAGGTTTGCAAAGTATTCTGGGTAACAGAACCTGGTCAGAAACCCACAAGTCACCCCATCTTTGATTCCCGTAGGTGTCTAGTTTTCGAAAATGCGCAGCTTTGCCAGGTTTCCCTAGGTGTCTGCTGAGCTAGAGACCAAAATCCACAGCTAGGCAGTTTGCAAAAAACATGTGAGTTTTCAATCTAAAAATGTGATGTGTCCATGTTGTGTTTCCTGTCGTAAGCATTAAGCTTACCCATGCAAGTGAGGTACCATTTTTATCTGGAGACGTAGGGGAACACAGAATAGCAAAACAAGTGTTATTGCCCCTTGTCTTTCTCTACATTTTTTTCTTCCAAATGTAAGACAGTGTGTAAAAAAGACTTCTTTTTGAGAAATGCTCTGTAGTTCACATGCTAGTATGGGCACCCTGGAATTCAGAGATGTGCAAATAACCATTGCTTCTCAATACCTTATCTTGTGCCCATTTTTTAAATACAAAGATACCTATTTCTTACTTTTTATATTTCACCAAATGAATTGCTGTATGCCCAGTATACAATGAAAACCCGTTGCAAGGTGCATCTCCTTAATTGGCTCTGGGTACCTAGAGTTCTTGATGAACCTACAAGCCCTATATATCCAAGCAGGCAGAAGAGTCTAGCAGACGTAACGGTATATTGCTTTTGAAAATATGACATTGCAGGAAAAAGTTACAGAGTAAAACGTGGAGAAAATGGCTGTTTTTTTCAACTCAATTTCAATATTTTTTTTATTTCAGCTGCCATTTTCTGTAGGAAACACTGTAGGATCTACACAAATCACCCCTTGCTGAATTCAGAATTTTGTCTACTTTTCAGAAATGTTTAGCTCTCTGGGATCCGGCATTGGTTTCAAACCCATTTCTGTCACTATCTGAAAGGAAACTGAAAGCACAAAAAATAGTAAAAATGGGGTATGTCCCAGTAAAATACCAAAATTGTGTTGAAAAATTTGATTTTCTGATTCAAGTCTGCCTGTTCCTGAAAGCTGGGAAGATGGTGATTTTAGCACTCCAAACCCTTTCTTGATGCAATTTTCTGCCTTCTTCTGCAGCCCTTTTTTCCAATTTTTCTGAAAAAAAACTAAATATATCCTGTATTTTGGCTAATTTCTTGGTCTCCTCCAGGGAAACCCACAAACTCTGGGTACCTCTAGAATCCATAGGATGTTGGGAAAAAAGGACGCATATTTGGAGTGGATAGCTTATGTGGACAAAAAAGTTATGAGGGCCTAAGCGTGAACTGCCCCAAATAGCCAAAAAAAGGCTCGGCACAGGAGGGGGAAAAGGCCTGGCAGCGAAGGGGTTAAAGGATGCCTGATGTCACTTCTGATATCCACACCTTTTTGATAAATAGATGTCCATGGAGGGAAAAGGGTGGAAGGATTTACTTGGTGATTCTGCTTATTTCTAGTGCCATGCTCATAATCCTGCTAGAGCACCTGGATGGGCCTAACAGCAGCACCTCATTTGTGCCATACTAATACAAAGAAAGGTACTTAACCAGAAGCATTTGACAAGAAATTAAAACAGTGCAGTGAGCTAAAATCTGATTATATTGGACTTATGAGAACAGAACGGATTGCTTTCCTCTCTATTGAGTGATCATAACATGCGATCTGAGCTCAAAAAGTGGTGATTTCATGTTAGTTCCAAAGGCTCTTATATCCTTCAATTTAATGCTTACAGTATTGCAATAAACATCAATAAACATGTGAAAGCAAGGTTATTACTTTCAAGTTAAAAATTATGTTTTATTTGGCCCATTTAGATTCCCTAACATTTTATTATGACATTATATATATATATATATATATATATATATATATATATATACACACAGATATATATATACATATATTCAACTTATCTAGTGCTCAGTATAGCACTTGCTCCAATTATTATAGTTACTTTGTACTCCAAAGACCCATACACTGAGGACCATATTCACAGCCTGGTTTGCGTTGCTCTTGCACCACACCACATGGCACAAGATTGATGCAAGCCTTATGTGAGATTTATGAAGCCATGCAAGGCCATCTTGCGTGGCCCTGTGTGGCTTCATAAATCTCAAGTAATGTAATGCAGCACAAATCGCTGTGTTACATTAGTCTGCGCCAGTGAGGAGTTTCCATGGATATTGCGTGGGTGCTCCCACACAACATCTATAGATTTTGACGCATTCCCAGATTTGCAAAAACTTGTAAACCGGGGAACGCACCTAAAAGATACACCTCCCCAGGAGATGCATAACGCAGAGAAATATGTTTATTTCTCCTCGTTTTTACTTTTTGTATGTGTACTGCATTCAAATTCAGATTTGGAGTTTGCTTTTTTGAGTTGTCTGGCCAATGTATAATAAACTGCATGGTCAGAATATGGGGTCAATAACATTGGTGGTATTTACATGTTTTTCTATAAAGACATGTGGAAGGATCACCATTGGTTGTAATTTATAGATACTGTTATTATGTAATAATTATACACTTTCCGTCTTGCCAGTATTTGCTTTGATTTGCATACCAAATATTTTGTGACATCTAATGTTCAGTTCTTCTTTCCATTTGTTTTTCCAAATCCTTAATGTGCTGTAACTTTCACTACTTTCATCTCTCCCTCTTTGTATAATCTAGTTTGATTTTCACATATCACTACACTCTCTTGGTGATTATTTTTATACTTGCTTTTCTAACTCACATGTTTACAGTAATTACTTTACACTACTTCCCACTTTCGCTTCTTTGACCATGGGTAGTTCGATTTATATGTCCATAGAGGGTTTATGACCAATACAAAGATGGTGGCACCTTAGGCCATTGAACTGTGGCGGTTTAACCACTTTGCATTATACGAACAGTTTCCTTTGGGAACAGGTTAAAGACCACATTCCCCTTTTCTATTTTTATGATTACGAACAGTCCACTTTCTATTTCCATGATTATATTACTTTAAAAGAAATATGGTGGCACCCCGCGTGCATTGAGATTTGGTGCTTTTTGAACAATTTCCTAAGCATTGACAGATAACTGTGGGATCGGGGCGCTCGCTACTGCTTTTTCTGTTATCACATCCTTTCCAGTGTATAGCTTCCTTTGCACTTAGGGCAATTATTTACTTTGTAACAACAGGCATGCTCCGTGGTCGGACCGACCTTTGTGTCTATAATTCTATGTCTTGTAGTTTCGGGGATTTTTCATTACATACACCATGCGTGCATGTATGTATGCGGTCCATTTCTCCCATAAACCAGAGCTTTTTAGAAGCGACTACCAATACTAATTTACAATTTTTGTATGTGACCAATTAGCCAAATTCTTCTCCGAAGCATTATGTAGATAAAGGACACCTGGGTGGCAACTTATGGTTCACCTCCTTAACCAGTATTTCTTCGCCCACAACATGCCGTTTTACGGCCCCCTGATTTCCAGACGGCCTATATAATTTAAAACTGTACCGACCAAATAGCTATACTGATATAACAGTTTTGATCACATATTATTGGGTCCTTGGCTGTCTGTGACAAATACCTAAAGTTCTCAACTAACTTTTAAATAATAACAAAATATTATAAAATCTTTTTTTACTAATTTGTTATTGCCATTAGTAGGACTATTTGCTCTCAATACTTCTCTCCAGGGTTCTTTTTATTCTCCTATAGGCTTATCATGGTCATGTCTGTTCCATTCAATTTCTACTTGACTCCTACCTAACGGTTTCAAAAAAGTGCACCAATAGGACGTCTTGGTGCAATCGAATTTACCTCTTCAAACATTTATTAGTTGGAAATTCATTTTCCATTGGGTAGGTTCTCCTTTTTCCTTTTTTCACTTTGGAATACTATATTTTTTTGCCTCACGGATATGGGCTTTCTGAGGAGTCTTTCGTATCACCATCTGGAAGTTGTTTTTCTGTCCACACTTCTACAGATTTCTACTCTACTATTAGCATAAACCATGGTTATTCGTCTTTTTTATTCTCTATAGTTATTTTCTGTTATATTTTTCTATACACAACTTTCTTTCAGCATCACTGGGTTTACACCTTCTATAAATTCTCTTTTCTGTTTCACCTTTTATTCTTTTGTGTCTGTGGTAGCACTATATATAAAATTACATATATTTGTCCAAAGTGATAGAAAAAATTCTGTTTGCTTTTTTCTTCTCTTTTTGTATAGACACTTTGCAGCCTTGAGGAAGTCTTGTTGACAAAACAAGTGTTGGCTGTTATTTCTATTGATATATGATGGACATTATCACATGGAATAATTTTGGATGAACAATAAATACAACTACACAGCAATTTCGAACTGGAATCTTCATTGAGACATACAGAAATAAATTGAATGTACATGGTGTGCCCTGGTATATACTTGTGAACATTGGTGGTATTGTAATTAGAATTTTGAGAGGTATTGTTGTATTCCTATGTCTAAATGCTTTAGTCCCAATGAAAAATTGACAAACCCTACATTGCCTGCATTTATAATAAAGGGAGAGATCCCCAGTGATCGGTGATGGCAAGTATTTTTTTCCCCTTGGCATAGCAGGGTGGACTAGGATTGACTTCAGATTCCTGCTTTTTTTATGCAAAAAGAGGAGTCTTCACAGATGTTCATGCATGCCAGTGTTCTTTAATACTTTTTGAAATAAAGTTGAAACTAGATGAAAATGTTGTAACACAACCAAGTCTTTTCCTTTTTGTTTACTTAGTATCACACTGGAATTACTATGCCCACTTGGAAGAAAATTTAATCAAAGGTTTCAGATAACCTCATATCAGTAGTTTTCAGGTGGGTAACTCGCCCTCTATAAACAAATCAGTTTGAATTTGTAAGTATGTACACATCTACATAAAAATGTCTATAGGGAGAATAACATCTAACACAGTTCAGGATGTTAACTGTCTAAGGTAGTGTACAGTTGTTCATTTATAACTTTGACAGTTAAGTCCAAAAATAAAAACTCAGTTTGGTGAGATAGCCTGGTAGAATTCAATCCATTGCAATTTTGGTTGAGCCAATTTTGAATTGCATAAGTGAGGATGCATCTCTTTCCCATTAAAAAAAACTCATCAATGCACTTTTCCAGAGAAAAATGTGCTGCTAAAAGGAATTGTGGTGGACAAATGCAATTCTGGTAAAAAATCATCCATGTGTAGAACTGCAAAATTTGGATAAAAAATAGCTAAAAAGGAAGTACCCCTTATCGGAAGGAAAAAAATCAGCATTGAACCTAAAAAAAATTGTGTTAATACCAAATTTAGTAGAACCTGTAAGTGATGTAGGGACTTGATGTGGCCATGGCCTGTTATTGAGAAAATTTGCATGACATCAATTCCCTCTAACTGAGATATATTAGCATAAAGGGATTGAAGATCATATGTACAAAGCATTCTTTGTTTGCAGCAAACAGCCCAATTTCTAAAGTAGGGACGTTTGTGACAGCAATTTTTTTTTCTTCTAAATGTACAAACACCCAACCTGCGAATCTGCATAATCTCAAATTGGGTGTAGAATCGTTATTTGGAAGTGACGTGTTTAGAGGGTCCCTTCCGAATAGCGATTTCCATTGTTGCTTGTCAAGGTTTTGCAACCAAAATGCAATTGCAAAACCTTGATATTTCCCTTTGTGAATGTTGGAAAAAACATTTTAAAGAGCAGGCAGTGGTTCTTTGGACCACTGTCTACTCTTAAAAAATTAAGCTTCAAAGTTTAATTGTTTTGTTCTTCAACACATCCAGTTTCCCTTTAACCCCTTCTGTGCCGCGGACGTAGTGGTTACGTCCTGCGGCACAGTGCTGCTGTGCCGAGGACGTAACCACTACGTCCTCGGCACACAGCCCAGAGGGAGCGCTCTCGCTCCCTCTGTGTGCTTCCCCCCACCCCCCACCCCCCAAAGTCAGGGATGGAAGGGGAAGCCCACCCCGACCCCCCCACCCCCCCATAATGACGTCAGCGCGCGATCGCGCGCTGACTTCATTATGGGGTTCTCGCCGCACAGGAAGCAAATGGCGAGCGGAGAAGAGGTGAGTTCCTCTTCCCGGTGGGTGGGGGGTTTGGGCTAAAGAGGCACCGGGGGAAAGGAAAGGCTTTTCCTTTCCCCGGTGTCTCTTTGAGCATTCCTGCTGCCCGATCGCATTGCGATCGGGCAGCAGGAATGCCCACTAGACACCAGGGATTTGTTTTTTTTGTTTTACTTTCGTGTTTCTGGCTTGCGGGGAGCGGCCCCTTGGGCAAGGGTCGCTCCCCTTTTGGGGGCAATTAGTTACGGCCATTTCTGCCCCCCTTGGGGGCAGATTGGCCTACTTTTTAGGCGGATGGGGGCAGAAAACACTAGATCACCAGGGTTTTATATTTTTATGTGCATTTATGTGTGGGGGGGTGCCCCCTTGAGCAAGGGGCGCCCCCCCCAAGGGGGCAGAGAACTGTTGGCCTTTTCTGCCCCCCTTGGGGGCAGATCGGCCTATTTGTTTTAGGTCCATCTGCCCCCAAGGGGGGCAGAAGCCTCTTAGGCACCAGGGATTGTGTGTGTAGTGGATGGGGGGGCGCCCCATTGGGCAAGGGTCGCTCCCCTTTGGGGGGCATGTCTTTTAGGGCCATTTCTGCCCCCCTTGAGGGAAGATTGGCTACTTTTTAGCCAGATCTGCCCCCAACTTGGGCAGAAAACTCTAGATCACCAGGGTTTTTTTATTTTTATGTGTATTTATGTGGGGGGGTGCCCCCTTGGGCAAGGGGCGCCCCCCCAAGGGGACAGAGAACTGTTGGCCTTTTCTGCCCCCCTTGGGGGCAAATCGGCCTATTTTTTTTAGGTCCATCTGCCCCCAAGGGGGGCAGAAGCCACTTAGGCACCAGGGATTGTGTGTGTAGTGGATGGGGGGGCGCCCCCTTGGGCAAGGGTCGCTCCCCTTTGGGGGGCATGTCTTTTAGGGCCATTTCTGCCCCCCTTGAGGGCAGATCAGCCTATTATTTTTAGGCTGATCTGCCCCAAGGGGGGCAGAAACCACTAGAACGCCAGGGATTTTTTTTAATGTGTTTATTTTTGTGGGGGGGCGTCCCCTTGGGCACGGGGCGCCCCCCCAAGGGGGGCATTGACCTGTTGGCCATTTCTGCCCCCCCTGGGGGCAGATGGGCCTATTTTTGTAGGCCCACCTGCCCCCAAGGGGAGCAGAAGCCACTTAGACACCAGGGATAGTGTGTGTGTGTTAGTGGATGGGGGGGGGCCTTGGGCAAGGGTCGCCCCCCACTTTGGGGGCACATGTACCCAGGCCATTTCTGCACCCCTTGGAGACAGATCAGCCTATTATTTTTAGGCTGGTCTGCCCCAACGGGGGCAGAAACCACTAGAACGCCAGGGATTTTTTTTTATTTGTTTATTTTTGTGGGGGGGCGTCCCCTTGGTCACGGGGCGCCCCCCCAAGGGGGGCATTGACCTGTCCGCCATTTCTACACCCCCTGGGGGCAGATGGGCCTATTTCTTTTGACCCACCTGCCCCCAAGGGGGGCAGAAGCCACGTAGACACCAGGGATAGTGTGTGTGTGTGTGTGTGTTAGTGGGTGGGGGGGGCTTTGGGCAAGGGTCGCCCCCCCACTTTGGGGGCACATGTACCCAGGCCATTTCTGCACCCCTTGGAGACAGATCAGCCTATTATTTTTAGGCTGATCTGCCCCCAAGGGGGGCAGAAACCACTAGAACGCCAGGGATTTTTTTATTTTTTTTTATTTTTGTGGGGGTGCGTCCCCTTGGTTACGGGGCGCCCCCCCAAGGGGGGCATTGACCTGTTGGCCATTTCTACACCCCCTGGGGGCAGATGGGCCTATTTTCTTAGGCCCACCTGCCCCCAAGGGGGGCAGAAGCCACTTAGGCACCAGGGATAGTGTTGTGTGTGTTTTTTTTGTTTTTTTTTGTTTGAGGGCTGTCCCCTTTGGCAAGGGTCGCTCTCTATGGGGACACACTACTAAAGGTATTTTCTGGCTTCCTTGGGGCAGACAGGCCTATTTTTGTAGTAGGCCCATCTGCCCCTATGGCAGAATCCACTTAGGCACCAATTTCTAAATGTTTGATGGTGGGGTGTTTGTCAACTGAGGAAGTCTTTGCATTTGTGATAAAAAATGTTTTCCTCCTTTTTGTTCTTGTTCAAAGCTTTTGCTTTATTTGCTTTGGCTCCTTGCGGTTTTGGCGGTGGTTGACCTGCAGTTTGCACAGTTGCATGTTTTAGGTAAGTAAAAACAATTTACTCCAAAGGAGTATTGTTGCCATGCATGAATGACATGTTTGTAGGGGGTGTACTAAATGCAGGATTGTGTGTGAAATTGTCCTTAGGTTTGTGCACAATGATATTTGTTTTGTCTTATTTCTAATTTGCCTTTCTTTCTTTATTTTTAGTGGGATATCATTGGTGATTGCTGTGTAGTTGCTGGTGAATCAAGCTTTTTCAGGCAAGTGAGCGGTATAGTTTTTGAGTTTATAACTCTTACTAACAAAGCTACACTTTGTTACTTGTCTTACACAGTGCTGGTTGTTGGTGGTGAATTTGTCCAGTTAATTTTAGCAGGAGAGATCATGGCTAGCCGCAGGATGACCGCTCAGCAGGTGGTTGGTATGCTTTTTGAGTCACAGTCTGATCATGACTATGAGACGGACTCTGCATCTGAGGCAGAGGAGGAAGTCAGAGATTCTGGCAGTGATGTTTCTGTTGGAGGGGAATCTTCTGATGATGAAGCCACAGTCAGTGCAGATGAAGGGCCTGTTTTAGAGGAGGACATTGATGTGCCAATAGTGCAGCAACCTGGGGCTGAAAGGTTTCCCGTTATAAGACCTGATGTCTGGGTTGCCCCAAACATGGAGCAGCCAGAATTGCCTGCCTTTACTGGTCTCCCGGGGTGTAACGCCAATACAGAGAACTTTATGCCTATCAATTTCTTTGAGTTATTCATGGATGATATGTTTTTGGAAGAGATTGTTGAGCAGACTAATTTGTATGCGGAGCAGCATTTGAGGGACAACGCTGCTAGACTTAGGCCACACTCTAGAGCTACCCAGTGGATTCCCACAAATTTGGAGGAGTTAAAAAAGTTTTTGGGTTTGACTTTTTTGATGGGGTTGATAAGGAAGCCGTCACTGGCTTCTTATTGGTCTACTAGTCCCTTGATGGTAACAGCTATATTTCCAGCGACCATGAGTCGTAATCGGTATTTGCTTCTTCTTAGGATGCTGCATTTTGTTGACAATGCATTAGCCTTGCCACGAGATCACCCAGATTCTGACCGTCTTTTTAAGATTAGGCCTGTCCTTGATCATTTTGTAGATCGGTTTTCGGAGGTCTATGTTCCAGGCAAAGAGTTAAGTGTGGACGAGTCTTTGGTCCTCTTCAAGGGTCGTTTGGTTTTTAGGCAGTACATTCCTAGCAAAAGGGCACGATATGGAATTAAATTGTATATGCTGTCTGAAAGTAGGACAGGATATGTGTATAGTTTCCGTGTGTACACTGGTAGGGATTCCAATATTCACCCCCCTGGTTGTCCTCCCACTTTTGGAGTTACTGAGAAAATTGTGTGGGATCTTGGTAGACGACTGTTCAACAAAGGTCACCATTTGTATGTAGATAACTTCTACACTGGTGTGCAATTGTTCAAGGAATTGTTTAGAGTGGACACAGTTGCTTGTAGCACAATCCGTTCTAACCGGAAAGGCTATCCAAGGGAGCTTGTCTTTAAAAAACTTGAGAGAGGACAGTGCTGTGCCTTGCGGAATGAGGAGCTGCTAGCTTTGAAATTTTCAGACAAGAGGGATGTCTACATGCTGAGTACCATCCATGATGAGAGTACTTCCCCTGTGACTGTTTGGGGCCAGGTTGCTGAAGTGCGCAAACCTGTGTGCATTTTAGATTATAATAAGCACATGGGAGGTGTAGATAGAGTTGACCAGAGGTTGGAACCTTATACTGCTATTCGTAAGTCTTACGTTTGGTATAAGAAGTTAGCACTTCACCTCTTCCACTTAGCAACCTTCAATGCTTTTATTGTGTTTAGGGATAGGTCTCCAGAGTCAAAGATGACATTTGTGAAATTTCAGGAGTCAGTGATAGAGAGCCTTATTGTGGTGGAACAGGCCAGAGTTCCCAGAGAAGCAGTGGTGGAGGATGTGGCTAGATTGAAAGATCGCCACTTTGCTGAGCACATTCCTCCCACACCCAAAAAAGACTTTCCAGCTAAGAAATGTAGAGTGTGTTTTCGAAGAGGTATCCGGAGGGAGACTCGAATGTACTGCCCAGATTGTCCTTCAAAGCCTGGGCTGTGTGTCGGTGCTTGTTTTAAGAATTACCACACCCAGAAGAATTTCTGGGAACAACCATGAGTGTAAACTCATGTCTGTTTTGTATTTTCATGTGTTTAGTTTCATGGTTAGCATTTCTGTCATGTTCTTAGTTAGAGCTTTTGTGTTTGTAGTTTTGTAAATTCTTTCTACTTAGTTAGGGGTTCCTCGGTTTAAAAAAATAAATAAAATGATGCCATTGTGTGTGGAGTGGGGCTTGGCTGAGAGTGTACATATTGACTTGCTGTTGGCTACTGCAACACACTGCCAGCCAAACACCAGTCCACACACTCCCATCAGCTGGTGTGATTCTTGTATCAGGCATGTGGGCGTATGTAAGTGATGGGCCCTTGAGTGGCGCTGTCTGTCGATGTGAGTGTTGTAATGTGCTGGGCCCGTGGCTGGCGGTGTGAATGGCCTTGTGTGTGTCATGTTTGAAAGTTGTGTGAATGGACTGTAAAGCGGTTGGTGCCTTGTCGCGGCTTTACAGCTCACGAGCTGTGAGTCATTGGTTCCGTTTTTTGCCTTTCAGTTACTAACAGTGCATTTCATTTTTGTGAAAGCTCTTGTTAGTAAAATTTGATCCACTGAACCATATCCAACCAGTATGTGTGGTAAAAATGACAAAACCTGCTCCGCTGTAATCAGGCGTCGCAGCACACCTGTGACACGCTAGGTGCCTCAGGTGGGACCCCGATGATGAAGCATGCCACCAATTTGGTTGGTGGGTGAGGGGTCTTTTTCACATAACCTAAGTGTGTTTCTTTTCAAAATGTTAGTGTTTGGCACATCACGGACGTATGTGGGCACATCAAAATGATATATTACAAAACTTCCTGTGTTTGGGGGGGAGAGGGCACCTATGTTTTTGGTCCTGTGTGCGGCCTTCATCTAGGGAAACCTACCAAACCCAGACATTTTTTAAAACTAGACACCCCAAGGAGTCCAGGGAGGAGTGGCTTGCGTGGATCCCCCAACATTTTCTTACCCAGCCACCTCTGTAAACCTCAAAATGTGCTTAAAAAAGCATATTTTCCTTACTTTTCTTCGTAGGATCACCACTCCAGCACAAAATTCCTACTCCCCAGTGTTCCCCTCAGTCTCCCAAGTAAAATGACACCTCACTTATGTGGGTCCCCAAAGCAGAGTCAGTCCAAAGATGTATAAAAGAATATGTCCTTATAAACTTGCTGTGCTATCCCCTCTATCTCTACAAGTTTTGGGCCTTATTCTGTTGCAGGCACCTGGCCCACCCACACAAGTGAGGTATCATTTTTATCGGGAGACTTAGGGGAACGCTGGGTGGAAGGAAATGTGTGGCTCCACTCAGATTCCAGAACTTTCTGTCACCGAAATGTGTGGAAAATGCATTTTTTTAGACAGAATTTGAGGTTTGCAAAGGATTCTGGGTAACAGAACCTGGTCCGAGCCACACAAGTCACCCCATCTTGGATTCCCCTAGGTCTCTAGTTTTCAAAAATGCACAGGTTTGGTAGGTTTCCCTAGGTGCCGGCTGAGCTAGAGGCCAAAATCTACAGGTAGGCACTGTTTTCAATGAAAAAATGTGATGTGTCCACGTTGCGTTTTGGGGTGTCTCCTGTCACGGGCGAAATGTGTGGAAAATGCGTTTTTTTAGACAGAATTTGAGGTTTGCAAAGGATTCTGGGTAACAGAACCTGGTCCGAGCCACACAAGTCACCCCATCTTGGATTCCCCTAGATCTCTAGTTTTCAGAAATGCACAGGTTTGGTAGGTTTCCCTAGGTGGCGGCTGAGCGACAGGCCAAAATCTACAGGTAGGCACTTTGCAAAAAACACCTCTGTTTTCCTTCAAAAATTTGGCTGTGTCCACGTTGCGCTTTGGGGCGTTTCCTGTTGCGGGCGCTAGGCCTACCCACACAAGTGAGGTATCATTTTTATCGGGAGACGTGGGGGAACGCTGGGTGGAAGGAAATTTGTGGCGCCTCTCAGATTCCAGAACTTTCTGCCACAGAAATGTGAGGGACATGTGTTTTTTTAGCCACATTCTGAGGTTTGCAAAGGATTCTGGGTAACAGAACCTGGTCCGAGCCACACAAGTCACCCCATCTTGGATTCCCCTAGGTCTCTAGTTTTCAGAAATGCACAGGTTTGGTAGGTTTCCCTAGGTGGCGGCTGAGCTACAGGCCAAAATCTACAGGTAGGCACTTTGCAAAAAACACCTCTGTTTTCCTTAAAAAATTTAGCTGTGTCCACGTTGCGCTTTGGGGTGTTTCCTGTCGCGGGCGCTAGGCCTACCCACACAAGTGAGGTATCATTTTTATCGGGAGACGTGGGGGAACGCTGGGTGGAAGGAAATTTGTGGCTCCTCTCAGATTCCAGAACTTTCTGCCACAGAAATGTGAGGAACATGTGTTTTTTTAGCCAAATTTTGAGGTTTGCAAAGGATTCTGGGTAACAGAACCTGGTCCGAGCCACACAAGTCACCCCATCTTGGATTCCCCTAGGTCTCTAGTTTTCAGAAATGCACAGGTTTGGTAGGTTTCCCTAGGTGGCGGCTGAGCTACAGGCCAAAATCTACAGGTAGGCACTTTTCAAAAAACACCTCTGTTTTCCTTAAAAAATTTGGCTGTGTCCACGTTGCGCTTTGGGGCATTTCCTGTTGCGGGCGCTAGGCCTACCCACACAAGTGAGGTATCATTTTTATCGGGAGACGTGGGGGAACGCTGGGTGGAAGGAAATTTGTGGCTCCTCTCAGATTCCAGAACTTTCTGCCACAGAAATGTGAGCAACATGTGTTTTTTTAGCCAAATTTTGAGGTTTGCAAAGGATTCTGGGTAACAGAACCTGGTCCGAGCCACACAAGTCACCCCATCCTGGATTCCCCTAGGTCTCTAGTTATCAGAAATGCACAGGTTTGGTAGGTTTCCCTAGGTGGTGGCTGAGCTACAGGCCAAACTCTACAGGTAGGCACTTTGCAAAAAACACCTCTGTTTTCCTTCAAAAATTTGGCTGTGTCCACGTTGCGCTTTGGGGCGTTTCCTGTCACGGGCGCTAGGCCTACCCACACAAGTGAGGTATCATTTTTATCGGGAGACGTGGGGGAACGCTGGGTGGAAGGAAATTTGTGGCTGCTCTCAGATTCCAGAACTTTCTGCCACAGAAATGTGAGGAACATGTGATTTTTTATCCAAATTTTGAGGTTTGCAAAGGATTCTGGGTAACAGAACCTGGTCCGAGCCACACAAGTCACCCCATCTTGGATTCCCCTAGGCCTCTAGTTTTCAGAAATGCACAGGTTTGGTAGGTTTCCCTAGGTGGCGGCTGAGCTACAGGCCAAAATCGACAGGTAGGCACTTTGCAAAAAACACCTCTGTTTTCCTTCAAAAATTTGGCTGTGTCCACGTTGCGCTTTGGGGCGTTTCCTGTCGCGGGCGCTAGGCCTACCCACACAAGTGAGGTATCATTTTTATCGGGAGACGTGGGGGAACGCTGGGTGGAAGGAAATTTGTGGCTCCTCTGAGATTCCAGAACTTTCTGCCACAGAAATGTGAGGAACATGTGTTTTTTTAGCCAAATTTGAGGTTTGCAATGGATTCTGGGTAACAGAACCTGGTCCGAGCCACACAAGTCACCCCATCTTGGATTCCCCTAGGTCTCTAGTTTTCAGAAATGCACAGGTTTGGTAGGTTTCCCTAGATGGCGGCTGAACTACATGCCAAAATCTACAGGTAGGCACTTTGCAAAAAACACCTCTGTTTTCCTTCAAAAATTTGGCTGTGTCCACGTTGCGCTTTTGGGCGTTTCCTGTCGCGGGCACCAGGCCTACCCACTCAAGTGAGGTATCATTTTTATCGGGAGACGTGGGGGAACGCTGGGTGGAAGGAAATTTGTGGCTCCTCTCAGATTCCAGAACTTTCTGCCACAGAAATGTGAGGAACATGTGTTTTTTTAGCCAAATTTTGAGGTTTGCAAAGGATTCTGGGTATCAGAACCTGGTCCGAGCCACACAAGTCACCCCATCTTGGATTCCCCTAGGTCTCTAGTTTTCAGAAATTCACAGGTTTGGTAGGTTTCCCTAGGTGGCGGCTGAGCTACAGGCCAAAATCTACAGGTAGGCACTTTGCAAAAAACACCTCTGTTTTCCTTCAAAAATTTGGCTGTGTCCACGTTGCGCTCTGGGGCGTGTCCTGTCGCGGGCGCTAGGCCTACCCACACAAGTGAGGTATCATTTTTATCGGGAGACGTGGGGGAACGCTGGGTGGAAGGAAATTTGTGGCTCCTCTCAGATTCCAGAACTTTCTGCCACAGAAATGTGAGGGACATGTGTTTTTTTAGCCACATTCTGAGGTTTGCAAAGGATTCTGGGTAACAGAACCTGGTCCGAGCCACACAAGTCACCCCATCTTGGATTCCCCTAGGTCTCTAGTTTTCAGAAATGCACAGGTTTGGTAGGTTTCCCTAGGTGGCGGCTGAGCTACAGGCCAAAATCTACAGGTAGGCACTTTGCAAAAAACACCTCTGTTTTCCTTAAAAAATGTAGCTGTGTCCACGTTGCGCTTTGGGGTGTTTCCTGTCGCGGGCGCTAGGCCTACCCACACAAGTGAGGTATCATTTTTATCGGGAGACGTGGGGGAACGCTGGGTGGAAGGAAATTTGTGGCTCCTCTCAGATTCCAGAACTTTCTGCCACAGAAATGAGAGCAACATGTGTTTTTTTAGCCACATTTTGAGGTTTGCAAAGGATTCTGGGTAACAGAACCTGGTCCGAGCCACACAAGTCACCCCATCCTGGATTCCCCTAGGTCTCTAGTTATCAGAAATGCACAGGTTTGGTAGGTTTCCCTAGGTGGCGGCTGAGCTACAGGCCAAACTCTACAGGTAGGCACTTTGCAAAAAACACCTCTGTTTTCCTTAAAAAATTTGGCTGTGTCCACGTTGCGCTTTGGGGCGTTTCCTGTCGCGGGCGCTAGGCCTACCCACACAAGTGAGGTATCATTTTTATCGGGAGACGTGGGGGAACGCTGGGTGGAAGGAAATTTGTGGCTGCTCTCAGATTCCAGAACTTTCTGCCACAGAAATGTGAGGAACATGTGATTTTTTATCCAAATTTTGAGGTTTGCAAAGGATTCTGGGTAACAGAACCTGGTCCGAGCCACACAAGTCACCCCATCTTGGATTCCCCTAGGCCTCTAGTTTTCAGAAATGCACAGGTTTGGTAGGTTTCCCTAGGTGGCGGCTGAGCTACAGGCCAAAATCGACAGGTAGGCACTTTGCAAAAAACACCTCTGTTTTCCTTCAAAAATTTGGCTGTGTCCACGTTGCGCTTTGGGGCGTTTCCTGTCGCGGGCGCTAGGCCTACCCACACAAGTGAGGTATCATTTTTATCGGGAGACGTGGGGGAACGCTGGGTGGAAGGAAATTTGTGGCTCCTCTGAGATTCCAGAACTTTCTGCCACAGAAATGTGAGGAACATGTGTTTTTTTAGCCAAATTTGAGGTTTGCAATGGATTCTGGGTAACAGAACCTGGTCCGAGCCACACAAGTCACCCCATCTTGGATTCCCCTAGGTCTCTAGTTTTCAGAAATGCACAGGTTTGGTAGGTTTCCCTAGGTGGCGGCTGAACTACATGCCAAAATCTACAGGTAGGCACTTTGCAAAAAACACCTCTGTTTTCCTTCAAAAATTTGGCTGTGTCCACGTTGCGCTTTTGGGCGTTTCCTGTCGCGGGCACCAGGCCTACCCACTCAAGTGAGGTATCATTTTTATCGGGAGACGTGGGGGAACGCTGGGTGGAAGGAAATTTGTGGATCCTCTCAGATTCCAGAACTTTCTGCCACAGAAATGTGAGGAACATGCGTTTTTTTAGCCAAATTTTGAGGTTTGCAAAGGATTCTGGGTAACAGAACCTGGTCCGAGCCACACAAGTCACCCCATCTTGGATTCCCCTAGGTCTCTAGTTTTCAGAAATTCACAGGTTTGGTAGGTTTCCCTAGGTGGCAGCTGAGCTACAGGCCAAAATCTACAGGTAGGCACTTTGCAAAAAACACCTCTGTTTTCCTTCAAAAATTTGGCTGTGTCCACGTTGCGCTCTGGGGCGTGTCCTGTCGCGGGCGCTAGGCCTACCCACACAAGTGAGGTATCATTTTTATCGGGAGACGTGGGGGAACGCTGGGTGGAAGGAAATTTGTGGCTCCTCTCAGATTCCAGAACTTTCTGCCACAGAAATGTGAGCAACATGTGTTTTTTTAGCCAAATTTTGAGGTTTGCAAAGGATTCTGGGTAACAGAACCTGGTCCGAGCCACACAAGTCACCCCATCCTGGATTCCCCTAGGTCTCTAGTTATCAGAAATGCACAGGTTTGGTAGGTTTCCCTAGGTGGCGGCTGAGCTACAGGCCAAACTCTACAGGTAGGCACTTTGCAAAAAACACCTCTGTTTTCCTTCAAAAATTTGGCTGTGTCCACGTTGCGCTTTGGGGCGTTTCCTGTCGCGGGCGCTAGGCCTACCCACACAAGTGAGGTATCATTTTTATCGGGAGACGTGGGGGAACGCTGGGTGGAAGGAAATTTGTGGCTGCTCTCAGATTCCAGAACTTTCTGCCACAGAAATGTGAGGAACATGTGATTTTTTATCCAAATTTTGAGGTTTGCAAACGATTCTGGGTAACAGAACCTGGTCCGAGCCACACAAGTCACCCCATCTTGGATTCCCCTAGGCCTCTAGTTTTCAGAAATGCACAGGTTTGGTAGGTTTCCCTAGGTGGCGGCTGAGCTACAGGCCAAAATCGACAGGTAGGCACTTTGCAAAAAACACCTCTGTTTTCCTTCAAAAATTTGGCTGTGTCCACGTTGCGCTTTGGGGCGTTTCCTGTCGCGGGCGCTAGGCCTACCCACACAAGTGAGGTATCATTTTTATCGGGAGACGTGGGTAAACGCTGGGTGGAAGGAAATTTGTGGCTCCTCTGAGATTCCAGAACTTTCTGCCACAGAAATGTGAGGAACATGTGTTTTTTTAGCCAAATTTGAGGTTTGCAATGGATTCTGGGTAACAGAACCTGGTCCGAGCCACACAAGTCACCCCATCTTGGATTCCCCTAGGTCTCTAGTTTTCAGAAATGCACAGGTTTGGTAGGTTTCCCTAGGTGGCGGCTGAACTACATGCCAAAATCTACAGGTAGGCACTTTGCAAAAAACACCTCTGTTTTCCTTCAAAAATTTGGCTGTGTCCACGTTGCGCTTTTGGGCGTTTCCTGTCGCGGGCACCAGGCCTACCCACTCAAGTGAGGTATCATTTTTATCGGGAGACGTGGGGGAACGCTGGGTGGAAGGAAATTTGTGGCTCCTCTCAGATTCCAGAACTTTCTGCCACAGAAATGTGAGGAACATGTGTTTTTTTAGCCAAATTTTGAGGTTTGCAAAGGATTCTGGGTAACAGAACCTGGTCCGAGCCACACAAGTCACCCCATCTTGGATTCCCCTAGGTCTCTAGTTTTCAGAAATGCACAGGTTTGGTAGGTTTCCCTAGGTGGCGGCTGAGCTACAGGCCAAAATCTACAGGTAGGCACTTTGCAAAAAACACCTCTGTTTTCCTTAAAAAATGTAGCTGTGTCCACGTTGCGCTTTGGGGTGTTTCCTGTCGCGGGCGCTAGGCCTACCCACACAAGTGAGGTATCATTTTTATCGGGAGACGTGGGGGAACGCTGGGTGGAAGGAAATTTGTGGCTCCTCTCAGATTCCAGAACTTTCTGCCACAGAAATGTGAGGAACATGTGTTTTTTTAGCCAAATTTTGAGGTTTGCAAAGGATTCTGGGTAACAGAACGTGGTCCGAGCCACACAAGTCACCCCATCTTGGATTCCCCTAGGTCTCTAGTTTTCAGAAATACACAGGTTTGGTAGGTTTCCCTAGGTGGCGGCTGAGCTACAGGCCAAAATCTACAGGTAGGCACTTTTCAAAAAACACCTCTGTTTTCCTTAAAAAATTTGGCTGTGTCCACGTTGCGCTTTGGGGCATTTCCTGTTGCGGACGCTAGGCCTACCCACACAAGTGAGGTATCATTTTTATCGGGAGACGTGGGGGAACGCTGGGTGGAAGGAAATTTGTGGCTCCTCTCAGATTCCAGAACTTTCTGCCACAGAAATGTGAGCAACATGTGTTTTTTTAGCCAAATTTTGAGGTTTGCAAAGGATTCTGGGTAACAGAAGCTGGTCCGAGCCACACAAGTCACCCCATCCTGGATTCCCCTAGGTCTCTAGTTTTCAGAAATACACAGGTTTGGTAGGTTTCCCTAGGTGGCGGCTGAGCTACAGGCCAAACTCTACAGGTAGGCACTTTGCAAAAAACACCTCTGTTTTCCTTCAAAAATTTGGCTGTGTCCACGTTGCGCTTTGGGGCGTTTCCTGTCGCGGGCGCTAGGCCTACCCACACAAGTGAGGTATCATTTTTATCGGGAGACGTGGGGGAACGCTGGGTGGAAGGAAATTTGTGGCTGCTCTCAGATTCCAGAACTTTCTGCCACAGAAATGTGAGGAACATGTGATTTTTTATCCAAATTTTGAGGTTTGCAAAGGATTCTGGGTAACAGAACCTGGTCCGAGCCACACAAGTCACCCCATCTTGGATTCCCCTAGGCCTCTAGTTTTCAGAAATGCACAGGTTTGGTAGGTTTCCCTAGGTGGCGGCTCAGCTACAGGCCAAAATCGACAGGTAGGCACTTTGCAAAAAACACCTCTGTTTTCCTTCAAAAATTTGGCTGTGTCCACGTTGCGCTTTGGGGCGTTTCCTGTCGCGGGCGCTAGGCCTACTCACACAAGTGAGGTATCATTTTTATCGGGAGACGTGGGGGAACGCTGGGTGGAAGGAAATTTGTGGCTCCTCTGAGATTCCAGAACTTTCTGCCACAGAAATGTGAGGAACATGTGTTTTTTTAGCCAAATTTGAGGTTTGCAATGGATTCTGGGTAACAGAACCTGGTCCGAGCCACACAAGTCACCCCATCTTGGATTCCCCTAGGTCTCTAGTTTTCAGAAATGCACAGGTTTGGTAGGTTTCCCTAGGTGGCGGCTGAACTACATGCCAAAATCTACAGGTAGGCACTTTGCAAAAAACACCTCTGTTTTCCTTCAAAAATTTGGCTGTGTCCACGTTGCGCTTTTGGGCGTTTCCTGTCGCGGGCACCAGGCCTACCCACACAAGTGAGGTATCATTTTTATCGGGAGACGTGGGGGAACGCTGGGTGGAAGGAAATTTGTGGCTCCTCTCAGATTCCAGAACTTTCTGCCACAGAAATGTGAGGAACATGTGTTTTTTTAGCCAAATTTTGAGGTTTGCAAAGGATTCTGGGTAACAGAACCTGGTCCGAGCCACACAAGTCACCCCATCTTGGATTCCCCTAGGTCTCTAGTTTTCAGAAATTCACAGGTTTGGTAGGTTTCCCTAGGTGGCGGCTGAGCTACAGGCCAAAATCTACAGGTAGGCACTTTGCAAAAAACACCTCTGTTTTCCTTCAAAAATTTGGCTGTGTCCACGTTGCGCTCTGGGGCGTGTCCTGTCGCGGGCGCTAGGCCTACCCACACAAGTGAGGTATCATTTTTATCGGGAGACGTGGGGGAACGCTGGGTGGAAGGAAATTTGTGGCTCCTCTCAGATTCCAGAACTTTCTGCCACAGAAATGTGAGGAACATGTGTTTTTTTAGCCAAATTTGGAGGTTTGCAATGGATTCTGGGTAACGGAACCTGGTCCGAGCCACACAAGTCACCCCATCTTGGATTTCCCTAGGTCTCTAGTTTTCAGAAATGCACAGGTTTGGTAGGTTTCCCCAGGTGGCGGCTGAGCTACATGCCAAAATCTACAGGTAGGCACTTTGCAAAAAACACCTCTGTTTTCCTTCAAAGATTTGGCTGTGTCCACGTTGCGCTTTGGGGCGTTTCCTGTCGCGGGCACTAGGCCTACCCACACAAGTGAGGTATCATTTTTATCGGGAGACTTGGGGGAACGCTGGGTGGAAGGAAATTTGTGGCTCCTCTCAGATTCCAGAACTTTCTGCCACAGAAATGTGAGGAACATGCGTTTTTTTAGACAGAATTTGAGGTTTGCAAAGGATTCTGGGTAACAGAACCTGGTCCGAGCCACACAAGTCACCCCATCTTGGATTCCCCTAGGCCTCTAGTTTTCAGAAATGCACAGGTTTGGTAGGTTTCCCTAGGTGGCGGCTGAGCTACAGGCCAAAATCGACAGGTAGGCACTTTGCAAAAAACACCTCTGTTTTCCTTCAAAAATTTGGCTGTGTCCACGTTGCGCTTTGGGGCATTTCCTGTCGCGGGCGCTAGGCCTACTCACACAAGTGAGGTATCATTTTTATCGGGAGGCGTGGGGGAACGCTGGGTGAAAGGAAATGTGTGGCTCCTCTCAGATCCCAGAACTTTCTGCCACAGAAATGTGAGGAACATGTGTTTTTTTTGCCAAATTTTGAGGTTTGCAAAGGATTCTGGGTAACAGAACCTGGTCCGAGCCACACAAGTCACCCCATCTTGGATTCCCCTAGGTCTCTAGTTTTCAGAAATGCACAGGTTTGGTAGGTTTCCCTAGGTGGCGGCTGAGCTACAGGCCAATCTCTACAGGTAGGCACTTTGCAAAAAACACCTCTGTTTTCCTTCAAAAATTTGGCTGTGTCCACGTTGCGCTTTGGGGCGTTTCCTGTCGCGGGCGCTAGGCCTACCCACACAAGTGAGGTATCATTTTTATCGGGAGACGTGGGGGAACACTGGGTGGAAGGAAATTTGTGGCTCCTCTCAGATTCCAGAACTTTTTGCCACAGAAATGTGAGGAACATGTGTTTTTTTAGCCAAATTTTGAGGTTTGCAATGGATTCTGGGTAACAGAACCTGGTCCGAGCCACACAAGTCACCCCATCTTGGATTCCCCTAGGTCTCTAGTTTTCAGAAATGCACAGGTTTGGTAGGTTTCCCTAGGTGGCGGCTGAGCTACATGCCAAAATCTACAGGTAGGCACTTTGCAAAAAACACCTCTGTTTTCCTTAAAAAATTTGGCTGTGTCCACGTTGCGTTTTGGGGCGTTTCCTGTCGCGGGCGCTAGGCCTACCCACACAAGTGAGGTATCATTTCTATCGGGAGGCGTGGGGGAACGCTGGGTGGAAGGAAATGTGTGGCTCCTCTCAGATTCCAGAACTTTCTGCCACAGAAATGTGAGGAACATGTGTTTTTTTTGCCAAATTTTGAGGTTTGCAAAGGATTCTGGGTAACAGAACCTGGTCCGAGCCACACAAGTCACCCCATCTTGGATTCCCCTAGGTCTCTAGTTTTCAGAAATGCACAGGTTTGCTAGGTTTCCCTAGGTGGCGGCTGAGCTACAGGCCAAACTCTACAGGTAGGCACTTAGCAAAAAACACCTCTGTTTTCCTTTAAAAATTTGGCTGTGTCCACGTTGCGCTTTGGGGCGTTTCCTGTCGCGGGCGCTAGGCCTACCCCACAAGTGAGGTATCATTTTTATCGGGAGACGTGGGGGAACGCTGGGTGGAAGGAAATTTGTTACTCCTCTCAGATTCCAGAACTTTCTGCCACAGAAATGTGAGGAACATGTGTTTTTTTAGACAGAATTTGAGGTTTGCAAAGGATTCTGGGTAACAGAACCTGGTCCGAGCCACACAAGTCACCCCATCTTGGATTCCCCTAGGTCTCTAGTTTTCAGAAATTCACAGGTTTGGTAGGTTTCCCTAGGTGGCGGCTGAGCTACAGGCCAAAATCTACAGGTAGGCACTTTGCAAAAAACACCTCTGTTTTCCTTCAAAAATTTGGCTGTGTCCACGTTGCGCTCTGGGGCGTGTCCTGTCGCGGGCGCTAGGCCTACCCACACAAGTGAGGTATCATTTTTATCGGGAGACGTGGGGGAACGCTGGGTGGAAGGAAATTTGTGGCTCCTCTCAGATTCCAGAACTTTCTGCCACAGAAATGTGAGGAACATGTGTTTTTTTAGCCAAATTTGGAGGTTTGCAATGGATTCTGGGTAACGGAACCTGGTCCGAGCCACACAAGTCACCCCATCTTGGATTTCCCTAGGTCTCTAGTTTTCAGAAATGCACAGGTTTGGTAGGTTTCCCCAGGTGGCGGCTGAGCTACATGCCAAAATCTACAGGTAGGCACTTTGCAAAAAACACCTCTGTTTTCCTTCAAAGATTTGGCTGTGTCCACGTTGCGCTTTGGGGCGTTTCCTGTCGCGGGCACTAGGCCTACCCACACAAGTGAGGTATCATTTTTATCGGGAGACTTGGGGGAACGCTGGGTGGAAGGAAATTTGTGGCTCCTCTCAGATTCCAGAACTTTCTGCCACAGAAATGTGAGGAACATGCGTTTTTTTAGACAGAATTTGAGGTTTGCAAAGGATTCTGGGTAACAGAACCTGGTCCGAGCCACACAAGTCACCCCATCTTGGATTCCCCTAGGCCTCTAGTTTTCAGAAATGCACAGGTTTGGTAGGTTTCCCTAGGTGGCGGCTGAGCTACAGGCCAAAATCGACAGGTAGGCACTTTGCAAAAAACACCTCTGTTTTCCTTCAAAAATTTGGCTGTGTCCACGTTGCGCTTTGGGGCGTTTCCTGTCGCGGGCGCTAGGCCTACTCACACAAGTGAGGTATCATTTTTATCGGGAGGCGTGGGGGAACGCTGGGTGAAAGGAAATGTGTGGCTCCTCTCAGATCCCAGAACTTTCTGCCACAGAAATGTGAGGAACATGTGTTTTTTTTGCCAAATTTTGAGGTTTGCAAAGGATTCTGGGTAACAGAACCTGGTCCGAGCCACACAAGTCACCCCATCTTGGATTCCCCTAGGTCTCTAGTTTTCAGAAATGCACAGGTTTGGTAGGTTTCCCTAGGTGGCGGCTGAGCTACAGGCCAATCTCTACAGGTAGGCACTTTGCAAAAAACACCTCTGTTTTCCTTCAAAAATTTGGCTGTGTCCACGTTGCGCTTTGGGGCGTTTCCTGTCGCGGGCGCTAGGCCTACCCACACAAGTGAGGTATCATTTTTATCGGGAGACGTGGGGGAACACTGGGTGGAAGGAAATTTGTGGCTCCTCTCAGATTCCAGAACTTTCTGCCACAGAAATGTGAGGAACATGTGTTTTTTTAGCCAAATTTTGAGGTTTGCAATGGATTCTGGGTAACAGAACCTGGTCCGAGCCACACAAGTCACCCCATCTTGGATTCCCCTAGGTCTCTAGTTTTCAGAAATGCACAGGTTTGGTAGGTTTCCCTAGGTGGCGGCTGAGCTACATGCCAAAATCTACAGGTAGGCACTTTGCAAAAAACACCTCTGTTTTCCTTAAAAAATTTGGCTGTGTCCACGTTGCGTTTTGGGGCGTTTCCTGTCGCGGGCGCTAGGCCTACCCACACAAGTGAGGTATCATTTCTATCGGGAGGCGTGGGGGAACGCTGGGTGGAAGGAAATGTGTGGCTCCTCTCAGATTCCAGAACTTTCTGCCACAGAAATGTGAGGAACATGTGTTTTTTTTGCCAAATTTTGAGGTTTGCAAAGGATTCTGGGTAACAGAACCTGGTCCGAGCCACACAAGTCACCCCATCTTGGATTCCCCTAGGTCTCTAGTTTTCAGAAATGCACAGGTTTGCTAGGTTTCCCTAGGTGGCGGCTGAGCTACAGGCCAAACTCTACAGGTAGGCACTTAGCAAAAAACACCTCTGTTTTCCTTTAAAAATTTGGCTGTGTCCACGTTGCGCTTTGGGGCGTTTCCTGTCGCGGGCGCTAGGCCTACCCCACAAGTGAGGTATCATTTTTATCGGGAGACGTGGGGGAACGCTGGGTGGAAGGAAATTTGTTACTCCTCTCAGATTCCAGAACTTTCTGCCACAGAAATGTGAGGAACATGTGTTTTTTTAGACAGAATTTGAGGTTTGCAAAGGATTCTGGGTAACAGAACCTGGTCCGAGCCACACAAGTCACCCCATCTTGGATTCCCCTAGGTCTCTAGTTTTCAGAAATTCACAGGTTTGGTAGGTTTCCCTAGGTGGCGGCTGAGCTACAGGCCAAAATCTACAGGTAGGCACTTTGCAAAAAACACCTCTGTTTTCCTTCAAAAATTTGGCTGTGTCCACGTTGCGTTTTGGGGCGTTTCCTGTCGCGGGCGCTAGGCCTACCCACACAAGTGAGGTATCATTTCTATCGGGAGGCGTGGGGGAACGCTGGGTGGAAGGAAATGTGTGGCTCCTCTCAGATTCCAGAACTTTCTGCCACAGAAATGTGAGGAACATGTGTTTTTTTTGCCAAATTTTGAGGTTTGCAAAGGATTCTGGGTAACAGAACCTGGTCCGAGCCACACAAGTCACCCCATCTTGGATTCCCCTAGGTCTCTAGTTTTCAGAAATGCACAGGTTTGGTAGGTTTCCCTAGGTGGCGGCTGAGCTACAGGCCAAACTCTACAGGTAGGCACTTTGCAAAAAACACCTCTGTTTTCCTTCAAAAATTTGGCTGTGTCCACGTTGCGTTTTGGGGCGTTTCCTGTCGCGGGCGCTAGGCCTACCCACACAAGTGAGGTATCATTTCTATCGGGAGACGTGGGGGAACGCTGGGTGGAAGGAAATTTGTTACTCCTCTCAGATTCCAGAACTTTCTGCCACAGAAATGTGAGGAACATGTGTTTTTTTAGTCAGAATTTGAGGTTTGCAAAGGATTCTGGGTAACAGAACCTGGTCCGAGCCACACAAGTCACCCCATCTTGGATTCCCCTAGGTCTCTAGTTTTCAGAAATTCACAGGTTTGGTAGGTTTCCCTAGGTGGCGGCTGAGCTACAGGCCAAAATCTACAGGTAGGCACTTTGCAAAAAACACCTCTGTTTTCCTTCAAAAATTTGGCTGTGTCCACGTTGCGTTTTGGGGCGTTTCCTGTCGCGGGCGCTAGGCCTACCCACACAAGTGAGGTATCATTTCTATCGGGAGGCGTGGGGGAACGCTGGGTGGAAGGAAATGTGTGGCTCCTCTCAGATTCCAGAACTTTCTGCCACAGAAATGTGAGGAACATGTGTTTTTTTTGCCAAATTTTGAGGTTTGCAAAGGATTCTGGGTAACAGAACCTGGTCCGAGCCACACAAGTCACCCCATCTTGGATTCCCCTAGGTCTCTAGTTTTCAGAAATGCACAGGTTTGGTAGGTTTCCCTAGGTGGCGGCTGAGCTACAGGCCAAACTCTACAGGTAGGCACTTTGCAAAAAACACCTCTGTTTTCCTTCAAAAATTTGGCTGTGTCCACGTTGCGCTTTGGGGCGTTTCCTGTCGCGGGCGCTAGGCCTACCCACACAAGTGAGGTATCATTTTTATCGGGAGACGTGGGGGAACGCTGGGTGGAAGGAAATTTGTGGCTCCTCTCAGATTCCAGAACTTTCTGCCACAGAAATGTGAGGAACATGTGTTTTTTTAGCCAAATTTTGAGGTTTACAAAGGATTCTGGGTAACAGAACCTGGTCCGAGCCACACAAGTCACCCCATCTTGGATTCCCCTAGGTCTCTAGTTTTCAGAAATTCACAGGTTTGGTAGGTTTCCCTAGGTGGCGGCTGAGCTACAGGCCAAAATCTACAGGTAGGCACTTTGCAAAAAACACCTCTGTTTTCCTTCAAAAATTTGGCTGTGTCCACGTTGCGCTTTGGGGCGTTTCCTGTCGCAAGCGCTAGGCCTACCCACACAAGTGAGGTATCATTTTTATCGGGAGACGTGGGGGAACACTGGGTGGAAGGAAATTCGTGGCTCCTCTCAGATTCCAGAACTTTCTGCCACAGAAATGTGAGGAACATGTGTTTTTTTAGCCAAATTTTGAGGTTTGCAAAGGATTCTGGGTAACAGAACCAGGTCCGAGCCACACAAGTCACCCCATCTTGGATTCCCCTAGGTGTCTAGTTTTCAGAAATGCACAGGTTTGGTAGGTTTCCCTAGGTGGCGGCTGAGCTACAGGCCAAAATCTACAGGTAGGCACTTTGCAAAAAACACCTCAGTTTTCCTTCAAAAATTTGGCTTTGTCCACGTTGCGCTTTTGGGCGTTTCCTGTCGCGGGCACTAGGCCTACCCACACAAGTGAGGTATCATTTTTATCAGGAGACGTGGGGGAACGCTGGGTGGAAGGAAATTTGTGGCTCCTCTCAGATTCCAGAACTTTCTGCCACAGAAATGTGAGGAACATGTGTTTTTTTAGCCAAATTTTGAGGTTTGCAAAGGATTCTGGGTAACAGAACCTGGTCCGAGCCACACAAGTCACCCCATCTTGGATTCCCCTACATCTCTAGTTTTCAGAAATTCACAGGTTTGGTAGGTTTCCCTAGGTGGCGGCTGAGCTACAGGCCAAAATCTACAGGTAGGCACTTTGCAAAAAACTCCTCTGTTTTCCTTAAAAAATTTGGCTGTGTCCACGTTGCGCTTTGGGGCGTTTCCTGTCGCGGGCGCTAGGCCTACCCACACAAGTGAGGTATCATTTTTATCGGGAGACGTGGGGGAACGCTGGGTGGAAGGAAATTTGTGGCTCCTCTCAGATTCCAGAACTTTCTGATACAGAAATGTGAGGAACATGTGTTTTTTTAGCCAAATACTGAGGTTTGCAAAGGATTCTGGGTAACGGAACCTGGTCCGAGCCACACAAGTCACCCCATCTTGGATTCCCCTAGGTCTCTAGTTTTCAGAAATGCACAGGTTTGGTAGGTTTCCCTAGGTGGCGGCTGAGCTACAGGCCAAAATCTACAGGTAGGCACTTTGCAAAAAACACCTCTATTTTCCTTCAAAAATTTGGCTGTGTCCAGGTTGCGCTTTGGGGCGTTTCCTGTCGCGGGCGCTAGGCCTACCCACACAAGTGAGGTATCATTTTTATCGGGAGGCGTGGGGGAACGCTGGGTGGAAGGAAATGTGTGGCTCCTCTCAGATTCCAGAACTTTCTGCCACAGAAATGTGAGGAACATGTGTTTTTTTTGCCAAATTTTGAGGTTTGCAAAGGATTCTGGGTAACAGAACCTGGTCCGAGCCACACAAGTCACCCCATCTTGTATTCCCCTAGGTCTCTAGTTTTCAGAAATGCACAGGTTTGGTAGGTTTCCCTAGGTGGCGGCTGAGCTACAGGCCAAACTCTACAGGTAGGCACTTTGCAAAAAACACCTCTGTTTTCCTTCAAAAATTTGGCTGTGTCCACGTTGCGCTTTGGGGCGTTTCCTGTCGCGGGCGCTAGGCCTACCCACACAAGTGAGGTATCATTTTTATCGGGAGGCGTGGGGGAACGCTGGGTGGAAGGAAATGTGTGGCTCCTCTCAGATTCCAGAACTTTCTGCCACAGAAATGTGAGGAACATGTGTTTTTTTTGCCAAATTTTTAGGTTTGCAAAGGATTCTGGGTAACAGAACCTGGTCCGAGCCACACAAGTCACCCCATCTTGTATTCCCCTAGGTCTCTAGTTTTCAGAAATGCACAGGTTTGGTAGGTTTCCCTAGGTGGCGGCTGAGCTACAGGCCAAACTCTATAGGTAGGCACTTTGCAAAAAACACCTCTGTTTTCCTTCAAAAATTTGGCTGTGTCCACGTTGCGCTTTGGGGCGTTTCTTGTCGCAGGCGCTAGGCCTACCCACACAAGTGAGGTATCATTTTTATCGGGAGACGTGGGGGAACGCTGGGTGGAAGGAAATTTGTGGCTCCTCTCAGATTCCAGAACTTTCTGCCACAGAAATGTGAGGAACATGTGTTTTTTTTGCCAAATTTTGAGGTTTACAAAGGATTCTGGGTAACAGAACCTGGTCCGAGCCACACAAGTCACCCCATCTTGGATTCCCCTAGGTCTCTAGTTTTCAGAAATTCACAGGTTTGGTAGGTTTCCCTAGGTGGCGGCTGAGCTACAGGCCAAAATCTACAGGTAGGCACTTTGCAAAAAACACCTCTGTTTTCCTTCAAAAATTTGGCTGTGTCCACGTTGCGCTTTGGGGCGTTTCCTGTCGCAAGCGCTAGGCCTACCCACACAAGTGAGGTATCATTTTTATCGGGAGACGTGGGGGAACACTGGGTGGAAGGAAATTCGTGGCTCCTCTCAGATTCCAGAACATTCTGCCACAGAAATGTGAGGAACATGTGTTTTTTTAGCCAAATTTTGAGGTTTGCAAAGGATTCTGGGTAACAGAACCTGGTCCGAGCCACACAAGTCACCCCATCTTGGATTCCCCTAGGTCTCTAGTTTTCAGAAATGCACAGGTTTGGTAGGTTTCCCTAGGTGGCGGCTGAGCTACAGGCCAAAATCTACAGGTAGGCACTTTGCAGAAAACACCTCTGTTTTCATTCAAAAATGTGGCTGTGTCCACGTTGCGCTTTGGGGCGTATCCTGTCGCGGGCGCTAGGCCTACCCACACAAGTGAGGTATAATTTTTATCGGGAGACCTGGGGGAACGCTGGGTGGAAGGAAATTTGGGGCTCCTCTCAGATTCCAGAACTTTCTGCCACAGAAATGTGAGGAACATGTGTTTTTTTAGCCAAATTTTGAGGTTTGCAAAGGATTCTGGGTAACAGAACCTGGTCCGAGCCACACAAGTCACCCCATCTTGGATTCCCCTAGGTCTCTAGTTTTCAGAAATTCACAGGTTTGGTAGGTTTCCCTAGGTGGCGGCTGAGCTACAGGCCAAAATCTACAGGTAGGCACTTTGCAAAAAACACCTCTGTTTTCCTTCAAAAATTTGGCTGTGTCCACGTTGCGCTTTGGGGCGTTTGCTGTCGCAAGCGCTAGGCCTACCCACACAAGTGAGGTATAATTTTTATCGGGAGACCTGGGGGAACGCTGGGTGGAAGGAAATTTGTGGCTCCTCTCAGATTCCAGAACTTTCTGCTACAGAAATGTGAGGAACATGTGTTTTTTTAGCCAAATTTTGAGGTTTGCAAAGGATTCTGGGTAACAGAACCTGGTCCGAGCCACACAAGTCACCCCATCTTGGATTCCCCTAGGTCTCTAGTTTTCAGAAATTCACAGGTTTGGTAGGTTTCCCTAGGTGGCGGCTGAGCTACAGGCCAAAATCTACAGGTAGGCACTTTGCAAAAAACACCTCTGTTTTCCTTCAAAAATTTGGCTGTGTCCACGTTGCGCTTTGGGGCGTTTCCTGTCGCGGGCGCTAGGCCTACCCACACAAGTGAGGTATCATTTTTATCGGGAGACGTGGGGGAACGCTGGGTGGAAGGAAATTTGTGGCTCCTCTGAGATTCCAGAACTTTCTGCCACAGAAATGTGAGGAACATGTGTTTGTTTAGCCACATTTGGAGGTTTGCAATGGATTCTGGGTAACAGAACCTGGTCCAAGCCACACAAGTCACCCCATCTTGGATTCCCCTAGGTCTCTAGTTTTCAGAAATGCACAGGTTTGGTAGGTTTCCCTAGGTGGCGGCTGAGCTACATGCCAAAATCTACAGGTAGGCCCTTTGCAAAAAACACCTCTGTTTTCCTTCAAAAATTTGGCTGTGTCCACGTTGCGCTTTGGGGCGTTTCCTGTCGCGGGCGCTAGGCCTACCCACACAAGTGAGGTATCATTTTTATCGGGAGGCGTGGGGGAACGCTGGGTGGAAGGAAATGTGTGGCTCCTCTCAGATTCCAGAACTTTCTGCCACAGAAATGTGAGGAACATGTGTTTTTTTTGCCAAATTTTGAGGTTTGCAAAGGATTCTGGGTAACAGAACCTGGTCCGAGCCACACAAGTCACCCCATCTTGGATTCCCCTAGGTCTCTAGTTTTCAGAAATGCACAGGTTTGGTAGGGTTCCCTAGGTGGCGGCTGAGCTACAGGCCAAACTCTACAGGTAGGCACTTTGCAAAAAACACCTCTGTTTTCCATCAAAAATTTGGCTGTGTCCACGTTGCGCTTTGGGGCGTTTCCTGTCGCGGGCGCTAGGCCTACCCACACAAGTGAGGTATCATTTTTATCGGGAGACGTGGGGTAACGCTGGGTGGAAGGAAATTTGTGGCTCCTCTCAGATTCCAGAACTTTCTGCCACAGAAATGTGAGGAACATGTGTTTTTTTAGCCAAATTTTGAGGTTTGCAATGGATTCTGGGTAACAGAACCTGGTCCGAGCCACACAAGTCACCCCATCTTGGATTCCCCTAGGTCTCTAGTTTTCAGAAATGCACAGGTTTGGTAGGTTTCCCTAGGTGGCGGCTGAGCTACATGCCAAAATCTACAGGTAGGCACTTTGCAAAAAACACCTCTGTTTTCCTTCAAAAATTTGGCTGTGTCCACGTTGCGCTTTGGGGCGTTTCCTGTCGCGGGCGCTAGGCCTACCCACACAAGTGAGGTATCATTTTTATCGGGAGGCGTGGGGGAACGCTGGGTGGAAGGAAATGTGTGGCTCCTCTCAGATTCCCGAACTTTCTGCCACAGAAATGTGAGGAACATGTGGTTTTTTTGCCAAATTTTGAGGTTTGCAAAGGATTCTGGGTAACAGAACCTGGTCCGAGCCACACAAGTCACCCCATCTTGGATTCCCCTAGGTCTCTAGTTTTCAGAAATGCACAGGTTTTGTAGGTTTCCCTAGGTGGCGGCTGAGCTACAGGCGAAACTCTACAGGTAGGCACTTTTCAAAAAACACCTCTGTTTTCCTTCAGAAATTTGGCTGTGTCCACGTTGCGCTTTGGGGCGTTTCTTGTCGCGGGCGCTAGGCCTACCCACACAAGTGAGGTATCATTTTTATCGAGAGACGTGGGGGAACGCTGGGTAGAAGGAAATTTGTGGCTCCTCTCAGATTCCAGAACTTTCTGCCACAGAAATTTGAGGAACATGTGGTGTTTTAGCCAAATTTTGAGGTTTGCAAAGGATTCTGGGTAACAGAACCTGGTCCGAGCCACACAAGTCACGCCATCTTGGATTCCCCTAGGTCTCTAGTTTTCAGAAATGCACAGGTTTGGTAGGTTTCCCTAGGTGGCGGCTGAGCTACATGCCAAAATCTACAGGTAGGGACTTTGCAAAAACACCTCTGTTTTCCTTCAAAAATTTGGCTGTGTCCACGTTGCGCTTTGGGGCGTTTCTTGTCACGGGCGCTAGGCCTACCCACACAAGTGAGGTATCATTTTTATCGGGAGACGTGGGGGAACGCTGGGTGGAAGGAAATTTGTGGCTCCTCTCAGATTCCAGAACTTTCTGCCACAGAAATGTGAGGAACATGTGTTTTTTTAGCCAAATTCTGAGGTTTACAAAGGATTCTGGGTAACAGAACCTGGTCCGAGCCACACAAGTCACCCCATCTTGGATTCCCCTAGGTCTCTAGTTTTCAGAAATTCACAGGTTTGGTAGGTTTCCCTAGGTGGCGGCTGAGCTACAGGACAAAATCTACAGGTAGGCACTTTGCAAAAAACACCTCTGATTTCCTTCAAAAATTTGGCTGTGTCCACGTTGCGCTTTGGGGCGTTTCCTGTCGCAAGCGCTAGGCCTACCCACACAAGTGAGGTATCATTTTTATCGGGAGACGTGGGGGAACACTGGGTGGAAGGAAATTCGTGGCTCCTCTCAGATTCCAGAACATTCTGCCACAGAAATGTGAGGAACATGTGTTTTTTTAGCCAAATTTTGAGGTTTGCAAAGGATTCTGGGTAACAGAACCTGGTCCGAGCCACACAAGTCACCCCATCTTGGATTCCCCTAGGTCTCTAGTTTTCAGAAATGCACAGGTTTGGTAGGTTTCCCTAGGTGGCGGCTGAGCTACAGGCCAAAATCTACAGGTAGGCACTTTGCAAAAAACACCTCTGTTTTCCTTCAAAAATGTGGCTGTGTCCACGTTGCGCTTTGGGGCGTATCCTGTCGCGGGCGCTAGGCCTACCCACACAAGTGAGGTATAATTTTTATCGGGAGACCTGGGGGAACGCTGGGTGGAAGGAAATGTGTGGCTCCTCTCAGATTCCAGAACTTTCTGCCACAGAAATGTGAGGAACATGTGTTTTTTTTGCCAAATTTTGAGGTTTGCAAAGGATTCTGGGTAACAGAACCTGGTCCGAGCCACACAAGTCACCCCATCTTGGATTCCCCTAGGTCTCTAGTTTTCAGAAATGCACAGGTTTGGTAGGGTTCCCTAGGTGGCGGCTGAGCTACAGGCCAAACTCTACAGGTAGGCACTTTGCAAAAAACACCTCTGTTTTCCTTCAAAAATTTGGCTGTGTCCACGTTGCGCTTTGGGGCGTTTCCTGTTGCGGGCGCTAGGCCTACCCACACAAGTGAGGTATCATTTTTATCGGGAGACGTGGGGGAACGCTGGGTGGAAGGAAATTTGTGGCTCCTCTCAGATTCCAGAACTTTCTGCCACAGAAATGTGAGGAACATGTGTTTTTTTAGCCAAATTTTGAGGTTTGCAATGGATTCTGGGTAACAGAACCTGGTCCGAGCCACACAAGTCACCCCATCTTGGATTCCCCTAGGTCTCTAGTTTTCAGAAATGCACAGGTTTGGTAGGTTTCCCTAGGTGGCGGCTGAGCTACATGCCAAAATCTACAGGTAGGCACTTTGCAAAAAACACCTCTGTTTTCCTTCAAAAATTTGGCTGTGTCCACGTTGCGCTTTGGGGCGTTTCCTGTCGCGGGCGCTAGGCCTACCCACACAAGTGAGGTATCATTTTTTTCGGGAGGCGTGGGGGAACGCTGGGTGGAAGGAAATGTGTGGCTCCTCTCAGATTCCAGAACTTTCTGCCACAGAAATGTGAGGAACATGTGTTTTTTTTTGCCAAATTTTGAGGTTTGCAAAGGATTCTGGGTAACAGAACCTGGTCCGAGCCACACAAGTCACCCCATCTTGGATTCCCCTAGGTCTCTAGTTTTCAGAAATTCACAGGTTTGGTAGGTTTCCCTAGGTGGCGGCTGAGCTACAGGCCAAAATCTACAGGTAGGCACTTTGCAAAAAACACCTCTGTTTTCCTTCAAAAATTTGGCTGTGTCCACGTTGCGCTTTGGGGCGTTTCCTGTCGCAAGCGCTAGGCCTACCCACACAAGTGAGGTATCATTTTTATCGGGAGACGTGGGGGAACACTGGGTGGAAGGAAATTCGTGGCTCCTCTCAGATTCCAGAACATTCTGCCACAGAAATGTGAGGAACATGTGTTTTTTTAGCCAAATTTTGAGGTTTGCAAAGGATTCTGGGTAACAGAACCTGGTCCGAGCCACACAAGTCACCCCATCTTGGATTCCCCTAGGTCTCTAGTTTTCAGAAATGCACAGGTTTGGTAGGTTTCCCTAGGTGGCGGCTGAGCTACAGGCCAAAATCTACAGGTAGGCACTTTGCAAAAAACACCTCTGTTTTCCTTCAAAAATGTGGCTGTGTCCACGTTGCGCTTTGGGGCGTATCCTGTCGCGGGCGCTAGGCCTACCCACACGAGTGAGGTATAATTTTTATCGGGAGACCTGGGGGAACGCTGGGTGGAAGGAAATTTGGGGCTCCTCTCAGATTCCAGAACTTTCTGCCACAGAAATGTGAGGAACATGTGTTTTTTTAGCCAAATTTTGAGGTTTGCAAAGGATTCTGGGTAACAGAACCTGGTCCGAGCCACACAAGTCACCCCATCTTGGATTCCCCTAGGTCTCTAGTTTTCAGAAATTCACAGGTTTGGTAGGTTTCCCTAGGTGGCGGCTGAGCTACAGGCCAAAATCTACAGGTAGGCACTTTGCAAAAAACACCTCTGTTTTCCTTCAAAAATTTGGCTGTGTCCACGTTGCGCTTTGGGGCGTTTGCTGTCGCAAGCGCTAGGCCTACCCACACAAGTGAGGTATAATTTTTATCGGGAGACCTGGGGGAACGCTGGGTGGAAGGAAATTTGTGGCTCCTCTCAGATTCCAGAACTTTCTGCCACAGAAATGTGAGGAACATGTGTTTTTTTAGCCAAATTTTGAGGTTTGCAAAGGATTCTGGGTAACAGAACCTGGTCCGAGCCACACAAGTCACCCCATCTTGGATTCCCCTAGGTCTCTAGTTTTCAGAAATGCACAGGTTTGGTAGGTTTCCCTAGGTGGCGGCTGAGCTACAGGCCAAAATCTACAGGTAGGCACTTTGCAAAAAACACCTCAGTTTTCCTTCAAAAATTTGGCTTTGTCCACGTTGCGCTTTTGGGCGTTTCCTGTCGCGGGCACTAGGCCTACCCACACAAGTGAGGTATCATTTTTATCGGGAGACGTGGGGGAACGCTGGGTGGAAGGAAATTTGTGGCTCCTCTCAGATTCCAGAACTTTCTGCCACAGAAATGTGAGGAACATGTGTTTTTTTAGCCAAATTTTGAGGTTTGCAAAGGATTCTGGGTAACAGAACCTGGTCCGAGCCATGCAAGTCACCCCATCTTGGATTCCCCTAGGTCTCTAGTTTTCAGAAATTCACAGGTTTGGTAGGTTTCCCTAGGTGGCGGCTGAGCTACAGGCCAAAATCTACAGATAGGCACTTTGCAAAAAACTCCTCTGTTTTCCTTCAAAAATTTGGCTGTGTCCACGTTGCGCTTTGGGGCGTTTCCTGTCGCGGGCGCTAGGCCTACCCACACAAGTGAGGTATCATTTTTATCGGGAGACGTGGGGGAACGCTGGGTGGAAGGAAATTTGTGGCTCCTCTCAGATTCCAGAACTTTCTGCCACAGAAATGTGAGGAACATGTGTTTTTTTAGCCAAATTCTGAGGTTTGCAAAGGATTCTGGGTAACAGAACCTGGTCCGAGCCACACAAGTCACCCCATCTTGGATTCCCCTAGGTCTCTAGTTTTCAGAAATGCACAGGTTTGGTAGGTTTCCCTAGGTGGCGGCTGAGCTACAGGCCAAAATCTACAGGTAGGCACTTTGCAAAAAACACCTCAGTTTTCCTTCAAAAATTTGGCTGTGTCCACGTTGCGCTTTGGGGCGTTTCCTGTCGCGGGCGCTAGGCCTACCCACACAAGTGAGGTATCATTTTTATCGGGAGACGTGGGGGAACGCTGGGTGGAAGGAAATTTGTGGCTCCTCTGAGATTCCAGAACTTTCTGCCACAGAAATGTGAGGAACATGTGTTTTTTTAGCCACATTTGGAGGTTTGCAATGGATTCTGGTTAACAGAACCTGGTCCGAGCCACACAAGTCACCCCATCTTGGATTCCCCTAGGTCTCTAGTTTTCAGAAATGCACAGGTTTGGTAGGTTTCCCTAGGTGGCGGCTGAGCTACATGCCAAAATCTACAGGTAGGCCCTTTGCAAAAAACACCTCTGTTTTCCTTCAAAAATTTGGCTGTGTCCACGTTGCGCTTTGGGGCGTTTCCTGTCGCGGGCGCTAGGCCTACCCACACAAGTGAGGTATCATTTTTATCGGGAGGCGTGGGGGAACGCTGGGTGGAAGGAAATGTGTGGCTCCTCTCAGATTCCAGAACTTTCTGCCACAGAAATGTGAGGAACAGGTGTTTTTTTTGCCAAATTTTGAGGTTTGCAAAGGATTCTGGGTAACAGAACCTGGTCCGAGCCACACAAGTCACCCCATCTTGGATTCCCCTAGGTCTCTAGTTTTCAGAAATGCACAGGTTTGGTAGGGTTCCCTAGGTGGCGGCTGAGCTACAGGCCAAACTCTACAGGTAGGCACTTTGCAAAAAACACCTCTGTTTTCCTTCAAAAATTTGGCTGAGTCCACGTTGCGCTTTGGGGCGTTTCCTGTCGCGGGCGCTAGGCCTACCCACACAAGTGAGGTATCATTTTTATCGGGAGACGTGGGGGAACGCTGGGTGGAAGGAAATTTGTGGCTCCTCTCAGATTCCAGAACTTTCTGCCACAGAAATGTGAGGAACATGTGTTTTTTTAGCCAAATTTTGAGGTTTGCAATGGATTCTGGGTAACAGAACCTGGTCCGAGCCACACAAGTCACCCCATCTTGGATTCCCCTAGGTCTCTAGTTTTCAGAAATGCACAGGTTTGGTAGGTTTCCCTAGGTGGCGGCTGAGCTACATGCCAAAATCTACAGGTAGGCACTTTGCAAAAAACACCTCTGTTTTCCTTCAAAAATTTGGCTGTGTCCACGTTGCGCTTTGGGGCGTTTCCTGTCGCGGGCGCTAGGCCTACCCACACAAGTGAGGTATCATTTTTATCGGGAGGCGTGGGGGAACGCTGGGTGGAAGGAAATGTGTGGCTCCTCTCAGATTCCAGAACTTTCTGCCACAGAAATGTGAGGAACATGTGTTTTTTTTGCCAAATTTTGAGGTTTGCAAAGGATTCTGGGTAACAGAACCTGGTCCGAGCCACACAAGTCACCCCATCTTGGATTCCCCTAGGTCTCTAGTTTTCAGAAATGCACAGGTTTTGTAGGTTTCCCTAGGTGGCGGCTGAGCTACAGGCCAAACTCTACAGGTAGGCACTTTGCAAAAAACACCTCTGTTTTCCTTCAAAAATTTGGCTGTGTCCACGTTGCGCTTTGGGGCGTTTCCTGTCGCGGGCGCTAGGCCTACCCACACAAGTGAGGTATCATTTTTATTGGGAGACGTGGGGGAACGCTGGGTGGAAGGAAATTTGTGGCTCCTCTCAGATTCCAGAACTTTCTGCCACAGAAATGTGAGGAACATGTGGTTTTTTAGCCAAATTTTGAGGTTTGCAAAGGATTCTGGGTAACAGAACCTGGTCCGAGCCACACAAGTCACCCCATCTTGGATTCCCCTAGGTCTCTAGTTTTCAGAAATGCACAGGTTTGGTAGGTTTCCCTAGGTGGCGGTTGAGCTACATGCCAAAATCTACAGGTAGGGACTTTGCAAAAACACCTCTGTTTTCCTTCAAAAATTTGTCTGTGTCCACGTTGCGCTTTGGGGCGTTTCTTGTCGCGGGCGCTAGGCCTACCCACACAAGTGAGGTATCATTTTTATCGGGAGACGTGGGGGAACGCTGGGTGGAAGGAAATTTGTGGCTCCTCTCAGATTCCAGAACTTTCTGCCACAGAAATGTGAGGAACATGTGTTTTTTTAGCCAAATTTTGAGGTTTGCAAAGGATTCTGGGTAACAGAACCTGGTCCGAGCCACACAAGTCACCCCATCTTGGATTCCCCTAGGTCTCTAGTTTTCAGAAATGCACAGGTTTGGTAGGTTTCCCTAGGTGGCGGCTGAGCTACATGCCAAAAACTACAGGTAGGCACTTTGCAAAAAACACCTCTGTTTTCCTTCAAAAATTTGGCTGTGTCCACGTTGCGCTTTGGGGCGTTTCCTGTCGCGGGCGCTAGGCCTACCCACACAAGTGAGGTATCATTTTTATCGGGAGGCGTGGGGGAACGCTGGGTGGAAGGAAATGTGTGGCTCCTCTCAGATTCCAGAACTTTCTGCCACAGAAATGTGAGGAACATGTGTTTTTTTTGCCAAATTTTGAGGTTTGCAAAGCATTCTGGGTAACAGAACCTGGTCCGAGCCACACAAGTCACCCCATCTTGGATTCCCCTAGGTCTCTAGTTTTCAGAAATGCACAGGTTTTGTAGGTTTCCCTAGGTGGCGGCTGAGCTACAGGCCAAACTCTACAGGTAGGCACTTTGCAAAAAACACCTCTGTTTTCCTTCAAAAATTTGTCTGTGTCCACGTTGCGCTTTGGGGCGTTTCTTGTCGCGGGCGCTAGGCCTACCCACACAAGTGAGGTATCATTTTTATCGGGAGACGTGGGGGAACGCTGGGTGGAAGGAAATTTGTGGCTCCTCTCAGATTCCAGAACTTTCTGCCACAGAAATGTGAGGAACATGTGGTGTTTTAGCCAAATTTTGAGGTTTGCAAAGGATTCTGGGTAACAGAACCTGGTCCGAGCCACACAAGTCACCCCATCTTGGATTCCCCTAGGTCTCTAGTTTTCAGAAATGCACAGGTTTGGTAGGTTTCCCTAGGTGGCGGCTGAACTACATGCCAAAATCTACAGGTAGGCACTTTGCAAAAAACACCTCTGTTTTCCTTCAAAAATTTGGCTGTGTCCACGTTGCGCTTTTGGGCGTTTCCTGTCGCGGGCACCAGGCCTACCCACACAAGTGAGGTATCATTTTTATCGGGAGACGTGGGGGAACGCTGGGTGGAAGGAAATTTGTGGCTCCTCTCAGATTCCAGAACTTTCTGCCACAGAAATGTGAGGAACATGTGTTTTTTTAGCCAAATTTTGAGGTTTGCAAAGGATTCTGGGTAACAGAACCTGGTCCGAGCCACACAAGTCACCCCATCTTGGATTCCCCTAGGTCTCTAGTTTTCAGAAATTCACAGGTTTGGTAGGTTTCCCTAGGTGGCGGCTGAGCTACAGGCCAAAATCTACAGGTAGGCACTTTGCAAAAAACACCTCTGTTTTCCTTCAAAAATTTGGCTGTGTCCACGTTGCGCTCTGGGGCGTGTCCTGTCGCGGGCGCTAGGCCTACCCACACAAGTGAGGTATCATTTTTATCGGGAGACGTGGGGGAACGCTGGGTGGAAGGAAATTTGTGGCTCCTCTCAGATTCCAGAACTTTCTGCCACAGAAATGTGAGGAACATGTGTTTTTTTAGCCAAATTTGGAGGTTTGCAATGGATTCTGGGTAACGGAACCTGGTCCGAGCCACACAAGTCACCCCATCTTGGATTTCCCTAGGTCTCTAGTTTTCAGAAATGCACAGGTTTGGTAGGTTTCCCCAGGTGGCGGCTGAGCTACAGGCCAAAATCTACAGGTAGGCACTTTGCAAAAAACACCTCAGTTTTCCTTCAAAAATTTGGCTTTGTCCACGTTGCGCTTTTGGGCGTTTCCTGTCGCGGGCACTAGGCCTACCCACACAAGTGAGGTATCATTTTTATCAGGAGACGTGGGGGAACGCTGGGTGGAAGGAAATTTGTGGCTCCTCTCAGATTCCAGAACTTTCTGCCACAGAAATGTGAGGAACATGTGTTTTTTTAGCCAAATTTTGAGGTTTGCAAAGGATTCTGGGTAACAGAACCTGGTCCGAGCCACACAAGTCACCCCATCTTGGATTCCCCTACATCTCTAGTTTTCAGAAATTCACAGGTTTGGTAGGTTTCCCTAGGTGGCGGCTGAGCTACAGGCCAAAATCTACAGGTAGGCACTTTGCAAAAAACTCCTCTGTTTTCCTTAAAAAATTTGGCTGTGTCCACGTTGCGCTTTGGGGCGTTTCCTGTCGCGGGCGCTAGGCCTACCCACACAAGTGAGGTATCATTTTTATCGGGAGACGTGGGGGAACGCTGGGTGGAAGGAAATTTGTGGCTCCTCTCAGATTCCAGAACTTTCTGATACAGAAATGTGAGGAACATGTGTTTTTTTAGCCAAATACTGAGGTTTGCAAAGGATTCTGGGTAACGGAACCTGGTCCGAGCCACACAAGTCACCCCATCTTGGATTCCCCTAGGTCTCTAGTTTTCAGAAATGCACAGGTTTGGTAGGTTTCCCTAGGTGGCGGCTGAGCTACAGGCCAAAATCTACAGGTAGGCACTTTGCAAAAAACACCTCTATTTTCCTTCAAAAATTTGGCTGTGTCCAGGTTGCGCTTTGGGGCGTTTCCTGTCGCGGGCGCTAGGCCTACCCACACAAGTGAGGTATCATTTTTATCGGGAGGCGTGGGGGAACGCTGGGTGGAAGGAAATGTGTGGCTCCTCTCAGATTCCAGAACTTTCTGCCACAGAAATGTGAGGAACATGTGTTTTTTTTGCCAAATTTTGAGGTTTGCAAAGGATTCTGGGTAACAGAACCTGGTCCGAGCCACACAAGTCACCCCATCTTGTATTCCCCTAGGTCTCTAGTTTTCAGAAATGCACAGGTTTGGTAGGTTTCCCTAGGTGGCGGCTGAGCTACAGGCCAAACTCTACAGGTAGGCACTTTGCAAAAAACACCTCTGTTTTCCTTCAAAAATTTGGCTGTGTCCACGTTGCGCTTTGGGGCGTTTCCTGTCGCGGGCGCTAGGCCTACCCACACAAGTGAGGTATCATTTTTATCGGGAGGCGTGGGGGAACGCTGGGTGGAAGGAAATGTGTGGCTCCTCTCAGATTCCAGAACTTTCTGCCACAGAAATGTGAGGAACATGTGTTTTTTTTGCCAAATTTTTAGGTTTGCAAAGGATTCTGGGTAACAGAACCTGGTCCGAGCCACACAAGTCACCCCATCTTGTATTCCCCTAGGTCTCTAGTTTTCAGAAATGCACAGGTTTGGTAGGTTTCCCTAGGTGGCGGCTGAGCTACAGGCCAAACTCTATAGGTAGGCACTTTGCAAAAAACACCTCTGTTTTCCTTCAAAAATTTGGCTGTGTCCACGTTGCGCTTTGGGGCGTTTCTTGTCGCAGGCGCTAGGCCTACCCACACAAGTGAGGTATCATTTTTATCGGGAGACGTGGGGGAACGCTGGGTGGAAGGAAATTTGTGGCTCCTCTCAGATTCCAGAACTTTCTGCCACAGAAATGTGAGGAACATGTGTTTTTTTTGCCAAATTTTGAGGTTTACAAAGGATTCTGGGTAACAGAACCTGGTCCGAGCCACACAAGTCACCCCATCTTGGATTCCCCTAGGTCTCTAGTTTTCAGAAATTCACAGGTTTGGTAGGTTTCCCTAGGTGGCGGCTGAGCTACAGGCCAAAATCTACAGGTAGGCACTTTGCAAAAAACACCTCTGTTTTCCTTCAAAAATTTGGCTGTGTCCACGTTGCGCTTTGGGGCGTTTCCTGTCGCAAGCGCTAGGCCTACCCACACAAGTGAGGTATCATTTTTATCGGGAGACGTGGGGGAACACTGGGTGGAAGGAAATTCGTGGCTCCTCTCAGATTCCAGAACATTCTGCCACAGAAATGTGAGGAACATGTGTTTTTTTAGCCAAATTTTGAGGTTTGCAAAGGATTCTGGGTAACAGAACCTGGTCCGAGCCACACAAGTCACCCCATCTTGGATTCCCCTAGGTCTCTAGTTTTCAGAAATGCACAGGTTTGGTAGGTTTCCCTAGGTGGCGGCTGAGCTACAGGCCAAAATCTACAGGTAGGCACTTTGCAGAAAACACCTCTGTTTTCATTCAAAAATGTGGCTGTGTCCACGTTGCGCTTTGGGGCGTATCCTGTTGCGGGCGCTAGGCCTACCCACACAAGTGAGGTATAATTTTTATCGGGAGACCTGGGGGAACGCTGGGTGGAAGGAAATTTGGGGCTCCTCTCAGATTCCAGAACTTTCTGCCACAGAAATGTGAGGAACATGTGTTTTTTTAGCCAAATTTTGAGGTTTGCAAAGGATTCTGGGTAACAGAACCTGGTCCGAGCCACACAAGTCACCCCATCTTGGATTCCCCTAGGTCTCTAGTTTTCAGAAATTCACAGGTTTGGTAGGTTTCCCTAGGTGGCGGCTGAGCTACAGGCCAAAATCTACAGGTAGGCACTTTGCAAAAAACACCTCTGTTTTCCTTCAAAAATTTGGCTGTGTCCACGTTGCGCTTTGGGGCGTTTGCTGTCGCAAGCGCTAGGCCTACCCACACAAGTGAGGTATAATTTTTATCGGGAGACCTGGGGGAACGCTGGGTGGAAGGAAATTTGTGGCTCCTCTCAGATTCCAGAACTTTCTGCCACAGAAATGTGAGGAACATGTGTTTTTTTAGCCAAATTTTGAGGTTTGCAAAGGATTCTGGGTAACAGAACCTGGTCCGAGCCACACAAGTCACCCCATCTTGGATTCCCCTAGGTCTCTAGTTTTCAGAAATTCACAGGTTTGGTAGGTTTCCCTAGGTGGCGGCTGAGCTACAGGCCAAAATCTACAGGTAGGCACTTTGCAAAAAACACCTCTGTTTTCCTTCAAAAATTTGGCTGTGTCCACGTTGCGCTTTGGGGCGTTTCCTGTCGCGGGCGCTAGGCCTACCCACACAAGTGAGGTATCATTTTTATCGGGAGACGTGGGGGAACGCTGGGTGGAAGGAAATTTGTGGCTCCTCTGAGATTCCAGAACTTTCTGCCACAGAAATGTGAGGAACATGTGTTTTTTTAGCCACATTTGGAGGTTTGCAATGGATTCTGGGTAACAGAACCTGGTCCAAGCCACACAAGTCACCCCATCTTGGATTCCCCTAGGTCTCTAGTTTTCAGAAATGCACAGGTTTGGTAGGTTTCCCTAGGTGGCGGCTGAGCTACATGCCAAAATCTACAGGTAGGCCCTTTGCAAAAAACACCTCTGTTTTCCTTCAAAAATTTGGCTGTGTCCACGTTGCGCTTTGGGGCGTTTCCTGTCGCGGGCGCTAGGCCTACCCACACAAGTGAGGTATCATTTTTATCGGGAGGCGTGGGGGAACGCTGGGTGGAAGGAAATGTGTGGCTCCTCTCAGATTCCAGAACTTTCTGCCACAGAAATGTGAGGAACATGTGTTTTTTTTGCCAAATTTTGAGGTTTGCAAAGGATTCTGGGTAACAGAACCTGGTCCGAGCCACACAAGTCACCCCATCTTGGATTCCCCTAGGTCTCTAGTTTTCAGAAATGCACAGGTTTGGTAGGGTTCCCTAGGTGGCGGCTGAGCTACAGGCCAAACTCTACAGGTAGGCACTTTGCAAAAAACACCTCTGTTTTCCATCAAAAATTTGGCTGTGTCCACGTTGCGCTTTGGGGCGTTTCCTGTCGCGGGCGCTAGGCCTACCCACACAAGTGAGGTATCATTTTTATCGGGAGACGTGGGGGAACGCTGGGTGGAAGGAAATTTGTGGCTCCTCTCAGATTCCAGAACTTTCTGCCACAGAAATGTGAGGAACATGTGTTTTTTTAGCCAAATTTTGAGGTTTGCAATGGATTCTGGGTAACAGAACCTGGTCCGAGCCACACAAGTCACCCCATCTTGGATTCCCCTAGGTCTCTAGTTTTCAGAAATGCACAGGTTTGGTAGGTTTCCCTAGGTGGCGGCTGAGCTACATGCCAAAATCTACAGGTAGGCACTTTGCAAAAAACACCTCTGTTTTCCTTCAAAAATTTGGCTGTGTCCACGTTGCGCTTTGGGGCGTTTCCTGTCGCGGGCGCTAGGCCTACCCACACAAGTGAGGTATCATTTTTATCGGGAGGCGTGGGGGAACGCTGGGTGGAAGGAAATGTGTGGCTCCTCTCAGATTCCCGAACTTTCTGCCACAGAAATGTGAGGAACATGTGGTTTTTTTGCCAAATTTTGAGGTTTGCAAAGGATTCTGGGTAACAGAACCTGGTCCGAGCCACACAAGTCACCCCATCTTGGATTCCCCTAGGTCTCTAGTTTTCAGAAATGCACAGGTTTTGTAGGTTTCCCTAGGTGGCGGCTGAGCTACAGGCGAAACTCTACAGGTAGGCACTTTTCAAAAAACACCTCTGTTTTCCTTCAGAAATTTGGCTGTGTCCACGTTGCGCTTTGGGGCGTTTCTTGTCGCGGGCGCTAGGCCTACCCACACAAGTGAGGTATCATTTTTATCGAGAGACGTGGGGGAACGCTGGGTAGAAGGAAATTTGTGGCTCCTCTCAGATTCCAGAACTTTCTGCCACAGAAATTTGAGGAACATGTGGTGTTTTAGCCAAATTTTGAGGTTTGCAAAGGATTCTGGGTAACAGAACCTGGTCCGAGCCACACAAGTCACGCCATCTTGGATTCCCCTAGGTCTCTAGTTTTCAGAAATGCACAGGTTTGGTAGGTTTCCCTAGGTGGCGGCTGAGCTACATGCCAAAATCTACAGGTAGGGACTTTGCAAAAACACCTCTGTTTTCCTTCAAAAATTTGGCTGTGTCCACGTTGCGCTCTGGGGCGTGTCCTGTCGCGGGCGCTAGGCCTACCCACACAAGTGAGGTATCATTTTTATCGGGAGACGTGGGGGAACGCTGGGTGGAAGGAAATTTGTGGCTCCTCTCAGATTCCAGAACTTTCTGCCACAGAAATGTGAGGAACATGTGTTTTTTTAGCCAAATTTGGAGGTTTGCAATGGATTCTGGGTAACGGAACCTGGTCCGAGCCACACAAGTCACCCCATCTTGGATTCCCCTAGGACTCTAGTTTTCAGAAATGCACAGGTTTGGTAGGTTTCCCCAGGTGGCGGCTGAGCTACATGCCAAAATCTACAGGTAGGCACTTTGCAAAAAACACCTCTGTTTTCCTTCAAAGATTTGGCTGTGTCCACGTTGCGCTTTGGGGCGTTTCCTGTCGCGGGCACTAGGCCTACCCACACAAGTGAGGTATCATTTTTATCGGGAGACTTGGGGGAACGCTGGGTGGAAGGAAATTTGTGGCTCCTCTCAGATTCCAGAACTTTCTGCCACAGAAATGTGAGGAACATGCGTTTTTTTAGACAGAATTTGAGGTTTGCAAAGGATTCTGGGTAACAGAACCTGGTCCGAGCCACACAAGTCACCCCATCTTGGATTCCCCTAGGTCTCTAGTTTTCAGAAATGCACAGGTTTGGTAGGTTTCCCTAGGTGGCGGCTGAGCTACAGGCCAAAATCTACAGGTAGGCACTTTGCAAAAAACACCTCTGTTTTCCTTCAAAAATTTGGCTGTGTCCACGTTGCGCTTTGGGGCGTTTCCTGTCGCGGGCGCTAGGCCTACCCACACAAGTGAGGTATCATTTTTATCGGGAGGCGTGGGGGAACGCTGGGTGAAAGGAAATGTGTGGCTCCTCTCAGATCCCAGAACTTTCTGCCACAGAAATGTGAGGAACATGTGTTTTTTTTGCCAAATTTTGAGGTTTGCAAAGGATTCTGGGTAACAGAACCTGGTCCGAGCCACACAAGTCACCCCATCTTGGATTCCCCTAGGTCTCTAGTTTTCAGAAATGCACAGGTTTGGTAGGTTTCCCTAGGTGGCGGCTGAGCTACAGGCCAATCTCTACAGGTAGGCACTTTGCAAAAAAACACCTCTGTTTTCCTTCAAAAATTTGGCTGTGTCCACGTTGCGCTTTGGGGCGTTTCCTGTCGCGGGCGCTAGGCCTACCCACACAAGTGAGGTATCATTTTTATCGGGAGACGTGGGGGAACGCTGGGTGGAAGGAAATTTGTGGCTCCTCTCAGATTCCAGAACTTTCTGCCACAGAAATGTGAGGAACATGTGTTTTTTTAGCCAAATTTTGAGGTTTGCAATGGATTCTGGGTAACAGAACCTGGTCCGAGCCACACAAGTCACCCCATCTTGGATTCCCCTAGGTCTCTAGTTTTCAGAAATGCACAGGTTTGGTAGGTTTCCCTAGGTGGCGGCTGAGCTACATGCCAAAATCTACAGGTAGGCACTTTGCAAAAAACACCTCTGTTTTCCTTCAAAAATTTGGCTGTGTCCACGTTGCGTTTTGGGGCGTTTCCTGTCGCGGGCGCTAGGCCTACCCACACAAGTGAGGTATCATTTCTATCGGGAGGCGTGGGGGAACGCTGGGTGGAAGGAAATGTGTGGCTCCTCTCAGATTCCAGAACTTTCTGCCACAGAAATGTGAGGAACATGTGTTTTTTTTGCCAAATTTTGAGGTTTGCAAAGGATTCTGGGTAACAGAACCTGGTCCGAGCCACACAAGTCACCCCATCTTGGATTCCCCTAGGTCTCTAGTTTTCAGAAATGCACAGGTTTGCTAGGTTTCCCTAGGTGGCGGCTGAGCTACAGGCCAAACTCTACAGGTAGGCACTTAGCAAAAAACACCTCTGTTTTCCTTTAAAAATTTGGCTGTGTCCACGTTGCGCTTTGGGGCGTTTCCTGTCGCGGGCGCTAGGCCTACCCACACAAGTGAGGTATCATTTTTATCGGGAGACGTGGGGGAACGCTGGGTGGAAGGAAATTTGTTACTCCTCTCAGATTCCAGAACTTTCTGCCACAGAAATGTGAGGAACATGCGTTTTTTTAGACAGAATTTGAGGTTTGCAAAGGATTCTGGGTAACAGAACCTGGTCCGAGCCACACAAGTCACCCCATCTTGGATTCCCCTAGGTCTCTAGTTTTCAGAAATTCACAGGTTTGGTAGGTTTCCCTAGGTGGCGGCTGAGCTACAGGCCAAAATCTACAGGTAGGCACTTTGCAAAAAACACCTCTGTTTTCCTTCAAAAATTTGGCTGTGTCCACGTTGCGTTTTGGGGCGTTTCCTGTCGCGGGCGCTAGGCCTACCCACACAAGTGAGGTATCATTTCTATCGGGAGGCGTGGGGGAACGCTGGGTGGAAGGAAATGTGTGGCTCCTCTCAGATTCCAGAACTTTCTGCCACAGAAATGTGAGGAACATGTGTTTTTTTTGCCAAATTTTGAGGTTTGCAAAGGATTCTGGGTAACAGAACCTGGTCCGAGCCACACAAGTCACCCCATCTTGGATTCCCCTAGGTCTCTAGTTTTCAGAAATGCACAGGTTTGGTAGGTTTCCCTAGGTGGCGGCTGAGCTACAGGCCAAACTCTACAGGTAGGCACTTTGCAAAAAACACCTCTGTTTTCCTTCAAAAATTTGGCTGTGTCCACGTTGCGCTTTGGGGCGTTTCCTGTCGCGGGCGCTAGGCCTTCCCACACAAGTGAGGTATCATTTTTATCGGGAGACGTGGGGTAACGCTGGGTGGAAGGAAATTTGTGGCTCCTCTCAGATTCCAGAACTTTCTGCCACAGAAATGTGAGGAACATGTGTTTTTTTAGCCAAATTTTGAGGTTTACAAAGGATTCTGGGTAACAGAACCTGGTCCGAGCCACACAAGTCACCCCATCTTGGATTCCCCTAGGTCTCTAGTTTTCAGAAATTCACAGGTTTGGTAGGTTTCCCTAGGTGGCGGCTGAGCTACAGGCCAAAATCTACAGGTAGGCACTTTGCAAAAAACACCTCTGTTTTCCTTCAAAAATTTGGCTGTGTCCACGTTGCGCTTTGGGGCGTTTCCTGTCGCAAGCGCTAGGCCTACCCACACAAGTGAGGTATCATTTTTATCGGGAGACGTGGGGGAACACTGGGTGGAAGGAAATTCGTGGCTCCTCTCAGATTCCAGAACTTTCTGCCACAGAAATGTGAGGAACATGTGTTTTTTTAGCCAAATTTTGAGGTTTGCAAAGGATTCTGGGTAACAGAACCTGGTCCGAGCCACACAAGTCACCCCATCTTGGATTCCCCTAGGTCTCTAGTTTTCAGAAATGCACAGGTTTGGTAGGTTTCCCTAGGTGGCGGCTGAGCTACAGGCCAAAATCTACAGGTAGGCACTTTGCAAAAAACACCTCAGTTTTCCTTCAAAAATTTGGCTTTGTCCACGTTGCGCTTTTGGGCGTTTCCTGTCGCGGGCACTAGGCCTACCCACACAAGTGAGGTATCATTTTTATCAGGAGACGTGGGGGAACGCTGGGTGGAAGGAAATTTGTGGCTCCTCTCAGATTCCAGAACTTTCTGCCACAGAAATGTGAGGAACATGTGTTTTTTTAGCCAAATTTTGAGGTTTGCAAAGGATTCTGGGTAACAGAACCTGGTCCGAGCCACACAAGTCACCCCATCTTGGATTCCCCTACATCTCTAGTTTTCAGAAATTCACAGGTTTGGTAGGTTTCCCTAGGTGGCGGCTGAGCTACAGGCCAAAATCTACAGGTAGGCACTTTGCAAAAAACTCCTCTGTTTTCCTTCAAAAATTTGGCTGTGTCCACGTTGCGCTTTGGGGCGTTTCCTGTCGCGGGCGCTAGGCCTACCCACACAAGTGAGGTATCATTTTTATCGGGAGACGAGGGGGAACGCTGGGTGGAAGGAAATTTGTGGCTCCTCTCAGATTCCAGAACTTTCTGATACAGAAATGTGAGGAACATGTGTTTTTTTAGCCAAATACTGAGGTTTGCAAAGGATTCTGGGTAACGGAACCTGGTCCGAGCCACACAAGTCACCCCATCTTGGATTCCCCTAGGTCTCTAGTTTTCAGAAATGCACAGGTTTGGTAGGTTTCCCTAGGTGGCGGCTGAGCTACAGGCCAAAATCTACAGGTAGGCACTTTGCAAAAAACACCTCTATTTTCCTTCAAAAATTTGGCTGTGTCCAGGTTGCGCTTTGGGGCGTTTCCTGTCGCGGGCGCTAGGCCTACCCACACAAGTGAGGTATCATTTTTATCGGGAGGCGTGGGGGAACGCTGGGTGGAAGGAAATGTGTGGCTCCTCTCAGATTCCAGAACTTTCTGCCACAGAAATGTGAGGAACATGTGTTTTTTTTGCCAAATTTTGAGGATTGCAAAGGATTCTGGGTAACAGAACCTGGTCCGAGCCACACAAGTCACCCCATCTTGTATTCCCCTAGGTCTCTAGTTTTCAGAAATGCACAGGTTTGGTAGGTTTCCCTAGGTGGCGGCTGAGCTACAGGCCAAACTCTACAGGTAGGCACTTTGCAAAAAACACCTCTGTTTTCCTTCAAAAATTTGGCTGTGTCCACGTTGCGCTTTGGGGCGTTTCCTGTCGCGGGCGCTAGGCCTACCCACACAAGTGAGGTATCATTTTTATCGGGAGGCGTGGGGGAACGCTGGGTGGAAGGAAATGTGTGGCTCCTCTCAGATTCCACGACTTTCTGCCACAGAAATGTGAGGAACATGTGTTTTTTTTGCCAAATTTTGAGGTTTGCAAAGGATTCTGGGTAACAGAACCTGGTCCGAGCCACACAAGTCACCCCATCTTGTATTCCCCTAGGTCTCTAGTTTTCAGAAATGCACAGGTTTGGTAGGTTTCCCTAGGTGGCGGCTGAGCTACAGGCCAAACTCTACAGGTAGGCACTTTGCAAAAAACACCTCTGTTTTCCTTCAAAAATTTGGCTGTGTCCACGTTGCGCTTTGGGGCGTTTCCTGTCGCGGGCGCTAGGCCTACCCACACAAGTGAGGTATCATTTTTATTGGGAGACGTGGGGGAACGCTGGGTGGAAGGAAATTTGTGGCTCCTCTCAGATTCCAGAACTTTCTGCCACAGAAATGTGAGGAACATGTGGTGTTTTAGCCAAATTTTGAGGTTTGCAAAGGATTCTGGGTAACAGAACCTGGTCCGAGCCACACAAGTCACCCCATCTTGGATTCCCCTAGGTCTCTAGTTTTCAGAAATGCACAGGTTTGGTAGGTTTCCCTAGGTGGCGGCTGAGCTACATGCCAAAATCTACAGGTAGGGACTTTGCAAAAACTCCTCTGTTTTCCTTCAAAAATTTGGCTGTGTCCACGTTGCGCTTTGGGGCGTTTCTTGTCGCGGGCGCTAGGCCTACCCACACAAGTGAGGTATCATTTTTATCGGGAGACGTGGGGGAACGCTGGGTGGAAGGAAATTTGTGGCTCCTCTCAGATTCCAGAACTTTCTGCCACAGAAATGTGAGGAACATGTGTTTTTTTTGCCAAATTTTGAGGTTTACAAAGGATTCTGGGTAACAGAACCTGGTCCGAGCCACACAAGTCACCCCATCTTGGATTCCCCTAGGTCTCTAGTTTTCAGAAATTCACAGGTTTGGTAGGTTTCCCTAGGTGGCGGCTGAGCTACAGGCCAAAATCTACAGGTAGGCACTTTGCAAAAAACACCTCTGTTTTCCTTCAAAAATTTGGCTGTGTCCACGTTGCGCTTTGGGGCGTTTCCTGTCGCAAGCGCTAGGCCTACCCACACAAGTGAGGTATCATTTTTATCGGGAGACGTGGGGGAACACTGGGTGGAAGGAAATTCGTGGCTCCTCTCAGATTCCAGAACATTCTGCCACAGAAATGTGAGGAACATGTGTTTTTTTAGCCAAATTTTGAGGTTTGCAAAGGATTCTGGGTAACAGAACCTGGTCCGAGCCACACAAGTCACCCCATCTTGGATTCCCCTAGGTCTCTAGTTTTCAGAAATGCACAGGTTTGGTAGGTTTCCCTAGGTGGCGGCTGAGCTACAGGCCAAAATCTACAGGTAGGCACTTTGCAGAAAACACCTCTGTTTTCATTCAAAAATGTGGCTGTGTCCACGTTGCGCTTTCGGGCGTATCCTGTCGCGGGCGCTAGGCCTACCCACACAAGTGAGGTATAATTTTTATCGGGAGACCTGGGGGAACGCTGGGTGGAAGGAAATTTGGGGCTCCTCTCAGATTCCAGAACTTTCTGCCACAGAAATGTGAGGAACATGTGTTTTTTTAGCCAAATTTTGAGGTTTGCAAAGGATTCTGGGTAACAGAACCTGGTCCGAGCCACACAAGTCACCCCATCTTGGATTCCCCTAGGTCTCTAGTTTTCAGAAATTCACAGGTTTGGTAGGTTTCCCTAGGTGGCGGCTGAGCTACAGGCCAAAATCTACAGGTAGGCACTTTGCAAAAAACACCTCTGTTTTCCTTCAAAAATTTGGCTGTGTCCACGTTGCGCTTTGGGGCGTTTGCTGTCGCAAGCGCTAGGCCTACCCACACAAGTGAGGTATAATTTTTATCGGGAGACCTGGGGGAACGCTGGGTGGAAGGAAATTTGTGGCTCCTCTCAGATTCCAGAACTTTCTGCCACAGAAATGTGAGGAACATGTGTTTTTTTAGCCAAATTTTGAGGTTTGCAAAGGATTCTGGGTAACAGAACCTGGTCCGAGCCACACAAGTCACCCCATCTTGGATTCCCCTAGGTCTCTAGTTTTCAGAAATTCACAGGTTTGGTAGGTTTCCCTAGGTGGCGGCTGAGCTACAGGCCAAAATCTACAGGTAGGCACTTTGCAAAAAACACCTCTGTTTTCCTTCAAAAATTTGGCTGTGTCCACGTTGCGCTTTGGGGCATTTCCTGTCGCGGGCGCTAGGCCTACCCACACAAGTGAGGTATCATTTTTATCGGGAGACGTGGGGGAACGCTGGGTGGAAGGAAATTTGTGGCTCCTCTGAGATTCCAGAACTTTCTGCCACAGAAATGTGAGGAACATGTGTTTTTTTAGCCACATTTGGAGGTTTGCAATGGATTCTGGGTAACAGAACCTGGTCCAAGCCACACAAGTCACCCCATCTTGGATTCCCCTAGGTCTCTAGTTTTCAGAAATGCACAGGTTTGGTAGGTTTCCCTAGGTGGCGGCTGAGCTACATGCCAAAATCTACAGGTAGGCCCTTTGCAAAAAACACCTCTGTTTTCCTTCAAAAATTTGGCTGTGTCCACGTTGCGCTTTGGGGCGTTTCCTGTCGCGGGCGCTAGGCCTACCCACACAAGTGAGGTATCATTTTTATCGGGAGGCGTGGGGGAACGCTGGGTGGAAGGAAATGTGTGGCTCCTCTCAGATTCCAGAACTTTCTGCCACAGAAATGTGAGGAACATGTGTTTTTTTTGCCAAATTTTGAGGTTTGCAAAGGATTCTGGGTAACAGAACCTGGTCCGAGCCACACAAGTCACCCCATCTTGGATTCCCCTAGGTCTCTAGTTTTCAGAAATGCACAGGTTTGGTAGGGTTCCCTAGGTGGCGGCTGAGCTACAGGCCAAACTCTACAGGTAGGCACTTTGCAAAAAACACCTCTGTTTTCCATCAAAAATTTGGCTGTGTCCACGTTGCGCTTTGGGGCGTTTCCTGTCGCGGGCGCTAGGCCTACCCACACAAGTGAGGTATCATTTTTATCGGGAGACGTGGGGGAACGCTGGGTGGAAGGAAATTTGTGGCTCCTCTCAGATTCCAGAACTTTCTGCCACAGAAATGTGAGGAACATGTGTTTTTTTAGCCAAATTTTGAGGTTTGCAATGGATTCTGGGTAACAGAACCTGGTCCGAGCCACACAAGTCACCCCATCTTGGATTCCCCTAGGTCTCTAGTTTTCAGAAATGCACAGGTTTGGTAGGTTTCCCTAGGTGGCGGCTGAGCTACATGCCAAAATCTACAGGTAGGCACTTTGCAAAAAACACCTCTGTTTTCCTTCAAAAATTTGGCTGTGTCCACGTTGCGCTTTGGGGCGTTTCCTGTCGCGGGCGCTAGGCCTACCCACACAAGTGAGGTATCATTTTTATCGGGAGGCGTGGGGGAACGCTGGGTGGAAGGAAATGTGTGGCTCCTCTCAGATTCCCGAACTTTCTGCCACAGAAATGTGAGGAACATGTGTTTTTTTTTGCCAAATTTTGAGGTTTGCAAAGGATTCTGGGTAACAGAACCTGGTCCGAGCCACACAAGTCACCCCATCTTGGATTCCCCTAGGTCTCTAGTTTTCAGAAATGCACAGGTTTTGTAGGTTTCCCTAGGTGGCGGCTGAGCTACAGGCGAAACTCTACAGGTAGGCACTTTTCAAAAAACACCTCTGTTTTCCTTCAAAAATTTGGCTGTGTCCACGTTGCGCTTTGGGGCGTTTCCTGTCGCGGGCGCTAGGCCTACCCACACAAGTGAGGTATCATTTTTATTGGGAGACGTGGGGAAACGCTGGGTGGAAGGAAATTTGTGGCTCCTCTCAGATTCCAGAACTTTCTGCCACAGAAATGTGAGGAACATGTGGTTTTTTAGCCAAATTTTGAGGTTTGCAAAGGATTCTGGGTAACAGAACCTGGTCCGAGCCACACAAGTCACCCCATCTTGGATTCCCCTAGGTCTCTAGTTTTCAGAAATGCACAGGTTTGGTAGGTTTCCCTAGGTGGCGGTTGAGCTACATGCCAAAATCTACAGGTAGGGACTTTGCAAAAACACCTCTGTTTTCCTTCAAAAATTTGGCTGTGTCCACGTTGCGCTTTGGGGCGTTTCTTGTCGCGGGCGCTAGGCCTACCCACACAAGTGAGGTATCATTTTTATCGGGAGACGTGGGGGAACGCTGGGTGGAAGGAAATTTGTGGCTCCTCTCAGATTCCAGAACTTTCTGCCACAGAAATTTGAGGAACATGTGGTGTTTTAGCCAAATTTTGAGGTTTGCAAAGGATTCTGGGTAACAGAACCTGGTCCGAGCCACACAAGTCACCCCATCTTGGATTCCCCTAGGTCTCTAGTTTTCAGAAATGCACAGGTTTGGTAGGTTTCCCTAGGTGGCGGCTGAGCTACATGCCAAAATCTACAGGTAGGGACTTTGCAAAAACTCCTCTGTTTTCCTTCAAAAATTTGGCTGTGTCCACGTTGCGCTTTGGGGCGTTTCTTGTCGCGGGCGCTAGGCCTACCCACACAAGTGAGGTATCATTTTTATCGGGAGACGTGGGGGAACGCTGGGTGGAAGGAAATTTGTGGCTCCTCTCAGATTCCAGAACTTTCTGCCACAGAAATGTGAGGAACATGTGTTTTTTTAGCCAAATTCTGAGGTTTACAAAGGATTCTGGGTAACAGAACCTGGTCCGAGCCACACAAGTCACCCCATCTTGGATTCCCCTAGGTCTCTAGTTTTCAGAAATTCACAGGTTTGGTAGGTTTCCCTAGGTGGCGGCTGAGCTACAGGACAAAATCTACAGGTAGGCACTTTGCAAAAAACACCTCTGTTTTCCTTCAAAAATTTGGCTGTGTCCACGTTGCGCTTTGGGGCGTTTCCTGTCGCAAGCGCTAGGCCTACCCACACAAGTGAGGTATCATTTTTATCGGGAGACGTGGGGGAACACTGGGTGGAAGGAAATTCGTGGCTCCTCTCAGATTCCAGAACATTCTGCCACAGAAATGTGAGGAACATGTGTTTTTTTAGCCAAATTTTGAGGTTTGCAAAGGATTCTGGGTAACAGAACCTGGTCCGAGCCACACAAGTCACCCCATCTTGGATTCCCCTAGGTCTCTAGTTTTCAGAAATGCACAGGTTTGGTAGGTTTCCCTAGGTGGCGGCTGAGCTACAGGCCAAAATCTACAGGTAGGCACTTTGCAAAAAACACCTCTGTTTTCCTTCAAAAATGTGGCTGTGTCCACGTTGCGCTTTGGGGCGTATCCTGTCGCGGGCGCTAGGCCTACCCACACAAGTGAGGTATAATTTTTATCGGGAGACCTGGGGGAACGCTGGGTGGAAGGAAATGTGTGGCTCCTCTCAGATTCCAGAACTTTCTGCCACAGAAATGTGAGGAACATGTGTTTTTTTTGCCAAATTTTGAGGTTTGCAAAGGATTCTGGGTAACAGAACCTGGTCCGAGCCACACAAGTCACCCCATCTTGGATTCCCCTAGGTCTCTAGTTTTCAGAAATGCACAGGTTTGGTAGGGTTCCCTAGGTGGCGGCTGAGCTACAGGCCAAACTCTACAGGTAGGCACTTTGCAAAAAACACCTCTGTTTTCCTTCAAAAATTTGGCTGTGTCCACGTTGCGCTTTGGGGCGTTTCCTGTTGCGGGCGCTAGGCCTACCCACACAAGTGAGGTATCATTTTTATCGGGAGACGTGGGGGAACGCTGGGTGGAAGGAAATTTGTGGCTCCTCTCAGATTCCAGAACTTTCTGCCACAGAAATGTGAGGAACATGTGTTTTTTTAGCCAAATTTTGAGGTTTGCAATGGATTCTGGGTAACAGAACCTGGTCCGAGCCACACAAGTCACCCCATCTTGGATTCCCCTAGGTCTCTAGTTTTCAGAAATGCACAGGTTTGGTAGGTTTCCCTAGGTGGCGGCTGAGCTACATGCCAAAATCTACAGGTAGGCACTTTGCAAAAAACACCTCTGTTTTCCTTCAAAAATTTGGCTGTGTCCACGTTGCGCTTTGGGGCGTTTCCTGTCGCGGGCGCTAGGCCTACCCACACAAGTGAGGTATCATTTTTTTCGGGAGGCGTGGGGGAACGCTGGGTGGAAGGAAATGTGTGGCTCCTCTCAGATTCCAGAACTTTCTGCCACAGAAATGTGAGGAACATGTGTTTTTTTTGCCAAATTTTGAGGTTTGCAAAGGATTCTGGGTAACAGAACCTGGTCCGAGCCACACAAGTCACCCCATCTTGGATTCCCCTAGGTCTCTAGTTTTCAGAAATTCACAGGTTTGGTAGGTTTCCCTAGGTGGCGGCTGAGCTACAGGCCAAAATCTACAGGTAGGCACTTTGCAAAAAACACCTCTGTTTTCCTTCAAAAATTTGGCTGTGTCCACGTTGCGCTTTGGGGCGTTTCCTGTCGCAAGCGCTAGGCCTACCCACACAAGTGAGGTATCATTTTTATCGGGAGACGTGGGGGAACACTGGGTGGAAGGAAATTCGTGGCTCCTCTCAGATTCCAGAACATTCTGCCACAGAAATGTGAGGAACATGTGTTTTTTTAGCCAAATTTTGAGGTTTGCAAAGGATTCTGGGTAACAGAACCTGGTCCGAGCCACACAAGTCACCCCATCTTGGATTCCCCTAGGTCTCTAGTTTTCAGAAATGCACAGGTTTGGTAGGTTTCCCTAGGTGGCGGCTGAGCTACAGGCCAAAATCTACAGGTAGGCACTTTGCAAAAAACACCTCTGTTTTCCTTCAAAAATGTGGCTGTGTCCACGTTGCGCTTTGGGGCGTATCCTGTCGCGGGCGCTAGGCCTACCCACACGAGTGAGGTATAATTTTTATCGGGAGACCTGGGGGAACGCTGGGTGGAAGGAAATTTGGGGCTCCTCTCAGATTCCAGAACTTTCTGCCACAGAAATGTGAGGAACATGTGTTTTTTTAGCCAAATTTTGAGGTTTGCAAAGGATTCTGGGTAACAGAACCTGGTCCGAGCCACACAAGTCACCCCATCTTGGATTCCCCTAGGTCTCTAGTTTTCAGAAATTCACAGGTTTGGTAGGTTTCCCTAGGTGGCGGCTGAGCTACAGGCCAAAATCTACAGGTAGGCACTTTGCAAAAAACACCTCTGTTTTCCTTCAAAAATTTGGCTGTGTCCACGTTGCGCTTTGGGGCGTTTGCTGTCGCAAGCGCTAGGCCTACCCACACAAGTGAGGTATAATTTTTATCGGGAGACCTGGGGGAACGCTGGGTGGAAGGAAATTTGTGGCTCCTCTCAGATTCCAGAACTTTCTGCCACAGAAATGTGAGGAACATGTGTTTTTTTAGCCAAATTTTGAGGTTTGCAAAGGATTCTGGGTAACAGAACCTGGTCCGAGCCACACAAGTCACCCCATCTTGGATTCCCCTAGGTCTCTAGTTTTCAGAAATTCACAGGTTTGGTAGGTTTCCCTAGGTGGCGGCTGAGCTACAGGCCAAAATCTACAGGTAGGCACTTTGCAAAAAACACCTCAGTTTTCCTTCAAAAATTTGGCTTTGTCCACGTTGCGCTTTTGGGCGTTTCCTGTCGCGGGCACTAGGCCTACCCACACAAGTGAGGTATCATTTTTATCGGGAGACGTGGGGGAACGCTGGGTGGAAGGAAATTTGTGGCTCCTCTCAGATTCCAGAACTTTCTGCCACAGAAATGTGAGGAACATGTGTTTTTTTAGCCAAATTTTGAGGTTTGCAAAGGATTCTGGGTAACAGAACCTGGTCCGAGCCACACAAGTCACCCCATCTTGGATTCCCCTAGGTCTCTAGTTTTCAGAAATTCACAGGTTTGGTAGGTTTCCCTAGGTGGCGGCTGAGCTACAGGCCAAAATCTACAGGTAGGCACTTTGCAAAAAACTCCTCTGTTTTCCTTCAAAAATTTGGCTGTGTCCACGTTGCGCTTTGGGGCGTTTCCTGTCGCGGGCGCTAGGCCTACCCACACAAGTGAGGTATCATTTTTATCGGGAGACGTGGGGGAACGCTGGGTGGAAGGAAATTTGTGGCTCCTCTCAGATTCCAGAACTTTCTGCCACAGAAATGTGAGGAACATGTGTTTTTTTAGCCAAATTCTGAGGTTTGCAAAGGATTCTGGGTAACAGAACCTGGTCCGAGCCACACAAGTCACCCCATCTTGGATTCCCCTAGGTCTCTAGTTTTCAGAAATGCACAGGTTTGGTAGGTTTCCCTAGGTGGCGGCTGAGCTACAGGCCAAAATCTACAGGTAGGCACTTTGCAAAAAACACCTCTGTTTTCCTTCAAAAATTTGGCTGTGTCCACGTTGCGCTTTGGGGCGTTTCCTGTCGCGGGCGCTAGGCCTACCCACACAAGTGAGGTATCATTTTTATCGGGAGACGTGGGGGAACGCTGGGTGGAAGGAAATTTGTGGCTCCTCTGAGATTCCAGAACTTTCTGCCACAGAAATGTGAGGAACATGTGTTTTTTTAGCCACATTTGGAGGTTTGCAATGGATTCTGGTTAACAGAACCTGGTCCGAGCCACACAAGTCACCCCATCTTGGATTCCCCTAGGTCTCTAGTTTTCAGAAATGCACAGGTTTGGTAGGTTTCCCTAGGTGGCGGCTGAGCTACATGCCAAAATCTACAGGTAGGCCCTTTGCAAAAAACACCTCTGTTTTCCTTCAAAAATTTGGCTGTGTCCACGTTGCGCTTTGGGGCGTTTCCTGTCGCGGGCGCTAGGCCTACCCACACAAGTGAGGTATCATTTTTATCGGGAGGCGTGGGGGAACGCTGGGTGGAAGGAAATGTGTGGCTCCTCTCAGATTCCAGAACTTTCTGCCACAGAAATGTGAGGAACATGTGTTTTTTTTGCCAAATTTTGAGGTTTGCAAAGGATTCTGGGTAACAGAACCTGGTCCGAGCCACACAAGTCACCCCATCTTGGATTCCCCTAGGACTCTAGTTTTCAGAAATGCACAGGTTTGGTAGGGTTCCCTAGGTGGGGGCTGAGCTACAGGCCAAACTCTACAGGTAGGCACTTTGCAAAAAACACCTCTGTTTTCCTTCAAAAATTTGGCTGTGTCCACGTTGCGCTTTGGGGCGTTTCCTGTCGCGGGCGCTAGGCCTACCCACACAAGTGAGGTATCATTTTTATCGGGAGACGTGGGGGAACGCTGGGTGGAAGGAAATTTGTGGCTCCTCTCAGATTCCAGAACTTTCTGCCACAGAAATGTGAGGAACATGTGTTTTTTTAGCCAAATTTTGAGGTTTGCAATGGATTCTGGGTAACAGAACCTGGTCCGAGCCACACAAGTCACCCCATCTTGGATTCCCCTAGGTCTCTAGTTTTCAGAAATGCACAGGTTTGGTAGGTTTCCCTAGGTGGCGGCTGAGCTACATGCCAAAATCTACAGGTAGGCACTTTGCAAAAAACACCTCTGTTTTCCTTCAAAAATTTGGCTGTGTCCACGTTGCGCTTTGGGGCGTTTCCTGTCGCGGGCGCTAGGCCTACCCACACAAGTGAGGTATCATTTTTATCGGGAGGCGTGGGGGAACGCTGGGTGGAAGGAAATGTGTGGCTCCTCTCAGATTCCAGAACTTTCTGCCACAGAAATGTGAGGAACATGTGTTTTTTTTGCCAAATTTTGAGGTTTGCAAAGGATTCTGGGTAACAGAACCTGGTCCGAGCCACACAAGTCACCCCATCTTGGATTCCCCTAGGTCTCTAGTTTTCAGAAATGCACAGGTTTTGTAGGTTTCCCTAGGTGGCGGCTGAGCTACAGGCCAAACTCTACAGGTAGGCACTTTGCAAAAAACACCTCTGTTTTCCATCAAAAATTTGGCTGTGTCCACGTTGCGCTTTGGGGCGTTTCCTGTCGCGGGCGCTAGGCCTACCCACACAAGTGAGGTATCATTTTTATTGGGAGACGTGGGGGAACGCTGGGTGGAAGGAAATTTGTGGCTCCTCTCAGATTCCAGAACTTTCTGCCACAGAAATGTGAGGAACATGTGGTTTTTTAGCCAAATTTTGAGGTTTGCAAAGGATTCTGGGTAACAGAACCTGGTCCGAGCCACACAAGTCACCCCATCTTGGATTCCCCTAGGTCTCTAGTTTTCAGAAATGCACAGGTTTGGTAGGTTTCCCTAGGTGGCAGTTGAGCTACATGCCAAAATCTACAGGTAGGGACTTTGCAAAAACACCTCTGTTTTCCTTCAAAAATTTGTCTGTGTCCACGTTGCGCTTTGGGGCGTTTCTTGTCGCGGGCGCTAGGCCTACCCACACAAGTGAGGTATCATTTTTATCGGGAGACGTGGGGGAACGCTGGGTGGAAGGAAATTTGTGGCTCCTCTCAGATTCCAGAACTTTCTGCCACAGAAATGTGAGGAACATGTGGTGTTTTAGCCAAATTTTGAGGTTTGCAAAGGATTCTGGGTAACAGAACCTGGTCCGAGCCACACAAGTCACCCCATCTTGGATTCCCCTAGGTCTCTAGTTTTCAGAAATGCACAGGTTTGGTAGGTTTCCCTAGGTGGCGGCTGAGCTACATGCCAAAATCTACAGGTAGGCACTTTGCAAAAAACACCTCTGTTTTCCTTCAAAAATTTGGCTGTGTCCACGTTGCGCTTTGGGGCGTTTCCTGTCGCGGGCGCTAGGCCTACCCACACAAGTGAGGTATCATTTTTTTCGGGAGGCGTGGGGGAACGCTGGGTGGAAGGAAATGTGTGGCTCCTCTCAGATTCCAGAACTTTCTGCCACAGAAATGTGAGGAACATGTGTTTTTTTTGCCAAATTTTGAGGTTTGCAAAGGATTCTGGGTAACAGAACCTGGTCCGAGCCACACAAGTCACCCCATCTTGGATTCCCCTAGGTCTCTAGTTTTCAGAAATGCACAGGTTTGGTAGGTTTCCCTAGGTGGCGGCTGAGCTACAGGCCAAAATCTACAGGTAGGCACTTTGCAAAAAACACCTCTGTTTTCCTTAAAAAATGTGGCTGTGTCCACTTTGCGCTTTGGGGCGTATCCTGTCGCGGGCGCTAGGCCTACCCACACAAGTGAGGTATAATTTTTATCGGGAGACGTGGGGGAACGCTGGGTGGAAGGAAATTTGTGGCTCCTCTCAGATTCCAGAACTTTCTGCCACAGAAATGTGAGGAACATGTGTTTTTTTAGCCAAATTTTGAGGTTTGCAAAGGATTCTGGGTAACAGAACCTGGTCCGAGCCACACAAGTCACCCCATCTTGGATTCCCCTAGGTCTCTAGTTTTCAGAAATTCACAGGTTTGGTAGGTTTCCCTAGGTGGCGGCTGAGCTACAGGCCAAAATCTACAGGTAGGCACTTTGCAAAAAACACCTCTGTTTTCCTTCAAAAATTTGGCTGTGTCCACGTTGCGCTTTGGGGCGTTTCCTGTCGCAAGCGCTAGGCCTACCCACACAAGTGAGGTATCATTTTTATCGGGAGACGTGGGGGAACACTGGGTGGAAGGAAATTCGTGGCTCCTCTCAGATTCCAGAACATACTGCCACAGAAATGTGAGGAACATGTGTTTTTTTAGCCAAATTTTGAGGTTTGCAAAGGATTCTGGGTAACAGAACCTGGTCCGAGCCACACAAGTCACCCCATCTTGGATTCCCCTAGGTCTCTAGTTTTCAGAAATGCACAGGTTTGGTAGGTTTCCCTAGGTGGCGGCTGAGCTACAGGCCAAAATCTACAGGTAGGCACTTTGCAAAAAACACCTCTGTTTTCCTTAAAAAATGTGGCTGTGTCCACGTTGCGCTTTGGGGCGTATCCTGTCGCGGGCGCTAGGCCTACCCACACAAGTGAGGTATAATTTTTATCGGGAGACGTGGGGGAACGCTGGGTGGAAGGAAATTTGTGGCTCCTCTCAGATTCCAGAACTTTCTGCCACAGAAATGTGAGGAACATGTGTTTTTTTAGCCAAATTTTGAGGTTTGCAAAGGATTCTGGGTAACAGAACCTGGTCCGAGCCACACAAGTCACCCCATCTTGGATTCCCCTAGGTCTCTAGTTTTCAGAAATTCACAGGTTTGATAGGTTTCCCTAGGTGGCGGCTGAGCTACAGGCCAAAATCTACAGGTAGGCACTTTGCAAAAAACACCTCTGTTTTCCTTCAAAAATTTGGCTGTGTCCACGTTGCGCTTTGGGGCGTTTGCTGTCGCAAGCGCTAGGCCTACCCACACAAGTGAGGTATAATTTTTATCGGGAGACCTGGGGGAACGCTGGGTGGAAGGAAATTTGTGGCTCCTCTCAGATTCCAGAACTTTCTGCCAGAGAAATGTGAGGAACATGTGTTTTTTTAGCCAAATTTTGAGGTTTGCAAAGGATTCTGGGTAACAGAACCTGGTCCGAGCCACACAAGTCACCCCATCTTGGATTCCCCTAGGTCTCTAGTTTTCAGAAATGCACAGGTTTGGTAGGTTTCCCTAGGTGGCGGCTGAGCTACAGGCCAAAATCTACAGGTAGGCACTTTGCAAAAAACTCCTCTGTTTTCCTTCAAAAATTTGGCTGTGTCCACGTTGCGCTTTGGGGTGTTTCCTGTCGCGGGCGCTAGGCCTACCCACACAAGTGAGGTATCATTTTTATCGGGAGACGTGGGGGAACGCTGGGTGGAAGGAAATTTGTGGCTCCTCTCAGATTCCAGAACTTTCTGCCACAGAAATGTGAGGAACATGTGTTTTTTTAGCCAAATTCTGAGGTTTGCAAAGGATTCTGGGTAACAGAACCTGGTCCGAGCCACACAAGTCACCCCATCTTGGATTCCCCTAGGTCTCTAGTTTTCAGAAATGCACAGGTTTGGTAGGTTTCCCTAGGTGGCGGCTGAGCTACAGGCCAAAATCTACAGGTAGGCACTTTGCAAAAAACACCTCTGTTTTCCTTCAAAAATTTGGCTGTGTCCACGTTGCGCTTTGGGGCGTTTCCTGTCGCGGGCGCTAGGCCTACCCACACAAGTGAGGTATCATATTTATCGGGAGACGTGGGGGAACGCTGGGTGGAAGGAAATTTGTGGCTCCTCTGAGATTCCAGAACTTTCTGCCACAGAAATGTGAGGAACATGTGTTTTTTTAGCCACATTTGGAGGTTTGCAATGGATTCTGGGTAACAGAACCTGGTCCGAGCCACACAAGTCACCCCATCTTGGATTCCCCTAGGTCTCTAGTTTTCAGAAATGCACAGGTTTGGTAGGTTTCCCTAGGTGGCGGCTGAGCTACAGGCCAAACTCTACAGGTAGGCACTTTGCAAAAAACACCTCTGTTTTCCTTCAAAAATTTGGCTGTGTCCACGTTGCGCTTTGGGGCGTTTCCTGTCGCGGGCGCTAGGCCTACCCACACAAGTGAGGTATCATTTTTATTGGGAGACGTGGGGGAACGCTGGGTGGAAGGAAATTTGTGGCTCCTCTCAGATTCCAGAACTTTCTGCCACAGAAATGTGAGGAACATGTGGTTTTTTAGCCAAATTTTGAGGTTTGCAAAGGATTCTGGGTAACAGAACCTGGTCCGAGCCACACAAGTCACCCCATCTTGGATTCCCCTAGGTCTCTAATTTTCAGAAATGCACAGGTTTGGTAGGTTTCCCTAGGTGGCGGCTGAGCTACATGCCAAAATCTACAGGTAGGGACTTTGCAAAAACACCTCTGTTTTCCTTCAAAAATTTGGCTGTGTCCACGTTGCGCTTTGGGGCGTTTCCTGTCGCGGGCGCTAGGCCTACCCACACAAGTGAGGTATCATTTTTATCGGGAGACGTGGGGGAACGCTGGGTGGAAGGAAATTTGTTGCTCCTCTGAGAATCCAGAACTTTCTGCCACAGAAATGTGAGGAACATGTGTTTTTTTAGCAACATTTGGAGGTTTGCAATGGATTCTGGGTAACAGAACCTGGTCCGAGCCACACAAGTCACCCCATCTTGGATTCCCCTAGGTCTCTAGTTTTCAGAAATGCACAGGTTTGGTAGGTTTCCCTAGGTGGCGGCTGAGCTACATGCCAAAATCTACAGGTAGGCCCTTTGCAAAAAACTCCTCTGTTTTCCTTCAAAAATTTGGCTGTGTCCACGTTGCGCTTTGGGGCGTTTCCTGTCGCGGGCGCTAGGCCTACCCACACAAGTGAGGTATCATTTTTATCGGGAGGCGTGGGGGAACGCTGGGTGGAAGGAAATGTGTGGCTCCTCTCAGATTCCAGAACTTTCTGCCACAGAAATGTGAGGAACATGTGTTTTTTTTGCCAAATTTTGAGGTTTGCAAAGGATTCTGGGTAACAGAACCTGGTCCGAGCCACACAAGTCACCCCATCTTGGATTCCCCTAGGTCTCTAGTTTTCAGAAATGCACAGGTTTGGTAGGTTTCCCTAGGTGGCGGCTGAGCTACAGGCCAAACTCTACAGGTAGGCACTTTGCAAAAAACACCTCTGTTTTCCTTCAAAAATGTGGCTGTGTCCACGTTGCGCTTTGGGGCGTTTCCTGTCGCGGGCGCTAGGCCTACCCACACAAGTGAGGTATCATTTTTATTGGGAGACGTGGGGGAACGCTGGGTGGAAGGAAATGTGTGGCTCCTCTCAGATTCCAGAACTTTCTCCCACAGAAATGTGAGGAACATGTGTTTTTTTTGCCAAATTTTGAGGTTTGCAAAGGATTCTGGGTAACAGAACCTGGTCCGAGCCACACAAGTCACCTCATCTTGGATTCCCCTAGGTCTCTAGTTTTCAGAAATGCACAGGTTTGGTAGGTTTCCCTAGGTGGCGGCTGAGCTACATGCCAAAATCTACAGGTAGGGACTTTGCAAAAACACCTCTGTTTTCCTTCAAAAATTTGGCTGTGTCCACGTTGCGCTTTGGGGCGTTTCCTGTCGCGGGCGCTAGGCCTACCCACACAAGTGAGGTATCATTTTTATCGGGAGACGTGGGGGAACGCTGGGTGGAAGGAAATTTGTGGCTCCTCTCAGATTCCAGAACTTTCTGCCACAGAAATATGAGGAACATGTGTTTTTTGTGCCAAATTTTGAGGTTTGCAAAGGATTCTGGGTAACAGAACCTGGTCCGAGCCACACAAGTCACCCCATCTTGGATTCCCCTAGGTCTCTAATTTTCAGAAATTCACAGGTTTGGTAGGTTTCCCTAGGTGGCGGCTGAGCTACAGGCCAAAATCTACAGGTAGGCACTTTGCAAAAAACACCTCTGTTTTCCTTCAAAAATTTGGCTGTGTCCACGTTGCGCTTTGGGGCGTTTCCTGTCGCAAGCGCTAGGCCTACCCACACAAGTGAGGTATCATTTTTATCGGGAGACGTGGGGGAACACTGGGTGGAAGGAAATTCGTGGCTCCTCTCAGATTCCAGAACTTTCTGCCACAGAAATGTGAGGAACATGTGTTTTTTTAGCCAAATTTGGAGGTTTGCAAAGGATTCTGGGTAACAGAACCTGGTCCGAGCCACACAAGTCACCCCATCTTGGATTCCCCTAGGTCTCTAGTTTTCAGAAATGCACAGGTTTGGTAGGTTTCCCTAGGTGGCGGCTGAGCTACAGGCCAAAATCTACAGGTAAGCACTTTGCAAAAAACACCTCTGTTTTCCTTCAAAAATGTGGCTGTGTCCACGTTGCGCTTTGGGGCGTATCCTGTCGCGGGCGCTAGGCCTACCCACACAAGTGAGGTATAATTTTTATCGGGAGACCTGGGGGAACGCTGGGTGGAAGGAAATTTGTGGCTCCTCTCAGATTCCAGAACTTTCTGCCACAGAAATGTGAGGAACATGTGTTTTTTTAGCCAAATTTTGAGGTTTGCAATGGATTCTGGGTAACAGAACCTGGTCCGAGCCACACAAGTCACCCCATCTTGGATTCCGCTAGGTCTCTAGTTTTCAGAAATGCACAGGTTTGGTAGGTTTCCCTAGGTGGCGGCTGAGCTACAGGCCAAAATCTACAGGTAGGCACTTTGCAAAAAACACCTCTGTTTTCCTTCAAAAATTTGGCTGTGTCCACGTTGCGCTTTGGGGCGTTTCCTGTCGCGGGCGCTAGGCCTACCCACACAAGTGAGGTATCATTTTTATCGGGAGGCGTGGGGGAACGCTGGGTGGAAGGAAATGTGTGGCTCCTCTCAGATTCCAGAACTTTCTGCCACAGAAATGTGAGGAACATGTGTTTTTTTTGCCAAATTTTGAGGTTTGCAAAGGATTCTGGGTAACAGAACCTGGTCCGAGCCACACAAGTCACCCCATCTTGGATTCCCCTAGGTCTCTAGTTTTCAGAAATGCACAGGTTTTGTAGGTTTCCCTAGGTGGCGGCTGAGCTACAGGCCAAACTCTACAGGTAGGCACTTTGCAAAAAACACCTCTGTTTTCCTTCAAAAATTTGGCTGTGTCCACGTTGCGCTTTGGGGCGTTTCCTGTCGCGGGCGCTAGGCCTACTCACACAAGTGAGGTAACATTTTTATTGGGAGACGTGGGGGAACGCTGGGTGGAAGGAAATTTGTGGCTCCTCTCAGATTCCAGAACTTTCTGCCACAGAAATGTGAGGAACATGTGGTTTTTTAGCCAAATTTTGAGGTTTGCAAAGGATTCTGGGTAACAGAACCTGGTCCGAGCCACACAAGTCACCCCATCTTGGATTCCCCTAGGTCTCTAGTTTTCAGAAATGCACAGGTTTGGTAGGTTTCCCTAGGTGGCGGCTGAGCTACATGCCAAAATCTACAGGTAGGGACTTTGCAAAAACTCCTCTGTTTTCCTTCAAAAATTTGGCTGTGTCCACGTTGCGCTTTGGGGCGTTTCTTGTCGCGGGCGCTAGGCCTACCCACACAAGTGAGGTATCATTTTTATCGGGAGACGTGGGGGAACGCTGGGTAGAAGGAAATTTGTGGCTCCTCTCAGATTCCAGAACTTTCTGCCACAGAAATGTGAGTAACATGTGTTTTTTTTGCCAAATTTTGAGGTTTACAAAGGATTCTGGGTAACAGAACCTGGTCCGAGCCACACAAGTCACCCCATCTTGGATTCCCCTAGGTCTCTAGTTTTCAGAAATTCACAGGTTTGGTAGGTTTCCCTAGGTGGCGGCTGAGCTACAGGCCAAAATCTACAGGTAGGCACTTTGCAAAAAACACCTCTGTTTTCCTTCAAAAATTTGGCTGTGTCCACGTTGCGCTTTGGGGCGTTTCCTGTCGCAAGCGCTAGGCCTACCCACACAAGTGAGGTATCATTTTTATCGGGAGACGTGGGGGAACACTGGGTGGAAGGAAATTCGTGGCTCCTCTCAGATTCCAGAACTTTCTGCCACAGAAATGTGAGGAACATGTGTTTTTTTAGCCAAATTTTGAGGTGTGCAAAGGATTCTGGGTAACAGAACCTGGTCCGAGCCACACAAGTCACCCCATCTTGGATTCCCCTAGGTCTCTAGTTTTCAGAAATGCACAGGTTTGGTAGGTTTCCCTAGGTGGCGGCTGAGCTACAGGCCAAAATCTACAGGTAGGCACTTTGCAAAAAACACCTGTTTTCCTTCAAAAATTTGGCTTTGTCCACGTTGCGCTTTTGGGCGTTTCCTGTCGCGGGCACTAGGCCTACCCACACAAGTGAGGTATCATTTTTATCGGGAGACGTGGGGGAACGCTGGGTGGAAGGAAATTTGTGGCTCCTCTCAGATTCCAGAACTTTCTGCCACAGAAATGTGAGGAACATGTGTTTTTTTAGCCAAATTTTGAGGTTTGCAAAGGATTCTGGGTAACAGAACCTGGTCCGAGCCACACAAGTCACCCCTTCTTGGATTCCCCTAGGTCTCTAGTTTTCAGAAATTCACAGGTTTGGTAGGTTTCCCTAGGTGGCGGCTGAGCTACAGGCCAAAATCTACAGGTAGGCACTTTGCAAAAAACTCCTCTGTTTTCCTTCAAAAATTTGGCTGTGTCCACGTTGCGCTTTGGGGCGTTTCCTGTCGCGGGCGCTAGGCCTACCCACACAAGTGAGGTATCATTTTTATCGGGATACGTGGGGGAACGCTGGGTGGAAGGAAATTTGTGGCTCCTCTCAGATTCCAGAACTTTCTGCCACAGAAATGTGAGGAACATGTGTTTTTTTAGCCAAATTCTGAGGTTTGCAAAGGATTCTGGGTAACAGAACCTGGTCCGAGCCACACAAGTCACCCCATCTTGGATTCCCCTAGGTCTCTAGTTTTCAGAAATGCACAGGTTTGGTAGGTTTCCCTAGGTGGCGGCTGAGCTACAGGCCAAACTCTACAGGTAGGCACTTTGCAAAAAACACCTCTGTTTTCCTTCAAAAATTTGGCTGTGTCCACGTTGCGCTTTGGGGCATTTCCTGTCGCGGGCGCTAGGCCTACCCACACAAGTGAGGTATCATTTTTATCGGGAGACGTGGGGGAACGCTGGGTGGAAGGAAATTTGTTGCTCCTCTGAGAATCCAGAACTTTCTGCCACAGAAATGTGAGGAACATGTGTTTTTTTAGCAACATTTGGAGGTTTGCAATGGATTCTGGGTAACAGAACCTGGTCCGAGCCACACAAGTCACCCCATCTTGGATTCCCCTAGGTCTCTAGTTTTCAGAAATGCACAGGTTTGGTAGGTTTCCCTAGGTGGCGGCTGAGCTACATGCCAAAATCTACAGGTAGGCCCTTTGCAAAAAACTCCTCTGTTTTCCTTCAAAAATGTGGCTGTGTCCACGTTGCGCTTTGGGGCGTTTCCTGTCGCGGGCGCTAGGCCTACCCACACAAGTGAGGTATCATTTTTATCGGGAGGCGTGGGGGAACGCTGGGTGGAAGGAAATGTGTGGCTCCTCTCAGATTCCAGAACTTTCTGCCACAGAAATGTGAGGAACATGTGTTTTTTTTGCCAAATTTTGAGGTTTGCAAAGGATTCTGGGTAACAGAACCTGGTCCGAGCCACACAAGTCACCCCATCTTGGATTCCCCTAGGTCTCTAGTTTTCAGAAATGCACAGGTTTGGTAGGTTTCCCTAGGTGGCGGCTGAGCTACAGGCCAAACTCTACAGGTAGGCACTTTGCAAAAAACACCTCTGTTTTCCTTCAAAAATGTGGCTGTGTCCACGTTGCGCTTTGGGGCGTTTCCTGTCGCGGGCGCTAGGCCTACCCACACAAGTGAGGTATCATTTTTATCGGGAGGCGTGGGGGAACGCTGGGTGGAAGGAAATGTGTGGCTCCTCTCAGATTCCAGAACTTTCTCCCACAGAAATGTGAGGAACATGTGTTTTTTTTGCCAAATTTTGAGGTTTGCAAAGGATTCTGGGTAACAGAACCTGGTCCGAGCCACACAAGTCACCCCATCTTGGATTCCCCTAGGTCTCTAGTTTTCAGAAATTCACAGGTTTGGTAGGTTTCCCTAGGTGGCGGCTGAGCTACAGGCCAAAATCTACAGGTAGGCACTTTGCAAAAAACACCTCTGTTTTCCTTAAAAAATTTGGCTGTGTCCACGTTGCGCTTTGGGGCGTTTGCTGTCGCAAGCGCTAGGCCTACCCACACAAGTGAGGTATAATTTTTATCGGGAGACCTGGGGGAACGCTGGGTGGAATGAAATTTGTGGCTCCTCTCATATTCCAGAACTTTCTGCCACAGAAATGTGAGGTACATGTGTTTTGTTAGCCAAATTTTGAGGTTTGCAAAGGATTCTGGGTAACAGAACCTGGTCCGAGCCACACAAGTCACCCCATCTTGGATTCCCCTAGGTTTCTAGTTTTCAGAAATGCACAGGTTTGGTAGGTTTCCCTAGGTGGCGGCTGAGCTACAGGCCAAAATCTACAGGTAGGCACTTTGCAAAAAACACCTCAGTTTTCCTTCAAAAATTTGGCTTTGTCCACGTTGCACTTTTGGGCGTTTCCTGTCGCGGGCACTAGGCCTACCCACAAAAGTGAGGTATCATTTTTATCGGGAGACGTGGGGGAACGCTGGGTGGAAGGAAATTTGTGGCTCCTCTCAGATTCCAGAACTTTCTGCCACAGAAATGTGAGGAACATGTGTTTTTTTAGCCAAATTTTGAGGTTTGCAAAGGATTCTGGGTAACAGAACCTGGTCCGAGCCACACAAGTCACCCCATCTTGGATTCCCCTAGGTCTCTAGTTTTCAGAAATGCACAGGTTTGGTAGGTTTCCCTAGGTGGCGGCTGAGCTACAGGCCAAAATCTACAGGTAGGCACTTTGCAAAAAACACCTCTGTTTTCCTTCAAAAATGTGGCTGTGTCCACGTTGCGCTTTGGGGCGTATCCTGTCGCGGGCGCTAGGCCTACCCACACAAGTGAGGTATAATTTTTATCGGGAGACCTGGGGGAACGCTGGGTGGAAGGAAATTTGGGGCTCCTCTCAGATTCCAGATCTTTCTGCCACAGAAATGTGAGGAACATGTGTTTTTTTAGCCAAATTTTGAGGTTTGCAAAGGATTCTGGGTAACAGAACCTGGTCCGAGCCACACAAGTCACCCCATCTTGGATTCCCCTAGGTCTCTAGTTTTCAGAAATTCACAGGTTTGGTAGGTTTCCCTAGGTGGCGGCTGAGCTACAGGCCAAAATCTACAGGTAGGCACTTTGCAAAAAACACCTCTGTTTTCCTTCAAAAATTTGGCTGTGTCCACGTTGCGCTTTGGGGCGTTTGCTGTCGCAAGCGCTAGGCCTACCCACACAAGTGAGGTATAATTTTTATCGGGAGACCTGGGGGAACGCTGGGTGGAATGAAATTTGTGGCTCCTCTCATATTCCAGAACTTTCTGCCACAGAAATGTGAGGAACATGTGTTTTGTTAGCCAAATTTTGAGGTTTGCAAAGGATTCTGGGTAACAGAACCTGGTCCGAGCCACACAAGTCACCCCATCTTGGATTCCCCTAGGTTTCTAGTTTTCAGAAATGCACAGGTTTGGTAGGTTTCCCTAGGTGGCGGCTGAGCTACAGGCCAAAATCTACAGGTAGGCACTTTGCAAAAAACACCTCAGTTTTCCTTCAAAAATTTGGCTTTGTCCACGTTGCACTTTTGGGCGTTTCCTGTCGCGGGCACTAGGCCTACCCACAAAAGTGAGGTATCATTTTTATCGGGAGACGTGGGGGAACGCTGGGTGGAAGGAAATTTGTGGCTCCTGTCAGATTCCAGAACTTTCTGCCACAGAAATGTGAGGAACATGTGTTTTTTTAGCCAAATTTTGAGGTTTGCAAAGGATTCTGGGTAACAGAACCTGGTCCGAGCCACACAAGTCACCCCATCTTGGATTCCCCTAGGTCTCTAGTTTTCAGAAATTCACAGGTTTGGTAGGTTTCCCTAGGTGGCGGCTGAGCTACAGGCCAAAATCTACAGGTAGGCACTTTGCAAAAAACTCCTCTGTTTTCCTTCAAAAATTTGGCTGTGTCCACGTTGCTTTTTGGGGCGTTTCCTGTCGCGGGCGCTAGGCCTACCCACACAAGTGAGGTATCATTTTTATCGGGAGACGTGGGGGAACGCTGGGTGGAAGGAAATTTGTGACTCCTCTCAGATTCCAGAACTTTCTGCCACAGAAATGTGAGGAACATGTGTTTTTTTAGCCAAATTCTGAGGTTTGCAAAGGATTCTGGGTAACAGAACCTGGTCCGAGCCACACAAGTCACCCCATCTTGGATTCCCCTAGGTCTCTAGTTTTCAGAAATGCACAGGTTTGGTAGGTTTCCCTAGGTGGCGGCTGAGCTACAGGCCAAAATCTACAGGTAGGCACTTTGCAAAAAACACCTCTGTTTTCCTTCAAAAATTTGGCTGTGTCCACGTTGCGCTTTGGGGCGTTTCCTGTCGCGGGCGCTAGGCCTACCCACACAAGTGAGGTATCATTTTTATCGGGAGACGTGGGGGAACGCTGGGTGGAAGGAAATTTGTGGCTCCTCTGAGATTCCAGAACTTTCTGCCACAGAAATGTGAGGAACATGTGTTTTTTTAGCCACATTTGGAGGTTTGCAATGGATTCTGGGTAACAGAACCTGGTCCGAGCCACACAAGTCACCCCATCTTGGATTCCCCTAGGTCTCTAGTTTTCAGAAATGCACAGGTTTGGTAGGTTTCCCTAGGTGGCGGCTGAGCTACATGCCAAAATCTACAGGTAGGCCCTTTGCAAAAAACACCTCTGTTTTCCTTCAAAAATTTGGCTGTGTCCACGTTGCGCTTTGGGGCGTTTCCTGTCGCGGGCGCTAGGCCTACCCACACAAGTGAGGTATCATTTTTATCGGGAGGCGTGGGGGAACGCTGGGTGGAAGGAAATGTGTGGCTCCTCTCAGATTCCAGAACTTTCTGCCACAGAAATGTGAGGAACATGTGTTTTTTTTGCCAAATTTTGAGGTTTGCAAAGGATTCTGGGTAACAGAACCTGGTCCGAGCCACACAAGTCACCCCATCTTGGATTCCCCTAGGTCTCTAGTTTTCAGAAATGCACAGGTTTGGTAGGGTTCCCTAGGTGGCGGCTGAGCTACAGGCCAAACTCTACAGGTAGGCACTTTGCAAAAAACACCTCTGTTTTCCTTCAAAAATTTGGCTGTGTCCACGTTGCGCTTTGGGGCGTTTCCTGTCGCGGGCGCTAGGCCTACCCACACAAGTGAGGTATCATTTTTATCGGGAGACGTGGGGGAACGCTGGGTGGAAGGAAATTTGTGGCTCCTCTCAGATTCCAGAACTTTCTGCCACAGAAATGTGAGGAACATGTGTTTTTTTAGCCAAATTTTGAGGTTTGCAATGGATTCTGGGTAACAGAACCTGGTCCGAGCCACACAAGTCACCCCATCTTGGATTCCGCTAGGTCTCTAGTTTTCAGAAATGCACAGGTTTGGTAGGTTTCCCTAGGTGGCGGCTGAGCTACATGCCAAAATCTACAGGTAGGCACTTTGCAAAAAACACCTCTGTTTTCCTTCAAAAATTTGGCTGTGTCCACGTTGCGCTTTGGGGCGTTTCCTGTCGCGGGCGCTAGGCCTACCCACACAAGTGAGGTATCATTTTTATCGGGAGGCGTGGGGGAACGCTGGGTGGAAGGAAATGTGTGGCTCCTCTCAGATTCCAGAACTTTCTGCCACAGAAATGTGAGGAACATGTGTTTTTTTTGCCAAATTTTGAGGTTTGCAAAGGATTCTGGGTAACAGAACCTGGTCCGAGCCACACAAGTCACCCCATCTTGGATTCCCCTAGGTCTCTAGTTTTCAGAAATGCACAGGTTTTGTAGGTTTCCCTAGGTGGCGGCTGAGCTACAGGCCAAACTCTACAGGTAGGCACTTTGCAAAAAACACCTCTGTTTTCCTTCAAAAATTTGGCTGTGTCCACGTTGCGCTTTGGGGCGTTTCCTGTCGCGGGCGCTAGGCCTACTCACACAAGTGAGGTAACATTTTTATTGGGAGACGTGGGGGAACGCTGGGTGGAAGGAAATTTGTGGCTCCTCTCAGATTCCAGAACTTTCTGCCACAGAAATGTGAGGAACATGTGGTTTTTTAGCCAAATTTTGAGGTTTGCAAAGGATTCTGGGTAACAGAACCTGGTCCGAGCCACACAAGTCACCCCATCTTGGATTCCCCTAGGTCTCTAGTTTTCAGAAATGCACAGGTTTGGTAGGTTTCCCTAGGTGGCGGCTGAGCTACATGCCAAAATCTACAGGTAGGGACTTTGCAAAAACTCCTCTGTTTTCCTTCAAAAATTTGGCTGTGTCCACGTTGCGCTTTGGGGCGTTTCTTGTCGCGGGCGCTAGGCCTACCCACACAAGTGAGGTATCATTTTTATCGGGAGACGTGGGGGAACGCTGGGTAGAAGGAAATTTGTGGCTCCTCTCAGATTCCAGAACTTTCTGCCACAGAAATGTGAGTAACATGTGTTTTTTTTGCCAAATTTTGAGGTTTACAAAGGATTCTGGGTAACAGAACCTGGTCCGAGCCACACAAGTCACCCCATCTTGGATTCCCCTAGGTCTCTAGTTTTCAGAAATTCACAGGTTTGGTAGGTTTCCCTAGGTGGCGGCTGAGCTACAGGCCAAAATCTACAGGTAGGCACTTTGCAAAAAACACCTCTGTTTTCCTTCAAAAATTTGGCTGTGTCCACGTTGCGCTTTGGGGCGTTTCCTGTCGCAAGCGCTAGGCCTACCCACACAAGTGAGGTATCATTTTTATCGGGAGACGTGGGGGAACACTGGGTGGAAGGAAATTCGTGGCTCCTCTCAGATTCCAGAACTTTCTGCCACAGAAATGTGAGGAACATGTGTTTTTTTAGCCAAATTTTGAGGTGTGCAAAGGATTCTGGGTAACAGAACCTGGTCCGAGCCACACAAGTCACCCCATCTTGGATTCCCCTAGGTCTCTAGTTTTCAGAAATGCACAGGTTTGGTAGGTTTCCCTAGGTGGCGGCTGAGCTACAGGCCAAAATCTACAGGTAGGCACTTTGCAAAAAACACCTGTTTTCCTTCAAAAATTTGGCTTTGTCCACGTTGCGCTTTTGGGCGTTTCCTGTCGCGGGCACTAGGCCTACCCACACAAGTGAGGTATCATTTTTATCGGGAGACGTGGGGGAACGCTGGGTGGAAGGAAATTTGTGGCTCCTCTCAGATTCCAGAACTTTCTGCCACAGAAATGTGAGGAACATGTGTTTTTTTAGCCAAATTTTGAGGTTTGCAAAGGATTCTGGGTAACAGAACCTGGTCCGAGCCACACAAGTCACCCCTTCTTGGATTCCCCTAGGTCTCTAGTTTTCAGAAATTCACAGGTTTGGTAGGTTTCCCTAGGTGGCGGCTGAGCTACAGGCCAAAATCTACAGGTAGGCACTTTGCAAAAAACTCCTCTGTTTTCCTTCAAAAATTTGGCTGTGTCCACGTTGCGCTTTGGGGCGTTTCCTGTCGCGGGCGCTAGGCCTACCCACACAAGTGAGGTATCATTTTTATCGGGATACGTGGGGGAACGCTGGGTGGAAGGAAATTTGTGGCTCCTCTCAGATTCCAGAACTTTCTGCCACAGAAATGTGAGGAACATGTGTTTTTTTAGCCAAATTCTGAGGTTTGCAAAGGATTCTGGGTAACAGAACCTGGTCCGAGCCACACAAGTCACCCCATCTTGGATTCCCCTAGGTCTCTAGTTTTCAGAAATGCACAGGTTTGGTAGGTTTCCCTAGGTGGCGGCTGAGCTACAGGCCAAACTCTACAGGTAGGCACTTTGCAAAAAACACCTCTGTTTTCCTTCAAAAATTTGGCTGTGTCCACGTTGCGCTTTGGGGCGTTTCCTGTCGCGGGCGCTAGGCCTACCCACACAAGTGAGGTATCATTTTTATCGGGAGACGTGGGGGAACGCTGGGTGGAAGGAAATTTGTTGCTCCTCTGAGAATCCAGAACTTTCTGCCACAGAAATGTGAGGAACATGTGTTTTTTTAGCAACATTTGGAGGTTTGCAATGGATTCTGGGTAACAGAACCTGGTCCGAGCCACACAAGTCACCCCATCTTGGATTCCCCTAGGTCTCTAGTTTTCAGAAATGCACAGGTTTGGTAGGTTTCCCTAGGTGGCGGCTGAGCTACATGCCAAAATCTACAGGTAGGCCCTTTGCAAAAAACTCCTCTGTTTTCCTTCAAAAATGTGGCTGTGTCCACGTTGCGCTTTGGGGCGTTTCCTGTCGCGGGCGCTAGGCCTACCCACACAAGTGAGGTATCATTTTTATCGGGAGGCGTGGGGGAACGCTGGGTGGAAGGAAATGTGTGGCTCCTCTCAGATTCCAGAACTTTCTGCCACAGAAATGTGAGGAACATGTGTTTTTTTTGCCAAATTTTGAGGTTTGCAAAGGATTCTGGGTAACAGAACCTGGTCCGAGCCACACAAGTCACCCCATCTTGGATTCCCCTAGGTCTCTAGTTTTCAGAAATGCACAGGTTTGGTAGGTTTCCCTAGGTGGCGGCTGAGCTACAGGCCAAACTCTACAGGTAGGCACTTTGCAAAAAACACCTCTGTTTTCCTTCAAAAATGTGGCTGTGTCCACGTTGCGCTTTGGGGCGTTTCCTGTCGCGGGCGCTAGGCCTACCCACACAAGTGAGGTATCATTTTTATCGGGAGGCGTGGGGGAACGCTGGGTGGAAGGAAATGTGTGGCTCCTCTCAGATTCCAGAACTTTCTCCCACAGAAATGTGAGGAACATGTGTTTTTTTTGCCAAATTTTGAGGTTTGCAAAGGATTCTGGGTAACAGAACCTGGTCCGAGCCACACAAGTCACCCCATCTTGGATTCCCCTAGGTCTCTAGTTTTCAGAAATTCACAGGTTTGGTAGGTTTCCCTAGGTGGCGGCTGAGCTACAGGCCAAAATCTACAGGTAGGCACTTTGCAAAAAACACCTCTGTTTTCCTTCAAAAATTTGGCTGTGTCCACGTTGCGCTTTGGGGCGTTTGCTGTCGCAAGCGCTAGGCCTACCCACACAAGTGAGGTATAATTTTTATCGGGAGACCTGGGGGAACGCTGGGTGGAATGAAATTTGTGGCTCCTCTCATATTCCAGAACTTTCTGCCACAGAAATGTGAGGTACATGTGTTTTGTTAGCCAAATTTTGAGGTTTGCAAAGGATTCTGGGTAACAGAACCTGGTCCGAGCCACACAAGTCACCCCATCTTGGATTCCCCTAGGTTTCTAGTTTTCAGAAATGCACAGGTTTGGTAGGTTTCCCTAGGTGGCGGCTGAGCTACAGGCCAAAATCTACAGGTAGGCACTTTGCAAAAAACACCTCAGTTTTCCTTCAAAAATTTGGCTTTGTCCACGTTGCACTTTTGGGCGTTTCCTGTCGCGGGCACTAGGCCTACCCACAAAAGTGAGGTATCATTTTTATCGGGAGACGTGGGGGAACGCTGGGTGGAAGGAAATTTGTGGCTCCTCTCAGATTCCAGAACTTTCTGCCACAGAAATGTGAGGAACATGTGTTTTTTTAGCCAAATTTTGAGGTTTGCAAAGGATTCTGGGTAACAGAACCTGGTCCGAGCCACACAAGTCACCCCATCTTGGATTCCCCTAGGTCTCTAGTTTTCAGAAATGCACAGGTTTGGTAGGTTTCCCTAGGTGGCGGCTGAGCTACAGGCCAAAATCTACAGGTAGGCACTTTGCAAAAAACACCTCTGTTTTCCTTCAAAAATGTGGCTGTGTCCACGTTGCGCTTTGGGGCGTATCCTGTCGCGGGCGCTAGGCCTACCCACACAAGTGAGGTATAATTTTTATCGGGAGACCTGGGGGAACGCTGGGTGGAAGGAAATTTGGGGCTCCTCTCAGATTCCAGATCTTTCTGCCACAGAAATGTGAGGAACATGTGTTTTTTTAGCCAAATTTTGAGGTTTGCAAAGGATTCTGGGTAACAGAACCTGGTCCGAGCCACACAAGTCACCCCATCTTGGATTCCCCTAGGTCTCTAGTTTTCAGAAATTCACAGGTTTGGTAGGTTTCCCTAGGTGGCGGCTGAGCTACAGGCCAAAATCTACAGGTAGGCACTTTGCAAAAAACACCTCTGTTTTCCTTCAAAAATTTGGCTGTGTCCACGTTGCGCTTTGGGGCGTTTGCTGTCGCAAGCGCTAGGCCTACCCACACAAGTGAGGTATAATTTTTATCGGGAGACCTGGGGGAACGCTGGGTGGAATGAAATTTGTGGCTCCTCTCATATTCCAGAACTTTCTGCCACAGAAATGTGAGGAACATGTGTTTTGTTAGCCAAATTTTGAGGTTTGCAAAGGATTCTGGGTAACAGAACCTGGTCCGAGCCACACAAGTCACCCCATCTTGGATTCCCCTAGGTTTCTAGTTTTCAGAAATGCACAGGTTTGGTAGGTTTCCCTAGGTGGCGGCTGAGCTACAGGCCAAAATCTACAGGTAGGCACTTTGCAAAAAACACCTCAGTTTTCCTTCAAAAATTTGGCTTTGTCCACTTTGCACTTTTGGGCGTTTCCTGTCGCGGGCACTAGGCCTACCCACAAAAGTGAGGTATCATTTTTATCGGGAGACGTGGGGGAACGCTGGGTGGAAGGAAATTTGTGGCTCCTGTCAGATTCCAGAACTTTCTGCCACAGAAATGTGAGGAACATGTGTTTTTTTAGCCAAATTTTGAGGTTTGCAAAGGATTCTGGGTAACAGAACCTGGTCCGAGCCACACAAGTCACCCCATCTTGGATTCCCCTAGGTCTCTAGTTTTCAGAAATTCACAGGTTTGGTAGGTTTCCCTAGGTGGCGGCTGAGCTACAGGCCAAAATCTACAGGTAGGCACTTTGCAAAAAACTCCTCTGTTTTCCTTCAAAAATTTGGCTGTGTCCACGTTGCTTTTTGGGGCGTTTCCTGTCGCGGGCGCTAGGCCTACCCACACAAGTGAGGTATCATTTTTATCGGGAGACGTGGGGGAACGCTGGGTGGAAGGAAATTTGTGACTCCTCTCAGATTCCAGAACTTTCTGCCACAGAAATGTGAGGAACATGTGTTTTTTTAGCCAAATTCTGAGGTTTGCAAAGGATTCTGGGTAACAGAACCTGGTCCGAGCCACACAAGTCACCCCATCTTGGATTCCCCTAGGTCTCTAGTTTTCAGAAATGCACAGGTTTGGTAGGTTTCCCTAGGTGGCGGCTGAGCTACAGGCCAAAATCTACAGGTAGGCACTTTGCAAAAAACACCTCTGTTTTCCTTCAAAAATTTGGCTGTGTCCACGTTGCGCTTTGGGGCGTTTCCTGTCGCGGGCGCTAGGCCTACCCACACAAGTGAGGTATCATTTTTATCGGGAGACGTGGGGGAACGCTGGGTGGAAGGAAATTTGTGGCTCCTCTGAGATTCCAGAACTTTCTGCCACAGAAATGTGAGGAACATGTGTTTTTTTAGCCACATTTGGAGGTTTGCAATGGATTCTGGGTAACAGAACCTGGTCCGAGCCACACAAGTCACCCCATCTTGGATTCCCCTAGGTCTCTAGTTTTCAGAAATGCACAGGTTTGGTAGGTTTCCCTAGGTGGCGGCTGAGCTACATGCCAAAATCTACAGGTAGGCCCTTTGCAAAAAACACCTCTGTTTTCCTTCAAAAATTTGGCTGTGTCCACGTTGCGCTTTGGGGCGTTTCCTGTCGCGGGCGCTAGGCCTACCCACACAAGTGAGGTATCATTTTTATCGGGAGGCGTGGGGGAACGCTGGGTGGAAGGAAATGTGTGGCTCCTCTCAGATTCCAGAACTTTCTGCCACAGAAATGTGAGGAACATGTGTTTTTTTTGCCAAATTTTGAGGTTTGCAAAGGATTCTGGGTAACAGAACCTGGTCCGAGCCACACAAGTCACCCCATCTTGGATTCCCCTAGGTCTCTAGTTTTCAGAAATGCACAGGTTTGGTAGGGTTCCCTAGGTGGCGGCTGAGCTACAGGCCAAACTCTACAGGTAGGCACTTTGCAAAAAACACCTCTGTTTTCCTTCAAAAATTTGGCTGTGTCCACGTTGCGCTTTGGGGCGTTTCCTGTCGCGGGCGCTAGGCCTACCCACACAAGTGAGGTATCATTTTTATCGGGAGACGTGGGGGAACGCTGGGTGGAAGGAAATTTGTGGCTCCTCTCAGATTCCAGAACTTTCTGCCACAGAAATGTGAGGAACATGTGTTTTTTTAGCCAAATTTTGAGGTTTGCAATGGATTCTGGGTAACAGAACCTGGTCCGAGCCACACAAGTCACCCCATCTTGGTTTCCCCTAGGTCTCTAGTTTTCAGAAATGCACAGGTTTGGTAGGTTTCCCTAGGTGGCGGCTGAACTACATGCCAAAATCTACAGGTAGGCACTTTGCAAAAAACACCTCTGTTTTCCTTCAAAAATTTGGCTGTGTCCACGTTGCGCTTTGGGGCGTTTCCTGTCGCGGGCGCTAGGCCTACCCACACAAGTGAGGTATCATTTTTATCGGGAGGCGTGGGGGAACGCTGGGTGGAAGGAAATGTGTGGCTCCTCTCAGATTCCAGAACTTTCTGCCACAGAAATGTGAGGAACATGTGTTTTTTTTGCCAAATTTTGAGGTTTGCAAAGGATTCTGGGTAACAGAACCTGGTCCGAGCCACACAAGTCACCCCATCTTGGATTCCCCTAGGTCTCTAGTTTTCAGAAATGCACAGGTTTTGTAGGTTTCCCTAGGTGGCGGCTGAGCTACATGCCAAAATCTACAGGTAGGGACTTTGCAAAAACACCTCTGTTTTCCTTCAAAAATTTGGCTGTGTCCACGTTGCGCTTTGGGGAGGTTCTTGTCGCGGGCGCTAGGCCTACCCACACAAGTGAGGTATCATTTTTATCGGGAGACGTGGGGGAACGCTGGGTGGAAGGAAATTTGTGGCTCCTCTCAGATTCCAGAACTTTCTGCCACAGAAATGTGAGGAACATGTGTTTTTTTTGCCAAATTTTGAGGTTCACAAAGGATTCTGGGTAACAGAACCTGGTCCGAGCCACACAAGTCACCCCATCTTGGATTCCTCTAGGTCTCTAGTTTTCAGAAATTCACAGGTTTGGTAGGTTTCCCTAAGTGGCGGCTGAGCTACAGGCCAAAATCTACAGGTAGGCACTTTGCAAAAAACACCTCTGTTTTCCTTCAAAAATTTGGCTGTGTCCACGTTGCGCTTTGGGGCGTTTCCTGTCGCAAGCGCTAGGCCTACCCACACAAGTGAGGTATCATTTTTATCGGGAGACGTGGGGGAACACTGGGTGGAAGGAAATTCGTGGCTCCTCTCAGATTCCAGAACTTTCTGCCACAGAAATGTGAGGAACATGTGTTTTTTTAGCCAAATTTTGAGGTTTGCAAAGGATTCTGGGTAACAGAACCTGGTCCGAGCCACACAAGTCACCCCATCTTGGATTCCCCTAGGTCTCTAGTTTTCAGAAATGCACAGGTTTGGTAGGTTTCCCTAGGTGGCGGCTGAGCTACAGGCCAAAATCTACAGGTAGGCACTTTGCAAAAAACACCTCTGTTTTCCTTCAAAAATGTGGCTGTGTCCACGTTGCGCTTTGGGGCGTATCCTGTCGCGGGCGCTAGGCCTACCCACACAAGTGAGGTATAATTTTTATCGGGAGACCTGGGGGAACGCTGGGTGGAAGGAAATTTGGGAATTCCTCTCAGATTCCAGAACTTTCTGCCACAGAAATGTGAGGAACATGTGTTTTTTTAGCCAAATTTTGAGGTTTGCAAAGGATTCTGGGTAACAGAACCTGGTCCGAGCCACACAAGTCACCCCATCTTGGATTCCCCTAGGTCTCTAGTTTTCAGAAATGCACAGGTTTGGTAGGTTTCCCTAGGTGGTGGCTGAGCTACAGGCCAAAATCTACAGGTAGGCACTTTGCAAAAAACACCTCTGTTTTCCTTCAAAAATTTGGCTGTGTCCACGTTGCGCTTTGGGGCGTTTCCTGTCGCGGGCGCTAGGCCTACCCACACAAGTGAGGTATCATTTTTATCGGGAGGTGTGGGGGAACGCTGGGTGGAAGGAAATGTGTGGCTCCTCTCAGATTCCAGAACTTTCTGCCACAGAAATGTGAGGAACATGTGTTTTTTTTGCCAAATTTTGAGGTTTGCAAAGGATTCTGGGTAACAGAACCTGGTCCGAGCCACACAAGTCACCCCATCTTGGATTCCCCTAGGTCTCTAGTTTTCAGAAATGCACAGGTTTTGTAGGTTTCCCTAGGTGGCGGCTGAGCTACAGGCCAAACTCTACAGGTAGGCACTTTGCAAAAAACACCTCTGTTTTCCTTAAAAAATTTGGCTGTGTCCACGTTGCGCTTTGGGGCGTTTCCTGTCGCGGGCGCTAGGCCTACCCACACAAGTGAGGTATCATTTTTATTGGGAGACGTGGGGGAACGCTGGGTGGAAGGAAATTTGTGGCTCCTCTCAGATTCCAGAACTTTCTGCCACAGAAATGTGAGGAACATGTGGTTTTTTAGCCAAATTTTGAGGTTTGCAAAGGATTCTGGGTAACAGAACCTGGTCCGAGCCACACAAGTCACCCCATCTTGGATTCCCCTAGGTCTCTAGTTTTCAGAAATGCACAGGTTTGGTAGGTTTCCCTAGGTGGCGGCTGAGCTACATGCCAAAATCTACAGGTAGGGACTTTGCAAAAACACCTCTGTTTTCCTTCAAAAATTTGTCTGTGTCCACGTTGCGCTTTGGGGCGTTTCTTGTCGCGGGCGCTAGGCCTACCCACAAGTGAGGTATCATTTTTATCGGGAGACGTGGGGGAACGCTGGGTGGAAGGAAATTTGTGGCTCCTCTCAGATTCCAGAACTTTCTGCCACAGAAATATGAGGAACATGTGTTTTTTTTGCCAAATTTTGAGGTTTACAAAGGATTCTGGGTAACAGAACCTGGTCCGAGCCACACAAGTCACCCCATCTTGGATTCCCCTAGGTCTCTAATTTTCAGAAATTCACAGGTTTGGTAGGTTTCCCTAGGTGGCGGCTGAGCTACAGGCCAAAATCTACAGGTAGGCACTTTGCAAAAAACACCTCTGTTTTCCTTCAAAAATTTGGCTGTGTCCACGTTGCGCTTTGGGGCGTTTCCTGTCGCAAGCGCTAGGCCTACCCACACAAGTGAGGTATCATTTTTATCGGGAGACGTGGGGGAACACTGGGTGGAAGGAAATTCGTGGCTCCTCTCAGATTCCAGAACTTTCTGCCACAGAAATGTGAGGAACATGTGTTTTTTTAGCCAAATTTTGATGTTTGCAAAGGATTCTGGGTAACAGAACCTGGTCCGAGCCACACAAGTCACCCCATCTTGGATTCCCCTAGGTCTCTAGTTTTCAGAAATGCACAGGTTTTGTAGGTTTCCCTAGGTGGCGGCTGAGCTACAGGCCAAAATCTACAGGTAAGCACTTTGCAAAAAACACCTCTGTTTTCCTTCAAAAATGTGGCTGTGTCCACGTTGCGCTTTGGGGCGTATCCTGTCGCGGGTGCTAGGCCTACCCACACAAGTGAGGTATAATTTTTATCGGGAGACCTGGGGGAACGCTGGGTGGAAGGAAATTTGTGGCTCCTCTCAGATTCCAGAACTTTCTGCCACAGAAATGTGAGGAACATGTGTTTTGTTAGGCAAATTTTGAGGTTTGCAATGGATTCTTCGTAACAGAACCTGGTCCGAGCCACACAAGTCACCCCATCTTGGATTCCGCTAGGTCTCTAGTTTTCAGAAATGCACAGGTTTGGTAGGTTTCCCTAGGTGGCGGCTGAGCTACATGCCAAAATCTACAGGTAGGCACTTTGCAAAAAACACCTCTGTTTTCCTTCAAAAATTTGGCTGTGTCCACGTTGCGCTTTGGGGCGTTTCCTGTCGCGGGCGCTAGGCCTACCCACACAAGTGAGGTATCATTTTTATCGGGAGGCGTGGGGGAACGCTGGGTGGAAGGAAATGTGTGGCTCCTCTCAGATTCCAGAACTTTCTGCCACAGAAATGTGAGGAACATGTGTTTTTTTTGCCAAATTTTGAGGTTTGCAAAGGATTCTGGGTAACAGAACCTGGTCCGAGCCACACAAGTCACCCCATCTTGGATTCCCCTAGGTCTCTAGTTTTCAGAAATGCACAGGTTTGGTAGGTTTCCCTAGGTGGCGGCTGAGCTACATGCCAAAATCTACAGGTAGGGACTTTGCAAAAACACCTCTGTTTTCCTTCAAAAATTTGGCTGTGTCCACGTTGCGCTTTGGGGCGTTTCTTGTCGCGGGCGCTAGGCCTACCCACACAAGTGAGGTATCATTTTTATCGGGAGACGTGGGGGAACGCTGGGTGGAAGGAAATTTGTGGCTCCTCTCAGATTCCAGAACTTTCTGCCACAGAAATGTGAGGAACATGTGTTTTTTTTGCCAAATTTTGAGGTTTACAAAGGATTCTGGGTAACAGAACCTGGTCCGAGCCACACAAGTCACCCCATCTTGGATTCCCCTAGGTCTCTAGTTTTCAGAAATTCACAGGTTTGGTAGGTTTCCCTAGATGGCGGCTGAGCTACAGGCCAAAATCTACAGGTAGGCACTTTGCAAAAAACACCTCTGTTTTCCTTCAAAAATGTGGCTGTGTCCACGTTGCGCTTTGGGGCGTATCCTGTCGCGGGCGCTAGGCCTACCCACACAAGTGAGGTATAATTTTTATCGGGAGACCTGGGGGAACGCTGGGTGGAAGGAAATTTGGGGCTCCTCTCAGATTCCAGATCTTTCTGCCACAGAAATGTGAGGAACATGTGTTTTTTTAGCCAAATTTTGAGGTTTGCAAAGGATTCTGGGTAACAGAACCTGGTCCGAGCCACACAAGTCACCCCATCTTGGATTCCCCTAGGTCTCTAGTTTTCAGAAATTCACAGGTTTGGTAGGTTTCCCTAGGTGGCGGCTGAGCTACAGGCCAAAATCTACAGGTAGGCACTTTGCAAAAAACACCTCTGTTTTCCTTCAAAAATTTGGCTGTGTCCCCGTTGCGCTTTGGGGCGTTTGCGGTCGCAAGCGCTAGGCCTACCCACACAAGTGAGGTATAATTTTTATCGGGAGACCTGGGGGAACGCTGGGTGGAAGGAAATTTGTGGCTCCTCTCAGATTCCAGAACTTTCTGCCACAGAAATGTGAGGAACATGTGTTTTGTTAGCCAAATTTTGAGGTTTGCAAAGGATTCTGGGTAACAGAACCTGGTCCGAGCCACACAAGTCACCCCATCTTGGATTCCCCTAGGTTTCTAGTTTTCAGAAATGCACAGGTTTGGTAGGTTTCCCTAGGTGGCGGCTGAGCTACAGGCCAAAATCTACAGGTAGGCACTTTGCAAAAAACACCTCAGTTTTCCTTCAAAAATTTGGCTTTGTCCACGTTGCACTTTTGGGCGTTTCCTGTCGCGGGCACTAGGCCTACCCACAAAAGTGAGGTATCATTTTTATCGGGAGACGTGGGGGAACGCTGGGTGGAAGGAAATTTGTGGCTCCTCTCAGATTCCAGAACTTTCTGCCACAGAAATGTGAAGAACATGTGTTTTTTTAGCCAAATTTTGAGGTTTGCAAAGGATTCTGGGTAACAGAACCTGGTCCGAGCCACACAAGTCACCCCATCTTGGATTCCCCTAGGTCTCTAGTTTTCAGAAATTCACAGGTTTGGTAGGTTTCCCTAGGTGGCGGCTGAGCTACAGGCCAAAATCTACAGGTAGGCACTTTGCAAAAAACTCCTCTGTTTTCCTTCAAAAATTTGGCTGTGTCCACGTTGCTTTTTGGGGCGTTTCCTGTCGCGGGCGCTAGGCCTACCCACACAAGTGAGGTATCATTTTTATCGGGAGACGTGGGGGAACGCTGGGTGGAAGGAAATTTGTGGCTCCTCTCAGATTCCAGAACTTTCTGCCACAGAAATGTGAGGAACATGTGTTTTTTTAGCCAAATTCTGAGGTTTGCAAAGGATTCTGGGTAACAGAACCTGGTCCGAGCCACACAAGTCACCCCATCTTGGATTCCCCTAGGTCTCTAGTTTTCAGAAATGCACAGGTTTGGTAGGTTTCCCTAGGTGGCGGCTGAGCTACAGGCCAAAATCTACAGGTAGGCACTTTGCAAAAAACACCTCTGTTTTCCTTCAAAAATTTGGCTGTGTCCACGTTGCGCTTTGGGGCGTTTCCTGTCGCGGGCGCTAGGCCTACCCACACAAGTGAGGTATCATTTTTATCGGGAGACGTGGGGGAACGCTGGGTGGAAGGAAATTTGTGGCTCCTCTGAGATTCCAGAACTTTCTGCCACAGAAATGTGAGGAACATGTGTTTTTTTAGCCACATTTGGAGGTTTGCAATGGATTCTGGGTAACAGAACCTGGTCCGAGCCACACAAGTCACCCCATCTTGGATTCCCCTAGGTCTCTAGTTTTCAGAAATGCACAGGTTTGGTAGGTTTCCCTAGGTGGCGGCTGAGCTACATGCCAAAATCTACAGGTAGGCCCTTTGCAAAAAACACCTCTGTTTTCCTTCAAAAATTTGGCTGTGTCCACGTTGCGCTTTGGGGCGTTTCCTGTCGCGGGCGCTAGGCCTACCCACACAAGTGAGGTATCATTTTTATCGGGAGGCGTGGGGGAACGCTGGGTGGAAGGAAATGTGTGGCTCCTCTCAGATTCCAGAACTTTCTGCCACAGAAATGTGAGGAACATGTGTTTTTTTTGCCAAATTTTGAGGTTTGCAAAGGATTCTGGGTAACAGAACCTGGTCCGAGCCACACAAGTCACCCCATCTTGGATTCCCCTAGGTCTCTAGTTTTCAGAAATGCACAGGTTTGGTAGGGTTCCCTAGGTGGCGGCTGAGCTACAGGCCAAACTCTACAGGTAGGCACTTTGCAAAAAACACCTCTGTTTTCCTTCAAAAATTTGGCTGTGTCCACGTTGCGCTTTGGGGCGTTTCCTGTCGCGGGCGCTAGGCCTACCCACACAAGTGAGGTATCATTTTTATCGGGAGACGTGGTGGAACGCTGGGTGGAAGGAAATTTGTGGCTCCTCTCAGATTCCTGAACTTTCTGCCACAGAAATGTGAGGAACATGTGTTTTTTTAACCAAATTTTGAGGTTTGCAATGGATTCTGGGTAACAGAACCTGGTCCGAGCCACACAAGTCACCCCATCTTGGATTCCCCTAGGTCTCTAGTTTTCAGAAATGCACAGGTTTGGTAGGTTTCCCTAGGTGGCGGCTGAACTACATGCCAAAATCTACAGGTAGGCACTTTGCAAAAAACACCTCTGTTTTCCTTCAAAAATTTGGCTGTGTCCACGTTGCGCTTTGGGGCGTTTCCTGTCGCGGGCGCTAGGCCTACCCACACAAGTGAGGTATCATTTTTATCGGGAGGCGTGGGGGAACGCTGGGTGGAAGGAAATGTGTGGCTCCTCTCAGATTCCAGAACTTTCTGCCACAGAAATGTGAGGAACATGTGTTTTTTTGCCAAATTTTGAGGTTTGCAAAGGATTCTGGGTAACAGAACCTGGTCCGAGCCACACAAGTCACCCCATCTTGGATTCCCCTAGGTCTCTAGTTTTCAGAAATGCACAGGTTTGGTAGGTTTCCCTAGGTGGCGGCTGAGCTACATGCCAAAATCTACAGGTAGTGACTTTGCAAAAACACCTCTGTTTTCCTTCAAAAATTTGGCTGTGTCCACGTTGCGCTTTGGGGCGTTTCTTGTCGCGGGCGCTAGGCCTACCCACACAAGTGAGGTATCATTTTTATCGGGAGACGTGGGGGAACGCTGGGTGGAAGGAAATTTGTGGCTCCTCTCAGATTCCAGAACTTTCTGCCACAGAAATGTGAGGAACATGTGTTTTTTTTTGCCAAATTTTGAGGTTTACAAAGGATTCTGGGTAACAGAACCTGGTCCGAGCCACACAAGTCACCCCATCTTGGATTCCCCTAGGTCTCTAGTTTTCAGAAATTCACAGGTATGGTAGGTTTCCCTAGGTGGCGGCTGAGCTACAGGCCAAAATCTACAGGTAGGCACTTTGCAAAAAACACCTCTGTTTTCCTTCAAAAATTTGGCTGTGTCCACGTTGCGCTTTGGGGCGTTTCCTGTCGCAAGCGCTAGGCCTACCCACACAAGTGAGGTATCATTTTTATCGGGAGACGTGGGGGAACACTGGGTGGAAGGAAATTCGTGGCTCCTCTCAGATTCCAGAACTTTCTGCCACAGAAATGTGAGGAACATGTGTTTTTTTAGCCAAATTTTGAGGTTTGCAAAGGATTCTGGGTAACAGAACCTGGTCCGAGCCACACAAGTCACCCCATCTTGGATTCCCCTAGGTCTCTAGTTTTCAGAAATGCACAGGTTTGGTAGGTTTCCCTAGGTGGCGGCTGAGCTACAGGCCAAAATCTACAGGTAGGCACTTTGCTAAAAACACCTCTGTTTTCCTTCAAAAATTTGGCTGTGTCCACGTTGCGCTTTGGGGCGTTTGCTGTCGCAAGCGCTAGGCCTACCCACACAAGTGAGGTATAATTTTTATCGGGAGACCTGGGGGAACGCTGGGTGGAATGAAATTTGTGGCTCCTCTCATATTCCAGAACTTTCTGCCACAGAAATGTGAGGTACATGTGTTTTGTTAGCCAAATTTTGAGGTTTGCAAAGGATTCTGGGTAACAGAACCTGGTCCGAGCCACACAAGTCACCCCATCTTGGATTCCCCTAGGTTTCTAGTTTTCAGAAATGCACAGGTTTGGTAGGTTTCCCTAGGTGGCGGCTGAGCTACAGGCCAAAATCTACAGGTAGGCACTTTGCAAAAAACACCTCAGTTTTCCTTCAAAAATTTGGCTTTGTCCACGTTGCACTTTTGGGCGTTTCCTGTCGCGGGCACTAGGCCTACCCACAAAAGTGAGGTATCATTTTTATCGGGAGACGTGGGGGAACGCTGGGTGGAAGGAAATTTGTGGCTCCTCTCAGATTCCAGAACTTTCTGCCACAGAAATGTGAGGAACATGTGTTTTTTTAGCCAAATTTTGAGGTTTGCAAAGGATTCTGGGTAACAGAACCTGGTCCGAGCCACACAAGTCACCCCATCTTGGATTCCCCTAGGTCTCTAGTTTTCAGAAATGCACAGGTTTGGTAGGTTTCCCTAGGTGGCGGCTGAGCTACATGCCAAAATCTACAGGTAGGGACTTTGCAAAAACACCTCTGTTTTCCTTCAAAAATTTGGCTGTGTCCACGTTGCGCTTTGGGGCGTTTCTTGTCGCGGGCGCTAGGCCTACCCACACAAGTGAGGTATCATTTTTATCGGGAGACGTGGGGGAACGCTGGGTGGAAGGAAATTTGTGGCTCCTCTCAGATTCCAGAACTTTCTGCCACAGAAATGTGAGGAACATGTGTTTTTTTTGCCAAATTTTGAGGTTTACAAAGGATTCTGGGTAACAGAACCTGGTCCGAGCCACACAAGTCACCCCATCTTGGATTCCCCTAGGTCTCTAGTTTTCAGAAATTCACAGGTTTGGTAGGTTTCCCTAGATGGCGGCTGAGCTACAGGCCAAAATCTACAGGTAGGCACTTTGCAAAAAACACCTCTGTTTTCCTTCAAAAATGTGGCTGTGTCCACGTTGCGCTTTGGGGCGTATCCTGTCGCGGGCGCTAGGCCTACCCACACAAGTGAGGTATAATTTTTATCGGGAGACCTGGGGGAACGCTGGGTGGAAGGAAATTTGGGGCTCCTCTCAGATTCCAGATCTTTCTGCCACAGAAATGTGAGGAACATGTGTTTTTTTAGCCAAATTTTGAGGTTTGCAAAGGATTCTGGGTAACAGAACCTGGTCCGAGCCACACAAGTCACCCCATCTTGGATTCCCCTAGGTCTCTAGTTTTCAGAAATTCACAGGTTTGGTAGGTTTCCCTAGGTGGCGGCTGAGCTACAGGCCAAAATCTACAGGTAGGCACTTTGCAAAAAACACCTCTGTTTTCCTTCAAAAATTTGGCTGTGTCCCCGTTGCGCTTTGGGGCGTTTGCGGTCGCAAGCGCTAGGCCTACCCACACAAGTGAGGTATAATTTTTATCGGGAGACCTGGGGGAACGCTGGGTGGAAGGAAATTTGTGGCTCCTCTCAGATTCCAGAACTTTCTGCCACAGAAATGTGAGGAACATGTGTTTTGTTAGCCAAATTTTGAGGTTTGCAAAGGATTCTGGGTAACAGAACCTGGTCCGAGCCACACAAGTCACCCCATCTTGGATTCCCCTAGGTTTCTAGTTTTCAGAAATGCACAGGTTTGGTAGGTTTCCCTAGGTGGCGGCTGAGCTACAGGCCAAAATCTACAGGTAGGCACTTTGCAAAAAACACCTCAGTTTTCCTTCAAAAATTTGGCTTTGTCCACGTTGCACTTTTGGGCGTTTCCTGTCGCGGGCACTAGGCCTACCCACAAAAGTGAGGTATCATTTTTATCGGGAGACGTGGGGGAACGCTGGGTGGAAGGAAATTTGTGGCTCCTCTCAGATTCCAGAACTTTCTGCCACAGAAATGTGAAGAACATGTGTTTTTTTAGCCAAATTTTGAGGTTTGCAAAGGATTCTGGGTAACAGAACCTGGTCCGAGCCACACAAGTCACCCCATCTTGGATTCCCCTAGGTCTCTAGTTTTCAGAAATTCACAGGTTTGGTAGGTTTCCCTAGGTGGCGGCTGAGCTACAGGCCAAAATCTACAGGTAGGCACTTTGCAAAAAACTCCTCTGTTTTCCTTCAAAAATTTGGCTGTGTCCACGTTGCTTTTTGGGGCGTTTCCTGTCGCGGGCGCTAGGCCTACCCACACAAGTGAGGTATCATTTTTATCGGGAGACGTGGGGGAACGCTGGGTGGAAGGAAATTTGTGGCTCCTCTCAGATTCCAGAACTTTCTGCCACAGAAATGTGAGGAACATGTGTTTTTTTAGCCAAATTCTGAGGTTTGCAAAGGATTCTGGGTAACAGAACCTGTCCGAGCCACACAAGTCACCCCATCTTGGATTCCCCTAGGTCTCTAGTTTTCAGAAATGCACAGGTTTGGTAGGTTTCCCTAGGTGGCGGCTGAGCTACAGGCCAAAATCTACAGGTAGGCACTTTGCAAAAAACACCTCTGTTTTCCTTCAAAAATTTGGCTGTGTCCACGTTGCGCTTTGGGGCGTTTCCTGTCGCGGGCGCTAGGCCTACCCCACACAAGTGAGGTATCATTTTTATCGGGAGACGTGGGGGAACGCTGGGTGGAAGGAAATTTGTGGCTCCTCTGAGATTCCAGAACTTTCTGCCACAGAAATGTGAGGAACATGTGTTTTTTTAGCCACATTTGGAGGTTTGCAATGGATTCTGGGTAACAGAACCTGGTCGAGCCACACAAGTCACCCCATCTTGGATTCCCCTAGGTCTCTAGTTTTCAGAAATGCACAGGTTTGGTAGGTTTCCCTAGGTGGCGGCTGAGCTACATGCCAAAATCTACAGGTAGGCCCTTTGCAAAAAACACCTCTGTTTTCCTTCAAAAATTTGGCTGTGTCCACGTTGCGCTTTGGGCGTTTCCTGTCGCGGGCGCTAGGGCCTACCCACACAAGTGAGGTATCATTTTTATCGGGAGGCGTGGGGGAACGCTGGGTGGAAGGAAATGTGTGGCTCCTCTCAGATTCCAGAACTTTCTGCCACAGAAATGTGAGGAACATGTGTTTTTTTTGCCAATTTTGAGGTTTGCAAAGGATTCTGGGTAACAGAACCTGGTCCGAGCCACACAAGTCACCCCATCTTGGATTCCCCTAGGTCTCTAGTTTTCAGAAATGCACAGGTTTGTAGGGTTCCCTAGGTGGCGGCTGAGCTACAGGCAAACTCTACAGGTAGGCACTTTGCAAAAAACACCTCTGTTTTCCTTCAAAAATTTGGCTGTGTCCACGTTGCGCTTTGGGGCGTTTCCTGTCGCGGGCGCTAGGCCTACCCACACAAGTGAGTATCATTTTTATCGGGAGACGTGGTGAACGCTGGGTGGAAGGAAATTTGTGGCTCCTCTCAGATTCCTGAACTTTCTGCCACAGAATGTGAGGAACATGTGTTTTTTAACCAAATTTTGAGGTTTGCAATGGATTCTGGGTAACAGAACCTGGTCCGAGCCACACAAGTCACCCCATCTTGGATTCCCCTAGGTCTCTAGTTTTCAGAAATGCACAGGTTTGGTAGGTTTCCCTAGGTGGCGCTGAACTACATGCCAAAATCTACAGGTAGGCACTTTGCAAAAAACACCTCTGTTTTCCTTCAAAAATTTGGCTGTGTCCACGTTGCGCTTTGGGGCGTTTCCTGTCGCGGGCGCTAGGCCTACCCACACAAGTGAGGTATCATTTTTATCGGGAGGCGTGGGGGAACGCTGGGTGGAAGGAAATGTGTGGCTCCTCTCAGATTCCAGAACTTTCTGCC